>NW_019154100.1:30599557-31288822 GCF_002288905.1 Enhydra lutris kenyoni | reverse complement strand
GAAGGGCATCTTGGTTCTTTCCACAGTTTGGCGACCGTGGCCATTGCTGCTATGAGCATTGGGGTACAGATGGCCCTTATTTTCACCACATCTGTATCTTTGGGGTAAATACCCAGTAGTGCAATTGCAGGGTCATGGGGAAGCTCTATTTTTAATTTCTCGAGGAATCTCCACACTGTTCTCCAAAGTGGCTGCACCAACTTGCATTCCCACCAACAGTGTAAGAGGGTTCCCCTTTCTCCACATACCCTCCAACACACGTTGTTTCCTGTGTTGCTAATTTTGGCCATTCTAACTGGTGTAAGGTGGTATCTCAATGTGGTTTTAATTTGAATCTCCCTGATGGCCAGTGATGATGAACATTTTTTCATGTGTCTGATAGTCATTTCAACAACAGTTTATGTTACAAATACTCTTCCTTCTCTTCATCCTGCCCAAGTAGAAATAGCTCAGGAGTAAATTATTTTTATCCTGCCACTTGAAAGATAAAACAGTCTTCAGCAGGGTGTACTCAGAAATGGAGGAGCCATTGTGTCCCATGGGAACAGGAAAGTGTGCAGAAGGAACTGAGCCACTTCAGGACTGTTCCTGAGGCCCTTGGATGTCCCCACCACCTATTGTGACCACATCATTCAGCTTCCTCAGACGCCCATTCCTTTTCCTTCCTTTCAGTAGATGTTCTGTGTGTGTGTGTGTGTGTGTGTGTGTGTGTGTGTGCACCCGTGTCTTTTCTCTTTGATAGCATGCCTTAGAAAGAAAAAGTATTTAGTTTTTGAACCTGGTCTAGTTTTTGTTGTTATTACTTTTTATGTACTATTGATTTATTGGTAATATGTATTATAATCAGTTTGTATTTGGTATAACAAATTGGCTAAATGTTTCTCAACTCTTGACATCAATATGAGAGATACCTAAGATACCTAATATTAGAGAAACAATAATAGTTCTTTTATTTATTTATATGTATTTCTCACCTAATCCTCATCATAACCTGATGTGATAGGGGTTATTATCCATACTTTATAGAACATAGAACTGAAATGTAGAGAGGGAAAATAAACTTGCTGTGATCACACAGGTAGAGGGAGAAAGGCCAGATTCAAGCTGAGGGCAGTAGCCATTAACCTGAGCAGATTCTATCTTAGTAAAATGAATCAGCACAACTTCACTACTGCGAGAAGGGTGCCATATTCTCCCTTTCCTCTAGCTGTGTGACTAAAGCATGGAGCTTTTCATCCAGGTTTTAAAAAACCATCTCCCTCATTATTTAGACTTTCATAATACTTACTTGTTTCTCGGTGAGCTTGAGAATATATTGACTAGAGAATTATTATTGTCTAGCTTGAGAAACAGAAGCAGTCATTTACTCTGTCTCTTTTTTGGTCCACATTCCATATGGACCAAGCCCTGTGCTCAAGACCCTGGAAGCACTTACCCTAGTTGTGTGTAGCGTTAGGTAGCAGCACTGGGGGTATAAGTCCAAATCAGTCCAGTTTGAATTTGTGTCTTGGCCACTGCCCACAACTGGGGGAGCTTCACTGGCTCAAGAAAGGCTGCAGACTGACACAACAACTTGAGAACACATAGGAATTCTGACTGCAGTGTTGGCTCTGGGCCGCAGGACGCAATGGCTTTTCTTATTTTCCTCAGGGGACTTTTGCTACCTGATGAGGCTTCCTATACAACACCATGTGCCTTTGCAGTTGGATGGAATGATTGGACCCCAGAGGGCTTCAACTTCTTGGTGTCTTTTATACAAAGGAGTAGGCCCCAAAAGGACTTCTTACATAATGTAATTGTAATAATTATAATAAAGACCAGTGGCCTTTGTGGCAGTTGAAGTTGCTAAATAAAATCTGGGCAGCTTCACCTACTGATCTGAATTTACTATGACCTCCTGTTTTTCTAGGGTGACAGAGAAGCAGAGCTGGGGCTGCCTTTTTCTCCTCTGTGTGATCGAAAATCAACGATGGTTGCTCAGTCGCAAGTGGGTATGTGTTGACAGCCCTTTGGATGGGAAGAAAAAACAGAGGGGTGCCTAGAAGTAAGCTCAGATGCTCCCAGTGGTTCTTTGGCTGGGAACCTGGCTCCATTCTGCTGTACTGTGCTCATGGCTCTGGCTGGTTGGGTTGATGGAGCTGCTCCCCCCATCCTACTCTCTGGAATGTGGCTGGTTTGTGGGAAGATTAGACAATGATGCTCTGCTATCTCTGTTATTCCCCACTAAGAGCAAAAGGGGCCTCAACTTTCCAGTGCAATGACAAGAATCAGTGGCAAGAAGCCCATTCTATTTCAGCCTCTCCATTCTGCATGCAATACCGGAAGTCTCCCTGGCATTGCTCCTCAATGATGCTTCCTCTGGCCTTGTTTCCAGGACAGTCCCATTTCCTGGATGACCCTACTTCTAGGAACGGTTCATTTTAAATGTTTCCTTCTTTTTAGAAATGTTTTAGCACCTTTTTTTGGTGAAGATAATTTTATAGTGCTGATAACCATAATATGTGTGCATTACAAAAATTCTCAGATATGAGAGAGGGTACCAGTATCACACATAAATTAACTATCAGCAGTGCTCTTCACTTGGAAGAGTCTGCAATCACTTAAAAAAGAAATTCAAAGATTTACTGATTTTTTCCTGCTTGTATTTTGAGTACTCATTCCTTTTTTTCATAATAATATATTGAGTTTCTGTGAGGTGCCAGGTGCTAATGGGTACTAAAACAGATGTTATAAAAAAACAAATACAAATTATGTATGGTATCTGCTCCCAAAGACATTGAACCAGTGTTGGGCGGTAGGTAGGACGTTAGGAAAACAGAAGCTGTGTGAGTGTTACAGTACTAAGGTAGAGTTTTGTACATGGCACACTTGGGTACGCAACAGAGTGTGGACCATTAGAAGCAGAAAGACTTGTTGAAGGGTAATATTTGAGTTGGGGCTTAAGAAATAAGTAGGTAGTTATCTAGTTAGATGGTGTTGTTGGTTAGAGGTGTGTAAAGGGTAAGTGGAAGGGCATTCCAGGTAAGGGATTAGCATATACTGAGCAGGGAAATTTAAAACAGTCTTGTATGGTCAGGGCATCACAAACAGCTCCATACGGCTGGAGTAGTGGGCAGAGAATAGGATGAAGTGAGCGACATGTCTGGAGAGAAAATCAGGGCATATCTAAAGAATTTTAAATAAGATTTAAAAATATATAAATTGACGCTTTAGAATAAGAGTCTGCAAACTGTAGCCTGGGGACTAAATCTGGCCTACCACTTGATCCTATAAATGGTTTTATTATAACACAGCTAAGCTCATTCATTTGCAAATTGTCTGCGGCTACTTTTACACTACAGTGAGAGAGTTAAGGAGTTGTCATAGATTTGGCCCACAGAACCTAAAATATTCACTGCCTGGTCCTTTGGAGAAAGTTTGTTAACCGCAGTTTTAGAAAAATTTTCTATCAGTAGCTGGGAGGGTTCTGAGTTAGACTGGAGGCAAGGAAATCAGCCTGGTGCCTTCTGCAGGATTATAAGGAAACAATGATGGTGATAGGATGGAGGGAGGACAGAGATTTTCCAGGAGAGGGGTAGCATGTAATATATTAAGGATTCAGCTGGATGCAAAACTAAGGTGAAGGCAGCAATCCAGATTAAGTGGTTGGACCATGGTCCCATTATAAGGGATGGAGGGGAAGCTGGTAATTTAGTTCTGGTTTGGACCTGTTGACTTTAACTTGAATGAAAACAAAAAGGTGAAAACAGTGTCATGAAACACTTCAGTTTCAGCTTAAGCCAAATTTATAAAATTAGACTGCAATTAATTGTCATACAAAGTTGGCCATCAGTGTTTCCTTATCAGGATACTATGGGTATTTGGGACAATGCTTGTTTTGCCAATTACATTGTAAGGTTTTTAGCATCCTTCATTGTTAGGCATTAATTGCCAGGATCACCCCCTCCTCAGTCATGAGAACCAAATAGCATTTGTACAAATCACCATATTTCCTTTGATTGGTATTTCATTTTCTTCCAACTTCCATGTGGCTGTGTAATGAACCACCACCAGTAGTTTCAGATCATAAATTTTCTACTACTATGTCACAGCATACCCAGGCAATTTTGGGCCATTGAGACAGTGACTCTAACCTAACATCAATTATCTCCCCAACATGGCAATATCTCCAAGTTCCAGTTCCAGATCCAGATCTGACCCCTCTCCCAGTTTCCAACCCTCGTTCTTTTGGTTCTGCTTGCCCTCTCTCATCTGGATATGTCCCTGGCACATCAGAGTCAGCAGATCTAAGACTGAGCCCATCGTCCTTTACCCTGGCCACAGTTTCCCATCATTCCTCTGTTCTCTGCTTTGCAGTGGGAGGTATCTGACAATTCCCACTTAGAAGCAGCACCCCCCCACACTGTGCTTGCACCTGTGCCTCCGTGACACCCCCGTCTTTCACTAGCACTAAATCCCACCTTCCTTACCTTTCCTTCAAGCTGTTGCAACAGCTTCTAAAATGATTTTCCCAGCTTCAGCCTCTTCTGCTCTCTCCCTTCATGTCCATCTTGCCTGATTAACTTTCCCAAAGAATAATGAAAAAAATCTAACTGTGATTCTCTCTAAATATCTCAAGGGGCTTCTAGTGCACATTCTAGGTCACACCCAACTCCTTGGAGAGATCCTTAGGAACCTCCCTCCCTGAGCTGGTGACTACCTGCCTTCCCAAACTTTCCCCTCTCCAACTCCAAAAATATCCTTAAGCCCCAGTCATTCCTGAGACACATCCTACATTTCCCCCATCCTCATCACTTGGCTTATCCTACCTCTTCCACCTCGAGTGAAGAAACTTAGGGCTCAGCTCAAACATCACAACCTCCATAAAGCTGTTCATAGGCCTCTCAGTGGGAAGGAAAATATTCTCCCTCCCTTACCTTCCCAGGGGCCGTCTTTGGGCTTCTCTTTGTCCTTTTCCATGTACTCTAGGGGTCATTTTTGTGCTTAGTTAATCTCTCTTATAACGCCTTGAGGGTAGACAGGTTGTGATCTACATCTTTGTCTCACAGGCAGCACCAACTACAGCATTTGTTGGATGGAGGGGGCGATTTGAATATGTGTTTCTTAATCACTCGATTGAGCTAGCTATTAGAAAGTCATAGAAAAGTTATGTAAGAGAAATGGAACTGACTCACGATATTCAACTCAAGGCACATGTTAAATGAATAAAGACCAACTTCCTCTCTCCTAATCTGATCTGGAGTTCCTCTGTGGATAAATTTTAAAAGAAAGTTAAGATTCATCAGTTTCCATAGGAAAATATGGAAAGGCCCAATTAACATGTAGTTCCTCTGAGGTGTTGCTGTCTCTCTTCAGGTTTTATTGATTTCATTGTGGAGCCCACCTTCACTGTGCTCACGGACATGACTGAGAAGATTGTGAGCCCTTTAATTGATGAAACCTCCCAAACTGGTGGGACAGGACAAAGGCGTTCAAGGTGAGTGGAGAAACTTGAAGGATGGGGGTCAGGTCAGCCTGTCTGTGAGGACAGAGTTGTTCCTTTGGGAGAGATGGGGGTATTTTATAATGATGTTTGCTCTCCCTCTCTTGTAAGGGGGTTGTCTGCCTCTTTCTTTTTCTCAGAGGAATGGAAGCTGGACTGTCTGTGCTCTCCAGGCTGGCCTGGAAGGGAGTGACCAAGATTCACACCATGACTGGTGGGTTTCCAGTGCTGGTCCTCTACCCTTTTCTCTCTTTTGGTGCTTTCGCTCATGGCAGCACCCATCACGGCACTTTGACCTTCTGGGCCCAGGCGGTCCTTGCTCCCCATACAGCAAAAAGAAAGTACCCCTGATCAGAATTCTCACAAGAAATGAAACTGACTTTAATTTCTAGGTTTCGGAGAAGAAGGAAGTGGAGGAAGGAAAAAGAACCTGGGGTCAGAGGCACTCCAGTATGGGGTGGGGGTCTGGAGCTGGAGCAAAAGAGGTACAAGTGACTGGGTAACTTGGAAAAGTGGTCAGTGTCAAAGCAGGTAGGTACAGTGGGGAACCAGGTAGCAGCCCAGTTTCAAACGGGTTAATTTCAGAGAACTGAAGACAGAGAATTCATGTGAGAGAACTCTAGTCATATTGAATAAGAGGATACCAATCAGCAGAGAAGAAATATGGGGAAAAGCAACCCTCATGAGGCTGAAACCTTGATTTTTTTTTTCCTGCTGAAAATATAGAATTTCCTATTTGTCACATATGGAAAATAGGAATCTCAAATTTCAGGACCCAGGAATTTCGCAACACAACTTGAGGAGTGTTAACCACTCCTTCTTGGGCTCACTCCTTGGCATACATTTTTTTTTAAACACTAACCTTCCCCTTTGGTGTGACTTTGTGTCCTCCAGTTTGAACAGCATCAGTTCAGCGGATGCAAAGCGGTCGGGTGTGAAGAGCACTGGCTCGGAAGGAAGCGCCCCCATCAACAGTTCTGTCATCCCCGTTGACTATAAGAGTTTTAAGACGACTTGGACTGAGGTGGTGCACATCAACCGAGAGAGATGGAGGGCCAAGGTGCCCAAAGGTAACATGCTACTGGGGAATCTTCCAGGGGATCTGTCCAGACCCACTTAGAAAACAAGGCATTGCTACCCCTGATTTATAGGAATTACAAAGGAAACACGATCTCAGGATCTGGATTCAAATGGCTTGACTGGTAGGGTCCAGTGTGTGTAGCACTCAGTGCACAATAGAATAAGGCAAGCCCCCACTTCAGCATGACCTTTGTGCTTGACTAAATTCTTGTTGGTGTGAAGATCCTACCATGGATGGCCGTTATTTCTTGGTTTCTGCGAGACCACCTTGTCATTCTCATTTCATGTCATGTGACATAATGATGAGGCCTACTTTCTTCCTTTATCTGAGTAAAGCCTGGCCAATAGCCACCTCTAACTTTACACTGGGATAGAAGGAACTGTAATATCCTTTCGAGCATTTTTAGCCCCCTTTCATGTTCTCAACTTATCTTCAGTCATGACTCAGGGACCTTCTGAGACCAGACAAAATTTAGGTCTCTTACTCTTCCGCCATCTTGCTCCTCCCCTCAGACTGATCTGAGATGAAGGTAGCTTGTAGGCAAAATTCACTGAGGCCAACATCAAAATTCAGATGAGAAAAGTCAGGACTCTTGGTACTATAGATAAAAAAGACTGAAATCCTTGTGCTTCTTGACAGCTGAAATCCATTTGCTCATACACATATTCATGTTTCTCGAACACATACTACACGATCCATACGTACGACATGCTCAGCCTGTAGCCTAGGGAGGAACATGTACGTGGGATAGGGGTACGATGCCATGGCACTGGATTCTAGGGAGAGACGCAAACATAGATGGCTCTTGGAGCTCAGGGAGGGGACTGACCCCAGTGGGATTTGTGGAGGTGAGACTTCAACAATAGTCAGTGTTTGTTAACATCTACCGAATGCCTCCTACGTGCTGAGAGTATGGAGATGAAGCACAGACATCCTGGTCCTCAGAGCTTACCGTCTCCTGAGAGCAGGGGGCATTCCCACAGAGTTTCCTCCAAGGGCAGGATGGAAGTTCAGTCAAGGATTTGCGCTTGTCTCCAGCACCCATTGGCCCTGGGCCCCAGGCCCTCATTACAAGAAAGGAGAGTTTTATCCTCAAACACAACCCTGACACTTTTATCAACCAGGGCCTGCACAGCAAGTTGAAGGAAGTGTGGGAGAGGCCGGGCAGGATAAGTTCTGGCTCTGGAGGCCCCTCATACATCAGGGGCTGCTTCTAGGGTGGGACAGAAGAGACCCACCCCACTGCTGCAGTTGTTTAAAAGCCGGCTCCTGTGGCTTGTCCACAGAATCCTGCCCGAGTGGTTGCTCATTTCAGGTGGGGCAAAGGGTTTGTATTTATTGGCGCTTTTAAGGCTTAATTGGGCCCTTATCATTTCAGGACAGATGTTGGACCCTGAGCTACGGAGCCAACACCTCTTCCATATTTTAAATGTAGCCTCTCCCAGTCTATTCCGATGCTTGAAACATTTAAATTCTCCCTGTTGGCAGAGCTTGCAAGCAGCAATTGCGGCTACTACGTCATCTCAAAAGAAGCGCTCTCTTACAATCAGTTACACTCATTACATACGAAAATCCAATTCCCGACCACACACAGTCTAAAGAGGTACTTAAAAATAATTTGTTTGCAGTTCTCTGGCTTGCTTAAGTTACCTTCAGAAACTGATCACCGAGGGGACCATAGCCGGCTTCTTTTCCAGGGGAAAACTGGCCCTTTGAGAATGTTGTAAATAAACGCTAATAATTACAAAATGTTAGGTATGCTGATTGTGATATGGTTAAGCTATTTTGGAAGCATAAAGGGACTTGTCCCTAAATCTGTCTAGGGTGTTTCAGAAGGCATCTTGTAGCCAGGACTTCAAGGATGCCTGAGGTTGAGTCCTGCAGGAGGTGTTAGATTTTAAAATGGGAAACAAGGAGAAAAGATATGGATGGAGGCACAAAGCCTGGGTTATATATGTTTCGTGGGAAGATAGTTTGAATATCAAAGCAAATTTCAGTTAGTGGGGAAATGGAGAATTGAATCCCTACTTGCACTGGGCTCTTTGGCAGATTCATGTAGATTCTTTGAGAAAATTACCTTCTGAGGATGATAATAGATATCACAGAGTTGATGCAAAGAACAGAAATAGATTTGCAAAGCACTGAGAATGGAGCCTGCATGTGGTTAGTGCCTGATAACTCATAGCGGTTATTTTAAAAAAGCTGGGAAAGAAAGTTAGAGGTTGGAATGCAGAGTTAAGAAGATAGTGCTAAAAATACCAACCTATATCTAATACTCTATCTTACCGTTTTCAGCCTCCCAGGAATGCTGTTGACTAGTGCACTGGTGCTGAGAGATCCATTTACATCTTTCTTTCCACTGGTGGTTAGTTTGTACTTGATTATCCCAGGCTGTTTTGCTCTCATTCTTTTCTATAAGAAAACCGCAATTTAAAGAAAGTCTGACCTGCATGGGGCACTTGAACATATCTTGTTATTAAATTGATTAGAATGGGATCTAAAGTCTTAGTTTTATTAACCAACCTGATAGACAAAGCTTGCTAGACCAGAACCCATAGTTGTTAGAAATGATTAAATCTATATTTCTTAACAGCTCTCAGGGCTGAAAATTATTATTCCCCAAGATATGTAGGCATAATAATTTGTAAGTCTGATCAATATTGATCAATTTTTTTCAGTATTTAATACTTTATAAACATTTTTTTCTGGTGTAAAAATATGTTTAGGTTATAATGCTGAAATACAAATATATGTGTAAAGAAAAAAATAAAAATCACTCCTAACTTCTTCAGCCAGATATTGGTGAAATTCGGATATGATTCTTTTTAATTTTATTTATCATGCATATATATTTATATAAGTAAAACTTTATATTTTGTTTTACTATTTCTATTTTAAGAATTTTATCTTGATATTGAATATTCTCAGAAAGTATGATTTAAATGGCTGCATTTTTTTTTTAATTTTTTTTTAATTTTTTATAAACATATAATATATTTTTATCCCCAGGGGTACAGGTCTGTGAATTGCCAGGTTTACACACTTCACAGCACTCACCATATAGCACATACCCTCCCCAATGTCCATAATCCCCCCCCCAAATGGCTGCATTTTATGTAACAGTCCTCTATTTCTGCACATTTTGGTTGTCAATTCTTCATTATTATATATAATACAGTTATAAACATACAAGTTCAAAAGTCTTTGAACCTGCCTCTGATTACTTACCTAGGATAAATTTCTAGATGTGGAATTCTTCTGTCAAAGTAAATGAAAAACTATAAAGCTCTTGATATGTATTATCAAATTTCTCTCTGGAAAGTTTCTTCTTCTTCTTCTTTTTTTTTTTTTTAACTAATGTCTTCCAAAAGAAGTGGGAGTTATTTCCAATAGAAGTGGGAGGTATTCCCCCTTCATTTTTCTCATTAGGATGTTTATATTTTTATTATTGATTCATAATAACTCTTTACATATAAAGGACAGCAGTTCTTCAATTGACAAAATATCTTGGCAGTTTCTGTCATATCTAGTTTGTCATATGCCTTTTAATTTTTTGTCATATGCCTTTTAATTATGTTCTTTTTTGATAAGTATAGTCACCATCTGTCAACTTACAACATTCTTGTAGTATTATTGAGTATATTTCCTATGCTGTAGTTTTTATCTCCATGATTTATTTATTTTGTAACTGGAAGTTTGTACCTTTTTAATCTCCTTTATCTATTTTGCCCTTCCCCCTACCCATTAGCTAGCTTTGTAAATGGTCTTTTTAAATATATCCTATTTGGGGGGTGCCTAGGTGGCTTAGATGGTTAAGGTCTGTCTTGATCATGATCAAGACATGATCAAGATCATGATCTCTAGATCCTGGGATCAAGCCACATATCAGGCTCCCAGCTCAGTGGAGAGTCTGCTTCTCCCTCCCCACTTCCTCTCCCTGTGCTTGTGTTCTAATGAATAAATGCAAAATCTTTAAATACATCCTAATTTTATTTTTCCAGAGATTATCTTTACATTTTTATTGACTTATGTGTCTATTAATGTAAATATGAAATCGTATATAATGACACTCTTTGCAAATGCTGAGATATTTATTGAATTTTTATTTATTTCTTCCATAATCGATCAGTTTTTGTTGAGATACCACAAGATTTGTAATCTGAGTGATTATAAGTAAATTGTTATTTAATTAACTTAACCTTAATATTACTTTTAATATTTGCTTCAAGTTTTATATCTAGCTTAACAACAATTTTTTTTAACACTAAGATTTACTAGTTTTATTGCACATCATTTATATATTTTCCTCATTCTTGAGGATCTAATACTGCTTGAATTTTTCTCCCAGCTGGAGGACTTCTTGGCTTCCATTTTTAGAAAGACCCCGTGTAAACACCTTCTGAGTCCTTAAATATATAGAAGTATTTTTTTGTTGTTTTTGTATATAACAGAGTTAACTATTCAAAATTCATATAGTATTTTGGTTGTTTGTTTTTCTGTTAGTCAGTTTCTCTCCTTTTCTTTCTCTCTCTCTGTAGGTAGTTTAAGTAGGTAATTCAGAAAATTATATCAAGGGATAACTAGTTCAATGCCATTTTTAACCAAGAGACTATAAATCATTATTCAGAAAGGGAAGTTGAACAAAGAAATCAATGTACTTCTCCCAGAATGTGTAGGCATTCAGTGTGGGATAGAACCAGCTCTCAAGAGGAATGAGAATTATGGATCATGAGGGCTCTGCTCTGCCTTGCTCTACCTTAACTCAATAGCTGCTTGTTTGGGCCATTTTCATTGTGAGACAAATCACCATAGATAGTCTGAAACAGGAAGCAAAAGGAAATGGAATTGAACTCTACTAGTCTAGAAGCCTACCAGTATGACTTAGATGCCTAAAGATGATAGATGCCTAAAACTAAGAGCTGAAAACTTAATTCTATCTATATTATCCTCAGAACCTTGTAGCACATACAAATTAATTGTACACTTAACCTACTTTTTCTCTTTGTAAGAAAGGTTTAGGTATATTAATAATTTCACCCTGAAAATATGTGGCACAAACATACTTCCTGTCAATTTTTTTTTCTTATTTACATGCTTGCTTGTTTTTGTTTGTTTGTTTTAAAGATTTTATTTATTTATTTGACAGAGAGAGACATAGCGGAAGAGGGAATACAAGCAGGGGCAGAGGGAGAGGGAGAAGCAGGCTTCCCGCCAAGCAGGGAGCCCAATGCAGGGCTCGATCCCAGGACCCTATGATCATGACCTGAGCTGAAGGCAGACGCTTAACGACTGAGCCACCCAGGTGCCCCTGTTTTTGTCTATTTAGAGTAGTATCACTGGGTGCTGATGGCTGGTCACCCTAATATCATATATTTCAAAGACTCAAGGAGAGATGCAAGTAGAGAAGTTGAAGAACATTGCAGGCCACCTGCAGGAACACAGTTGCCACAGGGAAAGGAGTCATGTAGTGGAACAGGTCACCTAGGATCTGATCATAATGTCGTAGGAGCTACCATCATTAATGCAAACATTAATCACCTGCTGTCCACAGTAGTTGAGCAAAACCAGATTTATTTCTAAAATGGACCTTCTCCCAGGTTTTTTTCTGCTGGATTTTCCATAAAAAATTGTTCTGACTCAGTTGTCAAATGAATTTTTTTTGCTCAGATAATATTTTATGCTCTTCTGTAGCAAACCAGAATTTAACACCTTCAGTTTTTATCAAGTTCCTTTTAACTTGAGGATATTTTGAGTGTTGGAAGCTTGCCACAGCTACAGTGGGGATTCTGTGAGAGGACCATGAGTTATTTAACCTGGTACTTGAATATGAATGAAAATTCCCCTCCCTATCACTTTTTCTCTGTGTGGTGAATACATCATCTTTTTACTCACCTGTATTAGTGGTTAAGGAAACCAACATTTGTCAAATGGCTAGCTCCCCCAGGATAGGACTTTAGAGTTTGTACACTTTCTGTATTTTACACAGGCCTGGATTACAGATGATGGAATAGGTACAAGTCAGGTTCATTGGCAGATAGGGGGAACCATACCATGTGTTTCATTTAGTTAACAGATACTCCATGTGTATCTGCTATGTGCCAGGTGCTGTACCAAGCACTGGAATTCAGTGATGGAGATGACATTTAACCTCTGTCCTCAGGGCACTGTGGGAGGATGAGAGGAAGTCAGGGTGAATAGTCTATGGGGCCTTCTGTGACCCTGTAGTCCAATGAGAATGCCATCTCAGCATCTGCAAGGGCATTCTCTTACCCTTTAGTTGTACCTTTCTGTAGAAGTCAGAAGACAAATTATACTCTATATGTGAATAATTATTTAATTTTTTAAAGAAATCTTTACATACCTTTTCATTATAAAGTATAAATGCATCTTGTTGGGTAGCAGAATGTCAGGAAATATTGAATGGCAAACATTTAAAATTTAAATCCATGCTTGTCCATACTGATTGCATATTAGAATCATCTGGAGAGCATTTAAAATATCCTACCCTTGCCCCTCTCCCTCCACAATATGATTTAATGTGTCTGGGGTGAGGCCAGGGCATTGAATTGGATGGGTTGGAAGGATGAATCAATGAAAAGATTAATGAAAACTTAATAAGATATTAAGGAGGACATTTGAGCCAGGCAGATATAGGGGGAGGAAAAGCAAAATGAAGCTGGAGATCAAAGACATCCACAAAATACAATGCCATAAAGCCCCACGAACATGTGAACTGGATCAGATTTGGGCTTTTGTGCTCTTAAGCAGCTAGGACAAGGGGAGACATAACCACCCTGGTACCCATTAGATTACAAACAAACTTGTTGTCTGTGAAGGCTAGTTTTTTTAGGAGCAAGACTAACCAAGGAAAATAAAGAGGACCCTTGATAATGAGATGTGGGATATTTTTAACCCATCTAGAGAAAAAAAAATGCAGTAGTGCTTTTTAGAATGGACGGCACAATCTGGAAGGCCTTTTGAATCAGTTGGATGCTAAACGGGCTGGGTCTGTCCGGTAAGGGAGGTCTGGTCTCTGTTAGGTGTGTGTCACTTCCTACAGCCCAGCACCTCTTCATTGCCTCAACCCCCCTGTAATACCTCAGCTCTGCCTGTCCTTGGTCGTTTGACCACTTCATCTGTCGACAACCGCTTCTAGATCTGTGTTAGCCATACTGACTAACTCAGTATCCCTTGAACATACCAAGCTCATTCTGACCTCATGGCCTTGACGTTTTCTATGTCCTTGCCCTGGAATGTTAGTTTCCCTGATTATTTCATGGCTGGCAATTCATCATTAAGAATTTGTCAGGTAGCACTTTCTTTACCTCCTGATCTAATGCCACCTCCTCCCTTATGCTGATCCTGTTCCTTCATACTACTTTACTTTCCTTTTTGCTTTACCTTTTTCACCACCTGAAATCATCTTACTGACTGGTTTACTTAATTATGGTCTTTTCAGTTCCCATAAGTCTTGTTTGCTCCTACATTCCCAGTGCCTAAAATGGTACTTGATACTGTCACTCCTCAATAAATATGTTGAACAAATGAACCAATCTTTTCATGAATACTTGATTATATGCAATGATGCTGTGTTTTTGATGAAACACAGAGTCAGACCTTTTCAGAGTAAGGAGAATTGGAAATAAGGCTGACATCCTCTCATTAAAGGGGAAGATGCAGACCAGGGTACCTGCCCAAACTAAAGGCTACATTTAATCTTGTGGACAGTTTGAAGACCGTGCTTTTTGTAAGGCCTAATTATTCTCTTCCTACTTTTAATTTCACAGTGACCTGAAACGGTGGTGGTTATTTTTCCTGTCTTTCTGTTTTGTCATCAGTTGTTTGTGTTTAAACTCCAGAGCCTAAGCGAATCTCCATGAAACTCCCAATTTCTACTGTGGCCATGGGAGGGTTTTGTAGTGTCCCTGAGCCTTGACTTCACATTTCTAAAAGAGGGTTTTAATAATGGTAGCTACCGCCTACGTCTGTTTTGAGAATGAAAAAGTAATCTTTAGAAAGCACTTAGCATAATACCTGGCAAAGAGGACACACTCAAGAGAAGTTATTGATGATAAAATTGAAAATGCCAATTGTTATATTGGTTTATTGTTATTATCCTTATTATTATTACTTTCTCCCTGCCCCTTCTGCTCACCCACTATTTCCAGAAATGACATCACCAGGAACCGATTTTATTAGTTTCCTGAATATGGACACTAATCTCACTCGAATTAACCAGAAATAGACCCCAAACACTCAGTGCAAATACTTGTTTTTGTTTAAAGAGGCAGTTCTCCTAATAGCGTGACCTCTTTTCATCTTTTCTGTGCCTTTCCTGACTTGCCATGGGAACAGAGGAGAAGGCCAAGAAGGAAGCAGAGGAAAAAGCTCGCCTGGCTGCAGAGGAGAAGCAAAAGGAAATGGAAGCCAAAAGTCAGGCTGAAGAAGGCTCAGCTGGCAAAGCCGAGAAAAAGACATCTGGGGAAGCTAAGAATCAAGTCAATGGAACGCGCACGAACAAAAGCGACAACCCTCGTGGGAAAAATTCCAAAGCTGAGAAGTCCTCAGGAGAAAAACAACAGAATGGTGAGTACAGTTTCACTGGTGAAAGGCTCTTTTCACGGTGTTAATGATGTGATGAATGGAAACTGGCAAATAACCGCACCTAGGAGGATGGCTCTCGGAGCCGCGTCTCTGGCCCCCCCAGCTGCTGCTCATCACACCTCACTGGGCCATGGATTCCATTAGGATCCCATCAAAAGCAGCCAGAGGCTGGCTTGGGCCTTTCTCTCTGGGGAGATTTATGCTTGTCAGACCTTTACCAGCTGTTCTGGAGACTCTGGTCAGTGCCGGCCTGTCCACTGGGGAAATAACTATTACCAATCTGAGCACATTCCTGAGTGCTTACTGCCCAGATGTGTGGATGGAAAGTGTCTTCCATATGCACCCTCCCTCTAGCAGGCAGGGCTGGGACTCAGGTCTGTGTGTCTGTAGGTGAATAAATATATACATTAGAATGACCACCTGTCCCCTTTGCCTGGGGACTGAGGAGCTTCCTGCATCTAGAGCTTTAGATTTTAAAACCAGAAAAGTACCAGCCAAACCCGGATGATCTAGTCATCACCTTAAATGCACTGTGCTTGACGCTGAGAATTTAGAAGTAGAAAGGCCACAGGAAGTCCACAATCTCATAGAGGACATGGACATCCTTAGAAATAATTCTGAGCAAGTAACAGTCATGGCAAGGCAGCCAAACTTAGCTCAAGGATCATGTCAAAAAAGAGACATTGGCCTTCTTGTGTCTGAGGCTCATAGAATGGAGAAATGTCCAAGAAAGCTTCAGGGACTGGTGGTGCCTGAGCCGTTTTCAATGCTGAACTTCGCTGGTCAGATGGGGGATGGGGACTTCTTCACCAGAGGGACCAAGACAAGCTGAGGCACAGGCCATGGAATGGTTACCTTGTTTAGGGAAGATCAGGAAGTTCAGAGTCTCTGGAACTTTCAAGGGCCCGGTTGTAGCAAGGTAGTTTTGCAGTCTGACAGACTTGGATTCGAGGCACAACTGTGCCTCTCACTTCTTGGTGGCCTTGATCAGGTTACTTAGCCTTCTACTGGCTCTGTGAAGTGTGCAGAGTAATACCACCTCACGGCAGGGCCACTTATGAGCCTCCAATAATGAGAATGAGAGCCGGAACAATGACAACAATAGAATAATTAGCATTTATTGACTATCGACCAGATGCTCTTTTAAGTACTCTCTTTACTTATTTATTCTCTTATCCGCCTGGTAGGCCACTCTGTAGCTATTATGTATGCAACATAGTCTGAATAAATGAGGAATATGTAGAAGATGCTTAGCACAACACTCTCCAATTATTTTTACAATGAACATATAGAACATGTAGAATCAGAAAACAGTATTTTAATACATACGATAATGTTAATAACTCATATCATGTTCTAAGAGCTTTGCATAAATTCCCTCAAGTAACCGTGTGAGCTCCCCAGGAGGTAGAAAAAACTTGTCCAGTTTCTCAGCAACCTGGTTCTGGAGACTGCTCCTAAGTAGCTTTGTATTCAAGTGCATCATTGTCCAGAAAGTATGTTCAATTATATAAGAATTTATGATATACCTGTTGGAGTTTTTAGAGGGCAGTGCATAAGACCCCCTCTTGTCCCCTCTGGAGGTCAGAACCAACTAAGAGAAAGATACCAGAATCAGAAAGTCAGTGGTCAACATATTAGTTCTCTTGCAACTGGAGTTGAATTGGAAAGTGTGACTTGGTCTACTGAGCACATGGGCTTCTTCACACACCTGCCTTGAAGTGAACTTAGCCAACGAGATACTGGCAGGGCAGGCAGGCCTAGGACCTGCCACCTCATTCTCTCCCCAGGACCCGAGCACCCCAGCACCCCAGAAAGTTGCTTCTGGAGTGATGCAAAAAGTGTGTGTCTTGTAGAAAACATATCTCGGAGGGAGCTGGGAACTAGAGAAATGGGTGGCTGAACTGAACTTTGCATTCTCAAACTCCTCCTAGATGAGCCTCTCCTTCTCAAAGGAGGAGTATGGAAGGGCTCCTGAGAGAGGCAAGATATGTTTCTTCCTTACATTTTTTTTCTTTTAGGAAAGTGGGTTAAAATGCCTTTTCCTTCATAAAAGTAATATGAATAGCATATTGAATGTTTAATATATGCCAGACATTGTACATGAGATTTTACCTACATTAAGTCATTTAAAAATGCTAACAACTCTGTGAGGTAAATATACTGATTCCCGTTTTGCAGATGAGGAAACGGAGACTCAGAGAGTTTAAATCAACTTGCTTACGGTCAAGCAGCCACTAAGTAGAGATTTCAAGTCAAATTCAGGTCTGGGTCCAAATTCTGTGTTTCGTTATCACCATGTCCATTCTATTAGCAAGTTTTGGTGCTATTGGGGAGAGTGGGAAATCAGAGGAATATTAGCCAAGGTCCACGAGAAGCTTATAATCTCTTCCAGGGTTTGGTGTACTTTTTCTGTAAAGGACCAGATAGTAAATATTGTAGACTTTGAGAGCCATGCCGTCTCTACTGCAACTGCTTAACACTCCTGTTTTAGTGCAAAAGCAGCCACAGATAACATATAAACAAGTGAACATGGCTGAATTCCAATAAAAATTTGTTTCTAAAAATGCAAGTTTGAATTCTATATACTTTTCAAATACCATTAAATATTCTTCTCTTTTTTTCAACCATTTAATAATATAAAAACTATTCTTAGTTTTGGGGCCGTATAAGACCAGGCACTGGGAGCATGTTTGGCTCATGGGCCAGAGTTTACCAACCCCTGGTCTGGTCAGGGAGAGAAACCAATGAACATAAACATGCCAGTCACAGAGAGGGTTATAAATTCTATGAGATAGGTATAATCAAATACCCAGAGAGGGCAGAGGTGGCAGAAATCAGTTCTGAAGACCATTAGAGGGAGAGCCTGAAAGAAAAAAACAGGAGCCTGAGTTTTCGACTAAGCTGGGTTGATTTCACAACTGTGTTTATTTCCCAAAGTAATCAACAGTCTGCCATTTCCCTTAAAAATTAAGTATTAAATGAGAGATGGGAAAAGAAGTCAATTTTAAGCAATAATAAGAAAGGCTAATGGTGGTTCGGGACTGTGTTACAGCAGTCTAATGAAAATGATTTATAACTGTGCAGAAAGGCTCTTTTGTTTCCCCTGTTTATTGAATAACAGCTCACATCAGCCATTACTCCATATACAACCCATGGGAAATTACCTAATGGATTCTGTTCAAGGAACATCATCAAACAAATATGTGTCACTTTCCCATCATCCTTCTTTGTGGTCTCCTAAGATACTTCTGGGATGGAACCAGAGGACGGTGGTTAAGTGGAGGTTCTAGAGGTGTTCTCATCAGCCACTATGAGATCCCCTAAGCTTTGGTCTCCATCAAGTTACTTCCTTTCTCAGCCTCTCCAAGCCTGACTAAGGACAAGGCAGGCTGCCCACAGGCTATTGGCTGGCAAATTGAACCTCTCCTGCGACTTCTGGAAGACATCCTGGTCTTGTTGCAGCTGTGGATAAAGCTCCAGTCCAGGGAAACCTTGAAGGCATAAAGTATTGTGCATTAGGGTGTAAAGGCTCATTTAGAAAAGAAAGACATTTTTCTGCAGGGAATTAGTTTGACTACAGGGCTCAAGATCCTTGATTCCATCTCTGGATCCTTAAAAGAAGAAGGAGCCAGTATTTGGAATGTTCCGAGGGACTTCCAAAGGAATCCTCTTTTTGGCCACTGATGGTGGTAAAGGGTAATGAGTATGTCCTTCACTTGAATTCCTCCTGCTTACACTCTGGCTGGAGTTGACCCCCTTTCCCTTCAATCCCTTCAGCCAGTTCATCCCATTTCAGAATTAAGAGTAAGAGGAAACTTGGGGAATTTATTGACTCCTAACTTAGCTTAGGATTTATCAAATTCCATTGGAAGATACTTACTTTGTCA
Organism: Enhydra lutris kenyoni; assembly: GCF_002288905.1. NCBI lineage: Eukaryota > Metazoa > Chordata > Mammalia > Carnivora > Mustelidae > Enhydra > Enhydra lutris. Next base: position 31,269,765 of record NW_019154100.1, on the reverse strand, counting down.
AATATATCACAACCCAAAATGGTCTTGAATCGTCCTTAGATAACCAATTCTTTGTAAATCTGTGGGCCAAAAGCATTTAAAAATGGCAGCAATAAATAGAAGCCTGAAATTGGAAACTTGAGCTTCGTAGAGAAGTTAGAGCCTAGCTTCTAGAATCAGACCCATCTATGTATAATGTGGTAGATTGCTTTATTTATGCCTTAGGTTCGTAGCCATAGAACAGAGATGGTAATATAAGTTTCATATCCATTCTTCACAAGTTGGTTTGAACAAATCACTTTGTGGAAAGATCAGTTGGCCATCTCTGTAAAAACCATCAGACAGATGGCTTAAACCAGATCTACGGCTGCCAACAGGAACAGTTTTGCTGCTGGAAGGAGCCACACATGCAAGGTTATGGGCAGAGGCGGGGCCCAGGGTGGTGTACAAACCACTGGCAGGAGGCTGGCACGCTGCTCAACACAGCAGGACAGACCAGCGTGTGACTCAGTGGCTACAGGGAAGCCAGAGGAAAACTCACCCTTGGAAAACATCCTCAATCATTTGATGAGTTTGTTATTCTGCAAATTGATTGTTTTGTGAATTAAACTGTGATGAATTTGTCTACTTTCCATCGGAGTACCTTCACAATGGGGTTGTTAGAAGAATTTAATGAAACGATGCAGGCAACATGTCTGGCACAAAGAAAGCAGGAAAGATAAGACCCTGCTTTCTCCTTCCTGGCTGCAATTATCCTTAGGGTCTTCTTGCTTCAAGAAGTTTGAGTATTTTAGTTGTAAATCATTCTGGGTTTTATGCAGGCTAAAAAGAAAGATGCCGCTAGTAAGACCGTAAGAAAATTTTCCAAAAGTTGAGAATAAGGCTGGGGAAAGGATGCCATGTCCTTTCAATGTCATAGTGGCAAACTGTTGAACAGACATGGCCAGGGATTATGTAATTATCTTAGACAGGGGTTGGCAAGAAGTCTTCTGTGTCGGCCCAGCCAGTAACTCATCCTGGTTTTGCATGTCTCTGTCACAACTATGCAGCGCTTATCACTACGGCATGAAAGCAGCCACAGACAGTATGTAATTGAATGCATGTGACTATTTCCAATGATCTCTGTTTCCATATTGGCCCCCGGGCTACAGGTGGACGACTCCTGCTTTAGGAGAACATGACTGTTTAACTTTGTCATTTACTATTGACACAAGCCTAGGTACTGCGAAGTTGTGTGGTAATTTACAGATTTTTGACTGTTAGAAGAGATTACCCCCTTGCCCACCGGTTATGATTTTATTGCCCTGTAGGAGATAACCAGTTTTATTTCTAACACAGCAATCTCATTTTAAAGGTTTTCTAAAAGGCCTATAAATACCCATTTCCTTAAATGCCCTTGGCACCATCCTTACTATCTCTCTGATTCTTTCGTGAATGAATTAAGTTTTTGACACATGTTTATTCTACATCTGTTTGCATAGTGTTTCTGAACACTTACAAATCATATTTTGACAAGCTGTTACTTAGAATACTGTTTATAACTCCGTTTTAGAGTTCAAATATCATTGCGTGATGTGCCAGAGATCACATTCACTACCTTAAATATGTTTGTCCTTATAGTAGGTCTGTAAAGTATATTATTATCCCCATTTTGCAGATGAGGAAACTGACACCTATAGAACTTGAGTAGCTATGAGCTGGCATAATTTACATTTGACCTAAGTTTTTCTGCTCTCCACAGCCCAATAATAAAGCTGAACTTCTTTTCTCAAAAATAAACATTATTGGCTCAAGTGCTACGTTGTTTAACAGGAACTTTGTCTCAATTTCTGGATCATAATCTAACTTTTAAGACCTAATATGTGGTTTAAAAAGGTATTTACATTCAGACATGTACCCCCTCATGACTAAAATTATGTACTTTTTTTTTCATCTTTTTACCTTGACAAGTTTAGGACTATTTATAACTTCCCCTTTAGCTGTATACATATGCTGTTTGTCATGTTTATTACTTTCAGGTGACGTGAAAGATGGTAAAAATAAGACAGACAGGAAGGATCAATCCAATGTTGGAAGTGATTCAAAGAAAACAGATGGTAAGAGCATAATTCCCATTATATTTTTCCATAAAATGTGCAATTTAATGCAGGTTTGTTAGAATTACACCTAGAATTGAGTTGTGATTGTTAATATATTCTTATATTATACTGTAAAAAATCCCTTCACTGCATGTAGGGAGTATTCAATCCCTATTTCAGTAATTTACAGATTATCATTGTGTCTCTTCCCCTCTGCCATCCTTTGCTTCATCTCAAATGCATTCTATACTCTCTCTCTTCACCACTTGCCATTTTTTCATTTTCACTTTAAAGTTGCCTCAGGACTTACTGTTTGGAATGGAATGGACTACAAGTCTTTGGATGTGAATTGTGGGAAGTGCTCCATGTTTTCAGTTTTAGCATTTTCTCTTTTAATGAGGAATTATTGCTTTTGGTAAGAACAGAAATCTGTTCGGTGTTATCACTGTGTTGGGAGGCCCACATGTTGGAGAATGTGCATAGTTGTAGAATGCAGGTTGGTCAGCAAGAATAAGTCTCAAAGGCAAGTTCCGAATGGCAATCCCCACCAAACCAGTTAGACTGAACCTACCTTGTGATGTGCTCCATGAACATTGCTTTTACTTTTCACAAAGAGCATTCTACTCCTCTAAAGCCTGAAAAATTCAGATTATATTATCCTTCAGACTTTGTACTAGCCTACTGAGAAAACTGTTCTTACCTTTTATATCAACCTCCTGTTTCATTTGTAACATGGGCTTATTCTTGGCGACTCCTTCATACATGTACATGATATTAAACTGAACATGCATGCTTACTTCGGCAGCACATATACTAAAACTGAAAATGCAAGTTTCTAGAGTTAGTGGTTTGTGTTAAGAGTCCCAGATGCTTTTGAATCATACCTCCCTAGAGACATTGCATTGGATGCTAAGCTGTTCTTTGATGGTTTGGTTTTAATGTCATTGAAGGACAACTACTGAGTATCCAGATTGAGGAGTAAGAGGAAATTTGAACACAACTCCACCTATTAAAAAGGAAGCAGCCCCTCTAGCTTTCATCTCTAAGCCACTGTGACAGGCTTTCTTTACTCATATGCACGAAATCAGTTCTCAAGACTTTTCTTTTAAGCTCATTCAATTATTCACTCCAGGTGTCTTATCACATAATTCCTAGGGAACACCCATATGCAGTTTTTCACCGAATTGTTTATGCAAATGGAAACCATATATCTAATAAAAATAAAAATAAATAGCTCCTTGAATGATTGTGACTAAGACATGAATTACACAGAGACAAAACAGAATTCAAGGGGCGCCTGGGTGGCTCAGTGGGTTAAGCTTCTGCCTTCAGCTCAGGTCATGATCTTGGGGTTCTGGGAGCGATCCCCACATTGGGCTCTCTGCTCGGCAAGGAGCCTGCTTCCCTCTTTCTCTGCCTGCTGCTCTGCCTACTTGTGATCTCTCTCTCTCTCTCTGTCAAATAAATAAATAAATAAAATCTTAAAAAAAAAAAAAACCCACAAAAAAAACCAGAATTCAAAATGACAGTCATCCTAGCCAAACTTTATTATGGGTAAGGTTTGTTGCCAGATATCATTAAACCCAAGTCAAGGTAACACAAGCCAGAACATGTACAGTAGAGGAGAATGGTGTTAGATATAAACCCAGCACCTGGACACCTGGCCCATCCTGCACCCAGTGACTAGTCCATCTGAATTCCTACAGCATAAAAGTGCAGAGTAAGTCCCAAATCTTTAATATGGGATCTTGTTGCATTTTTATATTGTACTACAAATATCTATAATATACATACATCATCTGTTATGATGGTGTCATGTGGGCTTGTGAGTTAAATTTTATTACCTTCATTAAGCACTTTTATTTTACCGGTGCCATTTGTAATTGAATTGTCCCCAAGTATTTAAAATAATTAAACAGCCTTTTTAAAAAAGAGGAGTGTGGGAAGGGATCAACAGATATGTTCTATTGAACAAATAAATGTAAAGCTTGATTGCTTAATGAACACGATTCTGGATCCCACTGGACAATGAAAAGCGTTCAATAAATAAAGAAGAGATATTTTCTGATGTCTATTCCTTTTCCCCTCCATAACTTTAACTTTCCTCTGCTTCCAGTGGGTCAGGTGTGTTTATACTAGCAAGCTTATACACAAACTTGGACATGAACAACTTTCTATTTTAATTTCATTGATGGGCTAATGTGACATCAGTCGTTCTCACTGCTTTGATATCATAAGGACACAGATCACTGGGCTTCAGTTACTTGTGCTATCTTGGCCAAAAATCTTTCCCAGGACTAAAGCCATTCTTGGTGGCATGAAGTGGAATAGATTTTGATCAGCCTCATTTATCTCTTCACCTTTGGTCATCAAAAGTCTCTACTTAAGGAAAAATTTTAAGTGATATATGGATCAGAGGGTACATTGATTATTAAAAGCTGCCTAGTAATAACCATATACATTTTGAACATTTCTTTTTAATAGATCCTATTACATTTGATGATGAGAGGTAGTCAGTTTAACTATTGTTAATGCCTCTCCCCCTAATACAAGCCTTGGGAGCCAGGGGTGACCAGCTCTGTCTAATTTTTGAGAGGGAGTATCCAAGCCCAATTCAGTGCCCAGTATGACCAAACCCACTATGGTTTGAAGTTGGAACATTGTACCCATTCAGAAAGAAACCTGATGGAAACTGGACCACAGTTGGTTATTCCCAAACTCCACTGAGCTGAGGCACACACAGAGGGAAGGGGTGTGTGCTAAAAGCATAAATTATATCCTGGCATAGTGAAAACATTGCAGTTGAACATTATCTCTGTCAGGCTACTGAGGTACTACTTAGTATCCTGCAGCACTAATTTTGAAACAGGCTTCAAAGAATGAATGTCCTTTGAAACTACATTGTTTACTCTTAGGGAGAAATGTACTAACATAAAAAGATCAGGGCCTCTGAGCCAAGATTCTCTCAGGGCCTAAACTTTTACAGTGTCACTGGGAGACTGGCGGGTTGCCAGTGAATGAATTATTTTCAGTGTGTTTTTAGTCATGTTTGAAACAGCATAGTCTCTTGGACCTGCCATAATTTTTTATAGTTGCCCAGAAATATGAATTTGCTTTTAACTTTGACTACATTAAAGAGATATAAGAGATAGCCACCATTTGTGTCTCTCAAAAGATTGATTATATGATATAATATATAAGATATAAGATAGCCACCATTTATGTCTCTCAAAAGATTGATTATAATTAGGCCCTACGGGGTTATTTGCCAAGTCCCAGAGAGAGAGTTCAGCAGGAATTTCTCCTTCACTGAATGTTCTGGAAATTGGAGTGTTTAAGAGTGTTCATGAAATTTAAAAGTCAATTGTGTAGAATGAAAAGAGTGGACAAAAGACCATCTATGTACCTCTGCTTCTGCCAAAAAGGACTAATAAGAATTAGATTCACCCTTTCACCTGAAACAATAATAATCATAATAAAGGACAACTTACGTGGAAAAATAGTTTTCAAGATACTGGACGTCAAGAAATGAAGAACAGTAATCTCCAAGAAATAGGAAACAAATGATATAATACCTATGATTGCTCCAGCTTACTCCTTTGAGAGGATTTCCAAGCAACATAGGAGGGAGAACCCAGGCAGACCTGATGGATTTCTTGAGTTGAAGAGTTGAATAAGGGTCTGGGGAGAGCCATTGTGGCTCAAGTTAATAAGATAAAGTACCAGAGAGGAGAGAGCTGTAGAGATATAGAACTCCAGAAATCTAAAGAGTAGTCATTCATCAGAGTCCTGATTGACCCATACAGATAAGAAACTACCTGAGATCAGGAAAGAACCATTCAAGAGGATTAGAGGGAGTGGTCCTAATGTTCACACTTCATATAAGGCAATAAAAGTGCCTATTCCCAATAGCCAGACTTGAATACCTCATAATTTAAAGGGAATTGGGTAGAAGCCACCTAAATTGTCTTATTTTGTTAGTTGGGGAGTAAATAGCTGTAAGCTAAATGCTGCTTTGGTCTCACCTAATAAACCTTGAAAACAAGACATAAAAGGATCAAAGTGTTTCCAAATAACTGCACCCCAAAGTTCGTGTATAGGAATACAAAAGTATCCAGTACCCAACAAGGTAAAATTCACCATATCCAATATCCCATCAAAAACTACTGGATGTGCAAAGAAGCAAGAAAATACTATGCGTAATAAGAGAGAGAGAGAGAGAGAGAGAACTGAAACAGAAGTTAGAATAGCAGACAAGAATATTAAAGTAGTTCTTATAACTATAACCCATATGTTTGAAAGTTGATTAGGGATATGGGAGATACAAAGAAGGGAAAATCAAACTTCTAGAAATAAACACTATAATGTATGATTGAGAAAACATACTGGATGGTATTAGCTAAAAACATCGGATGAAATTAATAATAAGTGAAAATAATAAGATGAAAATAATAATAAGAGATTAGACATTGTAGAAGAAAAGAATAGTGAAAAACTATCCAAAATAAAACAGAAAAAAATTGTAAAGAGCAACAGTGAATTTTAGGACATCTTCAACAGCCTAATGTATGTAACTGGAGTTCCTAACATAAAGAAGAGAGAGAGGAAGAAAGAAAAATATTTGATGAAGTAATTTACTTGGGCAAAGCAAATTTTGCCCAATGATAAAAACTACAAATGCACAGACTCAAGAAGCTCAGTAAAGCCCAAGCACAAGAAATTTGATAAAATTACACCAAAACATGTCATAATCACATTATTCAAAACCAGTAATGAAGAGAAAATTTAAAACAGCAAGAGGGATAAAAAAAATTCATGTACAATTGAACAAAGATGAGGATAACTGTAGATTTCTTATCAGAAACAATGCAAGCGAGAAGACAGTGGAGCAACATCTTTAACATGCTGAAAGAATAAAATAATTCAATTAAGAATTCTATACCCAGCAAAAATATCTTTCAGATATAAAAGCTGAAAGAAGTCATCACTGGTGGACCCCACAGTACAAGAAATGTTAATCAAAGGGAGTAGGGTAACTATGCCAGTTGGAAATATGGACCTGCCCAAAAGAATGAGGCACATGAAAAATGGTAACTAGATGGATAAAGATCATTGCCTATTTGAACAATATAATAGTAATACATCATCTGATTTTTAACACATACAACTGAGGGGTACATGTACGGTGCCTTTGGTTAGGTGGCTGACTCTCGGTTTCAGTTTAGGTGGTAATCTCGGGGTCATGAGATCAAGTCCCACATTGGGTGTCATGCTCAGTGTGGAGTCTGCTTGAGATTCTTTCTCCCTCTCCCTCTGCTCCTCCTGCATATTCTCTCTCTCTCAAATAAATCACTAAATCTTAAAAAATAACATATATGACTGAAATAGCGTAAACAGACAATAGCATAAAAAGCTGGGAAGGGAGAAATGGAAGTATACAATTGTAAAGTTCTACTATACATGAAGTGACATAATATCATTTGAAAGTTGATTGTGGTAAATTAAGAGCATATACTATAAACTCTAAAGCAACTAAAATAACAAAACAAAGACATATAGCTAATAAGCCAACAAAAGAGATAAAATGGAATTGTAAAAATACTTAATCTGCAAGAAGGTTAAAAAAAAGATAAGAAGGGAACAAAGAACATATGAGACAAATAGGAAACAAATAGCACAGACTTAAAACTAAACATATCAGTTATGACATTAAATGTCCTAAAGACCCCAATAAAAAAACAGAGATTTTCAGATTATAAAACACAATTATAGTCTGCCTTTATTTAAAAAAAAAACAAAAACACAAATAGCCCAAAAGTAAAAGGATGACAATTGGTATATCAAGGTAACTAATAAAAAGAAAACTTGAATGGCTGCATTAATAGCTAACAAGGTAGATTTCATTGCAAACTCTATCACCAGAGATAAAGAAGTTCATTTCATGATAAAGTTGTCCATTTATAAAGATGATATAATAATCCTTTATGCACTGAATTACACAAAATTAACTAAAAAGATTATTTTTTAAAACTTTTTAAGATTTTATTTGTTTGGGGGGGAGAGAGAGAGAGAGAGAGTGAATGCATGAGTTAGGGGAGGAGCAGACACCCTGTTGAGCAGGGAGCTGAGGGCTTGATCCCAGGATCCTGGGATCATGACCTGAGCTGAAAGTAGATGTTTAACCAACTGAGTCATCCAGGCACCCTCAGGAAAAAAAAAAAAAAATCCATAATTTTATTCAGAGACATTAACATTCCTCTCTCAATCATTAATAGAATAAACAGATGTAAAATCAGCAATGAAAGGAATATTTGAACAACACTACCAACCAACTTCACCTAAGTGGCATCCCTAGAATACCCAACCATAGAGAACACACATTCTTTTCAAGTGCATGCGGAAGAACATTTATCAATATAGACCAGATTGTGAGTTATAAAATAAGTCCCAATAAATTGAAAAGGATCCAAGTCATACAAAGCATATTTACAGGTCATTGTGGAATTAAATTGGCATAAGGATATTCATATTATTTTAGTATCCTTTTAATTTTTGTAGAATATATCATGACAATCTATTATTTTTTTATATTGGTAATTTGTTTTTTTTCTCTTTTTTCCCCTTACCAGTCTGGCTAGAGGATAAGTTTTACTAATTATTGTTATTAATATTTCTCATTGTTTTTCTGTTTTTATTTCATTGATTCCTTATCTTTTTATTTTTTTTCTTCTGCTTTCTTTGAGTTGAGTTTGTCTTATTTTCTAGCTTTTTTTAAGGTGGAAGCTAACATGATTAATTTGAGATTTTTTTTTCTAATGTAGGCATTAAGTGCTGTAAATTTCTAAGTACCACTTTAGTAGTATGCCATAAATATTAACATGCTGTATTCACATTTAGTTCAAAATACTTTCTAATTTCTATTTTAATTTTTACATTGATTTAAGAATTATTTAGAAGTGTAGTATTTAGTTGCCAAATATTGGGGGATTTTCCAGAGATAGTGGAAATGTAAGTCCTCTCCAAATTGATCTACGGATTCATGCAATTCAATTAAAATCCTAGCAGGGTTTTTTTTGGGGGGATATAGAAATTAGCAAACCAATTATAAAATTTATGTGGAAATGCATAGCACCCAAAATAAACAAAGCAAGTTGGAAAAAGAAGGGAAAAGTTGGAGGGCTTAAAAGGAAGACCTTATTTGAAGACTTACTGTAAAGCTTAGTAATGAAAACAGCATGGTATTAGCATCACGATAGACAAATGGGTCAATAGAATAGAGAGTCCAGAAGTAGATCCACATGTACATGGACAACTTACTATGACAAAGGGCATTCCATGGAGAAAGGTAGTCATTAACAAATGGTGATGGAATAATTCATTATTGATATGCAAAATTATCTCCTATATTTTACATCATATGCAAACATCAAAATCATAAACCTAAATTGAAAATGTTAAATTATAAGACTCAAGGTTAAGAAAACAGGAAGGACCCTTTGCAATCTCAAGTTAGGCAAAGGTTTTCTAGGTATGACACCAAAAGTACGAACCATAAGAGAAGAAGCTGATAAATTATACTTTAATAAATTAAGAACATCTGCTCTTCAGAAGCTTCTATTAGGAGAATGAAAAGACAGCCCACAGACCTGGGGAGAATATTTACAAAGCCTATATGTTTTAAAAGAGTTATATCCAAAATATATAAAGAAACTTCAATGTTCAATAATAAGAAAATAAACAACTTCATTAAAGATATGCAAAAGATTTAAACATTTCACAGAGATGTACAGCTAGCAAATAGGTACATTAAGGAGATCATAGATATCAGTAGGAAATGCAAATTAAAAGCCAAATTAAACACCATAATGAGAGAAAACAAAACTTATACGTGGGGAGATGATTTTACACTTGTATATTATATTCACCTAATAATTTCTTAGTTCTCAACTTCCCTTTGCCTGTAAGGACACAACTTTGTCAGCTCATTTCCTTATAGCCACTCTTTCTGTGTATTTCTTAAGTTGCTCCTTGTCTTGTCTTTAGGCTCTCAATACAGGAAACATGAAAGGCAATTGAGCCAATATTCTTGTTAGTTCCTGTAGAACAACTACTTGAAATTAAAAGTCTTGTAGTATACATTCACGAATTTGCTTGTGATGTGATTCTTCACAAGACTGGTATCTCATGACCTTGACTTACTGCAGGGCTCACAAGAGTCAACCAAAGAATGATTGTGTTTTTCCTGTTTTCTAACTAGATGATCCTACCAGAGTAGCTTGAAAGTGGGTAAATAAATGGAATGGATGACTCTGACTCTGTTAGATGCCTTTGGTTCTGTTATAATAGATGTGCCAGTTTATAAAAGCAGTGGAAGGATATTTTACACTTGAGTTGTACTTGGTGTTCTTATTTTTTGAAAATATTTCATTAGTTGCCTTAAGGGTGGAGTGTCATGACTTGCTTTGCAGTGGAGTTGGTAGTGAGAGATAGATAGGGCCTGCCCAGGCCTGGAGGTGTGCCCTTCTCTGCAAATCCAGGGAGGAAACAGTCCAAAAGCAGGTGCCTGTGTGAAGAACTGAGACGCATGTCTGTCTTTACAGCAAAGATAGTGTCTGACTTAGTTCATGTTCAGAGATTTGAGAAGCAAAAAACACACTGGCACATAGATCATTATTCAGGAGGCATGCCTTTGTTGAGACCATCATCAGTTTTCATGTCTGTATAAATACTTGTACCCCAGTATTCTCTTCTCAGGGAATCATGCTCACCTCATTCATTCTTCCAAGTACTTTTTTCCCACACTACTCAGGACAGTAGTTGTTAGGCTGTCTTTATATACCAGAATAAAGAACTGCCCTATTTCAGATCTATCAAAACCATAGCTTGTAAGTCCATGCCTCCTTTTATTTCCTCATTGTTCCAATCAATGCTGTTTCTTCCCACAGGGCTTCTTAGTATCACTTGCAGCTGATGCTGTCTGTGCCTTGGTCCATGCAGAGCTATAGAAGCAATTGAACGCTTTTGCCCACCTTTAGTATACTCGTATTTAAATCAATCCCATACATCTTACCTAGCCACGGGGAACTTTATAGGCATTTATATTTATTTAATATTTTCTTCAAGTTTTGACAGATTGATTTGTTTCTAAGCAGCTGTCAATATGATTTTATTCAGAATCTTAATGGGTTACAAGTCTTAGGGGGCAGTGTCTTAATGGCCATCTTAGTTGAGACTTCTGTCCCAATTTGTTTTACGTAAGGTACACATAAGACAATTTAGTAATAGAAGAGGTAATGGAATCTTGAAAATTCTTGACATAGGATTTGTGACATGAAGCCCACTTTGTGGATTTTCATTCATTTTGTTGTGTATGTAAGAATTATCTTATCTGGAAAAAAAAAACAAAACAAAACATCAATCCCTTCATTTGGAAGCCTACACTATGCATGATGTTGTAAAGGAGAACAGCTGATTAGCAAGAAGGGCTCCACACAATGGAAAAGGAGTTTCATATTGACAGTAAATGAAGAGTTGGTTATGCTGCAAAAGATCTGTTGACACTAACACCAATACTCCTAACCAATGTATGGTTTTGACTGCTAATTTACTGATGTGCAATATGTACTGGAATACTCCTGTCAACCGGCTAGTCAGTGGTTTCTTTCTGCTGAAGGAAAACCTACCTGGGAACTCAAATCATATCAGAAAGTTGCTTCACAAGCTGAGAATGTAAGGAGAGTTAGTTGATGAAGTGTAACTTCAAGGTAGAATATCTTGATACATCTGTCTCCACCATTAGGATAGACTTGCCAAGAAAAATAGTATGGCAGCCATCTTGCATGCCCTATATTCTGACAGTGAAAGAGGCACTCCTCCTTGGCACCTCTCTTTCTAGTCTCCTTTTTGACCACAAATTCAGCCATCAGATAGGTTGATATCTTGGAGTAGATGATCATTCTTGTTTACTTTTAGTTCTTTGTGATTGCATTTCTGGACCTTAATCTTGAAGAAACCTCTTTGTTTTTAAGGCATTGTTTTTGATTCCCCACCATAGGCCACCAGATTTTCATGACATTTATAAATCTCCACAGGTACGATCAGATTATGAACCGTGATAAGTAAAAAGAGCCAAGGGTGGTGAGCAGTTCTGATAACACTAGTTGTTACCCTGTCCTTTCCTCTCACATCCAAGGCAGTACTACTGTAACAATAACCTTAAGTCCTTCCTAATTTACTTTAAGTACGGAACCTATAAAACTTTACTATTTAACTGCTTTTAGCAATGAATGATTTGCAATACACCTCACTATTGATCATGCCACTGAAGTCAACCTCTGCTGTCTTGAGGTAGTTTTTATAAATAGCTAATCCCATCTTTTGGGTATTTTATTTGTTTCCTTCTCAGAGGATAACGGTTTTTTTCTTAGTTCTGGGAAGATATTGCACTGTAGTCCTTTATGTATTGACAAAAAGCTGCCTATTTCTTTAATGAAGAATTTTCCTTCAGCATGAGAATCTAGCATCTTTATGAGTTATTTTCTATGAGTGTACAGGGACCAAACATCTGGAGTCCCCTGAGTCCTGGTTAAGATAAGTCATCATAACAACACATGTTCTGATTAATACCCCATTTCCCTTAACCATTTGTTCATGAAAACTCCTGTGACCTATTTACTTAACAAATATATGTGTATGTACTAACATATGGAGCATCAACAGTGAAGAAATGATATGGTTTAGCAAGAAAAGCTGTGAGATATTTGTTTTTCAAAACATTTTACATCCTTATTTTCTCAAGTAGTAAGATAACCCAAGGGTCTAAACCATGTACTCCCATATCCCTGTCGAAGGAAAACTACAAAAAGTTTGATAAATGCAGGAGAGGATTGCAAAATTATTTCTTAGCTGCCTGTTATTCTCATGTATCTGACAAAACCTCACTAATTAGATTTTAAAGGGTTTTGTTGCAAAACATTTTGATTGATATACTTAAGTGTTATTTTCTAGTTATTTTCAGAAGCTGTGCTGTAGGTTGACCCAATAAGAGTTATTGTGAGTTCAGCAACACTGAAACCCAACACAGTTGTTTTTTGGATGGATTTGGAGGAAGATTAGTAACCATTCCATGATATGTGGATAGGACGTGGTCAAATGGGGTGAGCTAAATAATGTTCCTGCTCTTTTTACTACCGACTTATACTCTTGAGAGCTTGGAAGTATAAAGGCTATTACTTACACATGGTTCTAGTATCGGTGAGTCACAGTGAATCAGAACAGTTAGCTCTTTTGGTTACAAACATGCATTTCAAACCAATATAAACTTCCAGGTTTAGTGAATATCTTTGTGCTTCTCAAGGAGGGGGTATAATAGGTATCCTCATGATGGATTATAAAGGAACAGGTGGCATGTTACTACCATCATCCTCCTGTCCACTTTTGTGCTTTTGGAATTCACATTTGTAGTATTGAAACAGTAACTAAAATATATATAGTATATACATGTGTATGTATATTGCATATATAGGTGATATAATCTATATAATACAATGTAGGATTGGTGGGTTTAAAATAATTAAATTGTGTTATACCAAAGAAAACTTCTGAAGACAATTCATGCTTTTTACATTGCCATTTAGATTCCAGTCTCTTACCAAATAACTACATAGTAGAAATGTCAAATAAAAGTATATTAGGTACACTTTGGTAATGACAAAATTAATCTTTTTAAACAACTTTTCCCTTGAAATTACTGGTATATAAGCTTTCGTTGTTTCACTTTATCTTCTAGACATTTCGTTACACTCTTAATGTACCATTGTATTTTTAAAGGAACCCAGTCTGACAGAAAGGATTATAATTTTGGAACTGTGGAAAATGTGATTTTTTTCCCCCTCAACACTGATGTTCAGGATTAAAAATAACTTCTTAGTATTCATGAAATAAATATTTATCTATTTTCCCCCTAAAAATTTAGATTTTGTCAGATTCTACACAGGGAGTGGGAGGAAGACAAGTAACAATGCATTTGTCAAAAGAAACTCTATTAACATTATAAAAAAATTCATTAAAATAACAGCTGCCTTTGCAATAAATATGTGCCAATTTCAGGAGCTAGCACTGTCTACATTGTTAACGCCATTTCTTTTCTAGACACCCACACACTAGGAGAACCGTTAAAAATGCAGTATCAAGCAAGTATCGAAGCTTCCTCTTTGTGTTTATTCTTAGCATTCTCCACAGAAGGGCACCACAATCTTCAAGTGACATCTGTATTTCATAAATATTAGCCCTCTATCATACATGCTATTTTTATTTTCTACTCTGGAGCCACAGTGAAAACTTGAGAAAAAAATATTTCTTTCTTCTTTCACTTACTTTGAATCTTACATTGCTTTTCCTGAACTAATAAAATTGAGAAAACATGAAGAGCAGTCATAATGTTTCAGGTCTAAAATTCTAGCCTCACTTTCTCTGAAGGACTTCCTTGGTCTCTGTGGTCTCTGGCTTCTTGTTGGCTTCAAAAACAGCAGATTCAAAGACTGGTCAGAAATAAAAACTTTCATATGCAGACAATTCTAGGTTGTCTCACCGGCACCAAGGAGTGGTATGGGCTGCTGCTGCCTGCTGTTTACTTACCTCTCAAGAGTGGGGCAGGCCTGGGAGCACTTACAGAGTCAAATGTTTTCATTGTTTCCTTAGGCATTAAAGTACTAATTTCTTAATAAGAGACAAACAACAGTAAAACACCTTGGGCAGTGTGGGGCAGAGAGGGAGAGTTATTCACAGAATTTTAGTTTGGAAAAACCATGCTGTGTAAAGGGAAAGAGAAGGCAGAAAAGTTAGAGATTAAAACTTTAATACCATCATTATTCGCAGTGATAGCACAGATGCCATGGATCAAAAGAAAAGAAAAAATTGGGCGAGGGTTGGAGCTAAAAACTGCCATCTTTTGTTCTGTTCTTATTCTGTGAATTTGGATCAAATGGGTAAATTTTAAGATCTCATCGTGTTGGCATAGGCAAGGTTTCGGGAAGTTAATATTCCCGTAAATTTACTTACTTAGTCTGTCCATCTGTTAATCCATCCATCCATCCATCCACCCATCTATCTTAGCAGGGCTGTAGCATTAGTATTACATGCGGTGAAATTAACTTAAAACAATCATACTGTAATCATATCCGTTATCATTTGGGGCAGGGAGAAAGCAGGCAGTGTATGTTTTTGGATATTTAGGGATAACCATTTAAAATAGCACTTAAGACCTAAAACAGTGAAATCTCTGGATAAATTCTAACAGCTATATCTAAAATAACATTTGTTTGTTTTTAGCATTTCCTCATTATTAAAAAACCAAACGAAACCAGAACCCACAGAAATTCTACTAGACATCTAAAATTGGGTTTGATTTTGCCACATTTATTCTTCCTTTCCATTGCTTACTGTATTTTGTTATTTTCATAGAAAGTTGACTCCATAAGGAGGCAGCTATGGTAGAGTTTCTGGAACTCGAAAATCTGGTTTGAATCCCAGCTCTGTTCTCAGCCAAGTCAGCTTATTTCTTTGAGCTTGGATGATAGTTGAATCAGGCTGTAAAAAATCAAAACCAAGAAAAATGAAAAAGAAAAGTGTTTACAGTTGTTTTTCAAGCCTGGTGCCAGATTCGTAGATGATCTAGGAATAAACATTATGACAGATAAACACATTTTAAGAGTCAAATCACGTTAAATTGAAATTTAAGCCTCTTCTTAAAACAATTATCTTTAAACCGAATGGTTTCAGACAGCATCTCCACTTACCTGTAGGAGGAGTAGCGTGGGAAGAGTGGAATAAACAAGGCCACACTGTTGTCAATTTCCACCTCCTTTATTCTCCAAATGAAGTTGCTGAAACATTTTTTGTTGTGCATTTCGTTGTAGTAAATACGGTTCTGTGAATTCATACAGCCTGTGCCTCAGGATTTCTGAATCCTCCATGGCTGCCCCTTTGAGAGATGCAAGAAGTCTTTGGTCAAGGGGCGGGGTGGGTCGGTGGATGGCACTCCCTTAAATATTTTCTCGCAGTATCCCAAGTTAGGTGAAGATATTTTCCATTTCTGCTTATAGATCATAAATAGGTGGCTGAGTTTAACTGCTTTTTGTGGCCTCCAAAAAGCCAATGTAGATTTACAATCAATGAAATTCAGAGACCCTAGAACAAAAAAATAATTCTTTATCTCAGTTAAATACAGAGTGGCCACTTACTTGTCTTCAGGAACCTATTTTCCTAATGCTTTGTGGTCTTACCCAATTTTAGCTTAAAATGCTTGTCCAATTTTAGTTTAAACTGAAAGCTAAGACGCAAAACCCAACCACAACAGAGCAAATATAGGACACTCAGAGGAATTGTGGAATGAGTAGGGAGCAAGCCTGATTTACAGACCACATCAAAGCCACATGTATGACAGGTGCCCCTTCTCCAGGGTGTTAGTCTCTACAGTGGGGCAAATTCTCCAAAGGAAATACATGCTTTTGACATATCCTACCTTACTATTGAATAAAATATAAAATAAATACATTTTTTATTTTCTTCTTAAATTTTGTTTCCTATGAAAAGATTTTCAAAAAGGGTGGTGAGAGACTTCCTACCCGTCATTATGCTTCTGTATCTGTCCCATCTACCTGATACTTATTTAATTCACTTCCTTTCAATTAAAAAAAATAATTTGTTGAGCATGTGCAATGTGTCAGGCATTGTAATATATGCAAAGAGTTAGGAAGATAAGTGATGTTTCTCCTGCCCTCAAGGAACCTACATCTTGTAGGTAGCTGTGATAGGAGACACCTTACAGCAAATGCCCTAAGAGATTTAGAAACAGAAACTACTTTTGGGAGAACCTGTGTTTGGGAAGGCTAGGAAGTCATGCAGGTCCCAGACCCAGCTACAGAGCAGCTTTTACTGTTGGTTGTATTTAATGAACACAGGTGCAGCTTAGACACACGATTCCTTTATTTACCTCTTCCCTCCATCCCTTGACCAGAAGACAGCAGAAGGGAGGGTGGACATCCACAGCCGGTCACTTCCCATCTCATTCAGAAGCAATGACTGGAAAAGGAAAAAGATCTTCTTTCAAAGGCCTTTGGGGTCCATTAAGGTCCTAAATGGACTTCTTTCCATCTCTGGAACCCCGCAGGCTGGACAGCTGGCTACCGTTCACATGAAAGAAGATGTGAATCACTTCCCTTGTTGGCTGATTGAGGCTCACTGGTGTAACATTGGTCCTTGTCAGCTCTCCCTAGCATCCTTCCAACCAATGGGTCATTTATTAAACAATCAACCTCAGACTTATATCATCATAATAAAATTGGATTTTATATTTGGGGGGCTGGGGACATCTCCTAGGGTAGTTAGTGCTATGATGACATAGCATATTACATATGACCTCAAATGCGTAATAGCAGGGCCAAAGCACTCAGGAGGAGACCTGCCTTGAAACTGCCACCCAGACCAAATTGTGCAGGCGATCAGAACCAGGGGGAAATTTCTAGTCCTTGATTTCAGGTTTTATTTCACCCCTTTCCCTCACTGGCAAGTTCCAGAGAGGCAACCCATGACTTCCCTCAACTGCCGGTGCCAGTATCAGACTAAACTGGTCAGAAGTTTTTCTCTTTTCTGTTACTTCTGCCAAATGGGTGAAGGTGCTGACGGAGAGTAAACATACATGGAACCAAAATGAAGAAAGAGGAACAACAGGAGGATCGATCGTATCAATGACTCCTGGAAAATTGAAAATTGATAGTAATTTCAAAAGATCAGATAGGGCTCTCCTATTTCTCAACTAGGTCGCTGCCTAATTTTAACTACTTCTCATTTAGGACAGTATCTCAGTCTTTCAAGTTGAATAGGAAATGTTGCTTATCCACAAGCGACTCCTAACATTTCCTTAGGAAAACGGTGTTATCCTTAAAATCTAAGCCACTGTACTCCTCTCCCTGCACAGGAGGGAATCATCTCTAACTATAAGGCATGATAACTTACAGACCCTGCAACATTCCTGGGAAGCAATAACATATGCTTTTTGTTTGTCTGCTGGCTTTTTAGAAATTCTGTCCAAGCCTAGTGAGCTTGCATGGGATAGAGTATGCCATGTGGGGAAAAAAAAAAAAAATCCAGTACTGTCTATTTCCATCAACTAAGTCCTGTTTCCATCCTTGTCTTCCTCCTCCACCACCTCACTCTGGGTCCAGTAGAGAAGTCAGGTGATTTACCCATCTGAATAATGATTTCACTTGGGATACATCTTGCTTTAAATCTTCTTGGGGAAGCTTCTGAGGGGTAGGCGGGTGTGCAAAAATTCTAAGAGAGAAACATTGCTTCTGGTATGGAAATGGTTGGGATTTGATGAATCCGATTTCTTCCAATCCCACTGACCCCTGAGGCATATTGGCCAGATCCAGCAGGCACTGTCATCTTGGTTCAAAATAAGGTATTTTAGTATCCATATTGCATGAACCAAATGTTTGATGATGAAGTTGAAAGTAACTATTAAGATTTTGAATGTAACCAGTTAGTTTAAAATTCTCCACAGAGTTTCCCTTTATGAACAGAGCAAACGGTGCTACAAAGGAGACAGCAATGACTAGTATGGAAATATTTAACTGATCCTCCCCTCCCCCCCTTATTTTTGTTCCTCAGATTTTTTTCTCCTCAGACCCGGCGGGTGGAGAAGGGTGGGGGGAAAGGCAGCATTGACACTTTTCTTTTTCTTTTTCTTTTTTTCAGATTCAGAAGAGTAAAACACACCTCACATACCATAAAAGAGGCTGCCAGTGTCTTGCATCATTTTAGCTAAGCTTCTTCATTCTCCTTCTCCTCCTTCCACAGAGACCCCTATCTGGGGAAGGTGTCCAACTTTCAGAAACCAGCCCCCCACACACACACACTTGGCCTTCCCTCATGCCACCTCCTTCCAAGAGATGGCTCTCTGGGAGCTGGTTTGAGGTCTAAGAACTCTGGGGAAATCCTCCCCCAAGCAAACCAAACAACTTGAGCTTTTTGCACAAACAGAAACAAAACGTGAAGGGACTTCCTCAGAATTCTTTGCTAATAATGCCCTGGCTTTCAAGGCGCCTGTCTGGCCTGATGAGGATGGACATCCTGGATATGCTGAGGGAGGCCTGAAAAAGCCACATGCACAGTAATTGCCATCTTACTACTGTCGATGCTGTTCCTTTAAATTGTTATTTTTTTAACTGGCTACTGATGGTGGATACAGCCGTGCTGCACTTCATCACAGCTAAGATGATGACTCCAGTCTCTGGTTGTTTCTTTCCTGAGTCTGGAACATTCTTTTTCTCCAGTTTTCTTTCAGACTTAAAAATTGTTCTTATGCTTGTCTTTCCATTTATATAGGACATTCTTTTTTTTTTTTTTTTAAAGAGATTATCCTATAGGACTCTATTTGTAAATGCTTAATTTATCTGTGCTTTCATTAATAGAAACCTGAATGTTTCCGCTGATGACCATACTGTTTAGGTGGGAGACACATTGTTTTCATTGGGTAGCATCCATGACTAAATGGTTACTGAAATTTTTACCACTCGCCGGTCCTCTTCTTTTGGATATTTATGGTTTCACTTAATCACTCTTCTTTCTATTCAGGGAAGTGCTAAGGGAATTAGTATCAGGGAGATATGTCAAATAACTCTTCTCATTTTAGTGAGTCTTTCAAAATAACACATAGAAGATAATTAACAGCACAAGCCAAAAGAAAGCATCGTGGATGTAGCATGGAAAGAGAATAAAGATTCACCCCCTGAATTCAAGTCAAAAATGGGATCCAGTGGAATCTAAGTAAGGGTAATTTTATGAGTCTAAATGGTGTGATTTGGATAAAACTGATTCTTAAAAGGTGGTTATGGTTCCCAAAGGAATCTTTGAGTCCTTCCCAAGGGGAAACCCCATGACTCTGCTGGTGATGGAGTGGGGGTTAATCATAGGAAGAGAGAGAGAAAGCTAGATGGTAGGCTTACGTGTATTCCTCATTGCAGATTTAATTTCTACGTTAAAAACACCAAAACAAACATTTAAAAAATCTTCTTATTACTAAAGCAAAACGTTGCTATTTCTTCAGACAGAAAGGAGACTGTGTATGTAGTCTACAGGGCCTCTTGCCCCACTGAAATATTCCCCAACAGAAAGAGCTGAAGAACTCTTGCATCAAATGCCCAGTTTGTACTGACATTTAAACACAGTTCTCTGGTCAGATTTACATTTTGCCTTGTAATAACACATATTTTTCTGTTGTTCCCTCTGCCTTTGGAACAGTGACCACAATAAATAATGTGGTCACAAATTCAAACCAGGTGCCTAATAGGTTGAGCAAATGAGTAAAGCAAGCCATGTAATATCAAAGTTACTGTGATCAATGGCAGTTGGTACCAGTGAGGCAGTAAGGAGCAGTAGGGACTGTGAGGAGTTGGAGCTTTCTGTATGTTGAGGTGTGTCTTATGGAAACAGGGCAGTTACTAGTCAGCAACAGGATTAGTGCTATGTAGGAAAGGTGGTCCTAGATACCTGGGATTTTATATAAACTCTCTGCAAATATTTAAATACTGGCAATGAGTTCAGAAATCTCCAAAGACTGTGCTGGTTGAAAAAAGTATGCCTAGGACCTGCACACCATCCATGGGATATCGGGATGCAAACTATGCTCTTTGAGGTGTTATGGTTTTGTATAGGAAGGAAATACAACCAGGGCATGTCCAGTTTTTCATCTTGGAACCTGAACTTTATACCTCATTTCTGTTCTGTACTTTTGTATGTAGAGCTTTGCAGCTGGTCAAAATAGAAAGCTTACAACTTCCCTTTTATACTCAACAAGTGAGACTAAACAAGATCTGAAGAAGAAACAGGAATATAGCCATTTTTTCTAGCAACAATAAAGACATGGTAATGTTTTCCATTTGCTTTAAGTCACTAATTAGCTGAAAAAGAATGGGAAGAGAATTTCATTCAGTATAGAACTCTGCTTGGAATTCTCATTGTGGAGAAGCAAAACTCCATGTAACTCATCTTTAAATCCTTAAAAATTATTTTGAAGGGGCATTGAGTAAAACTGCAAAATTATCAACTTTTTGAAAATATAAACCAATGTATTATTGTAATATTAATTAATACTGGAGTTGATAAAACATTGACATTATGATCCCCAGTCAGTATTGACTGGAAGAACAATATTTCCAAAGCTCTGGTGCACTTTCTGTGGTCTTTCTGTTCTTTTGAAACAGCTTCCAAAGGAGCAGCGATATGAGATACACATTATTCCCTTTTTTGGAGTCTGGCATCTTACTCAGTATTACACTGTCAGGCAGAAAGCAAGGGCTTACACACCTGAATTAAGAATTGATCAGCAGTAAAGGGACATTTCCACCAGAGACAAACCACAGTTTCTACCTGTCCCTGGGTGCAACACTTTCCAAATGAAGTTGACCCTGAAGTTTGGGAGACCCTATGTCACCAAAGAGCTCCACATCCAGGTTTTGTGGATGTGGTAAGTTTTGAGACATAACGACCAATCCATTGGGAGGTCTTCATTCCATCTTTTATTCATGCCAACCTTCCTTGGGTTATGAGCCCTAATAACTTACAGCAGCAGGCAAGAGATTCATTTCTAGCCCATTAAATTTAAATGGATTTTCTTCCATTACCCATTTCATTCTTGGAGCTTTTCAAAACTATTGAAAACATCTGACAGGATCCCATTAAAGGCCTGTTACACTTAAACAGTAAAATAGTATCTACACATCTGAGAACCAAAGAAGAATCTAGCAAGGTTGTTTATTTCATTTGCAGAACTAAAGCCACTGTATTGTATTTTCCACTTAGAACCATGCCTTTAGTAAATTTGGAGAGTGAACAAGTCAAGAGCAACATTATGATGGGATATGAGGCAGAAGGCAGACGAACAGATGGAGACCAATTTTGTAATCCTAATCCATATTTTGGAAGTAAGAATACTGGTCTTTTTGTATCCCTTTGTGATGGATCACTTTTCTTTAGACACATGATAGATAAATAGATAGATAGATAGATAGAATATATATTCTATTCTTCACCATTGAGCAGAGACATGATAAACATGACTTCATAATGTCCTCTGTGGACTATAGGGAAAAACAAAAGAAAAAAAGCAGTAAGTCTTTTTCTCATAATGAGAGAGAGATTCTAAGATTAAAGCCTATGTATGCAGTATTATGTCCCCAATAAAGGATATTCCAGTTGGAGACGTTGTTCTGATTCTGAGATCCCCACATATCCCAACGGGAGCAGCAGTGCTGCTCCCTCCACCCCAACCACCACCGAACACGGCCCAGAGACAGTCAGCATTCAGGAAGTGGGTGCACAACTGTCTAGCTGTGTTCCGCTCTCCACCTGTGAGTGCCAACAAAGCCCAACATCTCCTTTATGCCGAGCATATCGCTAAAGGCTTACTTTCCAAGGATATGCAGACATACCCTAGTGACATGAGGAGCTTATCATAAGGGATAGAAATTGCAGGTGGTTTGGGGAAAATTGTCAGAGCAAGTTTATGAAAAAAATAAAAATAAAAATTTCTCCATGGCTTTCAGATTTAAGAAAAATAAAATAAAAACAGAACAAAACAGGATTTATCTGAAATTGTTCTTCCAAAAGGGATGATGACACCGATCTATATGAAATTCCAGTGAACTTATTTGTAATCCAAGTTGAAATAGTTAAAATCCAAAAAGTGGAGTGTCTTGCAGCAAATAGGAGATCCTATATGTGCGGTGTGGGGAATCATGGCCCAATTTTGCTCTGCTGATCTTATGGTTGGTACAGCACTGAACCACAGAAAATTGGACATTAAAGAACATAATGGTGCAATAATGATGTTATATTAGATCTTATGTGTGGATAAATGGAAAGTAATACTTAAAATTCATCAATATTGCTCCAGCATTAAAGGCCTCATTATCACTTAGAAAGTGAACTTTAAAAAAAAATTGTAATGAATGGCACAATATTTCTATGAAACATCCCTCTGAGAACTGGGGACACATTACCCCTGCCAAGAACAGATTTCAGTTAAGACTTCCTCTTGTCAAAGACCCTGAGCATTGGAGTGAGAGTAGATTAGAATGGTGGCAGAGCCACCTAGAACATTTGACAGATTTCAGTTAATTTGGGTTCAGAGAGGTTAGAAAAAGATGGGAAGTAGTCCTTTGGATGTTCTCGACATTTGTAAGAGACTGCATACTTCTCTAGGAAAGTCTGCAGTCCTCAAAGATTGTTTCATTGAAAGAACACCTTGTTTTTACATTAAACAAGGGTGGGTACGTGGGAGACCGACACTGAAAAATTCATGGAAATCCATTTAAACATTATTACTTCCTGGTTCTTTTAACTAATCTGCCCCCACCTCTCCCATTTTTCATTAAGATATTGTAGATGTACTTGAGATGAATTTACATTTATTCTGGATCCTGTTCCCCAGGTAGAAGTGGATCCACACTGGCCATGGCTGGCTTCCCTCAATGAACTTGGACCCAGTGTAGATTGCTATCCACTGAGCCAGGAGAAGCAGCGGGTGGTGTGTGGGTCCTTTCAACACCCTAGGGGCACACTTATTCAACCTCCTTTGGGAAGAGCGTGCATCTCTGGAGATGCATGCTGGCTGGAGCAGGCCAGGGGGTGCCCTCATGGAGGCTCCCACCTTTGGTCGGCTTCAGCCATGATCACTGAACCCATATATTTTCATGGGAGCGGCCTTCTTAACCTGCAGAAGAATTTCTCTGCCAGGTTATGGTGCAGGGTAATTCATTTAAAATAAAGCTCATTAAAACCCAGTAGCTGTGGATTGGCTTTTAAGTAGATTGCCCTGGAAGCACGTTATTGTAGAGTCTTTGCTTCTTTGTCATGATCTATCTTGGGGTAGGTATTTGTATACTTGTGTCCTTGTCTTTGAGTGGGTATAAGTATGATGGCACAGAGACAGAGTCACACACCAATATACATAGATTTATAGTAAAAACCTACAGCTGTAGGTATCGTCCAGTAGCTGATTCTAGAGATAAACTGTAGACTATACATTTTCCTTTATTTCTTGCTTTGATATTTTTATACGATTTTATATGCTGTAAAAAATTTTTAAAAAATATTTGCTATTTTCATTTGTAGAGCTCAGTTGGGTTTTTATCGACTCTGGTGCCCACTGTACAGCCTGCTTCCTCCCCCTACCTAATTTAAGAGTCTTCTCCCTTTTTCATACCTTTCTTTTACCTTTCCCTTCTTTTCTTCTCCCATTTTCTACCTTCATAACTCCTTCTTTCGCCTCTGTCCAGGCAAGCCATTCTGCCTGTGGTATCATTTTAGCATAAGGAAACACAAAATAATGGGGGAAAGAGAAGAATCTTCTTCCAGTGGAATTAACATGAGGAAATGTCAGGTGCCAAGGATGAGATAGGTAGCTGTGGAGTAGGGAAAAGATTGAAGAAAGGAAGCAGGAAAAGGAAAATCCTCATGGGAGATCAGTTACCCAAATCAAGATGAGTCACTCTGAGGCTAATGTAATGCCGTCACCTTCCCTCAGTAGAGAGCGCAAGAATGGCTGGTGCTCACCAGGGGTCTGTAGCCCCTCTCCTGGCATGGGCGCTGGCCCTGTGTGAATGGATAACTAAGCTCATCTCAGCCTTAGACTTTGTTGCTGTTCAGCTGGATTTGTGAGAGGTGTCTGGACTAATACCGGGAATGTTTAACAAGACTCAAAAGAGGGAGGCAAGCAGAACCAAAACCCCCAAGCTCAGTCCAAATCATGCCAAATAAGTACTTCTTTGAGGGATAAGGAGGAGATTTCTGGATGTGTTCTAAGAATGCTCCTCCAAAAGGGAAGATGGTAAAATGTACTTATGTTTGTTTTTATAGTGGTGAGAGGATGTACTTCCATGATGTAAAATAGCTCTCTAGCAGATAAAAAGCAGGTTCCAATTTGCATTTGTATATCACAGGGCAAAAGAATGGCCATCCATTCTGAAGAAGAGTGTTTTGTTCCCTATGATGCTGGTTTGTATGAAAACAAACTATTCAAATACCATAGCATCACACCTCGAAATGCAAAAATTATTCCTCAAGATTCATGTAAAACAGAAATGCTAAACTGCTCTCAATAAACTCAAGATGTGTTTCTTGTAAATCTTTATTGCACAGATGAGGCTGACAGTCTGTTGATGTATAATTTACCCCATCATCTAGTGATGAATAAGTACCTGTATGTTCTTCTGATTACCAAATAAAAACAAATGAGTTAATCTCTTGGTTGGAATTTGAAAAATCAAATGCCATTTTTTTCTTTCTTTTCATGTTTTCTGCTGTTGTCTGTGTTCTGTCCCAGATATGGGGCTGCCCAAGAGCTCACTCAACCATCTGTCTCTTTTGTATTCCTTCGAACGCCACGTAATACTCATACCAAGTGCCTTTGCCTGCACCCTAGAAGCTACACAGTAAAGCTTGACTCATGTCATCTTTTCTGAGGGACGGGGTGGATGGGTTATGAAAAGCTCCTCAGGCCTTAAGAAGTGTCAGCATTCATGGAATGAAGCTGGCCTCCGTATGTTTCATTTTCTTCTGGGCACAATGACATGGTTTGACAATCCCATGATGCCAGTTTTCAAATTCCAGGCTTTTCATCTTTCTTTCTCTCTTGAAGGGCCTACCTGGCAATATTTTATTTCTCTCCAGCAGTGGACATGAGGGGTCTGACTAGGGAATAGTCATTACCCCTGTTTGTGGGTGTACTAGAGATTTACATCCAGGATGGCACCCAGCCTGCCTCCTTCTCACTGGCCACGAAGAGGGACTTGTCTAGCAGGGAGGATGCGCCTGACACAGATGGCACCCCCTGCCCAGCCACCTCCCTATGCTATTCCTATATAGAACCCCACTGGATTATTACCCTGACAAAGAGGGCGGTGACAGCCCTCCAAAGTGGCTGTTTTTGCCATGCATTGAAACATATTTTTTAAAATTCTTTTTCTGAAACCTGAAACAGAACTTACTCATTTTTAAAAACAGAAAACTATAATAAAATTAAATTCACCTGTAATACCCCATCCAACAATCATTCGCTGTCAGTTCTTTCCTCATTTCCGTATGGTTTTTGCTTTGCAGAGGCCATACAGTGCTGTATATTTACTTTTGTGTTTTGGTTTGTTCACATAACATTGGATTATAAGCACTGTCCCATTAAAAAAAAAAAAACCCTCTTTATTAATATAATTTCAGTAGCAAAATAATAATTCACTTGGCTCTAGCACAGTTTGCTTAACCAACTCTCTGCTGTTGGACAATTAAGTCACACATATTTCATGTTTATTTACTTATTTATTTTGCCGTTGTAAATGATATAGCAGGGAAGTTCTTTGTATATAAGGCTCTGTTGCGTTTCTGAATATCTCCATTGGATGAATTCATAGATGTACAGCTACAGAGTCAAAGCTTGTGAACATTCGTTTGACTCATCATTTGCTGGCCCAGTTCCAAAGCATGTTCACCTATTAAAACAGCTATATCTAAAAAGCATATAGTGTTGCTTGTCTGAATAGCTCTTGTGGTTTTAGTCATTGTTCTCTGTGATGAACAGAGATCCCGTTATAAAGCAGGCATGGTATCGCAGTGGGTGTATGGGGTAGGAAAAAAGGAATATGTGGTGCTAATTGATATACTATTGGAAAATGACTCTTGCGGAAGTATGGCTGGGTTTGAAGCCCTCCAAACTCCTTCAGTGATGCCCCAGCCCTGAGCAGAACGTGGGCTTCTCTTGATACTCTTCTGTCAAGGATGGGAAGGGGCAGAACTGGGGACTTGTCCCAAGACAGCAGGCAGTGTCTTGTTGCCTTCTGCTGCACCCGAAGTGGAACACTGAGGTGTTAGAAGATGTGCTGAGCCATAGAGATCAGAGGTTGTGGGTATCTCAAAGGCAGATATTGCAAAATGCTAAAAGAAAGGGATTGAAAATGCCCAGTAGGGTGATGAACGCTTTTCCTACTTCCGTCTTTCAGCACCGCCCCTGCCCGTGGGATCTGTCTGCTGGCTTGTAACAACATTCCTGCTGTTGCCCCATTACTAATGATGACGCTCGATCTCAAGGGCTCTTAAAATACCCTTTCCTGGCAGGCTTGGCGGTGCTCACTCTGTTTTGTAGAAGGGAAATGATTTGTTCAACCTCAAGCTGTGTATCCCTGGGGTTTACTGCTAACCTCTTGGTCCTGAGTCTTAGGTGTGTGTATCGGCCCCAAGGTCGGTTGTCACTTCCATCAGTGTCCTCTGCTCCAGACACTTGATGAATTGGTTTCATTGCCCTTCAGCTGAACCAACCAAGGACATTAATTTGAAATATCTGATAGCTATGCGTTTGTCAAAAGATACTTCCAGTCTCACAGGCTGCAGTGATGACATTTCCGCCCCAAGCTGACTGATTTGGTTGTTTATTCTTTGAACATTCACATGCCGTGGGTCAAGGACAATGTGATCTGTGACCTTAAAATGCTTATCTTCCAAAGATGACATATTAGCGACTCTACACACGCACAAACACACACCCCTTTCTTTCGAATATGAACTAATAATAAACACTGTATCGCACAGCAGTTTGCTAAGCACTTGTACGTGTGAACTCTGACTCGATCCTCACAATTGTATCCTGAGATGAATGTTTCTGAATTTTTAGAGATGAGGAAAATGAAACTTGGCAATGTCAGCCCTGATGTAGTTGTTTACTCATGGTTTCATTTTACCTACTTCATTTATAAAATATTGTGGAATTCTAAAATCACATCAACATCATCAATTTTAACAAAATTTAAGAAAGCAGAATAAAATCAGAGACAGAAAGGAGCTAGCGTAGATGGAGTATCTTAGTGTGTGGTCATGCAGGCTGAATTGCGCCCCCCTCCCCAGTTCCCAGCATTATGTCACAAATTGGATCTGAGTTTCCTGGAAACCTAAATAAAAATGAAAAGAAACCATGTAAAAGATTCACATCATCTATGACGGGGGGCAGAAGCAAGAGCGCTTGCCCTGACGACTGAAATACCGTTGTTAGGTATTCACTGAGTGTGTGTTTCTCACTCATGGCCACAGAGCAGGCTCAATGGGGAGCCTGAGAAATGCCCATGCCTGGGCCCCACTCCAAACCCACTAAACAGCATTTCTGGGGAGAAGTGCCTGGGTATCAGCATATTTTCTTTACAACTCCCCAGACGATCCCGATGTGTAGCCAGGATTGAAAAGCCCTGACAGTGAGTTCCCAGTCATTCACAGAGGAACATCCCAAGTAGATTTCTGCAATAAATCCCAGAGAGGGTTCTCTGAGTCCCAAGATGTTCTGCTGGCGTGGAATAGTAGGGCACAATTTGGAAGCTGATCTGGACTTAGACTAGATCTTCCAGCTAGTGTCTCTGATGTTTTCATTGGGAATGGGAACAAGGGAAGGGGTTGAGTTTTAGAACACAAAACTTACAGAAGTTGAATATTATTTCCACAAATGGAACTGTGAGTCAAGTGTAGGTAATTTGGTGGCTGCGGCATGGAAAATGGTTTCAGGAACACAACCTCAATGAATAGGGAGCCAGTGGGAGGTTGACTCAGACTCTAAGCACTCACGGTGGTCCATGATGTCACCTAAAGGGTTGGGGAAACTGCAAACAGGTATTTTATATGTCTCCACCTGCTACCTGTTTGTGACTCATGATTAGGAGAGGCATGGTTGATTTCTCCCTTTACCTGACATATTGGGCATTTCATCAAGCACACAGAGAAACTAATTCCCTGTCTAGAGGGCTTGCAGTCTTACTGTTCCACTGTGCAAGGCTCCCAGAAGTTCCCATCTCATTCAGCGCCTGCAAAGAACATACCAAGGGAATGAAAAGGTGCCAGCCTCAAGAAAACTGCAGACATTTAAAAGATCATCGTAGGTGATTAAAAAAAAAAAAAATTTCACCAAGCATTTCTATGAAATCACCTGGTACTAGGGAACGTTTCTACAAGTAATAACACTGGAAGCTTGTCATTCAGTGTTTTGCAGGTTTTCAAGTGCTCACATAGGCAACATTACGTTTGATCTCCCAGGTTCACAAGAGAATCCATAGAAAGTGGAGTGCCATATTTTCCAACAGTGAGACAAGAAAAAGGAAATTACTTTCAGGTGCAGTTTTCCAAGCCTGCCTGAAGATCAGAATCACCTGGGGCACTTGTCAAATATCCAGGCCCTTCAGGAAATCCTGGCTCATCAGTGCTCAGTTGGGCTTGAAAATCTGGTTTAGTTTTATCTTTTTATTAAAATTATTGTTTAAGTTTTTCTCATCCTTAGGCAAATTTAGGATAACTGCATTTGAAGGAATTCTGGATAAGAGGTTAGTCAAAAAACAGCAAGAGTCTTGGGGAAAACTTTCTCTGGGTTTGAACTCTGAAGGATCCTGGCTTAAGGATTGCCCCAGACACTCAGTAGCTTTCTGCAAATTGTTTAAACTCATTTTGTTTCCAAATTCCACAAAATGGGAATTATTTTGCCATCAGAGAGTTAGTATCAGAAAAGATAACCAATGTACATTTTAATGTCTATAGCGAATATGGTGCTTAGAACAGAGTAATTACGTGATGGGCAGCAGTGACTATTACTAATGACCAAGTGGTCAAATTGTGAATCCCTGCTCTGAATAAAAAAACCTGAACCCAGCCTCCATCCTAAAGCAATGGTTCTCAACTGAGGGCAATTTTGCTCCTAGGGAATATTTATCGTTGTCGGAGGTTCCAGAGGACAGTTTTGATGATCACGACAGGGGAAGTGCTACTGACACCTAGTGGTCGAGGCTAGGAATGCAGCTAAACATCCTACTATGCACAGAACAGCCTACTCCTGCGGCCCAGGTGTGCTGCTGCTGAGAAACCCTATCCTAAAGGGACAGAGAGACAAGGACAGCGTTTCGTGAGCAGAGGGATAAATGCTTTGAGTCCATAGCGTCCCCGTGTAAATGCAGATTCAGTGGAACCCAGAGGCACTTGTCGTGGATCAGAAGGGGCTCTGGACAATGTCAGAAGCATGGATCTGCATCCTGGTAGTACCCCTGATCAGGGCTGACTGTAGGATATGGTATGAATCAGACCCCCTGGAGTTGTGCAATAAGGCAGCCCTGGACCTGACCCAGAGCATCACTTTGGGCAAATCTTTTCAACCCGGGTGTCGGAGACACCTCATTTTGCCAATGGTCATTAGACCCACCTGGGGAACTTGTTGACAGGCAAACTTCTAGCTCCGTTCCCTGGATATTTCACTTTAGGAGACTCAGGAAAGGGCCCTGGAAGCCATATTTATAAAATTCTCCTCAGGGACTTTGAAATCACGGTCATAGCCAGGTTTGGGCTCTCTGATTTCCCTGCCAACTCTGATATTCAGGGCACATACAAGACCTGGACAATGGAGACATGAAGTTCTGCCAGATACAGCTTCTCTCACCTCATGCACATTAACCATTTTTGTGGCTCTGAGGTATTTGGATTCATTTTGTGTTTTCTATTTTTACTATTAGTCCTCCTCCCACTATTAACACCACTCTCCCCACTACGGCCAATAATAATAATAATGATAATAAACACAGAATGTCAAGCGTAGTACCCTGTTCTTTAAGACTAAAATGAAGCTGTCTCAAGCACTATCCCAGGGGTAATTCTCCACATCTCACCAGTGACTCGGGTTCACTTCCAGCCCCGAGTTCCTGCTTCCTCAGATGTAGATCAATCCACAGTTCATCTTGTTATCTTTTACCCAGGACTGTGGTGACTCACACAGTTTCTCAATGAACACAACCTCTATAGACCCCCAGGCCTGTCTGTGCCAAGTAGACTTTACAAAAAGTTTGCATAGGGTCAGGGGACTTGTAACACGAATAACCATAAATCATGTGTATCTTCTGTTTAAGAATTCTCTCTGTACTTCTGCCGGGCTCAGACTCCAGGCGTCTGCCATGTTGCTGGCTTCCGAAATCCAGGCCTCTTTTGCCCCACTGTGGATGGCAAAATAAAGAAAGAAATGAATGAATGAGTAAATAATCTTTGTATACATGTATATATGTAAGATATATGTGTATCTATGTGAATGTGTTTTGATATGTGCATGTCCGTGTCTATATAATATGTATGTGAACATACGTGTGTATACACTCACACACACACACTTACTTACACATTTATGTAAATGTTCTTTTGCACAACTCAGCCCGCCCTTCATTTTGCTCTTCTTCCTGATCCTCACTCCAGGGTCTGCCTTTTCACTCCCTCATGGCCCACAAAACCATTTGTATGAACAGAGATAGATAATCCGTTTCCCAGTGGGTGTTCTGATGCCAGCAACAGGGAGCTCACAGACCCCGATAACCCAGCATTTGTGTAACCTCCTGCACACTCTCACATACCAAGGTCCCTTTCATCCTCACCAGAACGTGTGGAGGTCACTGTGTGATTTCCCTCCTTGTGCAGATGAAGACTTGAGCTTCCAAAGACTCACGTTAATTGTGTGAGGTCCAGCAGGTGTAAAGGCTATAGGGACAACCCCTACCCCCACTGCTGCCCATGCCCGATTCCTCGATTCTAAACTGAGAACTTTCCCATCCACAACAGCAGATCTTTACCCCGAATGCACATGAACATCATCTGGGGGACTTTAAAAATACTGATGCCGGGGTTCCGCCCTAGTACAATGAAGACAGAATCTGGGGGTGGTGCGCAGGCAATTGTATATTGTATATTTAGATCCACTCCCTGGTGGATCTAAAGTGCGGCCCTCCTCCATGGTGTGTTGGTCCCTAACATACCAACCTACCAACCAGGAGACCGAGAGCCATCATGCACACAGAAGTAAAGGCCGAGCTCCTGGCTCTTCTGGGCCACGGGATGCATGATGTTCCCATGAGCTCACCCAGCCTTCTCCCAAATGTTGTTTTCAGACCCAAACATTTGGATCATTTGATAGTGTTTCAGATGAGCATTTCCCGTCCAACAGGTCTGTCCATGATCCTGCTCTTCCTTACCCCTCTTTTCCTCTTTCCAGGCACAAAGAAGCGCTCTCATGGCTCACCAGCCCCAAGCACTAGCTCCACAAGTCGCCTCACCTTGCCAGGTGGGTAAATGGCACCACACCATAATCTTAGCAATCACAGGGAACAGAGAGGACTGGTTTCTCTGATGGACGGGGACTCTGGCCCCTTATCTCTCCAGTCCACCCCACGTTATCAGAGAGATTTTGCCTCTGTCATCAACATTTGTAATATTCCTTCAGGGATGAACATAAGGTACCCATATGTGGCTCATAATCTTTCCTGCTCATTGATGGAAAGAGTAGAATCTTGTTCTTTCTGGATGTTCGTCTGGACATGCTATAGAAGAACTTCTTTGAGAGGCAGATGGTACAGGGGAGGGAGTATTAGCCTTTGTGAGAGACTTGGGTTCAAATCCTGGCTTTGCCTTGTTCACATTGTGCAAGCTCACTACACTTACTCAGCTTCTCGGACCTCTGCTTCTCATCCGTCTGCGTGACAATAAGGATTAGAAGTAATGCTTGTAAATTTAGCATAGTACTGACTTGTGGCTAATCTCTACTACTGAGAAATATGGAAGTAATGTACGGTCTGTATTGGGTATCAGCTGACATTTACCAGAAATTCTTAAGCATTTATGATGATCCTGTGTATTTACTATTTAATATGAGGGGCACCTGTTGGTCATTTCATCTCCAGGTATAGGCTTATTTTCTCTACCATAATTTAGTTTTTACAAGTAAAACTTGGAAGAACACATTTGTTTTGGAGGAAGGAGAGGTCATAAATAGAGACACTGGCAAATTTGAAAAATAGCAAAAATTCTAAGAAGGATAAATGTTAATAATGCTAGCAATTGGAAGACACATTTGTTTAGGAGGAAGGAGAGGTCATAAATAGAGACAGTGGCAAATTTGAAAAATAACAAGTTATAAGAAGGAAAAATGTTAGTAATGCTAGCAAGTGGAGCTAACCAAAATTGCCTGTCCTTCCAGTCTTTATTAAATACTTTTTTTTTCCTAGATTGGAATCTTATTCTACATAGAATTTTGTTTCCTCTTTCTTAAAACTATTACATTATAGTTTCCCTGTGTTATTAAATATTAAGTAATATTTCAGAGACTAACATTTTGTATTATACCACAATTTATTTATATATTCATTGATAAATTTGGCCTTTATGTAGCTTATATTTTTGTTATTATAAATAACCTTATATTCCTGTACAAAAATCTTCTTCTGTGTCAGTAAGTATGGATTTGGGATAGATTCCTATAGGGAGGATTACTAGCTCAAAGAATTTATATGTGTTTAGGTTCTTGACACATTATTGTCAAAGTGATTTCCAGGAAGGTAGTATTATTTTATACTTTTAGTGGTGAGTTTGCCTTTCACTATGCTCTTGCTAATGCTAACATTAATACTTTACCAATCTGATGAGAGAAAAAATTATATTCATATGCAGTGTGCGTTCATTTTACCATTTTAAAAAAAGAATCTCTTTTCTAATGTTAATTTGTCATTTTGCATTTCTTCTTTCGGAAATTGCCGAATTTCATCCATTCTGAGAGGGACAGTGCCTTGCATTTTAGTCCCTCTGCAGTAGGAATGTCTTGCAAACAATGTTGTATTATAACTGAATGAGCAGTATTGTTTTCTTGGTTGTACATGAAATAATACTTCACTTTACAATCAGTGGCATCTTGGATTAGATGAAATATATTCTTTATTTGTTTGCTTTTTCAACTTCCACTTCTGTAGCTCCCCTACCGTAGTCCGAAAACTGGACTCTGTGTCCACTGAGTAGCCCTTGAGCTTTCTTGCCACTGTCACTCTACCTGGAATACTCCTTATCCTTTTCTTTTTCTGGATAATTTCTCTTTGTGGTCTTTCCAAATCATCTGGGTAGAATTAGTAGTGACATATAATGATTCGCTTGTAAATCTCTTTACCCATTTACAGGTGGCTTTTCCAAGGGTGGGACTGTCTTTTTTTTTTTTTTTCCCCAGTGCCTGTCAAGGTGACGAGCATGCATTGGTTGCTCATTAGTGTCTATATGACCGGGTATGTGGGTGTGTGAGTGAGAACTACCCAATTTCATTTATGACTGTATAGAAGATAAACACCTTCAGAAAAGACTCTTTCAAACTTGGAGATGTACTAACTATACTAACTTGCTTTTTAGTATTGATAGGACCTTGCTCTGTGGTCTCTGGAAGCCTCTTTCATCTTGTTCCTGCTTGTGGTTTTGGTGTTTTTAGGGCTAGAGACATTAGGAGGAAAACAGCTCCAAACCAAACAAATGCAGTGTGTTTTGATGGTGTTTGTTTTTCTCTGTAAGGTTATAACATTCCTGGGTCACATGGCACCTCTGACATCATTCTGGACAGCTGATCTTGTTCTCACTGGCTGTGCTGGGGGCCTGTCGTTGGCCTGCTAGTTTTCTAAGACTTATGAGTCAGAGTTGCTGCCATCTTGTCTTTGGCCTTAGTGTGTCAATTCAAACTGATCCTAAGTTGGGTGTCTTAGGCACTGAATTCTGACCGTTCCAAACCCTGCAGAAGTGGAGTGGGTAGTTCTCAAAGCACGTGACATAATTAACTGTGCTTTGTCTAGCAGACACTCTTCACAACACTCATTACAATGGCCAGCTTGCTACTTCTTCCTACCTCAGGAATACCATGTTGCCTCCGTTGACTCAAATGCTTCTACCACAAACTCTTGGTGTAGGCTGTCAAGCAATTTAAAATATCATGTTTAAGGATAGTCAAAGAGCCAACCAGAGGGATACTAACCCTTGAAAAACAATACAATAAAATTATTCAGAAAAAAAACCCAAGAACAGAGATATGCAAAAGAAGTCATTCGAAATCTGAAATTTAAAAAAGCAAACAGGCATATAATCACTGGAACTTAGAAAAAGAAAGGAAAAACAATGTGCCAAAAAGAAAAAGAAAGGAAAAACAATGAGCCAAAAAGAGAATTAATGTTGTCCTTAGGACTTAAGAGCAGGGAACCAAGACAGGGAACCATATCAAAAAATGAAAGAGCATGAACCATAAGACTTTTAGAAGATTATACAGAGATAAATGTTTATGACCTTGGATTAGACAGTGACTTCTTAGATATGATGCCTAAAACTCAAATGAAAAATATATAACACAACTTCATTAAAGATAAAAATTCTGTGTTTCAAGGGACACTATTAAGAAAGTGGAAAAGAAGTCCACAGAATGGAAGAATATATTTGAAAATCATATATCTGATAAGGGTCTAGTATCCAGAATATGTAAAGAATGTTTATAAATCAACAAAAAAAAGATAACCCAATTGGAAAGAGGAATGAGGATTTAAATAAACATATTTCCAAAAAAGATACAAATGGAACATGAAAAGATACTCAACATCATTAGTCATTAGGGAAATGCAAATCAAAACCATAATGACATGCTACTGTACATGTACTAGAATTGAGACAATAATAGCAAGTGTGACGATTATATGGAGAAATTGCTAGCCTTGTACATTGCTCCTGGGGATGTAAAATGGTGCAGCAACTTTGGAAAAGAGTTTTGTAGTTTCTCAAGAAGTTAAACATGCAGTGACCAAATGACACAGCAATTCTGCTCCTAGGTATATTCCTAAGAGAACTGAAAAGATATGTTTACAAAAAAAACTTATCCGCAGATATTCAAAGCAGTATTATTCATAATAGCTAAAAAAGTGGAGAGAAACTAAATGTCTACCAAGTGATGAATATATAAACCAAATGTGCTAATCTATACAATAGCTTTTTAAAAAAGATTTTATTTATTTATATGAGAGAGAGAGCATGAGCTGGGAAGGAGGCAAAGGGAGAGGGTGGGGCAGACTCCCTACTGAGCAGGAAGCCTAATGTGAGGCTCCATCTCAGGACCCTGAGACCGTGACCTGAGCTGAAGGCAGATGCTTAACTGAATGAGCCACCCAGGCGCCCCCATACAATAGATTATTATCTATTACCTATCTAAAGGACTGAAGTATTGATACATTCTACAACATGGATGAACCATGAAAACATTTGCTAAGTGAAAGAAGCCAGGCACAAAAAGCTGCATATTTTATGATTCATTTATGTGAAATATACAGAATAGGCTTACCTAAAAGAGAAAATAGATTAAAAGCTTGAGGAGAGAGAATGAAGAGTGAATTCTCATGGGTATGGGATTTCTTTTCGTAGTGATGGAAATGTTTTGGAATTAGATATTGGTGATGGCTGCACAACGCTGTGAGTATGGTAATTGAACTGTACACTTCAAGTGATGAATTTTATGGTATGTGAATTATATCTCAATAAAAAATGAAAGAGCATGGAAGATAGATAAATGGCTCTAAAGACTCACCTTAGGTGGAAAACGCAGCTCAGCTGCCATGCCTAAATAAAACCAAATGCATATCTAATGTTATTGTGTGAGGTTGCCAAAAATTAACTCAAGAATGAGAAATTCTTTAATGTCATGAGAAGCTGGTTATATTCAAGCAGGTCACTTAATATAAAGTGACAACCAAATAATGGCAAAACTTGCATTGGTAATAGTAGATGCCAGAAGATAATGAAAATGTATCTACCATGTGTTGAGGGAAAGTAAACCAATATATAATAACTAAAACAGTTCAATTATTAATTATGAGTGAAGGCAAAGTAAAAACATTTTCACGTTTACAATGACATGGTTTACCAACTGCAGACTTCATTAAAAGAAAGATTAAGGGATTACATTAAAAAATAAACAACAAAGCAAAGTGTATCTTCTTGCATCTTGAGATGCAAGAATAAATGGCATGTACACAAGTAAATAAAACATTTTGGTAAATTTGAGCAAATAGTTATAAAAAATAATGTCCAATTTCCAGCTTACAGCTGGAAAGAAGCTTATTCAGTGGAAAGTTAAGGACTGCTAAAATCTATTTTGTGTTTGGGCAGAATTTTGTAATTTTGTAACTTTTTAACACAAAGGATCATCAATAAAATAATTGATATATACCCTATAACATTTAAATGGGGGAACTGAACAACAAAGGGAACATAAAAATGTATCAGCTTAATAGAAGACAGAAAGGAAGAAAAGGAATA
This sequence comes from Enhydra lutris kenyoni, assembly GCF_002288905.1. Lineage (NCBI taxonomy): Eukaryota > Metazoa > Chordata > Mammalia > Carnivora > Mustelidae > Enhydra > Enhydra lutris. The sequence goes on along the minus strand of NW_019154100.1, from coordinate 31,232,515 downwards.
AAGAATGATTACAAAATTAGATGGTAGAATCAAATACAAAACAAAACGAAAATTAGGTAGTAGAATCAAGTCCAAAAATATCAGTAATAATAGTAATTGCAAACGGCCTAAATTTGGTATTAAAATATGAGAGATTATTTTTTTTTAATTTTTTATTTCTTTTCAGCGTAACAGTATTCATTGTTTTTGCACCACACCCAGTGCTCCATGCACTCCGTGCCCTCTCTAATACCCACCACCTGGTTCCCCCAACCTCCCACCCCCCGACGCTTCAAACCCCTCAGATTGTTTTTCAGAGTCCATAGTCTCTCATGGTTCACCTCCCCTTCCAATTTCCCTCAACTCCCTTCTCCTCTCCATCTCCCCTTGTCCTCCATGTTATTTGTTATGCTCCACAAATAAGTGATTATCTGATTAGATAAGGAAAGCAAAATCCAATTCTATCCTGCTTTTAAGTGCACACTTTTAAGAAAAACCTACAGAAAGAAAGTTTGCTAACATATTGCTAAAGAAATTCTATCCGAAATAAAAAGGTGCTTCTTTGAAAAACTTGTCCATTTTAACATCTGTACAGCAGTCTGTTATATCAATGAGCCAAAGAATGTTTCATCATTCTCCTGTTGACAGTTATTTTTCATTTTTTGCTATTATAAACAATGCTTAATGTAATGTACAACAAGAAAAGCAAGTTGCAACAAGATATATACCATCTAACACAATTTTATATTATCCCTTAAAACAAGCAAAAATATTAGCTATTTAACAGATACATACAAATGCAAAAATTGAGTGTTTATATGCACAGGGATATCAAATTCTAGATGATGCCTTTTGTGTGATGGGGGGGAAGAGAAGTATCCTGGAAGAGTGTACTGGGTACTTTAACTCTATTTGTGACATTTAATCTCCTTAAATAAACTTATGAGCTAATATGCAAAATGTTAATATTTGATTAAATCATATTGAAAATACATGAGAACTTGACATTATTATTATCCATACTTTTCTATATGCTCAAAATATTATGTGTTAAGAATTTTAAGTGACAAACATCGCTGTGTCCTAAGACAGTTTTGTTTAGTTTCATCCACATAAATGTGATTTCACATATATTTCGGAGAAATTTAAGGTTTTCCCTTTCTAACATATTGGGAGAGATGGGTGTTGGTATATGAGGGTTCAGATATGAAGAAAGCCCGCTGGTAACATGCTTCAATCCAGAAGCCACCAGAGACCATTTCATTAAGGAACTGCTTGTGTGGCTTCCGAAATTATCAAAGGGGTCGTCCTAAAGCTCCAGCAACTGGGAAACTCTCTGGGGACAGCACCTTGATCCGTTGCATATCTATAGCAAAGTGACTCTCATGTAGTAAAGTAATAGCACCTGCAGCTGACTTTTTTCTAGAACAACCTTCCACTATGCCCTATGAGGTCTGTGAACCCAATCACACTCCATGGGTGGGCTGGAAATGGTGGAGAGCTGAGGAAATGTCGGCTCTCACTGGAGGAGTGGCCCAGAGCTTCAGCACTACTCACAGTCATGACCGCTAACGATGGAGCCTAGTCAGTGACTGACTTCTGAGCAGATTCCCCAGGGCGCCTCAGTCACGTCACTTTCTGGAAGCGATCCTTAGACGGAAAGGTATAGTACCATCACCTTTGCTGAAGCAGATAGCTGATGGCTCCTGTGTGCGTGCGGCTGCTGGCGTGCACCCTAGTGTTGGCGTAGATGCAGCTCTGCTTCTGATCTCCATGCCTGACGTAGAAAGAGTTTGCGTGTAGAGATGCCAGCTGGCTTGCAATGTCATTGTCGTGTGTCCTATTCTAGGGGACTACGGATAAAACGTCCATCCAGAGGCTTCCTCAGAAGAGAACTGACCAGCTCTGAGGTCTGAAGACATTTTAGGAAGCTTATGATTTTTTTATTATTATTATTAAACCAAGACCAAGTATTATGTGTATTATAAGTAATGAGTGGTAAACTTCAAAAAGTAACCTCCGATCTCCCTAATACAGGTTTTTAACAATAAGTACTTTGATTTGTATTGCACATCTATTAACTATCAGGGATAATGCTGGATTCTTAACATACATTACCTTATTTAATCCTCATGACAACTCTCTAAGGAAGGTACCTTATCTCCATTTCACAAATTAGGGAACTGGAGCCTAATTGGTAAGCAGCTTGCCGGAAGTTAGCAGGCAGCAAGGCAAGGCAAGCCCATGCTTTTTGCTTGAGTTTCATTGCTCCGGGGTAAAGACTGATGTCAAATAGTCCGTACTGTAAGCACCTTCCTTACTCTGCCCGGGGATTAGACCAATTACCCCTGCACTAATTTTTCAGGTGCAGCCGTGGGTGCAGAGGGATCCTGCGCTGTCTTTTAAGTGAAGATTCCGTTGAGTGCTCTCTTTGTAATTCTTTTATCTTGAGTTCAGTTTGAGGGATGGCCATTGTCATTCTTTCTGTAGATTGGATCAAAACTCATTTGTGGTGTATTGATTTAGCACTTCAGAGCTTCAGAAACCTGGTGAAATTTAGCTTTTCAGGCTTCTTCTAGGATAGGTCCTTGCAGGTATGAACAAAGGGCAGAGTTCCTGACTGAGCCTCACACTACCCATTTCATATGCCTATGTGGACAACTGCACACATGGACGGAAAAAGCTTAAGGAGAAGACTTAGTTTTTCTCCAAGGTATTTTTCTCATTTGAAACAGCATGCCTCACATACATTGGGTCTGCTGGGGCAAACAAAGAGAAAGAGCTAAACTGAAGATGATCCGTCCTTGAGAGAGGACTTTCTCGTTCTTTGTTTGATTAATTAAAATAGTCATTTATCAAATGGAACAATTAATCATTAAATGGTCAGGTCGCAGGGCATTGAATCGCCAGCCATTGACTAAGAAGAGAGCTTGTTCTCCAGCCTACTTAATTGTTCCTCCTCTTTCACCTCTTTGTCAGAGGGAAAGTGGTTCAAACACCCTGCCTCAGTGCCTCTCCAGACTCTAGGAAGACCTGTAGAAACCAGCCGAGGTTGTAGTGTTTGTCTAACGCAGGAGTGTTTGGGCTTCAGACTGGAAACTTCAAAGGGAAGGAACTTGCTGACTCCCTTCCTGGAGCAACCCTGGGCAGCAAATCTGGATATCAAGACATTGTGGAGGCAAGAAAGAACAATCAGGGTCTGTAGATGCCGATCAACTTTGCCAGTTGGTGGTTATTCTAAGTGACTCATTTATTCTTTGGTAAGCGGGAGGTTTATGAAGGTTACCAAATATGACACAGAGTAGTTCACTCATTCATTAAATATTTCTTAGCACCAACTGTTACCAGTTCTGTGAGTAGGTTCTGGGAATGCAAGTGTGCCTAATACTCTGTTATGTAGCTAGGATTGATTATCTGTGGGGTAAAGCATAAAGAAGCATTGAAAAAAACCAGGGTGTCCTTGATTTAAGAATAGCTGCCAATGAAGGTGACTTGAAGAATGTTTATGCTTCAGCATAATAAATGCAAAGATTCCTAAGAATCAAAAGTGCCCTTGTTATTTTCCCAATTGCATCAAGATTAGAATATAGGGACTGAAACTTCTTTCATCCTGGTTGGTTATCTAAGTCACACTTCCCGTCCCAGCCAGGATTTCCAGCACTCATTCACATTCAGGGTTAGGCTTTGTCCATCGTGATTGCATGAACATCCATATTTGTACATTGTATAAATAGTTTAGAATGTGGGCTAGATGTTTTTGCTTTGCTTCGAATGACAATTAGTTCCAGCAAAGTGGTTTCCTCGGGTAGCGGATATATACGTCCATATATACATGCACATTTTGGATGATTAGTTTTCCGTGAATCAGAATGACGTGTTCTCTGCCAAGTGCTCACAAATAAATTTATTAAGTTAACCTCTTCATTGTTTGGTAAGGTCTTCCAGGTAGTGTTAGCCAGTTGTGCGGAGAATTATATGACTTTTCTACTCTAGAATAAGAAATCCATCATGGAGGGCACCATTAAAAGGCCCTCAGTGAGGATCATTCACCGCTGTGCTATGGGATAATGGTTGCCACATACCACGTACCTACGACATCCTGGCAGTCCACAAGTTTACAAGGTATTGTATATACATGATCTCATTTACATTATATACACATGATCTCATTTACATCCCCTTTAAAATCCTCACAGTGCCATGCATATTCTTCCCATTTTACAGAGAAAAAACAAAAACAAAAAACCTGAGTTCCAGGATAGTTTATCTCCTTAGAATCTTACAGCTAGTAATAGCTTAACCCAGTGATGTGCTGTCCCAACCCATGCTTCTCTTGTAATAATACCATACCACCTGTTCAATTCTTTTTTTCAATATTTTTATTTATTTATTTGTCAGAGAGAAAGAGAAAGAGTGCACAAGCAGGGGGAGTGGCAGGCAGAGAAGCAGGCTCCCGGCTGAGCAAGGAGCCTGATGGAGGACTTGACCCTAGGGTCCTGGGATCATGACCTGAAACGAATGCACAAGCCACCCAGACATCCCTCATGGGTTCAGTTCTTGTCACAGATCTTAGCACATGGCCAAGGGTTGGAAGCTCCTGCAGGTAATGATAAGATCTTGCCAGCTGCCCCAGGCATCCCTCAATACCAAAGTGTAAGTTGACTTAGTCTCAAAACCAACTTGGCACTCAAGCCAGTGTCTCTCTACCTGGGTACACGTTAGAGTCACTGGACATGACCAACATACCGATGCTTGGGTTCCATCTTAAAATACTGGATTGCTTCAGAGACTCCTGGGGGCAGGAGTCAGTAAACTTTAAAGCTTTCCAGGTGATCTGAGGTGCAGCCAAGGTTGAGAGCTGCGGGTGGAAGCAAACAGCTTCAGGCTGGATGAAGAGCAACAAACCATGTGGTTTATCTTTTCCCTATGGACACAGGTTCCTCTGGGGGCCTGGAAATGCTGACGGGATCATCTGTCTATCTTAGTGGTTTGGTTCATGCAGTGTCATCTCAGCTCCTTCTAGGTAGCTTCTCAGTTTCTGTGCTCATTGCTCTGTGAAGTGAAAATATGGAACCAGGGGCGCCTGGGTGGCTCAGTCGGTTAAGCGTTTGCCTTCGCTTCAGGTCATGATCCCAGGGTCCTGGGATTGAGCCCTGCATCAGGCTCCCTGCTCAGCGGGGACTCTGCTTTTCCCTCTCCCTCTGCCCCTCCTCCTCCTGTTTGTGCTTTCTCTCTCTATCAAATAAATAAATAAAAACTTAAAAAAAAAAGAAAGAAAATATGGAACCAGTGGATTATTTAGCATTCTCATTTTTGAGGTGAAATCCTTAGAGAGCCAAGCATCTTTTAAAATATAGATGATGGAAAAAAAATAAAATAAAATATAGATGATGGATTTCATCATTGTAGTTTTTTTTAAAATGTTTTTTATTTATTTGTCAAGGAGAGAGAGCAGAGCAAGCTAGAGAGAACCTGAGTGGGGGAGGGGAGAGGGAGACACAGACTCCCCACTGAGCAGGGAGCCTGATGCTGACTTGGGGCTCGATCCCAGGACCCAGGATCATGACCGGATCTGAAGGCAGGTGCTCAACTGACTGAACCACCCACGTGCCCATCATTATTGTTGTTTTAATATAAAATACACCTTGAAGAGTTTAAGACTAGACAACAGTACATCTAATGTGCCTAGTATATGAGTGATTTTCTGGCTGGGTTAATGTTGCTAAATTGTGTTGCTACAAAAGGAAGAGACACCGAGCTGTGTGGCCTCAGTATAATGCTGTTTGTGTCTTGAGGAGACAGATGAATTCCCTAACTGGGAAAGTGTGTCGCTGCTGAATTTTCTTTGCAGTTGCAAACCTTCCAGGAAGGGATGGAAAGCAAGAGCAAGGCAGCACCTACTACGTGCCCGTACCATGATGACGGCTCCACATGCGTGATTCCTTTCCTTCTCATCATAGCTCTCTGCGGTGAGACTTCTCAGCTCTGTTTTCTTTTCTTTTTTTTTTTTTTAAAGATTTTATTTATTTATTTGACAGAGAGAGATCACAAGTAGACAGAGAGGCAGGCAGAGAGAGAGAGAGAGAGAGAAGCAGGCTCCCTGCTGAGCAGAGAGCCCGATGCGGGACTCGATCCCAGGACCCTGAGATCATGACCTGAGCTGAAGGCAGAGGCTTTAACCACTGAGCCACCCAGGCGCCCCAAAAGCACTTATTCTTAACTAATAGTTTTTTTTTAAGATTTTATTTATTTATTTGACAGAGATCACAAGTAGGCAGAGAGGCAGGCAGAGAGACAGAGGGAAGCAGACTCCCCGCTGAGCAGAGAGCCCCATATGGGGCTTGATCCCAGGACCCCAGGATCATGACCTGAGCTGAAGGCAGAGGCTCAACCCACTGAGCCACCCAGGTGCCCCATTAACTAATAGTTTTTTAAAGGAGGTATTAAAAAAATCCCCATTAATTAGTATTTTTTAAAGATTTTTATTTATTTATTTGACAGACAGAGATCACAAGTAGGCAGAGAGGCAGGCAGAGAGAGAGGAGGAAGCAGGCTCCCTGCTGAGCAGAGAGCCCGATGCGGGGCTCGATCCCAGGACCCTGAGATCATGACCTGAGCTGAAGGCAGCAGCTTAACCCACTGAGCCACCCAGGCGCCCTCTCAGCTCTGTTTTCTAAGTGGGAAACTGAAATCGTGTGCCCGCAGCATAGAGGGGTAGAGACAGAACTGATTCTGGCCCCTTCCAAGGATGGGGGCGGCTGCAATCAGGGATGTAAAAACACCGAAAACTATAGAGGACGGAGACCCTACTGCTGGTCTCCTTAAACAGCAGAGCCTTGGGTTTCTAAAAGGTTGTATGTTTCACTTCCATTTTTTAAAGCATCTCATGGGAAGCCTAGATAATGAACAAGAACCAAGTCTGTTTTTCTACTGAAACAAATTAGTATCTTCTACTCACCCCTTAAGGAAAAGACCAGCTTGAAAAGCCAATTTAGCCAAATGCTAGAGGTTTAAAGGGAATGCTTCTGCCTTGGGAATGCGATGAACCCTTCCTGATTCAGTCCTCTGTGAAGCTGATGCTAACATTGAATGGAGACTTTTGGCTGATTTTGTGTTTTCTCATGAGCTCACCTTCAAAATGTCACTAATTCATGCCAAATTAGCTAATGTGGCTGATCTGGTCAGAATCAGACATAAGCCTGGTTTGGAATTCCAGATAATCTGAAAAGATATCCAGAAAGAAGCTAGAAAGCGTCCAGAAGGGAGACAAATCCAGAGACATAGAGAAACATCAGGCAGATTATCTCAAACTGAGCAACACCTTAACTCGCAGCCCAAAATCAGTCCTGCAAGAAATGTCAGTGCCTGTCCTAGAAGTCTTCTGGCATCTGTCTGTTCAGGGTTTAGTCCCACTTTATCCACCGGGAGTTACCCTTGGACATGATCACTATTACGACGATGATCTTAAGAGAATTCATCATGGACTGAAGACATTCTTTATGCCAGACGCTGTAGGAAATCCTTGACACACCCAGTCTGGCTGAGTCGTCCCAGCAGTGCTGCAAGATAGACAGCACTGGTACACCCGGGCTACAGAGGAGAAAATGTGGAGCTTACAGGTGAAGTGACCTGCCCAGGAAAAAAAAAAAAAAAAAAAAACAGGAATGGTAGAAGCAGGCTTTAAAACTAGATTTCCACCTGCAAAGGTCTCACTCTTATCTTACTCCTCAGTCAGACATCAGGAACGTGCTCTTTGGTCTTATTTTTTCCTTTCCCACAAGTGAGATTTATTTAGAAAACAGTGGCTCATCTCAGGGTTGGCTATTCTTGGTACAGGTCTTACAATCCTCAAATGATAGCAACAAAGTTGCTTTCTCCAACAAAAGAATGCCTTTTCATTCCTCAGAGCTTTTGTCTTCATGGTAGACCCTACAAGAAGAACAAAATGTGGTGGGCAGGAGGGGCTGGGGGAGAGCATAATTGTGAAGACCACACATAACCTTAACAGATTCATGTAAGACTTCTCCCCACCCCAGGCAGTTTGTTGTGATCAAACTACAGCAGCAACATTAGCTTGCTCTCCACAGTTTCCACACACTTTCAGTGTGTGCAAAACATTGGTACTATTGTTTCCTTTGTGAAGATAAGGAAAGAGACATTTGGAGAGACCAAAACAGTAGCTCTCAACCTCACACACAGTGAGATTATCTGAAGAGCTTTAAAAACTCCTGAGGTCTCAGACAAACCCGCATAGATTCTGCATTCATTGATCTGGGGTACGACCTGAATATCGGGATTTTTAAAAGTTCCCTAGGTGGTTCTCACATGCGGCCCGGGTAAGGACCACCCAGTTAAGCACTCACCCAAAATCCTGGAGCTCTGCTTGGCTTGATTGCTCATCAACAGTCGTGACTTTTGGAATTCCTGTTAACATTCCAACCTGGCCTAATGAAGGGAGAGATAAAAGCAGGTACTTAAGAGACCTTTAATATAATTCCTTCCTGAGCTATGACCACAAATTATATTAAGTGTGTGTCTGTTGGGGGAGATGATTTGCTTTTGCTTTGGGGGGAAGTGTGACTGTAGCTACTAACAAGCATGTTCAAGAATCCTGTATATTACACAGATTATATACTCAAACACTGAAAGTAGAAATGAGGTACAATTTTGACTCTCATAACTTATCATGGTAATTATTAAAACTTACTCTGAACTTCAGTGCAAAGTTGCTTTAAATATGGGGTGAAAGCTCTGAAGTTGAGCCGCTTGGACGTGAATCCAGAATCCAGAATCCAGACTTCCTGCATATCAGTTGTGTAGACTTTGGCGCGTTCCTTAAGTTCTCTAAGCCCCAGTTTTCCTTGCCCCAAAAGGGGGTGATAACAGCACTTGCTTCATAGGATTGTAGAGAAGATGCACATTAAATTCTTAGCATTGTGCCTAGTAAACAATGTGTTGTCTGATGTCATAACTATCTTACCGCGGTGAATCCCGACACGAAAATGACAAGTTTGGTTCTTTCATCATTCCATCCTTGATGGAGCTGATGTTAGCATTCCAATCCCTTGCAATTCAAAACTAGTGAATGATTTTTGTGCATTTTTTTATAAGAACTTTCCATCAGGCAGATACTGCAAGTAGACCTGCTTTTAGAAATGAAATGTATGGCAGTGGGATTTTATTCCTCATGTAAAACAACATTTCAGAGGCAACAAATGATTACTTTTTACCTGCTGAGCAGAGAGCCCGATGCGGGGCTCGATCCCAGGACCCTGAGATCATGACCTGAGCTGAAGGCAGCAGCTTAACCCACTGAGCCACCCAGGCGCCCTCTCAGCTCTGTTTTCTAAGTGGGAAACTGAAATCGTGTGCCCGCAGCATAGAGGGGTAGAGACAGAACTGATTCTGGCCCCTTCCAAGGATGGGGGCGGCTGCAATCAGGGATGTAAAAACACCGAAAACTATAGAGGACGGAGACCCTACTGCTGGTCTCCTTAAACAGCAGAGCCTTGGGTTTCTAAAAGGTTGTATGTTTCACTTCCATTTTTTAAAGCATCTCATGGGAAGCCTAGATAATGAACAAGAACCAAGTCTGTTTTTCTACTGAAACAAATTAGTATCTTCCACTCACCCCTTAAGGAAAAGACCAGCTTGAAAAGCCAATTTAGCCAAATGCTAGAGGTTTAAAGGGAATGCTTCTGCCTTGGGAATGCGATGAACCCTTCCTGATTCAGTCCTCTGTGAAGCTGATGCTAACATTGAATGGAGACTTTTGGCTGATTTTGTGTTTTCTCATGAGCTCACCTTCAAAATGTCACTAATTCATGCCAAATTAGCTAATGTGGCTGATCTGGTCAGAATCAGACATAAGCCTGGTTTGGAATTCCAGATAATCTGAAAAGATATCCAGAAAGAAGCTAGAAAGCGTCCAGAAGGGAGACAAATCCAGAGACATAGAGAAACATCAGGCAGATTATCTCAAACTGAGCAACACCTTAACTCGCAGCCCAAAATCAGTCCTGCAAGAAATGTCAGTGCCTGTCCTAGAAGTCTTCTGGCATCTGTCTGTTCAGGGTTTAGTCCCACTTTATCCACCGGGAGTTACCCTTGGACATGATCACTATTACGACGATGATCTTAAGAGAATTCATCATGGACTGAAGACATTCTTTATGCCAGACGCTGTAGGAAATCCTTGACACACCCAGTCTGGCTGAGTCGTCCCAGCAGTGCTGCAAGATAGACAGCACTGGTACACCCGGGCTACAGAGGAGAAAATGTGGAGCTTACAGGTGAAGTGACCTGCCCAGGAAAAAAAAAAAAAAAAAAAACAGGAATGGTAGAAGCAGGCTTTAAAACTAGATTTCCACCTGCAAAGGTCTCACTCTTATCTTACTCCTCAGTCAGACATCAGGAACGTGCTCTTTGGTCTTATTTTTTCCTTTCCCACAAGTGAGATTTATTTAGAAAACAGTGGCTCATCTCAGGGTTGGCTATTCTTGGTACAGGTCTTACAATCCTCAAATGATAGCAACAAAGTTGCTTTCTCCAACAAAAGAATGCCTTTTCATTCCTCAGAGCTTTTGTCTTCATGGTAGACCCTACAAGAAGAACAAAATGTGGTGGGCAGGAGGGGCTGGGGGAGAGCATAATTGTGAAGACCACACATAACCTTAACAGATTCATGTAAGACTTCTCCCCACCCCAGGCAGTTTGTTGTGATCAAACTACAGCAGCAACATTAGCTTGCTCTCCACAGTTTCCACACACTTTCAGTGTGTGCAAAACATTGGTACTATTGTTTCCTTTGTGAAGATAAGGAAAGAGACATTTGGAGAGACCAAAACAGTAGCTCTCAACCTCACACACAGTGAGATTATCTGAAGAGCTTTAAAAACTCCTGAGGTCTCAGACAAACCCGCATAGATTCTGCATTCATTGATCTGGGGTACGACCTGAATATCGGGATTTTTAAAAGTTCCCTAGGTGGTTCTCACATGCGGCCCGGGTAAGGACCACCCAGTTAAGCACTCACCCAAAATCCTGGAGCTCTGCTTGGCTTGATTGCTCATCAACAGTCGTGACTTTTGGAATTCCTGTTAACATTCCAACCTGGCCTAATGAAGGGAGAGATAAAAGCAGGTACTTAAGAGACCTTTAATATAATTCCTTCCTGAGCTATGACCACAAATTATATTAAGTGTGTGTCTGTTGGGGGAGATGATTTGCTTTTGCTTTGGGGGGAAGTGTGACTGTAGCTACTAACAAGCATGTTCAAGAATCCTGTATATTACACAGATTATATACTCAAACACTGAAAGTAGAAATGAGGTACAATTTTGACTCTCATAACTTATCATGGTAATTATTAAAACTTACTCTGAACTTCAGTGCAAAGTTGCTTTAAATATGGGGTGAAAGCTCTGAAGTTGAGCCGCTTGGACGTGAATCCAGAATCCAGAATCCAGACTTCCTGCATATCAGTTGTGTAGACTTTGGCGCGTTCCTTAAGTTCTCTAAGCCCCAGTTTTCCTTGCCCCAAAAGGGGGTGATAACAGCACTTGCTTCATAGGATTGTAGAGAAGATGCACATTAAATTCTTAGCATTGTGCCTAGTAAACAATGTGTTGTCTGATGTCATAACTATCTTACCGCGGTGAATCCCGACACGAAAATGACAAGTTTGGTTCTTTCATCATTCCATCCTTGATGGAGCTGATGTTAGCATTCCAATCCCTTGCAATTCAAAACTAGTGAATGATTTTTGTGCATTTTTTTATAAGAACTTTCCATCAGGCAGATACTGCAAGTAGACCTGCTTTTAGAAATGAAATGTATGGCAGTGGGATTTTATTCCTCATGTAAAACAACATTTCAGAGGCAACAAATGATTACTTTTTAGTGTGTGTGTGTGTGTGTGTGTGTGTGTGTGTGTGTGTGTGTGTGTGTGAATGTGGGTAGAAAAAGTCTAGAATGGAAATGTTTTCTTCCCCCAAAGGTGGTATCATGATATTATCTTTGAAAGGGCAGAAAACATATGTCCAACACTTCTTATTTTAAGAAGGTGCTAATATTCGAATTTATTCAGAAGTTAAGAGCAGACCAAGTTGCTGCTCTCAGAGGTAGGGTTCTGCAACAGAGATTCAGAAATTCTCCACACGGAGTTGCCGCTGCCGCATGAGAGATTGGGGAAGATCCCGGTGAAGTCAGAGAGGATGGAAGGAACAGAGACAGATCCTCACACAGATTGTTACTAAACTCACGGAGACTAGGCAGGACAGACAGTAGGTGAGGACTGGTGATAGTTCTGTGCAGCCTGCTTTCACTTAGTACAAAACAACAAGGTGTGCTGAAGTAAGGATTTCTGATAGTATGTGATATGACACCGTAAGATAAAGATGAGGAATTAGGCCAGTCTTTTCTGCTGGACACTGTGAGGTGTCCCTGTAAAGAAGTTCCCTAAGCTAATAAAATGGAGAAAAACCACATGCTGTTGGCTTCTCTCTAGGATTCCTAACACACATCCCCACTATTTAGGTGTCTGAGAGGTCCTGCCATGAAGATAGTAGTTTAAACCCAGTAAGTTTTGACTAAGGAACCTCCCTGTCCCCCAACAATACCTATCACACTCACAACTTTATTGAAGGGTATTTTGAGAAACAAAGCACTTTAAAAACCCTCTTTTACATTGCAATACCTGAACTATCAACTATATTAATTTGATTTAGGACTAATCTCAATCTATTTTCTGAAGAATAATTCGATACACTCGTCTCCCACACCACAAGAAAAGTAACCATCAAGCAAAATGGTCTCAAAGACCTCTCAAAGAGGCGGAGAGGGAAAAACAGATAGGTTGGCGGTGGCCGAGGAAAGGGAGAAGATCATACACACTTTTGGGAGAACTGTGGTGTTCACGAGAAAGGTGGTTTAAACAAATGGGGATTAAAACTCCTCAAAGAGGGGCACCTGGATGGCTCAGTCGTTAAGCGTCTGCCTTCGGCTCAGGTCATGATCCCGGGGTTCTGGGATCGAGCCCCGCATCAGGCTCCCGGTTTGGTGGGAAGCCTACTTCTCCCTCTCTCACTCCCACTGCTTGTGTTCCCTCTCTCGCTGTGTCTCTCTGTCAAATAAATAAATACAATATTTAAAAAAAAAAAAAAAACAAAAAAAAAACAAAACTCCTCAAAGAGCATTGCTTTTATGAAAAACAAATACTGTATGTAATTGTGAAATAAAGGATGGTGATGTATCGATTTTTGTCTTGCACTTTTCTTTTCCTAAGTACATTTGAAAGTAATATAGATAATGACTCCCAAATCCAGGATCTGTGCAATGATATGTACCTTTGTCAAATCTTCATTAGCTAATTAGACCATTTCCAGCAAGTAAATTGCTTTAAGAGATGAGAGCAGATTTTGTGAATATGTCCCCAAGATTAAAAAAAAAATGGTCTAACTTGCTAATAATCAATCATATGGAGAGATGGGATTCTATGCCCAGTTTGGTTCTTCTTCTCTACCCCCAGAGAAGGAGAGGTGGATTTTAACACTACTGCTTGGGTTCAGGTGTGGGACGTGTGTAGTCGTTGAAAGCAGAAGGATCAGATCCTCTTCCAGTATCTTGGGAATAGCCAGTAGACAAATGAAAGAGCCCTAGGAGGCCAGGCCAGCGCCCCAGAACAAAGATCTCCACTAAATTCAAGATGGTGTCCTTATCCCCGGTTCTCCCGTTTTGCTCTGTCATCAAATCACATTCCCCTGCAGACGAGAAAGGCAATCAATGCCTATAAAACAGCACTGTTTGAATTTTTCTTTTTTTCCAACATTTTGAGTAAGGGCGACAGCAGGCATATAAGTATTTCCACAATCTTGGTGGGAAGCCGATCTCTATCAGCAGGTTCAACTCTATTTGCAGTGACTCTGGTGGCAAGGGGAGTTTTTGTTCAGACAATCAGAATGCCAGCAAACGGTAACTGCTCCTTCATGCTGAGAAGTGGGAAATTCAATAATGCTTTGGCTGGGTTCATGCTGAGTAGCAAAAATAGAATGAATATGGAGAGGGACTGTGACTTGAAGAGCAGTAAATCAGCTAGCCCAGACGTTTGCAACAAGCAGCTTTTACTCTGAAGTCTCTCTTGTTTCTACCCCATTATCCAGGGTAACAGGGCTGTTTTTCTACTTGTTCCTAGAGTGTTTTGTGCTGTTTACCGTAAAACTCAGAATTAAGTGCTCTGAGGTCTTTAAAAAAAAAAAACAAAAAAACACCTCTCTTTTCTTCTTCATATTATGTCACTACCAGACCATTTGCTGCTCGTCTTTACTACGAGTTAGCCTAACTGAGAAGGCAAAGTTGGTGTGGATGTTACGGTAGTAATAGTGTCCCTTATTAGACCTGAACAGTTTTTTCTTCTGTAAGCGAAGTGACAAGTCTCAGTGGGGGGGGTCACTAGAATGGAAGTCCCAGGACGGCAGGGATTTTGGTCTGTTTTCTTCACTGTTCTGTCAGCAACACCTAAGTGCTCTAAGAAGTCAACGAATGACCATTAGTCTACAGACGGGGAAAAGTCTAGTCAGCTCTGAGCTCTCTGAGACGTCTCATACTAAAGCTCCAAGTGACCTCAGGTTTGCTGGCTTTTTGTTACATACGATCTTGCAGAATAGCTCTGACGTATGATTCTATGGAAGAAATTTTTAGCAGTATGTTTTTTTTTCAGAAGTTGCATCAGCAAAACCTGATCCACATAGAGAAATTAGAAAATGGAAACAACCAACCAAAAACCATGTTTAAACTCCTCAGATAACCACTGCTATGATATAACTGTATGACCTTCTGGATTTTCTTATGCTCATATTGATACATGCTGTAATGAGATTAGATTATATTTATTGCCTTTTTGATTTAACAGGATTACACGAACATCTATTTTTATTAACAGACATCTGTATGGCTTTTCTGTAGTATCGCAGTAGTGTATTTTAAGAATGTACCAGAACTTAACCAACCCCTCTGATTGTACATTTAAGTTGTTTCTGATCTTTTGCTTGACCATATTGGAAGAGAGTTGTGGAACTGGTTTTCACAAGGGTAACCTTTTGTATCATGGATCTGTCCCCCAGTCTGAGCCCTTCAAGCTGACCCACCTGTGTATTACCTTTCTTTGCCCACCCTGTGTTGTTAGAATCACTTCACCTCAAACAAGTGTTTGAGGAAATGACTCAGCACCAGCTCTGTCCTTCATACCTTTTACCTAATTACTCTACCTCATCAGTTTGCGATGATCATTTAACCTGGTTTCCCCTTTATTCATTCTTACACTGTCTCACTGACAATGCTCTCCAGGAGGACCAAGAAGGGGAAGAGATGGTGCCAGTGGTGGGGGGCAGAGCACAGGGGGCACAGGGAAGAGGGATCAGTTAACACTTTATGTATTTATGTGGCTTGACTGCTCGTTTCTTTTTATCACTGAATAATATCCCATTGTATAGATGTTCTACAATGTGTTTATGCAATTAACTATTGAAAGAATTCCTGGCTTACAGTTTTGGGCAATTAGGAATAAACTTCTATAAAACTCATGTACAGGTTTTTATGTGGACATCAGTTTTCAAATCAGCTGGGTAAATACCCAGCAGCATAACTGTTGGATCGTGTGGTAAAACCATGACCGGCTTCCTAAAAGACTGTCAAAGTGTCTTCCAAAGTGACTGTAATACTTTACATCCCCTCCAGTGAGGATGGGAGTCATGTCGCTCCTTGTAGTCCCCAGTGATGGGTGTCACTCACTCTGGTTTGGATTTTATCTGTCCCGATAGGTGTGTCATGTATATCATTGCTGTTTTAATCTGCAGCTGTGGCTTTCTGGCCGTGTGCATCTCTTCCTCAGCGAGGAGTCGGTTCAGATCGTTTGCTCCTTTGTAAATTGGGTTGTTGATTTCACTTTACTGAATTTTAAGAGTTTTAAAAAATATTTTGGAGACAAGACTTTTATATATGTGTTTGGCAAATACTTCTCAGTGCTGTCTTTTTTTTTTTTTTAATCACTTCTGGATCATGTGCCACTTTGCAGCCCTAAAAGCTCACATCTGGTGCTAAATGCTGGTCTGTCCTATGGCTCTGCTCACCTGTTTGCTTTGCTATTCCCAAAAGTGATCCCGCTGTTCCCTTTCACTTCCTTCACTCCATCCACTCATTGTCAGAAAACATTCATCTTCCAGCATCCTCGTTGTCTCTCTCTAGGAATTTGTCTTTCTTTATTTTAAATAAATGACCGAGGTGAGAATGTGTTTATTCATCTTTCTGTAGTGAGAGCCCCAGAGAGGGTCCCACTTGTCTGTTTCCTGCTTTGAAAGGAAACAGGTCTGGGGAGAGCCAATGGCCCATGGTGTTTAGGTGGTGCCATGTCATTAGTGAGGCTAATGGTTGTCTGTCTTCCTTTGCATGGCCGCCAGTCATCAAGGCTCCTCTGCGCCATTTTAAACGCCCTGCTTACGCATCTAGCTCCTACGCACCTTCAGTCCCAAAGAAAACTGATGACCATCCTGCGAGGTACAAGATGCTGGATCAGAGGATCAAAATGAAAAAGATTCAGAATATCTCCCATAACTGGAACAGAAAGTAGGTCACGGGGAAGAGAGGGAGTGAAGGAGAGGCCCACTCCTCTGCCTGTCGGCTCTCACCAGCCAGAGTGGGATACGCTTCCAAGACCCTTGGAGGCTTTGGGGGCTGGTGCTTTTGTAGTCAACTCCAGCAAGGCAAAGTGAAGGCCATGTGTGACTCTCCCCTTTGTCATTTTGTTATGGACCCATCCATCACTGGATCTGGGAGTCAACACAGACTCCAGCAGTAAGAGGGTAGTCTCATATGGCTTTTATTTGTATAGGTCTTTCAAAGTCTAAACCAGACCCCAGTTAAAATGATGTATCCTCTTTAGAAAATTCCTCCCACTGACACTTCTTTTATCCCTAGAAGTTGACTTGCCCCGGTAAGAATATTGTTATAATAATCATCATATTTAAGAAATGCACTTTTGGGGTGCCTGGGTGGCTCGGTCGGTTAAAGCCTCTGCCTTCGGCTCAGGTCATGATCCCAGGGTCCTGGGATCGAGCCCCACATGGGGCTCTCTGCTCAGTGGGGAGACTGCTCCCCCCACCCCACCCTCTGCCTGCCTCTCTGTCTACTTGTGAGCTCTCTCTGTCAAATAAATAAATAAAATCTTTTAAAAAAATGCACTTTTAAAAACAGCTTTTCCAATTTTAAACACAATAGGAAAAGATGTTTTTAGAAGTACATTCCTTAAATACAGTGACTATGACAATATTTAAAATTCAGGCAAATATGTAACTTTCAAAGTAAACCCATTAAAATTAAAAGCTCTGTTTCTGAATGTAACAATCGCAGAGGGATAAGAAGACTGATGAACAGTTGAGTTCATGGAGAATTCTGAAGTGAGGCTCCACAAAGCAGATACAAGTAAAAAATAAAGACCCTTGCTTTGGTTGTCATTGGATGCTTCATGCCCGGTGGCCTCATTTTGTACCTTTAGAGACGTGAGAGTTTTCAGGAGACATATTTTGGCTCTACTTCTTCTAATTTGTTACTTTCACTTACAGTTGACGATGCTAGAAATCAATGGGATGCCCATGCCTCAGAGACTCCAGGTTTGAGATCTGCCCCAGGAGATGTCCCTTTGGTCTTGTGGGCCTGGGGCAGGAGGGTGTAAATTCCTGAACCTAATTTGAATCCCTTCCTTGCAGATTTTTGTCCATTAATTGGACAAGTTGGAGATACCTCTAAGTTAAATTCCAGATCAGTTTCCCAGCAGACCCTATAGCTGTGGCCCTTGGGGATCTCAGTTGCTCTCACAGGTCTTGCTGGAACGGAGGTCGATAACTCACCTCTCTTCACTGTGGCATTTTTAGCTCTTCTGAATCTCTCCTGGACTTTTGACTTTGGGACTAAAATCACACAAAATGGTAAGGAAACGTCCAAGGCCAGAAATAGCTTTTGATCCCTTCAGAAATGCTCTGGTGCGGTGGAAAACTTTAGGTTTGCTGTCCAGTGGGCCTGATCGCCAGTCCTGTCCCGTCTATAATTAGTTGCATTTCCTTGGTCTAATGGCATAATCTTTAAAAGCCTAAGTTTGCTTAACTAGAAAGTGGGCATAAACCCACGACCTTTTGTGGTGAAGACTGAGGATAACATAGGTTTGGATTGTTATCGCTGAACTCAGTGAGTGACCGGAGCACATCCGGAAAGGACTCTCAGGCACCCCTGCAAAGAAAGAGCTGTGCACGTCCGGTCCCAGCATCTACGGTCTGATTCTAAAGGGTTTCATGTGCTCTCCTTCCCCCTCTCTCCCCAGCTCCCTTCCCCAAACCACAGTTATGCAAGCTGAGCCAGCTCCAGAGTTTGGGGCCCACCATGCTACTGAGCAATTTACTTACAACATGCTTGACGATGGTATTTCAGGGAAATTTAATTACTCTACCAAAAGAAAAATCACTGTGACTTTTGGTTAGGAAAGCAATTGCAATTCTTAACTCCCAGCTTGGTGCCGGAGCAAAAGGATCCTTCTGTGGGCTCTTCCGCCTGAAGTAGGTTAGCTCTGCAGGTAATTCCTCCCTGTTTGTCTCCAGATGCCTCCATGCTTGCTTCACAGAGCCATGTAGGCACACAGGGAAACTGCCCACGGGTAGCGGCCTCCTGGCGACCCAGTGCATCATCAGTGATATTCCTCAAATCTCCCCCATTTCTTCCAGTCTTAGGCATTGAGACATCAAGGTGACTGTGCTTTCTCCACTGTGATTCTTGACATTAGAAGCCATGATCCTAGGGACGAAGGTTGGCTCGTTCTGTATGTGTTTATCCCCAGATGCTGTTTTTCAGCTTTGACTAATATGTGGATGGAACAAATGTACAGCTATTGGGATTCTGCTTTGCTTGTAAAATGCCTACCATGTTTTTTGCATGATGGATTGTATAGAAATGCCAGATTATATTCTTATAGCAAATAAAAAGATGCTTTTAAAGGGCTTTCTTGTATGAGTCGCCTTTTTCTTCTCCAGGATTCTGGGATTCATTTGGAAAGAGTTAGATTTTCCCTATGCGTGGCATGATTCAGTCCTGAATATCTCGTCAAGATGAATGACACAACAAGCTTCTCAGTCGGGTTCCTGATTGTATAGGTGGTAGGTGTTTTTAAACCCACCTTATCCGGGGCACCTGGGTGGCTCAGTGGGTTGAGCTGCTGCCTTCGGCTCAGGTCATGATCCCGGGGTCCTGGGATCGAGCCCTGTGTCGGGCTCCCTGCTCCACGGGGAGCCTGCCTCCACCTCTCTCTCTGCCTGCCTCTCTGCCTGCTTGTGATCTCTGTCTGTCAAATAAATAAATAAATAAAATCTTTAAAAAAAAACAAAAAAAAAAAACACCTTATCCCTATACCGCAAACCCAATCGATTACTTTGTTAGTACAAGTTACCCATAATATCAGCTAGTCTGTAGGTAAACACCTGTGTGATTAACTCAGTTTCTGTCATTCCAGGCGAAGCTATGTAGTTGGAAAGAACTGACATTCTGAGGCTAGAAAAACCTACCATTAAATCTTGGCTCCCTTTTGTTTGCTCTGGGAGCTCCAGCAAGTTTTGGAATTCCTCTGAACTTCAGTTTCCTCGGCCGTAAACTGCAAGTAGTAATAGCCTCTGGCTCAGCACAGCGCAGGGCTGAGAATACGGCGAGGGCATCACTAAACAGGCACTACTATCTCTTGGAGAAAGAGTAGAGTGTAGTAAAAAGAAGTCAGGCTTTTGAGTTTGAGAGCCATGTCCCTTACTAGTTCTGTGGCCTCAGGTACGTTGGTCAGATTCTGTATCTTCAGTAAAAAGAAGTTAATAATTTAGCTAATAATTTGATTAATAATAGCTAGCCACCTGGCTGTTCTCCCAGGTACCGATTTCTGCCTCACACTGCACTTCAGTCTTTAATGTGCATTTCAGCATTCGGTTGGAAATCTGACATCCCGGCCCTCAGCTCTGCCTTTGCCTGTGTTTCCCCGCACCCTTGGCGTTCACGGAATTCCATCTTTTATCTGTTACGGCTCCTTCTCACTCTCGTGTTCCACATCTTTGCACCCTTGACCACCCCTGGCACCTTACTCGTACAGTTCTGTCCCTCATCTGTTCCCGTTCACCCCATCTCATCTGCCACACCGAATCCCTTAATTTTTCCAAATTTCCACCAACACTGGCCTATGGCGTACAACGGACATTGCCCGGATGATGGCACAACAGGACAACTACATAAATTAAAAATCCAACAACAATATCAGCTAGTCTCGGATTTCTCATGGTCGTGTCTTCCTTAGACACCGACTTCCCTGTGTCTTCTTGGATCTCTCCTTCTACGAAGACCTTTCTTCCCTCTTGAACTTTAAATTCCTGTGAATGTGCAGAGCAGTGCATCTCTTACTCCCGACACCACACAAGCTCAAGGCATTTTTAAAGACTATGAACTCACTCTGCTGCACAAAGGGCATTTACTCTGGGTCCTGCTCCTATAAGCACAGAGAACTGACAGAAGCTTCAAATGGTATTTTTTTTTCTTTGTAATATAATCCAAGCACAGCTACCTTGTAATATAATCCAATTCTTAGGCAGGCCCAGTCCCTGTAAGAAAAGGGCAGTATAAATTGTTCTCTCCATCCTCCCACCACACCTCTGCCAAGAAAAAGTCTACAAGTGTTCTGGAGGCTTTGGCTGGGGGTGGGGGTGGGGTGTTGGGGTTTTTTTGTTTGTTTGTTTTTTGTTTTTCCATCTGGTAGTAATACTAATTTCACATGGGTAGGGCAGTGACTGTCACTCATAGGTGCTCAGAGAACACTAATTTCTTTCTCTCCCTACCTCTTTCTACCCCAAGCCAGTTAAACCTTCCCAGGAACTCATCCACTGAGATTTTGAAATAGGGAGGGCCCTCCAGCGCTCTTATTGTTATGATTTCTAATTCCTGTGAGGTAGAGGGGAAACGTGGAGATTGTTGATAACCACTATTTTAAGTACAGGATTTCCATAAAGATCCATGTTCTTGGGACACTCAGGGGGGTCAGTCAGTTAAGCATCTACCTTTGGCTCAGGTCACGATCCCAGAGTCCTGGGATCGAGTCCCACATCAGGTTCCTTCCTCAGTGGGGAGCCTGCTTCTCCCTCTGCCTCTGCCTGCTGCTCCCCCTGCTTGTGCTCTCTTTCTGTCTCTGACAAATAAAAAAATAAAATCTTTAAAAAAAATTCCATGTTCCTAAGACAGATGGAAGGCCACTTATTTACCTGCGAAGTTTGAATTTATTTCCTCATTGACTGACAACTTCACTTGATCAATTACACTCTCTTTGATCCATTTCCAATCTAAAAAAACCCCAAAACTATTGGGCTGACATCTTGATTTATTGGGAGTCTGTCAAGTTAGATGTGAGGATTTGTTAGGACTGGGAGTTTCGTGTGGGTGAAGGATTAATGATTTGGCTCCGGGTGCCCAGGGAAAGGCCAGGAGAGCCAGAGAAGTTTCTGCAGTATGGTAGATGTAGGTGGTGGCCTTTCCTGGTGGTACGGTTTAAAGACTAATTTAGGAGATTTATGAGCATTCATTATGCTTTTTTTATATTTAAAGAACATGAAAACTGCTTTTGGGCACTAGCAAGTGATAGTAACTACAGAATACTGTATTCAATTGTGTATTTTAATGTTCAGCTTGGATTCTCTGTGCATGTTCTGTGGCATGCTTTGTTTTGTACACTTGAGGAAGAGCTCCAGCTGACCCGTGCTTATAGAGGCACCTTGCCTAGAAACCAGCCATTATGGAAACAATTCATTTATGATTATTGCCCTTTTAGCATCTCTTATGACTCACTGGGTAAAAAAGATTCCACACTTTAAGGCACAATGGTAAAAGGATATTAAGTAAAGGTAACACAGAGACAAATATCCAATTACAGCTGCTAAAAACTAAAATTATATAACACTGCTCTAGCCCAATAGATTAAAATTTAGTTAATATTTTTTGAGAACCCACTAAGACCCAACCACTTTAATATGTACTAATATAAGATTTTATTTATTTATTTGTCAGAGAGAGAGAGGGAGAGAGAGCAAGCACAGGCAGACAGAATGGCAGGCAGAGGCAGAGGGAGAAGCAGGCTCCCTGATGAGCAAGGAGCCCGATGTGGGACTCGATCCCAGGACGCCGGGATCATGACCCGAGCCGAAGGCAGCTGCCCAACCAACTGAGCCACCCAGGCGTATTTAAATTTTTTAAATGATTTTATTTATTTATTTATTTATTTGAAAGAGAGAGAGAAGGAGAGAGAGAATGAGAGCATACATGCATTTGCACAAAAGCCAGCGGTGGGGGTGGGGAGAACAGAGGGAGAGGGAGAGAGAGAATCCCAAGCAGATTCCATGCTGAGCTCAGAGGTTGATGATGCAGGGCTCGATCTCCTAACTCTGAGATCAAGACCTGAGCCGAAACCAAGAGTCGGACGTTCAAGCTCAACTGGCTGAGCCACCTAGGTGCCCCATAATATAGTTAATTCTCGACAAACTTGTGTGGGAGTATATATTGTTTCCACCTGCTGTGTTGTTTGCACACTTGATGTACCTCTTTGCTGAACCTGCTAACTGTCCTTATGCATCTTCTGTCACTTGGCATGCTCTCATATTGCTCCAACACAGAAGCCAGCACCAGTAAACATAGCACAATCATTGCCAAACCAGATTGGTGGTATCTCTTTCCAACTCGGACCAGTATCGTGCCCTTTGTTGAAACTTTGTCATGAAGCTTTGCCAGGAGAAGCCCCACAACTGCACTAACTTGACCACTCACACACGTGTAGCTCAGTCTTTCATGGACCAGCACTCACTGAATGCATCTTCCTCACCTCCCATCAATTAACCCAAGTGGATGGCCCTTTCCTCCACTTTCTGCTTCCTTTTCCCCCGTCCTCTCAACTAGAGCATTGAGAAAACACAGTCCATGGGGAAAACGCATTCCTTAGTTATTTGGCTTCCATCCCCTGTGGGTATCTGACTCTATACCAACCTTTTATTTGTCCCTGATGTCTTAGAGAAAGACATATTTCTTTTCCTCTTTAAAACCAGCTCCCACTACTGAACCGTATCCCTCGTCTACTGGCCAAATAGGCTTACATTTGATTCTCGTGCAGAAAACCAGTAATGAAATTCAACAATCAAGTGGACAAGTATCCAAACGGCCGAAGGACAATGACATTTCCACAGGCTTGTTCCCTTTGAATTTTGGAAGCTTTTCACACTGCTGCCCGCACCACTTCATCTAGAAGCTCTCCTCCGTTCGCCTGTGAGCACTGCACTCTCCTGATTTGTCTTCGTCTCTTTACTTCAAGGCTGGACTAGCGGCTAACCACTTCTCTTTCTCAGAGGACTTTTCCCAAGATCATACCATCACACTTCTCAGCTTTCTTCCCATAAATTGTATCTTTTCTCAGGATTTTAAGGACCAACTCCTTCTGCATGACTTCCAACTCTACAGATCGGTCGCTATTGCTTCTCAAGCCTATACAAGCATTCCCAACTTCCTGTTGGACTTCTTCATCTGAATGTCTTAAAGGTTCTGTAGCCTCACTTTCAAATTCTTCTCCAGCTTCCACAGTGTGCTCTTCTGGATGTCTGTATTTCTGTTATTGCTCCTCCCATTTTTTTAGCGACCCATTCTCAAAGTCATTTATCTTCTTTATTTCTCCAAATCAGTTTTCACATTTTGTCACTGATACTTCTCTGGAATTCTACTACCAGCTCCAGATCTCTTCGTTAGGAATTATGGCTTTTCATAGCAAGAAATGATACTCCCTCTCACGTCAGACACCTCCAAGCTCCAGAAAACCAACTTCTGATGACCAATGGTAGAGGCTCTATCAAGAAACACATGAAGAACAAGTCTCTGCCAGTGTGCGTCTTCCCCAGTGGGAGAAGAGTACCCACTGCTGTCTCATCCATGGGGCTCTTCACAGACTGAGGTTCAGCACCTGTCCATGAGGGCTGGCAAGTTTGCAGAGAGCTCTGCCCAGTATCCTTTATAAGATCTCCCTTGCCCTCTTCCTCCCCAGCCACACTCAGAGGTCAGATGAATGCCAAAACATTCAAATTCAAACATTCTAGGACCTAAAGGCATGAGGGTATCACTGGGTGATTCTGTTTAATGAATGAATATATGGAGAAGGTATTAATTGGGCCTTTTCCAGAAGACAAAGATCCTTATGAAATGACACCCATCACCAGCAGCACTATTTGATACTACTCACTTTCACTTGGAACTATTTCCTGACTGAACTAGGCCTGTTCTCATGTATGTTCACATCACTCTTTCGCATTTTTATGCAATTCCTTCCACATCTTATGAAAATCTTAGTTATTCAAGACCCAACAGAAAATTTCATCTTCTCTGGGTCACATGCTCTGATCCCTTTGTCTAGAATTGGTCTTTTACCTCGGTTATCCCTCAGAATGCTCTATTTCGCTTCTTAATGACACTTGAGGGATGCTGCCTCAAAGCACACAGATCTTTATTCTTTCTTACTATATTATCATCTTCGGGAGAGCAGAGACCATCCTCCCCACGCCACTTTCTCATATTTGTGTTTGCAACCAACACAGTGGTTCATATAAAATACGTCCTCAAAATTGTGATGGCTGAAGATGGCACCAAACCAGAGTAAGCCAGAGTTAGAAAATGTGTCAATATGTGACTAACACATTACCATGCCTCCTCTAGTCACTTACGACACACATTACTAATCAATCAATGTACCTTTTCTCATCAAGTCCAGACACAGCCTGAAAAGGTTTCCCAACACAGAGCTCCATGAAATTGGTTCAAATGTATTGGAGTTTCTAGTCTGTTAAAATCAATGTATCATCCATGGATGAAGATATAACCCCGTTTCACTTTTACTCTAATTCTCTGCTGATTGAATATCACTTTATGTGTCAAAATCTGTTGATTCAGAAAAAGAAGTATACATTTAAAGATTGAAGTATCATTATACTTTTCTAAAAAACAAAACAAACAAACAAAACAAAACAAAACAAAACAAAAAAAACCCCACCTACTTTGTTGCTCCTATGTGTCTCTGTTTCTTCAGACTCAAAATTCCTGGAGTAGAATGGCGTCTAGACCCTGGAGTCTCACCCTTAAAAGTAGGTCGTTCACGTAGGCCCTTCTGTCCCACAAACACTGACCTATGGGGGCCCACAAGACCCAGAGTTTTGGAAACAAATATCAGAGTGCGATCTCATCATTTCCTAAAACAGGTTAAAAATGCCTGGGGCGGTGGTGTTGCATTGGACAACACAGTTGTGTTTTCAGTCAACGGTCTTCCAGCTGAAGGGAATGTGAATAAGCCAAATGCAACGTGTCACTGAAAGGGCATGCTGCCTTGCCCATTTCTGTTGATGGGGCTGAAGCCGCGATGAGCTGGTGGCACAAGGCTGTGGGTGAGGCTCACACTGAGAAATCCTAGGGGTTTAGTTTTGTGGCTTGGAGTTAGGGACCGAATCGCACTCACTTCTTATGCTGTGCTGCCACCTGGCGGCTTCTAGAGGCGCGAGCTGTTTGCTGAGTTCCCAGACCATTTCACGGGGATGGTTTTTAGGGACATGAATGTTGAATCTTCTTGGATTCGAAAGAGCGGGCAGGTTGCAGAGAATACCATGCTCGCTCTGGTAATGCTGCTACACTTCTGTACAGGTGGAGTCTACTGTCAAACACAGGGCATAGGTTCTTGAATAGTTTCATTGTTAAAATTATATATATGAATATAAAACTATATATTAAATATAAATATAAATGAGAAGGATCCTTATCCTATGAAGAAAATATAGTTAGGGGAAATATTGGGAAACAAATTATAGAAATCCTGATAAATATAATAAAGACAGAACTCTAGGGGTACCTGGGTGGCTTAGTTGGTTGGGTGTCTGACTTCAGCTCTGGTCATGGTCCTGGGATCGAGCCCCACCTCAGGCCTCTCTGCTCAGTGGGGAGTCTGCTTCTCCCTCTCACTCTCCTTCTGTGCTATCTCTCTCTCAAATAAATATTTTTTAAAAACTGAAGACAGAACTCTAAATAAAAGACAATGTCCACGACATTTTGTATAGGAGAATAAAGAACACGTTTATTTCTAACACCATTTAATTATATTGCCATTACAGCACCATTAATTTCTATTGATTATCCCTAGTATGCTCGCAGGCTGGCACAATCTCTATTTTGAAGCCCTTTCCCTATCTTTGCTGGAGAAGCTGTGAAAGTTAATATTCAATTGCCCAGTTTTCTTTCATTTAAGGGTGGCCAGGTGACACAGTTTTTCCTAATGAGATATAAAGCTGTCTCTTCCAATTCTTCTTGCCTGGAATACTGACTTTAACCTGGATATGCAGCAGCCATTTTAGGTCCATGAGGCAGTGATGAGCATGGAGACAAAACCCAGCATGTTAACTGGAGGGGAGCAGAAAGACAGAAAGAGCTGTGTCCCCGATTACATCACTGAACCACTACACCATCCCTTGGAACTTAACTGCTGTGTGAGAAAAATAAACTATTTCTTTGAGTTATTGTTAAGTTCCCATTTCTCTTGCTACGTCTGAGGCCTATCCTTAACTAAGTAAAAGACCCTGCTTCCCTGAAGTTTCATTAAATATTTGTTTTACTTTTTTGCAGGACAGAATTGTGTGTGTGTGTGTGTGTGTGTGTGTGTCCAGAGCTGATACAATCTTTTTGCTCCAGTTGTTGACACCATTGAAAACACAAGCTGCCATTTTTGCTTTTACTCCTGTTGCCTCCTTCATCTTACTTGCTTGTGGGAGGGCAGTTGCAGGCATCTGATGTGTAGATAGGAATGAAAAAACTGAAGGTTAGGTAGGGGAGGGGAGGGGACAGTGCAGAACAAAAAGCATACACCTGGTAAAATGCGAAGAGGCGCTCATTACCGGAGCACAGTGACCAGTGGAGAGGCTGGTATGAGAGGAAGTTCTCTGACGAGCCAGGGCTGATCACGTCGTGCTCCTAGAGGCGGACTGAAGATTGTGGACATGATTCTGAAGGTAAGAAGAAGGTTTAAAATTTCTTTTACCACAGTTCCAGTGGGATAAAGTTCTTATTTTACAAAGATCACTGTCGCTGGAGAATGGAGAATAGCCTAGAAAGGGTAAAGAGAGAAAACCGGGAAGCTAATAAAGAGACTAGGGGCGCCTGGGTGTCTCAGTGGGTTGGGCCTCTGCCTTCGGCTTAGGTCATGGTCCTGGGGTCCTGGGATCGAGCCCCGCATCGGGCTCTCTGCTCGGCAGGGAGCCTGCTTCCCCCTCTCTCTCTGCCTGCTGCTCTGCCTACTTGTGATCTCTCTCTGTCAAATAAATAAACAAAAATCTTAAGGAAGAATTAAAAAGAGACCATAGGAGTGGGGAGGAATCGAGGCCAGGCTAGGAATGGTTTTGGAAACAGCAAAGTAGGTTGAGTTGATTCTAACTTGAAAAGTAGGACCAACAGACGAGGGCTGGGGTGTTGAGGGAGGAGTGTCTACATGAGTGAGGGCAAATGAAGGCAGCAGTCTCCGAAATGGATGCACATGAGGGCAGGATGGAAGGGAGAGGTGAAGAGGAAGCATTGAGGGACAGAATGGAAACTGGTTATTCCATTAAGACACACAATTAGGAGTTTGATTTGCTGGTTAGGAGCTCAGAAGAAGGTTTGAGCTAGAGCTGGATATTCCCCATCGCATAATCTTGAAATGTTCATGGTCTACTTGCTCTTACCCCAATGATACTTAGCATTACGTTTGGTGGTATAGACGGGTTCTGTGACATTAAGCTTCAAGAATGTGGGAAGCAAAGATCTTAGTTAGGGCCAATGCTGTGTTTCAGTGAAGGAAGATTGGGGAGTGTGTTTTGAATTCAGTTAAAATATAATCCTAAAGTCCTGATTCATAAGAAATTTGTAATTTTGTTGTTGTTGTGGTTGTTTAAGATTTTCATTATTAATTTGAGAGGGGGACAGAGCAAGCACTTGAGCTCAGGAGCAGGGGCGGGAGGTAGGGAGAAGCAGACTCTCCATGAGCAGGGAGCCGGATGTGCGATTCAATTCCAGGACCCTGGGATCATGAACTGAGCTGAAGTCAGATGTTTGACCGACTGAGCCACCCAGGCACCCAAGAAATCTATAGTTACTAAAAGAACAGAAACGGCAGAGTCTAGACAGCGATCATCAAATAAGACCTTAGGAAGATATTGGCTTATTGGTTGATGTTAACAACTGATTGATAGCAGCAGAGCAGACAGCCTTAGGGTTTTTCCTGAGCAAACAGAAGTCCTGTGAGACGTTTGTTCCTTATTGGTTTCTCAGTGGAATACGTAGGATGTAGGCTCTCATTGTCCTCGAATATATACACGCCCCATGCTGCTTTCATTTTCTTTATTCATGCCTCTTGTTCCTGGCTTGGAGCACCATTCATTCATTGTTTTATTGGATGATATTGATTGAATCCCTTCACTGTGCTGTGTTCTGGGGCTATGCAACCTTGGCGGAGTGGCAGTCCTCGGTCCCCATGGAGCTCTCATCCAGCGGGTGGGTAGCTTTATGAACAAACCCTACCAAACAGTGTGATGCATGAGAGCTGGGCTCCAGCTGTGAATAAAGTGTTTCTGAAACAGAAAGAGTTGTTAACTCCAGGGAATGCTTTGGGAAGAGAACAGGGCATGGATGACCTGCCTCCCACCTTCCTCCCTGTCTCCCCTGCAGCCAGTTCCCACCCCAGATCCTTTTCACTCCAGTTGTACTGAATTCTTCTTTATCTCCCGCTCAGTCCCTTTCTTCTTGGTCCTTTGCTAAGCCACATACCAGGGGGATATGGCCACGACTGCCCAGGAGGGAGAGAAACCGTTGCTGGGTGCAGGTTGCTATAAAGACAGTCCCCTGGTTAGGAGAATCTAAAAGATGAAAATGAATAGAAATAACTGAAGATAAACCAGAAACTAAAAATTAAAAATAAGGTATAAAGGGATGCCTAGGTGGCTCAGTGGGTTAAGCCTCTGCCTTTGGCTCAGGTCATGATCTCAGGGTCCTGGGATCGAACCCCGCATGGGGCTCTCTGCTCAGTGGGGAGCCTGCTTCCCCCTCTCTCTCTGCCTGCTGCTCTGCTTACTTGTGATCTCTCTCTGTGTCAAATAAATTAAAAAAAAAAAATCTAAAAAAAAAAAGATATGAAGTAGTTAAAAACAGAGTAGAATAAAACTGAAGGAAAAATGAAAGAAGAGCTTAAGAGTCCAAAAAAAAAAGAGTCCTTATTAATAAAAGAGTGAGAAAACTAATAATACTGAAAATAATTGGATATATTTAGGTTTAGAGCAGAAAAGGCTAAAACTTAAAGATATAATACATATTATATAGCCATAAAAATGTACAATTTTGATGGAAATGTGTTTTTTAATGAGACAATAAATCTTTTTTTCTTCATTAGGTCATGGCCCCATTGATAAATATTATCTATTGCTGGAATGATACACTCTCATTTTTAGCATTGAGACAATGTTTGAGAAAACTGGTTCACATAAATAAAGATGTGGAAATAGACGAAGTTTTATTGAAGTTCTTTAAATCTTCGAACTTCATGTGCGTAATGTGCCAAAAATAAGCACTGGTAATCTAGCACCAAATAATTATTCTGACAGTTTAAATAGGTCCTATTTCAACTTTGCTGCCAGTGAAATAGTGAAAATGACACGAGTTGGAAAGATCTATAAGCCAGACATTAGAGTGACTCACCCGCTCAATTTTTTCAGGTGCACCAAAAAGTTTTACCCAGACTCTGAAAAACGGACAGGCAGGGCTAAGTAGAGAGAAGTAGGTAGGGGGCGCCATGATGAGGCTCTCAGAAATCCCCAAAATAAGGAGGTGTAAGAAAACCTGGAATGCACCAGACCACCCTGCCCTAAGTGTCTGAGGGGGGAGTCTTATTTACGACAGTCTCCTGTGGTCAACAGAAAATAACCAGACCCTAAAAAGAAGGAAGCCATTAAAAATGTTATCACTAGTCCTTAATCAGTGGTGTTGCTAGTAGAGAAGTCAAAAAGATTTAAGTCTCCTGGTTAACTTTCTGTAAAAGACCAACCGTATAAGTCCTCAGTGCCAACCCTGTTGGGACCCCTCTCAGTCCTGAGAGTTTTTCCCCTGTAGCCTCACCTAATAAACTTCTATCACTTTACTCACTCTGCTTTGCCCACGAGATTCATTCTCCGACTTCGTTTGACAAGAACCTAGTTCTCCTGCTTTAACTCCTCCATTAAGAGTCTACATGTTAGTCAATCACCACTTGGGAAACGAGAAACCCTCATTATAACATGCCTTCGTCAATATTATTCTTTTCTTTGGGCACATCAGAGCGTGGGGTGGTGGGTGACCTTGTTGCCCACATCCCCCCAAAGAAAGGGAGTTCCCCAGAGCAACAGGAAGGGAGTTCGCATGTCTCATTGGGACCCTTCAGAGCAAAATGTTCAAGACAGAAGGCTTTGCTTAGCACTTCGATGGGTCTTCCTTGGCTGATGGACATTCTGTGGTGAGCCTTCCTCTCACAGACTGAGATGGAAAATGGACACCCATGCAAACATGCAGACCAGTTCTCAGGCAGCTCAGTTTTAGGGATGAGAATAAAGTTAAAAGTTGGAAAAATAAGTCATGTAGAATGTCCTGTGTCCATGTGCCACTTGGGAAATCTTTGTGCTGCACATGGAGGGGCACGTCCCGTTCAAGGACTGCTGTTTGAAACTCTCAGCTGGGGCCTGCTTGGTCACTTTTGGGTGAGGATAGTAATTCTAGGATTTTACACATTTTCCTGGAGGAAGGGAGATGAGGGGCGCTGAGGCAGACAGTTTGCCAAACTGGTTTTCTTTTCTTCTGGCCACCTGCTAGACTTTGTTTCTCGGAATCCCTTGCAATCACGTGGGCCGTGTGACTCATTTCTGACCAATAGAACTCAGGGATGTGATGCCTACATCTCCAGCTCTTTCCCAAAACCTTCTGCACAATTCTCAACAATTTCTCTGTGGCCTTATCAGCTGCTGGATGCAGTGGGCGGTGTGGTGGAGGGTGCTGAGGCTAGGGATGCGTGGAACCTTGAGATGGAAGGTGCCTGAATGAGCACAGGGGAGAGTCTCCTCCTCCTCTCCCCCAGTCTTCCTGCAGGGCCACCAACCCACGCTGCCCTGTGGTGCGACAGGAAGCAATGCTTTCCTGTAATAACCCACAGAGACTTGGGGCTCTTTATTTCAGAACTTGGCACCCCCCCCAACAATCAATATTTACTTTCAAATTTCTGCAAACTGTGTATTCAAAACTATGCAAAGCTTTACTTTCTTTTATAGCGTATGGATTCTGGCTGGTGATAAATTGATCTACATGCCTTATTACTGTATTTGCGCTTTAGGTTTTTTTATTTTGGGTCAGATGGAAGGGGCAAGCCTGCTGGTCTCTAGATTACTGAATCTGCTTATTTCTAAAATACCTCTGGAGTTCTTTTATGGTTTTTGATATTTTATTTCACTCCCTATCATTAACAGGATAAAGTTTTATTTACATCCAAAGACTTTACAAAAGGAAGGCATATCAGGTACATAGACACACATATCTATATTCATGTAAGGATATATTTTTTCTCTAATTTTTGTGGATGGTACTGTAAGTAAAAAATAAGATTTTAATATTGTTGAATTCATGGTGACTTTTTCTAGTTACATATTTTTTTCAAACAATGTTTTCTAAAAGTTGAAGTTTTTTCATATGAAAATGAGACATTTCTAATACTAATATGGATCGAGGGAGATGGGGCACAGAAGGGAGATTGGAAGAGAAACTCCAGTCCAATGAGAAAGCACCTACTAGGTTTTCAGGCTTTATAATCTCTTTATTTAACCTATATAATACTCTACTGAGGCAAGCCAGACTTAAAACTCCTGTCCATTTCTCTCCTTATTAATGATGACCAAAATCAGAGTATTTTGGAATAGTTATTGCAGAAAAAATAGATACACGTTTAGGCTTTAGACTTATTATTCTAAGCTATGAAGTCTTTGGAGTGGAGATGATATTTCATATGTGAGAAAATGAGTTCAGACTATCATTTGGGGAAGGTCAGTTTGAACTACTGAAAAGCTAAATTCTTTTTTTTTAACAGCTAAATTCTTGATTCTAGGTTTCAAAAGTCATAGTTTTATTATATAGGAATATAAAGAGACCAAACTCAGTTAGCGGTGGTAATGATCGTTAATTTTTTCCTGCAGCTAAGGTAGAATCAGACGAGTTGTTACAATGAACAAATAATTCGTAACTAGAACATCACCTGCACTAAGTGGTCCCCCCCTCTTTTTTTAAGTAAACACCATACCCAACATGGGGCTTGAACTCAGGGCCCCACAATCAAGAGTCACATACTCTATCCACTGAGCCAGCCAGGTGTCCCTAAGTGGCCACTATTTTTTTTTTAAGATTTTATTTATTTATTTGACAGAGAGAGAGATCACAAGTAGGCAGAGAGAGAGGGGGAAGCAGGCTTTCTGCTCAGCAGGGATGCTGAGGCAGATGCGGGGCTCCAAGGACCTTGAGATCATGACCTGAGCAGAAAGCAGCGGCTTAATCCACTGAGCCACCCAAGCACCCCCTAAGTGGCCACTTTTAAAGAGCCCCAAGGCTGGCCCTGTCCTGCCTGGCCTCTTGCATCTTTTCATACCATTGTCCACACTTTGCCAAGTTCCATTTCTTCACAGGGCTTCCCTCCAAATAAGCTATTCTCATTTTGTAGAATATCATCCTGATTCAATCCCACTCATACCACACACACACACACACACACACACACACTTCTTTTGTGCACCCATTCTCTTAATTCTTTTAATTTCTAATTAAAAATTTTTACAAAGCCGAAATAAGTCTCAACCTATCTAAAGGATCACAAGAATCTGAATATGCAGGTTCCAAATCCACATTTGTGGGGTATTGAAGACACACACATTTGCCGGGCAACTGCAATGTGAACTTCTTCCAGCAGGTGGCGGTGGTGTGTAGGAAGAAAAGAAGCGCTCCGCGACAGGGGTCTTCAAGATAGACAAGAAAAGGCTGGCTGGAAACCTTCTCTTTGAGTCTGCAATCATGTATTGGGCTCCTCTACTTTTCAGGCACCGCCCTAAGTGTGCAGTGGATCCAGTAGGAGTGAGGCAGGGTCACCCGGCCTGAGGACCGCACAGTCTTAGGGAAGAACGTGCCCTTGTCTATCAGGCAGACCATTCATTCCTGCTGCTTTTGGAAAACAAAACCAAATCCCACACCTTGCGCACTGCTGTTGGGAATGTAAAATGGTACAGCTGCCATGGAAAACAGTAGAGTAGCTCCTCAAAAAATTAAAAATAAAATAACTATATGATCCAATTCCACTTCTGGGTATATACTTAAAAGAATCAAAAGCAGGAAGCAACCCAAGAGTTCGTAGACAGAAGGACAGATAAGCAAACTGTGGTATAGCCACATAATGGACTTTTATTCAGCCTTAAAAAAGCAGGAAATTCTGCCACAAGCGACAGCATGAATGAACCTTGAGGACATTATGCTAAGGGACACAAGCCAGTTCCAAAAAGATGAGAATTGTATGATGGCATTGGTATGAAGTACTGCAGAGAGTCAAGTCATCAAATTCAGGAGACAGACAGGAAGAAAGGTAGTCGCCAAAGGCTGGGGGAGGGGGAATGAGGAGTTACCACTTAATGGGTATAGAATTTCAGTTTAACAAGATGAAGAGAGTTCTGGAGGTGAACACTGGTGACGACTGCACAACGCAAGACCACCGAACTGTAAGTTTAAAAATGGTTAAAATGGTAACTGTGTGTATTTTACCACACACACACACACACACACACACATCCCTCCAAAGCAAGTCCTCTGCCCCAAATGCCTGCAGCATTTGCCATCATTGTAGGGACACAACGAAATTCCTAAGGCAAACCTATACACATTTCCAGGAAGCACCCCTCAGTATAAGACCTGTAAAGTGCATATTTGTAATGGCTTGGCTATTGTAATAGATGTGATCATCGATCAAATTTGATTTCCTCAGCAATTGTGACCCTTCACAGGTGCAAGGAAAAAAAAAAAGCAAAAAGAACAATTGTTTACAGACTATCTATCTGGGCCAGGCTTTCTACTTTGTGTTATCTCATTTAACTTTTATCACCATCTCAAAGAGCCAGGATCTGGTCATTATTCTCACTCAGCAGGTAAAGAAACAGAGGCTCAAACTTCGGGATATAACCCAAGATCCAGAGCTAGTAAATGTCAAGGAGGTGGGGTGGGGGGATCCAAATTCTGACTCCAGGAGATACTCGCTGTGTGGTCTGGTTAGGAGCCTGGAGTCCTGGTTTTGCTTATGGTGCCCTTTGGACACTGAATGCAGAGCTTTTCAAATGTGAATGGAGTATCTGAGGATGCCCTGGGGCCCTCTGGCCTGGTGAAAAATCCAGTTCTGGACTGGGTTGGGCAGATGATTCTATGATTCTCCTGAGCTCCCAGGTGACAGCAAGGTGCTGGAGCATTGTTCCAGGAGCCAGGCTTTCCTCTGCAGAGGTTCCCAGACTTTCTGTCTCAGGAGCTTTTTCTCGGGACTCCAAGCCAAAAGACATTCCTCTTCCAAGTTTTAAGTTATTTGCTTCACACAATGTATTCGGTGTTCTGTTCTTATAACTTAGTAGCCATTTGAAAAAATTGTATAGATAAATTGAAGGAAAACTGTGGTAAATTAATTCTATTCTTAAATAACCGCCGTTACTTGCCAGTAGGATATAGGTGAGCCCCAGCCCTGCACAACTTCTCACACCTTGGAATCAGTGTGGACACCACACTGAACCAGGAGGGGATCCCTGCCCAAGGTCACTATTTTAATGTTGGGGCTCAAATGTTATCCAGGTAATTTGGAAGGAGCCATCAGGAATGGAAAAGGAGACCCTCAATCTCTATCCATTTGAGAGGTAACAAATTAGGCATTATAAGTCAATTTATTTAATGAATATTGATTCTCTTTTGGGACAGAAACTTTCACCTTCATCTGAGGAAGAAAAGAAAATGGATGTCAGCAGAATGCCAACTACTCTTCTTCTTTTGCAGGGGACAACCATATGGAATGACTTGCCCTTAAGGATGGAAATTCCAAACTCAGAGCCTGACATGTGTCCCTAAAACAAGAGGCGCACCTTAGAATCTCACCTCAATATCAGGATGAATCACTGGTCCCACCCACCCAACTCAGCTGTCCTCCTCTCCCCTAATCAATGAGGCCTCAGGGCTCGACCAAACCTATCTTTCGAGAATCAGATTCAAGAACATCCAGCAATTAATCCCCAGTGTCTTCCTTCGGTTGACAGGTTCACTATTCTTGATTTTAGCCATATCGTTAAATTTAAAATAGACCAAAAACAAATGGTGGGACTGAAGAGTTCGAAGTGTCTGGTTGTGTAAGTCAGAGTTCTTTAAAGGAACCAGTGACAGAGATACAAATTTAAGGAATTGGCTCATGGATTGTGGGGTTTGACATGTTTGAAATCTGCAGGGCAGGCCAGCAGGCTTGAACCTCAGGCAGTGTTTCTATGCTGCCATCTGGAGGCCATTTCTTCTTCTTTGGGAAACTTCAGTTTTTGTTCTTAAGGCCTTCAACTGACTAAGCAAGTTCCACTTACATTATGCTTTACTCAAAATCTGTTGACTTTGGTGTTAATCACATCTTAATAATACTTTCTCAGCAACATCTGTACTAGTGTTTGTTCACACGACTGGGCACCATAGCCTACCCAGGTAGACAAATAAAATTAAGCCTCACCACTGGTGTTCAAAAATGACTGAGTCCCTCAAAAACAGCCCCAAATCAGTTACTTATCATAATTCCGCTGCTTTCACTGTAAGATGAATAAAACCTAGAGGGAGAAAAAAGAGGAACTTTTCCAGGTAAGTGTTTTAAGGAAATGACATACTCAGGTCCCTCCTCCACAATCCCATATCTGGGCTTGCTAACCCCACACCATGAGTGGGAACATCTGAGTTGGTGTGGGAACATCTGTCTGTGTGTGCTCACCAAAAGGCGATCAATCTTTGGGTTGATGTACCCTTTACAGCAACACTTCCTTCTCCACTAGGGCAAGTCCCTTCTGAATAACACCCTGCTTTTTCGGATTTGGAATTGAAGGAAGTTATGGAACTCTGGGAAAATAAACAATGCAAACAGACAATCAGGGAAAGGAAATGTCCTCCATTCCCCTTCCTGCCCCCTCCCTGAGCCAGAATATGGACCAAATCAACCCCTGACAAGAGGTGAATTTGGTGGAAGTTTGGCAAATGCAAGGGGTTCCTGGAAATATTTTGCCTTAGCGCTTAGTGAAAAATGTCATTCTCCCCCCCACCAAACATGTGGTACTTAGTTATATTAGGAGGTGATTTCTGACTAATGATGGGTGGGAACTTCTGGGAAGAGCTAAGCTATCCCACACCTTGATCTCTCAGGCTCTCATTCTGTCCTTAGGGGCTCGAAGATTCCCGTGGGCTTCCCGAATCTTGGTTAGGGTCTTGCAGGTCCCGTGAGCATGCGCCTCTCCTGCCTCCCTGAGGCACTCCCCACTGGGCTGGAAACACGAACCATTCAGTGTCATTCCTTCCTGCAAGACCATCCAAGGGCTTCTCATTAACAGGACAATGAAGGTCTGTTTCCTCTGGGGGCCTGCACTGCCCTCCAGGATGTGCCCACCTGCATTTGGCCAGTTTCGTTACCCCGAAACTCCTTGCATTTTTGATCTCTTTAGATCTTACCAGGCTATTTCTGGTCTATTTCTTTTGTTGTTTCCTTCCTCTGCTGTGTTGTTTCCTCTTTCGTCCACCCTTCCTATCCGTTTTCCTCTGTCGTTTCATCCTTAAGCCTTTTCTGGGCCACTCCTAGGTGTGACCGCTGCCCCCGAATGGGTACCTGATATTGCAGGCATCACAGCGAATCCTATGGACTTCTGTGTTTCCCCTTCCTCACAGAAGACAGAAATTATTCAGCCTCCTTGCAGCAGCTAATAAAGTCCTTGCCCCAGAGTGTGCAGGCACCTCTTCAGTTGAAAAACTAAAAAGGGGTACTTTGCAAATGCTAATTTAACTGAGCTGGCGGGGAAGCCCAGTTCTTCTTTCCCACACTTGCAGGGCTCATGGACTGAAATTAACTGCATGCTGTTAGGGGACAGCTCAGAGGTCAGAGAGGCGGAAGGGTGGTGAGGTGACAGGTGGATGGGAACAAGGGCTGGCATGGCACTGGGTGACCCTGAGGGGCCCTGGAGGGGGCGTGGCTGGAAGCCTGGTGAAAGGAATGAGGAGGAAGTAGAGTGGAGGGAGCAGAAATTGAACCCAAGAATTGAGGTTGGAGGTCAGTGATTCTGAAACATTTCTGTAGAGCTGAAAGGATCAGAGTGTGTGCGTGTGTGTGTGTTTGTGTGCATGTGTGTGTGTGTTGAGTATGGGCTCTTGTGCCTGCACACATGTGTGTGATTTCATGTAGCACAGTATCTGTTGGTGAGACCACAGACACCAAGAGAAAGTGGGGAGGAGAAATGAACTAAAACTGAATTAATATCTCGAGGAACAAGAGGCTTCTAAAGCAGATCTCAATTACTTGTCCCATCAACCTGGCAAAGAAGGTCTAACCAAATCGCTTTTACAGACAAAGACATTGAGGTGAAGGGAGGCTGAGGAACTTGCCACAGAAGGCGTAGCTGGTGAATGACCAAGCTGTTAGTCATACTAGTCATACCCCCTGGATGTAGTTCCAGAGCTCCCACTTGCATTACATGTCCTCCCCAGGTGTCTCTCTGTGCTTGAAAATTAGGTGTGCAGGCTTTTTCTACAGAATGGTTCTGGTGAAAGTTTGAATTACTTTGCCTCCTCTAGTGGACTCCATCAGAAAAACATAGCTATTCTGGATCGTGGATTAAAGGGGAATCTCTAGTATTTTTCCTCTGAGCCCCAGCATCTCTCGCTTGCCTGATCCTGTTCTCTTTACTGGACTGAACTTAGGGTCTGGAGCTGGCCTTCAGCCAACATTCTGAACAGGCATCTTTGAGGTTATAGTCTTCCCTTTCTCCAGTGCCCTTGGTGTGAGCAGCTTTTCCTTGATGTGGAAGAGTAAGTCACTTACCGGATCCTTTGGATTCAGATTTAGCAGGTTTTGCTGAGGCTAAATTTATTGCTACTGTTAAATTGAAAAAGGGTCACGCAAGCAGTGAAAATGCAAAAACCTCTTTTATTCTTTTCTCTTTCTGGCTCCTCACCCCATGGCTACTCTGTGCGTACTTGTGGTATATTAGGAGTTGAGGTTTTATGAAATTTGTCACTCATGCCAGAGTGAAGCGTTTGGTAAGGAGCGAATGGAATTTATTCACTCCAAGTGAACTCTGACTGAGCCCGTCCCCAGGGTCTCTGGGCCAGGGGGAGCCATGCCAGGAAGTCCCGAGTAGAAGATCAACGTTGTTCAACAGAATGCATAAAGAAAATCAACTTTTACTAAAAAGTTTCTATTATTTTGTACCTCCTTTATGAATCTCTTTGCTTTTGCTCGTGTGTCCCTAGGACTGAAGTGCTTGTCTTTCATTCTTTTTTTTTCAAAGCAAGCTCAGATGTCACCTCCTTTGTGAGTTCTTCTAAGACCTCCCTGGCAACACTTAGCCTCTCCCTAACCCCAACTCTTCCAGGTCCCAGAACCGACATTTATCTAGCACATAGGAGGTCATCATGTTTTGCTGACAGCTTCCTCTAGGATGATGTGAGCTCTGGGAAGCCTGGGACCATGTCTTACTTTATCGCTGAACCCTCAGTGCTCAGAAAACAGCAGATGATCCCTAAATACCCAAGGAATGCAGGAATAAATTAATATAACCCCCGGAAGTTCCAAATAGAAAACTGCCCCTAAGGACTCTGACATAGGTTCCAAAATGACACAGTCAGACCCCGAGCCAGGTCCTCCCAGCGTTTTGAGAGAGTTTCACCTGGTTAACACTCAAGTAGCCTTTAGACCTCGGTGCAAATATCATTCCTTCAAGGAAGACTTTTCTGACTGCCTCCCCTCCAAGATGAGGCCAGGCTCCCTGGTTATAAGTTCCCATAACCCTGGCTTAGTCAGTATAAATACTTAATTGAATTATTTATGTTTGATCCCATCCTCCTGGACTCAAAACTCCCGGTGAGCACTTTCCACCGCTGTGTCTGGTGTGTGTCCCATCCCTGTGTTCAAGAAGTGTTTGTTGAATGGATGTGGTTATTAAATTTTACACCAAAAGAAGAACATAGAACTTTGAGTCCAAGACCACGACAGCAGTGTGGTTGACCAGACCTTGGGCTCTGGAAGGACAGGTTGGAGTGAAGTGAGAGCAGCGTGCCTTCACTCCACATGGAGGGAGGGTGTGGGGGCTGGGGCTGGGTGGAGGGCCAGAGGGCACCTGTGCGGGGCTCACAGAGGGCGGGCCTGAAGCGTATGCGGGGAGGGGAGGGGCAAGTCCAAGGCTGAGGCAGGTACAAAAGCAGTCTGCCAGAGGAAGTCCTTATCCGCAGAGGGACACAGCACCTTCTCAGGGATTGTGGTGCAAAGATGACAGGGTTCAAACCCCAGGGGTTATACTCACTAGTCATGTGAGACTTGGGCTCTTACTTTTCTGAGACTGTTTCCCCTTCCTGCCGCCTGTGAGTGGGACTGTTGTGAGGAGGACGAAACGGGGGCCCATGGAGGCAAGCATCCAGCACAGGGCCGTTGTCAGACGGTCTCATCTCTCCAATTCCTCCCCTTTCAGCTGAGTCTTCTCTGTGCAACCATGGCTGTGGCTGGTCATTAAGACCAAAAGCATCTGAGCACAAGTTTGCCTGTTGATTGGAGTTTCCTGTCCAGAGCTTTCCCAAGCGTTGTTGGAAATCTAATTCCATTATTGTGGTTATTTAACATCTGGCGTTTCACTTGGAGTTTCTAAACCCTCCTTCCTGTCTCTGCCCCATGAAGAATGCTAAGGTATCTTCCAACTTAAAATCACCTGCTTCTCTATACCCAGTCCAACTGCTTGGATGGTAGATTATTTCCATCCACAGCCTCCCAAATTAGGTACCTGTATATTTCAAACCTTTGCTCTGTATTAGAGTAGGCACTGTCCACATGTGGCTATTAACATTTAAATTAATCAAAATGAAAAAATTGCATATTGAGTTCCTTAGTCTCCCCAGCCACATTTCAAGTGCTCAGGAGATAGAAGGTGGCTAGTGCCCACCATACTGAACATCACAGACCTAGAGCATTTCCATCAATACAGAGAGCCCGGTTGGTCAGTATGGGCTGGCATTGTTCCAGATAATTGGATGTCATTTGCTCATACAAAGCGCCATGATAAAGGAGCCGTGTTGTTGAGAGCCAATCGTGTCTGAATGGTGAACGTAATTTCTGTGCTGGAATTCTCTTTCTGTTGACCTCTCCTCCTACTACCCCTGATTAGAGTTGAGCTTGCAATGAAATGGGCCACAGAACATTCTGCCTTTTGCCAAGTATTGTGTACTGGAGGTTGGTTAGAGAGAAGATTCGGGGTGAGATTTATATGGTATGCTCACACACACAAGCACGCAATTGAGGGATTGATCATGGAGCCTATGTCTTTAAATCTCTTGCGACAAATCAAGAATACTCTTTTTTTCCCCCTCTAAAATTAATATCTGAGGCCAATGGGAATTTTATTGCAGAGGCGGGGTTTGGTAAAATCAGGCATGGATTTTCCTTTACTCCACTCTAGCTGAAGTAATGCTTGACAGTACTAAAAAGTATAAATATTTGTACTGTTGGCAAACGTACATGGCTCCTTCACCAAATACCCAAATGGAGAAAAAAATAAAATAAAATAAAAGCTTCCTCTCTGTTTTGGGTCGTTAGAGCAAAGCTCTAGGAGGGGATTTATAACTACGCAGTTACAAATTATGAATGTGCATTTGTTCAAGAACTACACCCTGTTGATTTGCTATTTAGTTTTTTTATTGCTGGCTTTTTGCTTTGCTCTATAGGAGACAGGCTGCGGATTTGGCGGCTGCTCAGACTGAGGAATCACCAGGGATAATGTTTTCCTATTCAGAAATGCATGGGTTATATCAAAGACAGAGCTTGCAAACATGTATATTAAAACCCATACATTACCCACACAATGAAAACCTGCATCCCACTCAACACGGGAGGCTTGGGGCCTCCCAAGGACTCTCACGTTGGAGGCAGTTGAAGGAATGCTTGTCCTCCCTAATTATCTTGTTCCTGTGCTTTCTAACCCTGCTCAGCAAAGTCCTCAGGTTTCCCTAAAGGCTAAAGAAGGTGATGGGGAGGGAGGGAGGAGAGTGGAAATGGGGGGCTTCCCACCATACTCTCACTTAGCACCTCTGGGCTATGTGTTCTACATATTAGACTCCCCAGTATCATTTCCTTGCAAAAAAAAAAAGAATCCCTCAAACCCTTGACAATGAAAGCAAGAAGCTTTCCTGGGGGGTTAAGGGATTTAAGGAAAGGCAGAACTGACCATAGTGCTTGTTTCCTTTCTGAATAGAAGCCTTAGAGCAGGGGCACCTGGGTGGCTCAGTGGGTTAAAGCCTCTGCCTTTGGCTCAGGTCATGATCCCAGGGTCCTGGAATCGAGCCCTGCATCGGGCTCTCTGCTCAGCGGAGAGTCTGCTTCCTCCACTCTCTGCCTGCCTCTCTGCCTACTTGTGATCTCTGTCGGTCCAATAAATAAATAAAATCTTAAAAAAAAAAAAGAAGAAGAAGAAGAAGCCTTAGAGCAGTGGAGATTGACCAGGATGCCTGGAACCCTTCACGTGTAGGATGGCTCATTTCAGCAAATGTGTGGAATTCATTTTTGTTGCTACTACTGTCTGTCAGATGGAGCACAGAACCATGTGGTTGAACACAGAGCCACGTGGTTGCATGCCGGGATGGGTAGGGAGGGCAACGTGTGACTGGGGAAAGAATGAAGGGATCACAAGTCAAGAAAAGAGCTGTTTCCCGGAATGCATGAGAATTGACACCAAGACATTGTAATAGCATTGACCAGGCCAGTAAAGGGTTGTATCAGGCACTACACACTAAAGGACAACCTCGTCAGCACTGCAGAAGTTAGGGAAGATGTCCTTTTAAAAATTTCCTGAAGCAGGTACTCCTGTCTTATTAATGTTCACTTTTTATTTTATTTTATTTTATTTTTAAAGATTTTATTTTATTTTATTTTATTTTTTGACAGAGATCACAAGTAGGCAGAGAGGAAGGCAGAGAGAGAGGAAGGGAAGCAGGCTCCCTGCTGAACAGAGAGCCCAATGCGGGGCTCGATCCCAGGACCCCGAGATCATGACCTGAGCCAAATGCAGAGGCATTAACCCACTGAGCCACCCAGGCGCCCCAATGTTCACTTTTTAATTTCATCAGTCATGCTGCTAAAGAAGCCGGTCAGTGAAAGTGGGGACGACAGATGATATTGGAGTAGCACTGCAAAAAATGGTGAAAGATTTGCCTCGGCTCATAGAAGCTCCCTTGCCCTTAGCACAGGCAGCATCTGTCTCTCAGGCACCTTGAGGGGCAGACTTACCAGGAAGCAAATGAAGCTATTCGTGGCCCCCTGCTGGTAATGGATGGTCCATTTGCTGTTCAGGCTGTGGTTCTAGAGCTCTTAAGAGCGGTCTGGACTTGACTATCCTCACTCTGGAGGGTGTTTCACACACTTTCCCCTAAGATGGTCCCAGGACCTGGGACCAGCCCAGAGGGGGTACCCTGGGGGCCCGGCCACAGCTACGAGTTGAAGAAGTTTCTCTACAGCAGTCATTCCTCCACACCCGGCTGCCAGGATCATAGCATAAGGCAGGCAGTTGCACCTTAGCTGTACAAAACTGTCAAGACATTAGGACTTTTTGTAACAGGAGGTCCTAGAAAACCTCCTGGCAAATGTGAATTCTTCTAAGACTCAGGCACAGGTGAGCATGGGCTCTGAGGGCCTTGATCCCAGAGGACAAGCCGACTCACCTAGACGTTACCTGGAACAGCAGGGATGACTTGGGCCTTGATGAGTCTCAGTCCACACTGTTCCTGTTTACCTCAGCCAGTTAAGGCATTTGATGTACAAGGAGGCTTGCGTTCTCAGTGGCGTGACCCACAAGACCTTGGGCTAGAGACAGAGGGATGGACGAAAACTCTGCAGGCCCAAGGTCAAGGCTGATGGGAACTACATCTTATAGCTCATGGCTCCTAACCTAAGCTGTTCTGTAAAGTCCACAGACTGGAAAAGGGACTCAAAGTACACAGAAGTTCCTTCTGTGATGAGAAAAAAAATAAAGATGCCTTAACATATAATCAATGAGGAACCCAATTGTTATTGAAATAATAATAATAATGATAATAATACACATATATGAATAATAAACTGTTCCCACTAATTACATGGTCAAACCAACATCTTAACTTTTCTCTAGTCATTTTACCAGTTCTCAAACCTCAAGGATGATGGGCATTTTCTCCTCATTCTGCATAACCACTAGGGGGAGCACGTAAGTCGACAATGCAGCCTCTCGTAAAAGCAGAGAACCTTGGTGCTGGAACCCAGCGACCCCTCCCAACCCCTCATGCTGGAAGTGCCCTACTCCAGCGTCTGTGAGGTCACCTCTTAAGCCATGAGGTTACTGGGCAGCTGCCCTTCCCTCCGACTCCACCATTGATTCTGAGCAGAGAGGACTTGATAACAGGAAACCCTGCTCTTGGGGAGGTGGGCTGCGCATTGAGAGAACTCTCTGCAGCCAACTGGAAGACCTGGGGTCCCGAGCACAGCCCAGCTTGTTGTAGCTGGTGTTTGCATTCAGCTGTAGTGACTATCTATCTGGTCCTTTGCAAGAGTCAGTGACCTTGTGTGCCTCCAGGCGGGCATATGGCGCGGCAGCCTTGCGCTATGGGGCTTGGCTGCTGGCGAAGTTCATTCACCCACTTACTCACTCGCTGATATTTCTTGAGCATTTAGATCACGCTAAACTCTATACCAGGTACAGGGTGGAAGGGGTGCAGAATCAGATGGGGGAGGAGGGGTGAGTGAGGAGCGTCCCTGGCGGCGGCAGGACACTATGGTGTCGCACATATTAGGGGACACCACATATGTTAGGAACTGTCACGAGA
Organism: Enhydra lutris kenyoni; assembly: GCF_002288905.1. Lineage (NCBI taxonomy): Eukaryota > Metazoa > Chordata > Mammalia > Carnivora > Mustelidae > Enhydra > Enhydra lutris. The sequence goes on along the minus strand of NW_019154100.1, from coordinate 31,188,262 downwards.
CCAATGCCCCTGGAGCCCAGAGGGTGGATCTTTGCTTTCATTTTAAGCCAGGAGAAGACGTTAAGAAGAGGTCTGACATGGTCAGATTTGTGTTTTGAAAAAGGTCACTCTGGGGTACCTGGTGGCTTAGTCGTTAGGGGTCCGCCTTCTGCTCAGGTCATGATCCCAGGCTCCTGGGATGGAGCCCCAGTTGGAGTATGTCTATGTCGGATCCTCTGCTCAGTGGGGAGCCTGCTTCTCCCTCTGCCTCTGCTTGCTGCTCCCCCTACTTGTGCTCACTTGCTCTCTGTCAAATAAACACATAAATTCTTAAAAAAAAACAACCCCAAAAACCCAAAACAAAGAAAAATGTCACTCTGGCTGCAAAGCAGAGAATGGATAATATGGGAGCTGGAGTGGAATAAGAAGACAAAAATCATCTGCTCACCACCCTGAAGCGTAGGGTCTGCTCCCCATCATCAAATTTTGGGTGTCTGGAAGTTGAACATATTACTTATGTACTTACTCAAAAATTAAACTCCACAGAGAGGGTGGGGAAAAGTCACTAAAAGGAACCACTTATGTATTGCATTTTTGTCTGGGTCACTGAAAAATCTCCTTCTTTAACCTTCTCTGACATCCAGACACTGCTTTTAGGGGGGTTTTCAGAACAATTTCATACTCTACAAAGAGTGCTGGGCTAGGAGTTCAGAGACCTGAATTCCCATCTTGGCCTCTCCTCCAAGTCTATCTCCCTGGCTCATTAGCTTTCTTATAATGGCTTTTGAGGTTGAAATAAGATGACAGAGGAAAAAGGGCAAACAAACACAAAGGCTCAGAGCATGCTGTTCCTTTCGCGAAAGACTTTATTTAAGTAGCGTTTAATACATTTTAAATATACTTTATATATGATTCGGTGGATAAATATTAAAGTATGTATTATTCTTCTGAAGCACTCACATAAGGACAAGAGGATCTGGAGTTTGCTGTTTTATCCAACCCTGAAAATTCACATTTAGCCTCAGGAGGAAGAGTGACATTGGTGAGGATGGGTGTGATGCGTTCCCTTTTCTTTTTCTTCTTCTCGGTGAGTCCCCTGAAGAATGAGGGCTCTCATCTTATTGGCAGGATCTGCTGTAAGTTACCTATCCTTTTCTTCTTGTGAAAGGCAAGCTGATACCTGGGATTTTCGAGGGCAGAGCTCCTTCAACTGTGAACACATTTATGCATAAAGAGTCTTTTGCTTTGATTTTGCGGGTCAGGGACTACAGTCCTCCCAGGGATCTGAAACCTCTGTACAGAGACGAACCCCTCAAAGCCAGTTCAAAGCAGTCCTGTGTCTAGGCGAGCGGGAGGAGAATATTCTCTGCTCATCAAATTCTCTGCCTTAGAAAGTTTTCGAGTAACATTTTCACACTTGACCAATCACAAGTGGCAAGGGAGCGTCATTTCCACAAGATGACAGAGGGTCTACAAAGTCCATCATGGAACTAGCCTCTTACTCTCAGCTAGGAAAAGTAAGTGCTCGACGAACATGCTATCTCAGTCTATCCTTGTTTTAAGAATCAGCCCAGGATGACACAGGCTTGAGAGGGAGAATTCACTTCATTGGAGTTCAAAGGGAACACTGCTTGAGTCCTTTATGGTTCTATCACCATCCTTCAGCACCAGGTCCTTTTTGCCTCTCCTAGTTGATAATTAAACATGTGAAGGAGGCTGTGTGATCTCAGGCAATAGCTTTTAAAGAGGGTCTGGATTTCAAGAGAGGCACCAGTCCTGTTGTGGTTTTTGAACTTGAATATTTTTTTAATTTTTATTTTTTAAAAGATTTTATTTATTTATTTGACAGAGAGAGGCAGCGAGAGAGGGAACGCAAGCAGGGGGAGTGGGAGAGGGAGAAGCAGGCCCCCTGCTGAGCAGGGAGCCCGATGTAGGGCTTGATTCCAGGACTCTGGGATCCTGACCTGAGCCGAAGGCAGATGCTTAAAGACTGAGCCACCCAGGCTCCCCATCGTTGGTGCTTTTGAAAGAGAGCTAAGTGTCTCAGGTCTGGTGCCTCCTCATGTCAGGTAGCCTGGGGTTGGTGGATGCCTTCCCAAATGGGAAGGGACAAATGGCCAAATGGTTTGCCAGTTCTGTTGGGGTGCCTTTAATCTGGGCCTTCTTTTTGAATGGGCTCCAGTGTAATGCTTTTATTTTCTTAATTATATTTTGTTGCTGGTAGGAAGTTATTCACAATACACTGAAAACTATTTTCATCAGAATGTATCCTCATTATTAAGCCTCTACTTTACCCACCCAGAAAAGGGTCACATGGGTCAAGGGGAGTAAGGGAGATTAGACTTCAATCCAAATCACCCCTGTGATGTCCAGGGTTGGTTGGAAGTTTGCTTGGCTTTGTCCTCATTGCTTGGTAAATGCTCTTTGGCAGCTAGGACTGTTACTAAGGCCATTCCCAGAAAGAGGAGGGCTGGTCTTTCAGTTAAGCCTGCACAAGCCATGCAGGCTCCTTCTCCTTATTAGAAGTCCTTCTTTAGGTGCTGAGTCTTCGGCTCAAATTCTATATAACAGCTATGCATTTAATACCCAGGCAGTGGGGATTTGGCAATAGAAAAGGCTCTGAGAATCTCTTAAAATTATCCCGTGTTACAGATCGATCCATTTTTTTTTTCCCACTTACGAAGCCCTTTGCCATACATTATCTCATTTAATTCTCAAACCATCAAGAAAACCAAATAGGGATTATTATTTTCATTTTCAAGATAAAGAAACAGAGATCTCTGACACTTGCTCAGTGTCACACTGTTGGGATCGGAGCCCAAGGCCTTCGTCTCTACAACCGTCAGTCTGCTCTCCTCACCACCCAGACCTCAGGAGCGGGTTGGGCCAGCCTGTCCGTGAGTTTATTGAGTATGTTCTGCAGTCATGGCTGCAGGGATGCACCGGGCTTATCAGCAAATCTGACAGCACAAGACTGCCTCTGGGTTTTTCTAGGCAGAATCCCTTGGTAAAAATTGTTTCCGGTGGTGATATAATCTAATCCTATTCTGTGCATTAACTGCCTTCGGCTTTTTGAAAGAATTTATGGTGGCTGTTGCACTGCTCACACCTAAACCAGTAGCCTGAACACCCCCTGACATGGTGACTGAGGCCATCGGAAGTGAAAGGGGGAGCCCTGGGATCAAAGAGGTGAGAGATCAGGGGGAACACCAAGCCTTCACCAGAGGCTCCAAACCCAAATGTGAAGGCTGGTCAGTGAAGTCAGCGGGTGACGTAATCCAGCGGGGGCAGAGGGCCAGTGGAACGTGTGCTCCTTCTGAAAGGGCGTGCCCAGCATCAGCTGACAGGTGTCACGCTTCTAATCAGGCCCAAGGTTGTCAGATCTTGAGGTGTTTTTCTAAGAGGATCTGGAAATCTAGAATCTGATACAAATTCTCCTGATTGGATTGTTAAATATTAATGGCGGATTCGAACCTTGTTAAGCCCAGGTGGGTCAAAAGCAAACAAATCAATCCTGTGACTCTCTTTTGCAAACTCTTCTCTTTATATTTGCAAGTAAATAATTTTTAGAAGAAATGCACCAGGACAGAAAGATGTGGTCAGAAGCATTTTTATTTTCAGAAGTGTCCTGCGTCTTTTCCACATTTGTGAGAAAGCCTCTTGGAGCCAGGGTGTGGACAGAGCTTGGAAATGACCATTTTTAGGCAAGATCTGTTTGAATAGCCCCCTTTATACTTTTGAACAACAATTTTTGCCTTTCCCTATGTCTGTTGTCTGTTGGATGATGCAAAGTCTCCCTACGGCAGCCATAGACAGCAGGCTGGAGCAGAGGTTCTGTACAGACCCCTGCTCAGGAGCGAACACTACATCTTTCCTTCCCATCCAAGAAAGCATGGGGGGCCTACATAAGTGAGAATGCTAAACATATGGGAGTGGCCTTCCACTGGCCTTAATTAATTTTTTAAAAGTAAATTCATCACAAATAATATTCTATCTATCATTAGCAATGGTTCACGTGTGACCAACTCACAAATCTCAGGACAACGTGGTTAAGAGATGTTTCAAAAAATAAAAATAAATAGGATATGTTGCTAAGCTTCTCAGTAGACCAGCACTCCCTATATCTCTGGCATTTTCAGCCAATGCATGATTGATTGCGGTGACGCCCCTGATTCACCGTTATGGGATTGGTTACAAGGACCTTGGAAATGTCACCAGAGACTCTTGGACTCTTGAGGAAAGACAAAAGAGATAAAAGACCATGTTCTCCAAAGCAATCAGTGAGTCTGCACCCAAACATTCTCGGCTCTCTAACTGGCAACAGGCTGTCTGCACTTGAACTGCTGTTTGGATAATGTGAAGTCAAGACCTGCCCACCAGCATAAACCAAGAAAAGCATTTCCATGCTGTTCGTATTCTTTGCTCCATGGATTGATCCAGAAGATGCAGAAACCGAACACTAGAGCTTTCCTGTTACCTCCTAATTTAGAATGATCTGTTCCCTTTTCAACTGCCTCAGAAAATGAAAATTCAAGAGGTGGGAATAGAAACCGGATTCAAGAAAGAGGAGTGAGACAAAGAGGGCCTGGCAATCTGATACAGCGTGCCTCTTGGGGGAAAGGTGTCTGGATCTCAAAGGCGGACTATCACAAAATGAGAGCAGAAGCAAGTCTATTTTTTTTCTAGGTCGCCACCGGGAACCAATCTAACCTATTTACAAGTGGTCTCAGGGGAACTCTCTTTAAATAGCTATCTTGTCACCATCCTTTTCGTCATCTTCCATGATCACTTTGGGTCTCTCATCCCTGAGCAGTGTCACACCTGCAAAACAAAGCACCGATCTGCAATTAAGTGCCTCTAATGAAAATATTAGACAACCTTCCAGCACAGACACGGCGCACAAGAGCATGGCAACCCAGAAATCCCTTAGCGTCTGCGGAGCTAAGTGTTAAAGGTGCTGCCTGAGTCAGGGCTCTGGGTGCCTTACTTGGCCTGCCCAGAGGAGCTGTGACTCAATGAGCCACCATTCTGGTGACCAGGAGATGCTTGACCTGGGAGTCAGAGGCAACATTGACCTCCCAGTCCACGGTCTGCATTTAAGCTTGCAGACCAGGAAGACGAGAGGCAAACAGGCTTTGGAATCCACCTGCTTTGGACCTCTCATTCTGCCACTCATCCAGTCTGGGTTGGGCCAGATAACACTTTCACACTTGAATTTTCTTGGATAGAAAAGGAGTGCCCTGATACTTATGTAAAGGGTTATTGTGCCACCTGAACGAGATACACAGAGAGTGTTGAGCCACACCTGTGAGCCCGAGTCCCCTTCTCCTTTCCCTTCACACGGGCTAGTTCAGTTCCCCTTTCAAAGGAATGGGTCAGCAGCAGGAAGTCAGAATTAAATATGTTCTTCTAACACCTGGGGAAAAGATTGAGCTGGGGCTCTGGACATGTCATTCCTAAATGTCAGGACCGGTGGGTGATAAAGTTTACATGGTTCAGAGCAAAAGGAGAAGTTCAAGGAAGCGCAGTGAGTGCTCATAAAGTTCTGTGGCTACAATTTGAAAAGGTTGTTCTTCGTTTTTATTTGATTTTCTTCTTTGGGAATGAAAATATCCTTTCTTTTTAGAAATTTTAGGAGCATCAGATGGTTGTTTTTTTAGTAGTCTTACTAGGCAAAATTCAAAACTCTCCCTGTGTTGGGCTCCAATATAGTTTATGTTTTAAAAGTTTACTGGTTGTTGGAATTCAGAGGACTGAGCACAGTTTTCTGGACTGATCAGCCCAGTGAAGACCATCCAAGGAGGGCTGTGTGGTTCTGCTCATCCTGTAAATTATGAAGTAGGGCCATTTTAATAAAAAGACAAAGGAAGCTATGATTCAAGGCGAGTCCTCCATGATTTCTGTCATCCTCTCCAGGCAACCACCACTGCCTTGCATTGCCCCCACATTCTCACAACTAGAGACCTCTTCATTCATTAAGCATTTTACAAAGATCTAAACATGAGGGTAGAAAGCTGTGCACCACAAGAGGCCTTTCTACAACACTGGACTCCATTCAAGAGTGGCAAATTAATGAAAACTATGTGTTGATCTTAATGACTATTCATTTGATTCAGTTCCTAGTTTGTTCATATGGGTTCTTTACCAATTAGCTGATATTTATTGGAGGAGAAAAACAATTTCAAGAGTCTGGTTGAAACTGAGGATTTTGCATAAATCACTTATGAAGCACAGTGGGAGATATTTTCTCTTCTACCAGCTGCAAGGAGGTTTGGATTTTTATTTGGAATTAAGGCTATCATGGTAGGAGAACAGAAGTAAACTAAAGCTAAGTCCCCAATCTTTCCATCCTGATTTCCTTGATATCTTTTCACATTAAGCCAGATTTGAGTTGATTCAAAGTGGGCAAGAGTATTTAAATTGCCAGATCCCAGGGCACTTGGTTGGCTCGCATGGTTAAGCATCTGCCTTCAACTCAGGTTGAAGACCCAGGTTCAACTCTGGGTCTTGGGCTAGAGCCTCATGTAGGGCTCCCAGCTCAGCGGGGAGTCTGCTTCTCCCTCTACCTCTCCCGCTGCCCATGCTCTCTCTCTCTTTGTATCTCTCTGTCTCAAATGAATAAATAAAATCTTAAGAAAAATAAATTCCCAGATCCCAGTCAAATTTCTGATTATTTGGGGTATCGTTGAAACCTAGTCAGATGAGCATCTGGGCCAAAAAAAAAAAAAAAAAAAAAAGTCCTAGGATTTCAGGGAAGGGAGGAACCTGTTTAGTCATCAAGGTCAGCCCTTCCCAAAGTAGGCTAGGCTTTCCACAGGGACACAGGAGGTGATTTCAAGTGGAAAGTGAACTAGCATTTGTATTGGTAGAATTAAGCATTCTTTTTAGAGGCTGAAATCAGTGACTCCTTTGTCATCAATACATTTTTATTCTTGATGCTTCAGATCTTCGACTTTGTTCCTTTGAAGATGAATGAGGTTGATATACACTAAGGTCTGATTTCCTTAGTCCTGTTCCTCTGTTCTGTGGGAAGCAGAGATGTGTCATTGAAGGAATGTACACTAGAGCCAGAAAGCTTTGCCCTCCTTGGCTGTCACTTAACCTGTCTGAGCCTCAGTTTATTCATCCACAAAACTGGAGAAAAAAAATAAATCCTATCTCCCCCAGGGGGTGACGCTGCCAGGTAGACATAGACCGACATTCTTCAATGCTTCCAGCACACTTTTACATGAACCTCCAGTAAAGCATGTTTCACACTGTAGGAATCACTGGGCAATACAACCATCTCCCCTACCGAACCCTGAGGTTCTTAAAGGATATTCTAGTATCTAGTGCAAGGGTTAGGGTACAGTAGGGGTTTGGAAAATGTCAGTTTCTACCCTTCCACTCTCTGTGGAGGAGAGTTTATGGAACTTGGCTGTTTGTTAGAACCTGGTATGTTTTTAAGGCCAAAGCTTTCAGTCCCAGGTCTCTAAGGGTCAAGAGTTAGCCTTGTAGCAAGCTGTTTTAGGCCATGATCCCATTCAGAGCTGGTCACCTGCATTACAGATGTATGTCTCTGATCTAAGGGAGCTGGGGCTAAGACACCTCCTATCCTGGCAAGCCACAGCAAAGAGAACACTATTCCCAGCAGGACAGAGGAGGTGTCACTTTCAAAGGACACAACAGTCCCCTTTCACCAAGTATATTATTGAGCTTTGATTTCCAAATATTCATAGCTCATGGGCCAATTTTCCAAACGGCTTCTCTTCAATGCTTCTGGCCTCATGATTCTTTACTTTCTCTGGTTCCCTTTGCCACAGAGCTTAACTAAAGACTTCTTTTTCCTTTAAGCAGGTCTCAGCTACTTGGATCTTACTAATCACAACCCAGTGAACCCTGCCATGTAGTCGCCAAGATGGGGGGCCCTGGCAAATGTGGGCCAAGTTGGGAACAAATGTTAGGTTGGCAAGGAAGCCAGAGATGACTTCTCACTGAGGAGTTGCCTGGCAGTTGGAACCTGTCAAATAAGCTCATTAACCTAGGGGAATGAAGGTAGTTAGCAAGAGATTTAGAAGAGAGAGATAATCCTTGTCCAGTCTTCACTTGCCAAGGGCTAATGAGAGGAGATGTCTCCAGAGTGCATTTGTCTGTGAGTTCCTCTCAACACCCTTATTAGAACCAATATGAGTCTCTCTGAACATCTGCCGAAGGCTCTATCCTTATCAGCTTAACTAGCATTTCGATTACTGCCAAATCTTTAGATACTAAAAGGCTTTTCAAAAATAAAGTGCTTCAGCTAATATGCTAATAAAAGCTAGAGTCATAGAACACCATCTATAATTGCAAATACAACACAGAGATTTGCTGATTCAAGGAATTCCATAATGTGTATAGAGTCCATGAATATACAGCCTCCCTCTCCAACTCTGTGTGCTTTGCCCTGTTTGAGAAACATTTTTTTTTATTCAACTAGGAAGCTGCTCTCCTAAGATGTAGATATTGGGATGCAGGCAGCATCCACGGCCAGATAAATAGGCTCAACATTCTAGGAAGTCCCTTGAATCAGTGGGTTTATATGGAAAGGTAAAACACTGTGGCTAGGAACATTCTTACCTTTAGAAATGATTTGAGTAATCTCAAGGAATATAAGGCTGAGGGGAATGGAAGGAAACTGACATTTACTGAGGACATTCAAAAATCCAGGATCTGTGCTAAGTGCTTTATGTGCTTTATTTAATTATGTTAACAATCCTGGGAGACAGATTTTATGGTCCTCCTTTCAGAGAAGGATGAAATAAAGGAGACTCTTTTGTTTGTGCTAGTTGCCCAGGGTGACAAAGCTAGAATGATCAGAACCAGAGATCAAACTTAGACCTTCTTGCTGTGTGCTAAGGTGACTCTCTGCCCGTAAATATTTTTGTTCCACTACCAAGTCTTCCCCTAGGAGGACTTCAACAAAAACAAATGCAAAAATAGGTAAAAAATAAAGTCTCCCAATGAAGAACTTGCAACTGCAGAATTGCGATTCCAAATAGAATATCAAATCAACAGATACTTATTGAGCATTGCTATATAGAAGGGACTGGACTATATATCAAGGTCAATGCTAGCACAGTTCTCATGAATTCATCAAATGTAAGTCAACGTTAAGGACAGCTTTGATAGTGGCAGCAAGAGCCATGAAGACCATACTGAAAGAGATGACAAAAACTTGGTATTTGCATGCTCATGTCTACCACAGAGTTAGTTGAGAATGGAAAGGATTCACTTTGGACTTGGAGGAGTCTGTTAGCAGAGGTTCTGAACTGGTTGAGTCTTGAAAGGTGACTGGAACCAGGACAGAAGCAGAGCTTAGGGGGGAAATGTGTGGTGTGTCGGAGGATCAGTGCGGGTAGGAATGTATGTCGCCTATGAGAAGCGTGTTTGAGGCAGTTCAGATCCTGCCACTTGGTCCTCAGTCCATTTCTCCAGAGAAGTGCCTCCTCAGGCCCCATGCCTCTTTGCCTGGATCTGCTCCACAGAAATCAGTAACCTTGTCTGCACCCCTGACTGCCTATTCATGATGTCTTCTTCTTAGTCTTCTTTCATTTTTTTCTTTATTAAATAAAATAATGAGCAAACATAGTTCTATAACAACAAAATCTCACCTCCCAAAGTGTCCCTTCTCGAGTGCCATAGTGCTGAAAGTCCCAACTATACCACAGTACAGTGAGAAACTGCCCACAGGAGACACAGACCTGGCTTAGAGCCTCAGCTCTGCCACTCATTGCATTTGATCTTGAACATAATTTGGTCCATTTATCTGTCCACCTAATCATCTCATCATCAATCCAACCAATCAGCCAAGAAGCTATCCATCCATCAATGCCATCTTTCAGTTTCTTTATCTGTAAAGGGAGTTAATAGCTACTTTTCTTGCGTTATTTAGCTGATTTTAAAAAATCCATGAGACATACCAAACTCAGTATCTAATATTTAGTAGGGTCTCAATAAACATGAGTACATTTTCTTCTCTGCCACCTCCCTCTAAATATCTATATAAAACTCACACACATGCACACACACACTCACTCTCAGTCTAATGATCTAATCATGAGTGTACATGTCTTATTCCCTAACCTCCCCATAAAACTGTCAGGGAGAAGACTACACTTCACATACTGGCTGCTGTATATAGCCTTGGGCTGTGCACAGAGTTCGGCAAGATTTGAGGGTTTGATTCGACACATATTAATATAGCTCTCATGAAGATGATTCTTTCGGGATTAAAAAAAAGTGAAATCTTGCCATTTGCAACTGCATGGATGGAACTAGAGGGTATCATGCTAAGTGAAATAAGTCAATCAGAGAAAGACAATTATCATATGATTTCACTTCTACATGGAATTTAAGAAACAAAACAGAGAATCATAGGGAAAGAGAGGGAAAAATAAAACAAGACAAAATCAGAGAGGGAGATAAACCATAAGAGACTCTTAATCATAGGAAACAAACTGAGGGGTGCTGGAGGGAAGGGGGGTGGAGGGATGCAGTAACTGGGTGATGGACACTAAGGAGGCACGTGATGTATGAGCACTGGGTATTATACAAGACTGATGAATCATTGAACTCTACCTTTGAAGCTAATAATACATTATATGATCATTAATTGAACTTAAATAAAATAAAATTTAAAAAATAAAATAAGTTAACTTTATTATGGGAGTTTTCAAAATAGAACTATGTATTTAATACTTGCTAACATTCTGTCATTTTTGTTTTATCTAATTGTCTTTATTTTTGAGTATTGTAAAGCAAACTCCCTCTAACATTTCATATATAGCTCTAACACTAAAAGCTTTTTAAAACAGTAACTAAACTGCCATTATCATACCAGAAAAAATTAACAATAAATACACAATTTCCTCTAAAAAAAAAAGATGATACTTTCAGGAATCATTTCTAGAGTTTGCTACTAAAGGTAGCTCTCACTATTTCTACGTCTCACTTTCTCTCTCTCTCTCTCTGTCTCTCACAGTGAAGATCTGGTCAATACATCCAGCCAGGTGTCGGGAAAATCAGCCATCATTTGTAGGATGCATGATCCATGGAAGGCTGGGGAGGAGGAGATTTCAACTCTTTTCAAGGACCCACTGACATTTCTATTTCATTGGCTCAGTGGACCTGCCCAGATCTGCCGAAGCACAAGGAATGCTCTGAAACCCCCCACCCCAGTTCCAAGTCAGTCCTTGGGGAGCTGCCAGGGAAGGTAAGCCTGAAAGGCAGCAGTAAACTCTGCTACCCCCACAGAGTGCTTCTGGGTGACATAGGACAGAGGCCATGCCTGTGGTACCTCCAGATGGCAGGGCTCCTGAGCTGTTCCCATCACCCCCTGCAAATGCCTTGCTTCAGCTCTTTTACCTGCTGCAAAGGGGGACACGTGCAGGGCAGGTGTGTCTTTTCTCCTTGGTTTTTTTGGTTCCAGGTCAGTGTTATGAAGAGCTGGACTCATCTTGCCTGTTGGGTGTCTCTCCTGAATGTCGTATCTCTTAATTAAGTGTTCTGAAAGCACACCTGCATGGTTAGGGGAACAGAGGGAGAAACACGGTCAAATACGTCTATCCTGGGATGCCTGGGTGGTTCAGCGGGTTAAAGCCTCTGCCTTCGGCTCAAGTCATGATCCCAGGATCCTGGGATCGAGCCCCGCATCGGGCTCTCTGCTTGGCCGGGAGCCTGCTTCCCTTCCTCTCTCTCTCTGCCTGTCTCTCTGCCCACTTGTGATCTCTGTCTGTCAAATAAATAAATAAATAAATAAAATAAAAATAATACATCTATCCTGATACGTAAGGACGATGCATGCGTATTTGCACATATCCCTCGTGATGGTAGTCAACATAGCTTTTCAAACTTACTTTAACAAGAGCTTTTTTTATATTAGAAATTCACATCTATTGAATCTATGTCACAAAGGGTTTTGCATGCCTGATTTTATTTTAGCCTCACAAAACCTGGAGGAATTTAATATTACTACCACTATCACCTATCTGGGGAAGGCAAGGCAAAGCAAACAGCCCACAGTGACACAGCTTGTAGGGGGCCAAGCCAGGAAGCCAGCCCAGGTCTGTCCTCCTCCGAGGTCTATCCTCGTGAGGGTCGTGGATCATTTGCTTCTCTGTAAGCCATATGCTCGGCTCTTCAGTGACCTCCCTGCCTTCTCACTTCTCCCACACATGGCATTTCTCTCCATCATTTACAAACTCCCTGAAAATAGCCTCTTCTATATAACCTTCCACAATCCACTGACCAGGCTGAGCTCCTGAGGTCCTTCTGGAAGGACGTCATTACAGCCTTACAGCTTACTGCGTATTTCAGCCATTTATGTGTTTCCATTATTTCTCAGAGGACTGACGGTTCCTTCTCAGGAAGCTCTGTGTTCTATTTGTTTTGTCTCCCTCCAAGTGGCTTGTGAGTGGAGAGAACATTACATCAGTGGCCCAGAGGGAAGGAGAGAAAGAAATAAGAACACACAAAACTCTGGGGAAACGAGAGAGTCACACATCACACATGAGGTTGTTACAGAGACATGTTAGCTGTTCCCCAGACCATTTTGCTTTTCTCCTGGGCACACAGCTGGGCGACATCTCTCTGCTGCCCTTGCAGTCAGGGGACATTTGTGGGTCACTTTCGGGTGAGCCAGTCTTCCAGTCTATTCTGCCCCTCCCCCAACCCCGCCACCTCTCCTACTTCCTTCGTCCCCCTGCCTGCCAGATGCTGATGCTCATGGTGACTTTGAATGCCATGTGCCAGTGATGTCCGAACTCTCATCAGCTGAAGTCCCTGAATTACCATTTGGAGCAGAACCTGCTTCCCCAGCTCGCACTACTGATGAGTGAAAAAAACCCTTGCCTTGTACCGCTAACATTTTGGAATTCGTTTTCTATAGCAGCTGGCCATATTATAACGAAGACAGGTGCAGGGATAGTACCAGTGATTTAAAAACACCCAAATAGGTAAGGAAATTTTTCTAAGATCAATGTGATCTAGTGGTAGCGGTTCCCCCTCACAGACATGCAAACCGACCTTGTTGTCCATTACCTGGTATAAAAGGTGGGATGTGCAATGCTGGTGTATCTTTTCTCCTTGGTTTCTTTTGGTCTGACTCAACATTCAGGGCAACCTGTGCATTTTTTCCCTTTCTTGGCTTCTTTTTGAGATCACAGTCTTTAATGAGCTGGTCTGAAAGGTCATCTGATTTTGATAGGATGCAAAGAAAAAAAAAAAAGAATATAACATGAGTAAGGTTTACACACAAACTGGTTGGTTTCCAATTACTTGTAGAAGCCATTTGGTCTGAAAAAGAAAAGGATTTATATATTTTGGGCTAGTCTACAGAGGACCTTCATAGTCTTGCACAAATATATAGAATTAAACAGAAAACTGGAATAGTCTATGAGACTCCAAATGACGAGAGCTCTAGTGGCTGGATAATCAAAGCAAAGAAGAACTTTAAAATACAGTTAGGCAAGTCAGAGTGGGCTTGAATTAAATTTCTGATAGAATAGGTTCTCTGTGCTAAATGCTCTTTAATGTCCTTTGTTCAAGGCTTGCTCTCTCGAAGACTGCATGGGCTGGTGCAGAGCCATGCATGCTCTTTAGTCTTTGGGGAAGGTTCTCTGCAAATTCCTCACCTGCCTTCATTTCTGGGGCCAGCCGGGTCACACTGACCATTCACACTTGCCTTCAGCATTGGTCTCTTCATTCACTTCCCCCCTGGCTTTGCAATTCTCCCATTTGCCCATCCTCACTCCAGGTCCTCTTGTCTTCTTACTCAGCTCTTTACCTTCCTCCATCCCCAGAGCTCATGAAGCTTGGATTCTGCATCATGTCCATCAGATGTCAGTGTGTGTGATAAGTCCAATCTGATCACTCCTCGCCCATGAGAGTATGTTCTCTGCTCCATCCAACTCCTCAATGCTTTGGGTGATGGCGTGCTTCTTTGAGCGTCTCTGTCATTGTTCTAGACAATGACACTTTTTATTTTTTTAAATTTCTTTTCTGTGTAACAGTATTCATTGTTTTTGCACCACACCTAGTGCTCCATGCAATCCGTGCCCTCCTCAATACCCACCCTGGCTCCCCCAACCTCCCATCCCCCGCCCCTTCAGAACCCTCAGGTTGTTTTTCGGAGTCCATAGTCTCTCATGGTTCACCTCCCCTTCCAATTTCCCTCAACTCACTTCTCCTCTCCATCTCCCCATGTCCTCCATGTTAACAATGACACTTGTTTAATCTATCGTGGTTTATCTCCTGCTCTTGACAGAGCCTTCTTGGAGATTAAGGATTATATCCTTTTGATAATTTAATTCTTAATTGCCTCTCCCTCCCATAAATGCATCTTGAATGGATAAGTGGTATGGACTGATCTGAGTTCAATTGCGGACTCTGTCACTTATTAGTTCTGAGAACTTGGCCCTTAATTTCTAGGAACTTTAATATTGTCTCAACTTCTAAAGTGGGGATAATTTTAAATCAGTGTGTGTGTGTTTGTGTGTGTGTGTGTGTGTGTGTATGTGTATGACAGAGACAGAGAGAGATGACTACATTTGGTAAATGTTGAAAAGCAGTTGTTACATTTGATATATTTTAGATCCTCAAGAGAATGTTCACTCTGGTCATTGCTCACCCTCTAACCTTCTACAGGGTCCAAAGGAAGGTCCACCTCCCTGCCCTGTCTCCATAAGTCTTCCCAGTCTTGGGCGTCCTTTCTCATTTTCTGGATATCTACAGGATTTTTGCTCATGTAGCACTTTTTCTGCATAAGTCTTCTCTGCCTTCTTTGATGACAGATATCTTGTATTTTATCCCCTTGAAAAAATTAATAAATATTTGTTGAATGTATGCTTGAATGAATGACCTCAAGCATGTTATGAATAAGGAGATAGTCCATTAAGGTTCAAAGAAGCCACAGACAATGAAGCTGTCTGCCTTCTCTGGAAACTCACTATGGTCTGGTTACCATCTGGTACATCTACAACTGTGAATGAATTTGGGGGAAATTTAGAGATTAACTAGATCTTTCCAGCCCCTTCTTCATTTCCTTCTTCCCTTCCTTCTTTCTTTTTTTCTTGGTTCCTTTTTTTTAAAAGATAGATTTATATTTTTATTTATTTAAAGATTTTATTTATTTATTTGACAGACAGAGAGCACAGGTAGGCAGAGTGCCAGGCAGAGGGAGAGGGAGAAGCAGGCTCCCTGTTGAGCAGGGAGCTTGATGCAGGGCTCGATCCCAGGACCCTGGGATCATAACCTGAGCTGAAGGCAGTTGCTTAACCTACTGAGTCACTCAGGTGCCCCAGGTTTATTTATTTGAGAGAGAGAGAGAGAGAGAGAGAGAGAGAGACAGAGTGCATGAGCTTCGGGGAGGGACAGAGGGAGAGAATCTTTGAGTAGACTCCCTGCTGAGCGTTGAGCCCAATCCTGGGACCCCCGAGATCATGACCTGAGTAGAAATCAAAAGTCGGGTCCTTAACTGACTGAGTCACCCAAGTGCCCCTCTCTCTATTTCTTTTTATGAAAATATTCATGTCAGTGTCTTTAAAATATGGAGGATTAAATGTGTCAAACATGTTCACTTCAGTTTTGTGGGTCTAGAGACAACCTGTGTCATTCATAATGTATTTATTTGACAAAAACTGATGAAGCTCGTCCTCTATGCTAGGCCTTGAGCAAGATTCTAGGACTAAAAAGACAAATAAGAAATAGTTCTTCTTTTCAAGTTGCTATGGTCTATTGGGCTTTATGTCTGGGCAGTTCTTTGTTTTAGAAAACCCAATATACATGAGAAAACCACCATTAGAAATACTTAGTAACCACACATTATTATGCTTCCATCATCCAAAGATCACAGTACATAACCAAAAAATCAAACAGCATGATTCTCTTCAGCCATATTTAATAGTAATAAATATTTCCTTTCACCTAAAGGATTTGAATAAATCCATCCAATCATTTCAATTTAATAAACATTTATTGAGATCATACTGCATGTAAGGCACTGAACCATATGCTTTTAAGGTTACATATACAAGAAAAAAGAGGTGAAAGGGGAACTTAATTGAGTACTGCTTATATACTAGATGATTTCACATCCTTTAGTGTAAAAAATTCTTTATTTAACTTCAATTTCATCAACATACACTATATTATTAGTTTCAGGGGTAGAATTTAGTGATTCATCAGTTGCATACAACACCCAGTACCCAGTGCTCATTCCATCAAGTGCCCCCCTTAATGCCCATCATCCCATCACACCATCCCTAACCCCCCTCCCCTATGTTTCTTAAGTCCTGGCTGAAAATACAACTTTAAAAATTTATTGCCCCATAGCACAGTTAACTTCTCCCCGTATCATACATACCATAGACGTTTGTTGAACGAATACATATTGCTCAGAATGGGTGCTGCCCAGCTGTGGGGTCTCTGGAAGTACAGGCTGGATGTGGACCAGTCATGGGTCACCCTTCCACCCCAGGATATGACTCAATGCACAGTACAGGGAGTAAGAGATTTGCTACGATTTTGACTTTTACTTCCATTGCACTTTTTCCCCACTTTTGGAGAAATCCTGAACATAAACTATCTTGATGGCAAATGGGGAGAGGGGAGAGGCGGGGGGGGGGGGGAGTCATAAACAGGCGAGACATAAACAAAGGCTATGAATATGCAAAAAGCCCATCCATCAAAAGTCTGAGCGTCTCATTTTTAGAAATGGGTAGAGGCAGAAATGTTTCTGGTATTTTCATTACAAAGGTTATGCAAAAAGTCAGTTCTGGGAAGGAAACAGATTGACAATAAAGCAGAAAAAGGCTATTTAAAATTCTGTCTTGATAGGCAAAGAGAGATATTTGAAATATTTTATTGGCACGGCACATGGGGTATAACTGTGCCGACAAATACTGGAAACAAACCGTGCTGCCACGTTCCATTTATTGCCTCAAAAATGCTCTGCCTGGGACTCCATCAGACCCAAAAAAGAGGACAATGCCTTTTCTTGCTTTTTCTAACTCTAATGAACCTCTCTCTAGTGCCTCCACTAATATTTACATGGCAGACCCCACAGAGTCATGGCTATTTGCCTGTCCATCTGGTGTTGGCTGTCACCAGAAGGCCCACATGATCAGGTTTCAGGGGGCCTCCCTCTGACTTGCCTGAAAACCCAATGGCAGAGGCCCCTCCTTTCTGACTTCTGCTACTGCCATTCCCACTGGAGCTCTTACCTAAGTGGTCACAACGAGGGTCTAGCTTGTCCAGTCTGTCTTCTGAGAGCTCCAATGGCTGCATTTGCTCAGTGGACATCATCGAAGGAGGTGTTTCTTCTCCAGCACTATGGAAGCATAAGAAACAAGCCTACTAGTGTGTCCTCTGCTCATTTGTTCACTTGTGAAATAAGTATATTTATTGAGCACTTACTACTGTGTTTTCAATTTAATCCTATTTTTCAAATCTGCTTCTCTTACTTACCTACTGGAAGCTCTAACTTAAGATTTAAGTCAAAATAACTGAAACAACACACACAAACACACATACACACACACACGGATTTGTTCATAATTGTCATGCATCAAATGTTCAATATTTATCTTCTTTCAGAAGCACTGTGGGAGTTTCAGAATGAATACTTGTCAATTCTGAATTAGAAATGAGTTAGTTGAGAATTACAGAAAATCTTGATTAACTCTTGCTTATATTTTTCTATTGAGTTCTGTGTAATAAGATTATGCCTTCTTCTCGGATGAAGAAACTAAGAATCAGAAAACACAATTAATTTGTTTAGTCACATAACTATTAAATAGCCAAGATCCAAGTTACTAAATAGCCTGGATCCAAATCTAGTTCTGAAGATTTCCAGTAGACACGCAAGACTCTCAGGACGTGATTCCACTAAACGTAAATTGAACCAAGCTTCTGGTTTTCTATCATTAAGTGCTATGTTTTATATGCACATGTGCATTAAATATATGTAGCATGTATGTAAATATTGCATTACACATATATAGCATGCAATGTACACTGTAAAATAACTACAAAGTAAAGAGATTTCCTCCCTATCCGTATTCCAGGTGGTAAAGTCCTGGTAGGAAAAAAAATCTAACTCTTGAAATGGATCCTTATTATTTTCTCCTTAGAGAGTTCTGACATTAGAGCAAGTCTGCTCCCCCCATTTTTCCTAAACCACAAATCCATTGAACTTTCCAGAGCTATTAGTTGTAGTCCTTGTCCAGGAGGAGTGGAAATCCGGAATGGACATGTGTCAGGTCTGAATGAGAAATGCATTAGTTGAGACTTACAGAATTTGATTCTGTTTCTTTCTGATAATTTATTACTCATGTCCCATCATAATAAGAAGGCTTAGAGAGGAATAAGATTCAAATGACCCAAACTGATCCTTTTTTCTTAAGATTCCTGGATCACTGGTCTGTGGATGAACACAGAGACCAGTGGTGTTAACATTTTGAGTAGAATGAGTTCAACTCCATCGTCTTCTGAAGAATAAGCCAGTTTTCTGCAGGAAGCCTGGAGGGCCTCTCCCCCTACCAGCTGAGATCACTACATAGCAGATGGAGCTCTTCACAGGTTCCTTGACCCTGGCTTTTAGTGTTACTCTGAGCACACTGATTGTACTGAGTGACTTTAGCATAAATCAATTCTGACCATTGCGTTAGTGTCTGTATAGAGACTGCCAGCTCCCCGGGAACAGAAGGAGGTATGTGGCTCACTTGGGAGGCTAGCTCCCACCTGCTTGAGTAGAGGGGGGAGCTATGGGACCATCAGTCCGGATGAGTGGGCTCAACGCTGAGGCCTCCAGGCGAAGTGACAGCCTCAAATACGGCCTGTGCACCTACTTAGCTATATCTTCCTTCTCTTTGGGCAGAAAATCAAGAGCTCTGTCCTTGACTTTGTGCTGAAAGTCACCCCACAGAGGACCTAGTCAAAAAATACTCATTCTTCAGAAAGTCAGCTGAGGCTCAAAAAGATTGAAGTCACCTAGTATTAGTGTCATGCACAGAGTCAGAGTAATTGTTTGAACCCAGGCCTCCTGCCTTCTACTCTAGGTCCCATCTGGCAATGGTCCCCCTCTTGTTTTCTTCACCCACAGTCAGCTCTTCTTTGTACTTGAGTCATATGGCTTCTTCTGTGTGCCCAATAGTGGGTTATTTAATCTGAATCTGAGTTTTGAGTTCCAGTGGATCCAGGTAAAATTTCAACCCTCTACCTAAAAAACTGTATGACTTCGGTGAAGAAATCTTTGGGATGTAATGAGGGTGAATGGAGCCCAAGTACAATATAATCACATTTGCCCTTTCTTCTTACAAGCGACAGCTGCTGTGCTAGAATGAGCGAAAGCTAGTTAGCATCTTTGTGGTGCACCCATAGCTGGGCACCCAAGGACATGGGTCCCTTTCTGTCCCCCTATCCCATTCCTATCCTCCATTTTCCTATCCGTAAAATAGAAATATCAGTATCTACCTCACCGAGTTACTATAAGGGTTAACTAGAACAGCTCCCTGCTTTGTACACTGTGCGTACTCAGTCTATGATAGTCATTGTTCTGTAGCTGATGAAGTCCAGCTTGTATAACCAAAAAGTACTAAAAATAATCAAATCTTTCATTTTCGTCTAGATACCAAACCACAGGAGAGCCAGGCTTCATCGGAGCAAAACAGCTTTCACAGTACTGGACTTGAGAGAGAGAGAGAGAGAGAGAAGCGTCTCCCTAACAGGGGAGTCGTGCCAGTGTCCGAAGTCCCTGGACAAGGCAAGGGCCCACGCTTTCCCCCCAAGATAGCATCTAGTGTCCACGGGGGAAGCAACACTGGTATAAACCAGTGTTATCGCAAGGGTGCCAGCAGCGGACTGCCCAGCCTCCGTGCGCTAGGGGGCTGAAAGATGGTTTTCAGATTGGGGCTTTTACAGCAAAAAAATACTCTGAGCTGGGCAAGGGTGTGTTTGCCCAGGGGATTAGAAGAGACTTTTATGGCGGATGATGTCATTAAGCTCTTCTGGGCAGAGAAGTCGCACGCAGAGAAAGGAACAAATACGCAAGGAGAGGGAGGTTTGGTGTAGTGTCACCTTAGTAACTGTCGCTTTACCTGACTGTTGAGCCTTAGTGTAAGATGACCCTCCCCACCCACTCAGCACTCCTCTCCTCAGGGAGACGGGCTGCGCTTGGTGAGTGAAAACACTGTTAGACGTGAGCCAGTCTAACTCTTGAACTAAGAAATGGAATATCTGGGGGCCTCCTGGGTGGCTCAGTTGCTTAAGCATCTGCTTTCGGCTCAGGTCATGATCCCAGGGTTCTGGGATCCAGTCCTACATGAAGCTCCCTGCTCAGCGGGGAGCCTTTTTCTCCCTCTGCCTGCTGCTCCCCCTGCTTATGCTCTCTCTCTCTCGCTCTCTCTGGCAAATAAGTGAACAAATCTTAAAAAAAAAAAAAAAAAGAAATGGAATATTTCCACTTATGATTCCTGATCCTGCCCATGCTTTCCTTTCATTAATTTAGCCTCTCTACTCCAGGCACCGGCCAGAGGACCCTGCTCTGGTCATGCTGCCCAGGAAGATTTCATCGTCTCCCTCAGCAGCTCTCTGTTCAGGAGCTTCTGAAACGCTGGCTCTTCTTGCATTCCTAAATTCCTTGTCCCTCGGGTGTTCAGATTTCAACCAGGGGGCTAGCCCCCCCCTTTCTTAAAGATTTTATTTATGTATTTGACAGAGAGAGAGAGATCACAAGTAGGCAGAGCAGCAGGCAGAGAGAGAGGGGGAATCGGGGCTCGATCCCAGGACCCTGAGATCATGACCTGAGCGGAAGGCAGAGGCTTAACCCACTGAGCCACCCAGGTGCCCCAGTTTAGGGCCCTTCGTACGTGGTGCCTTGTGGCGATTGCATGAACTGTTCTCTAGCACGAAGGTTTGCGACCCTTTAACCTTCTCTTGCGGTTTCTTGTGTGCCTGGTGAGATCTCTGGGTTTTAACAATCACACAGTGACATATGTGGATGCCGTCGTGCTCCCCTGCCTCCCCTGGAAAGCATGGGGCCATGTCAGCCATGGGAATCAGGAAATTTTTCCTACATGACCCTCTTAAGAGGGGTCGCAGGAAACCCCACAGTCACACCCACTACTTCCATAGCAAAAATATGAACATGAGCACCAAATGCCATGAATAAAAACTACACCAAGGTTCATATCCTCTCAGCTCAGGTCTTGCTACCAGATGCATTTATGTTGAATTTAAGAACAACTAAGAACTTCTGGTCTTCAGAGTATTTTAGATTTCTCAATTAGAGAATAAAGGATGGTGGGTCTGTATTAACTTTCTCGATGCCATTTGAGAGAATGAGGACGGCTTGGTGTTGCATGTGCAGGAGGGAAACCAAGCGATAGGCTTTCAGGGGTTTGAGGAGGTTTTCAGGACCCGATATTAAATATTAGCAACTTCCTCTTGCTAATTTTTACCTTCCTTTTCACAAGAGACAAAGCCCTTCTTCTCACAGAGAGACACTTGCAAATTCAAATACCACTGAGGGAGGGGCTACAGTAACTGACATCACACAACACACAGGTCACCTGTGCATTGAATGGCAAGAGTCACCCTCTCTTTTGAGAATAGGACCTGGAACACCAGGGACCTGGGAAGGAACTCCAGAAGAATGTAGAAGGACAGACAAGGCAGGGCGGCTGCTGAAGCTGAGGACAGCGTGGGGGGAGCCCACCTCCACCAGCACAGAGCCCGCTCCTGGTTTAGGGCAGGAGTGCCAGTTCCTCAGCTAAAAAAACATCCATCAGTTCAATCTGAGGTCGGAAGTGAGTCTGGGCATTTTGCCCTTCTTGATACCGAGTACGTTCCTTAGTTGGATGTTGGAATATGAAGTTTAACTCAAGGTCACTGACAGCAAGCATTTGGTGCAATATGGGATAGAAGCAAATGTTTGATTACCTGTACCACTCTCTAGCTGGGTGAACTTGGAAAAGTGGTATGCCCTCCTGGAAACTTAGTTTCCACATCTGTAAAGTGGGCTGATGGTGGCTTTTCTCCGGG
This sequence comes from Enhydra lutris kenyoni, assembly GCF_002288905.1. Taxonomy (NCBI): domain Eukaryota; kingdom Metazoa; phylum Chordata; class Mammalia; order Carnivora; family Mustelidae; genus Enhydra; species Enhydra lutris. The sequence continues at coordinate 31,166,227 of NW_019154100.1, read as the reverse complement.
ACTGAGAGTATTCACAATACACTGTGTGTAAGGTTCCAGCCCAGATCCCAGCGCATGCTGACACTTCAAGAAGTGTAGGTTGCTTTGTTTGTTCTTTGCCGTCCTCCCTTTGTGATTATGACGTGTATATCTCAACTGAACCGTTGGAACCATCTCCTTGCCCCATCTCTGGCCTTCTCTGAAGCTAGTAATGAGATTAGTGCGATCCAAGCTTCCAAGCTACAAACCAATGGGGGCACCCCCCCACCCTGCCCCACTTTCCAAGTCTGGCAAACATGGTACTACTGATTGTCAGGAGCGAGCTGACACTTGGCTTAGTAGTAATGAAATTTCAAAAAATTCTAAAGAATTTCCCCAAAGTAATCAATTCTGGACTTACTCGATGGAATAAAAAGTTAGAAGGTTATGACCACAGTCCAATGTGGTGTCTGATGATGTACAATTCATATCCTTTGTCAAATCTCTTTTTAACTAGAAGATTGAATTCAGGTCAAAAAGTACTACATTTTAAAATCAAGTTTGTTCATTAAAAGACAAATGTGCAGTATTCCTCCTAGGAGTGACTCTCCTAGGAGGAAAGGGTTTTTTACTAAGCACACTCTCCCCAGCCTCCTTCACCTTTTGAATACACAGATATACCAATGTTCCTCTGGAAACTTAGCAACTGAATTTGCAAAAATTCTGACTCTCACAGAATTCAGGACTCTACCTTCCTTAGAAAAAAATGTCTTGAGGGTGATAACTTTCCCCGTTCCCCATCTAGCCCCAGCTTAGCCTTGCTCCAGAAAGCACACTCCTGCCCCCACCCCCTACCCACCACCCTTGCTCCACCAGCTGCAGCCCTCTTTGTCCCAGCAACCATAAAGAACCTGTAACTTATTGGGAATTTGCTTTTCTTGCCATGAAAGTTCTTGGAGTAAAAATCGGAGGCACTTACCAATGAGTGCAGGCGCTGGGATGAGGCGAGAGGTGGAGAGGGCAAGCCTTCTCCCTGAAGCTGGGCAGGCTTTTCTACAGCAGTGGCTGCTGCCAGGCTCCAGCTCCTCTTATCTAGGGACCAGCTGCTGCTGTTGCCATGGGGATGCTCCGTTTCACAGGCGCCAGGGCAAGGGGGATGGAGAGGGAAAGAGGACTGATCTCGCTGCCACTGTTCCCGACTGCAATAATTGTCCGTTTCAAAAACACAATATGGAGTTGTGCTTTGAGTACCTAGTTTGCAAGGCTGGAGAGACCCAAACAAGCCAGCTAGACACTTTAATCTCTGAAACCACCCGATGTAGTAAGGTTTTTGGTGCCTTTTTTGGGCGGAGGAGGGGGCTGATTTTGCAAATACAGTAGATGGGGCACAGTCAGATTAAGTGACTTGCCCAAAAGGTACCACAGCTGATTTTAATGCTTTAATCTACTTGAGTTTAAATTCCAAGTACTTTCACTCACCACCTGGGCCTCCTGGAGTAGTATCGGGGTGAGAATAGTAGCAAGCAATCCCTGACATTTACAGTAGGCTTCAGATGTGCTAATCACTCTCCTTTATATCTACCAAATCATTGCCAGAGAAGCAGCTGCTCACATCCCCATTTCACGGATGGGGCGCTGAGTTGATAAATCATTGTGCAAGACCTCTCTGCTAGTAAATGGTAAGGCCAGAGTTTGAGCTGGGCAGTGGGATCTAGAGTCCATGCTCTTAACCAGTTTGCAGTACTGCTCGCCCAGGAGAGCATTTCATGGTGAAGAAAGCAGCCCTCACTATCCGGGGTGGGGTGTAGAGGCCAGAGAAAATTTGCTCCTTCAAAGGAATGAAAGCAAATGTTCTAATATGAGGAATTACCATGCATTTCAGGAAAGGGCAGGGGGAGCAAAAGGTGTTGAAGCGAGGCTGGTGGTGTGATGTGCTGTCATATAGAGAGGAAGGGTCTGTGTTTGGGGCAAGCTCACTGGAGGAAATGTCCTATGCTGACCGGAGGAGCAGTTTGTAGTCAGTGGTCTGGGCATGAAGAGTAGGGCAGTTAGTCTAGGGGATGAGGTAGGGATCAGTGGGAGGGGCTTGAGATCCCTGAGGGCAGCCAAGAGACCACCCACCAATGATGCCCGAGAGATGGATTCAAGGTACAGTGCAATCCACGCATGGGGTTTCCTCTCCTTCCAGAGGCTGTAGGCAGCATGGGTCTCGAGAAGCCACTCGCTGGCTTCAATCACCTGTTATCACCAGTACTGAGTGGTTGACTCCCTCTTTCCATTTGCCACCATCCCAAATAATAGGGCTGGAACCATATGAAACTCAACCTGAAGTCCACTCCAAGGGTTAGAATTTATTCAGAAGTCATGGTCACAAATCTGCAGGGAGCAGGCTTCCTTGTTAGAGCCGTTTGTCTTCGTCCTTCTTGGAATCTCCTGGAGAAAGATGGAGGCTGCCAATGCTCCTGGCTAGGAAGGGAGGCTCTGGATGCTAAGAGAAAGTCCCTAGAAACAACTCTCTGTTCTCAACTGCCTACTTTATCTTCTTATCAATAGCCTTTTTGGCCAGTGGGTTAGCAACATCTTCGTTTCCAAATCTGAGTGGAAAAAATACACTTTCTTCCTAAACTCTTCACTTCTTTTTTAAAATTAAACATTTTTTGAGATAATTTAGATTCATATGCAGTTATAAGAAATAATACAGAGAAGTCTTCTGTACCCTTTAAGCAATTTCTTCCAATGGTGCTATCTTGCAAGACTATAGGAAGTATCCCAAGTGGTATATTGGTGCTGATACAGTCAAGATATCGGATGATCCCATCACCACAAGAATCCCCCATGTTGCTCTTAACTAGTCACACCCACCTGCCTCCCCTACCCTTCCTCATTCTCCCTGCTTCCACCAACCCCTTAACTCCCCCAACTACTGATCTAGTCTCCATTTCTATACTGTTGTTGTTTCCAAAATGTTATATGCATGGGATCATATAGTATGAAATTTTTTGGATTTGGCTTTTTCTCCCCACTCAGCATTATTCCTGGTGATTCATCCAAATTGTTTCATGCATCAATAATTTGTTCCTTTTTAATTACTGCATGATTTTCCATGGTATGTGCTAACACCTAACCATATACCTGTTGTAGGGCATCTGAGTTGTTCCTAGTGCTTGGCTATTACAAATAAAGCTGTTATAAAAATTCATGTACAGGCTTTTGTATGAACAGAAGTATTCATTTCTCTGAGATAAATGCCCAGGAGTGCAATTGCTGGCTTGCATGGCAGTTACATGTTCAATTTTATAAGAAACCGCCAACTTGTTTTCCAAAGTGGCTCCACCATTTTCTATTTCCACCAGCCACTTAGGAGCAATGCAGTTTCTCTGCATATTTGCCAGCATTCGGTGTTGTTAGACTTGTTTAAAGTCATTCTCGTAGGTATAGGTGTAATGGTGTCTCACTGTGGTTTTAGTTTGCATGCTCCTGTAGACTAATGATGTTAAACCTCTTTTCCTGGACTTATTTGCTATCTGAACGTTTCTTTGGTGAAACGTCTCTTCATGTCTTTTGCCCGTTTTTTCACTGGATTGTTTGTTTGTCTTTTTACTATTGAGCTTTAAAATTTCCTTATGTATTCTAGATACTTGTCCTTTCTAAGAAGTACAGTTTTACAAATGTTTTCTCCCAGTTTAGGGAGTTGTCTTTTCAAACTCCTAACAGCATGTTTCATAGAGTTCAAGTTTTAAGTTTATATCAAATCTCATTTACCAATACATTTATTGATAAATTTTAAAACACAGATAGTTGAGAATATTTCTGAAGCTCTTCAGAGAAGCTGGACTGTATTAGGAATTTTAAAACACTCTTTCTTCACTTAATTTCCCCAACTCAAGGGAATCTTTCAAAGAGAGAAGAGAGTATGAGTTCCTTACTTCCCTTTGGACAGATATGTGTACTTATCCCAAGTTCAGGTTGTTGTGGTGGTGGTGTTTTTTTTTTTTTTTTTTTTTTTTTTCCCCCCAGGGCTTTCTACACATACTTTAATCCATTATGCCCACCACCCCCCCCCCTTTTAAAGCAGATGTAAACAGCAACTGAGATGGCAGATGGTAATGTAAATCTATACCTCAGAGAGCTCTAAGTAACAGCCACATATGTGCAGTGTTGAAGTCATAGACCCCTTGGCCTACAGCGCTCCCAGTGTAAGTGCAAAGAGCCATTGTGTCTACGACATGATTTGTAGGTCCAAGAGCCCTCTGATGTGTGGCTCATTTGGCTTCTGGCTTCATTCCTGATGGTTGCCTAATGGTAACTAGCTTTAAATGAATATATTTTCACTTTAATCACAAATATTCAATCTTTATGAATGAGAATGATCACAGTGATGAACATTTCCAGATAATTTATCTTAGTCAATAGCTATCAAGTGTGCACTTGAAATATTTGCCTTCTGAAATCAATCTAAGGTGGTTTCTGTGTTGAGGGGTGATGGGGCTCCAGTTTCTCAATCAAGGGGGAGAGAGAAAGAGAGAGAGAGAGAGCGTGAAAGCAAGCTCAATGAAAATTTTGCAGGCGCTGGTTTTATCCCAGACATCTTGCTAGATCTCTTTGGTTGTCTCTTTTAGCACTTAGGAGAAATAACTGTTTTGGATCAATATCTTCTGGTAAATAAGTGTCTATGTTCTTGCTTTGGGCAGCTCTGAACACCTTTTAGCTCTTTGTAACAGAAGATTATTTGAATTGATCAATAACAAACTCTGATATCATTTATTCTCATTGGATTAAAAATTAAAATATAAAACACGCTTTATATTTCATAAATAAACTGACAAATACTTAGTAAGTGCTTGTTGAAATAAGAGGTCATGTTATTAATTTATTTGAGATTATTGTAGATACACATGAAATAATACAGATTCCTTTCTCTATTGTCTTTTGTGCTGTCATTTGTTGGTTTTGCTATCTAATTAGTGCTGACCTTGTATAATGATTTGGGAAGTATTCCTGTTTTGTTTTTTTTTTTTTTTTTTTTTTTTACTTCCTGGAAGAAACTATGATAAGCTCATGTCGTTCTATTCAAATATTTAGTAGATTTTCCATTAAAACCACCTGGGCCCAAAAATTTATTTGGGGAGCCTTCAAATTACAAATTCAATTTCATTACTGATTCCAGTGCCGTTTCATCTTGGTTAAATTTTTGCAGTTGGTAGTTTTCAAGGATTGGTCCATTTTTTCTAAGTTATTGAATGTATGAGCCTAAGTTCCTCCTTTATTATCTTTTCAATGGCTGTAGAATATGTAGAGATACTCCCTATATCATTCTTGATACTGGTGATTTTGCCTTCTATTTTTGTCAGTATAGCTAAAGGCCTATCAATTTTATTGATTCCCCCCCCAAAGAACTAGTTTTGTTTTATTGATTTTCTCTATTATTCTCCTTTTTTTCAATTTCATTGATTTCTCCTCTTCTGTGTATTACCTCTCTTTTTCCGCTTGTTTTGGATTTATCTTGTCCTTCTTTTACTAGTTTCTTGAGGTAGGAACTTAGGTTACTGATTTGAGAACTTTATTCATTTTGAATGTAAGTAGTAATGATATAAATTTCCCTATAACACTGCTTTAGCTGCATTCCACATATTTTGATTTACTGTAGCTTTATTTTTATTTTATTGTATGTACTTAAAGTTTTTTGACACTTCCCTTTTGACCCATAGGTTGTTTAAAAAAGGTTAAAATAGGTTATTCAAAGGTTATTTCATTTCCACATGTTTGCAGGTTTTCCTATTGTCTTTTTGTTGTTGATTTCCAGTTTGATTTTATTGTAGTCGGAGAGCACACTTTGCATAATTTCAATTCTTTAAATTTGGAGGTTTGTTTTATGGCCCCAAAAATAGTCTAGCTTGGTGAGGGTTCTATGATTTCTTGAAAAAAATTGGAGGGAGTGTTCTCTGTTTTTCAATTAGATATTTTTGGTTGATTGTGTTGTTTGGATCTTCAAGTTCTTTGGTAACTTTTTGTCTAGTTGCAGAGATGGGAGTATTGAAGTCTCCAACTTTTATTGTGGATTTGTCTATTTCTCCTTTCCATTCTATTAGTTTGTGCCTTATGTATCTGAGACTGTCATTTGTTGCTGAGGCAATGAGGATCGTTATATCTTCCTGATATATTAATCTTGTTATTATTTGTAATGCTCCTTTTTGTTTCTAGTAGATTTTTGTTGTTGTTGTGAGGTTTATTTTGTCATATTAATATAGACACTCCTGTTTTTTAATAATTGCTTGTGGTGCATATCTTCTTCCATCTGTCTACATTTAACTTATTTATATGTTGAACTGGAAGTGAATTGGAAGCAACATATAGTGGGTAAAGATTCTTCAGATCTCTGTTATTTGATATATTTAGACCATTTACATTTAAGACAATTATTGATAGATTAGCATTTAACTCTGATATTTTATTATTTGTTTTCTTTTTATTTCTTCTGATTCTTGTTCCTCTGTTTCTGTTTTCTTGCCTTTCCTTCAGGTCAGTTGAGCATGTTTTAGGATTCCACCTTCATTTGTTTAGAAACTGAACATATCTCTGTATTAGTCAGGATTCTCCAGAGAAAAAGACCAACATACATATAGAAGGTTTTTTTTTTAAGGAATTGGCTCATGTAGTTATGGAGGCTAGCATGTTTAAAATATTCAGGGTGGGCTATCAGACTAGAGACTCAGTATATTCAAGTCTAAAGGCCACCTGCCAGCACTTAGGGGAGGTTATTTTTGTTCTGTTTGAGCTATGAACTGATTGGAAATGGCTCATTCACATTATGGAGTCAAAGTCCACTGTCTTAAATGTTAATCTCAGACATAAACACTCATAAAAACACCCAGAAACATTCAGAATATAATAGTCTACTAGTATCAACACTAACATTTCAAGCGAAGTGTGAAAACCTGAGTTTTACTTAGGTCCCTTCCTTTTCCCATTTTTAAACATGGGATTGTCTTGAATACCAAATGGTGTTCTAATTTTTGTTTTAATCATCAAATATTATTCATAAAACTCATAAGGAAAAGTTTAGGTTTTTATAAGTGCCCATATTTCTACTCTTTCCATTGTTCTTTCTTCTTTCCTGATGCTCTGAGATTCTTTCTTTTATCATTTCTTTCTTGTTAGAAGAACTTCCTTAGGTTAAATTTTAAAGAATATATTTGCTAGCAACACAGTCTTTTAGTTTTCCATTGTCTGAGAGTGCGTTTATTTCCCTCTAATTCCTGAAGGATAATATCACCAGGTATAGAGTTTGAAATGGATATATTTTTTTTTCAATTCAGTCCTTGAAGAATATTATGCTACTTCCTGTGGCATCTGTGGTTTCAGATGAGAAATTCACTATCATTTAAATTGGTCTTGCCCCATGTGTGATTTGTCATTTCTTTCTGGCTGCTGTCAAGATTTTTCCTATGCCATATAGTTTGGAAATTATAACTTGGTGCAATGCCTGGTATTAAGTTAACCCCTGGTTAGGGAGTTAAACATGAATAAGATTTGGTCCCTACCATTTAGGAGCTTGTAATCTGGTAGAAATGAGGGGAAATTGGCATAGAAAAAATGATGGACACACTGTGCATTCTAGCAGATATGAGCCAAATGCTGTGGTATCATCAGGAAAGAAGCAAGGATCTGTTTCTTTGAAGATAATTTGAGGTCTCTGAAAAAAGGGAAGACTGATTTTGAATGAAAGGCAGAACAAGATAATCTAAATGAAGGAATAATAACGTATTCAGCTATCCATCCATCCATCCAACTATCCATCCATCCATCCACCCATCCATCCATCCATCCATCCATCCATCCAGCTGAACATTGAGGAATTATGTTCAGGAAGTGTGTTAGGTACTGCAGGTACAGTGGCAAATAAAATACAGTGGCAAGTACAATGTCACCACAGTCTCAAAGTTCCTTACTTGGAATATGGCAGGGGTGACAGCCAAGGACTGCCAAGTTTTGAAAGTTGGAAGAATGTAGCAATTATTTACCTGTCCTTCTGAGAAAGAACAAGAAGTTGCAGTCTTTCTGTAGGGACAGTGTTATATACAGTTTCAAGAATCATCAAATTTTAAATAAAGCTGTGAACTATTTCTGATATTTTGGCCTCAATGATGATCTCTCCCCAGAATTATGGGTGAATTGCATTTAAATGGGGTGGGTTGGTCCCTACTTTCCAATGTGTATTGGCTGTCTGAATGTCTCTGATGATGTGACACTCAGCTGACACTGAACCTGACATTGAAGTCTTCTGGTGCTTGATTGGGTATTCGATTTATCCTATCTCCCCATTTTCCACACGTACCATATCTTTGATCTCTCTCTCTCTCTCTTTTTTTTTAATCTCTACCTTGATTTTCTCTTATTTCTTGCAGCTGATTCAGTTCTAAGCTTTGATCCACTTAGATGCTTGTTTATCTAGTCTCCAGTCTTCTATCTGGCTTATATCAATTTGTCTTATCCAGTGGAGAGTTAGAGCTGTGATGTCCTTAAGCCTCATTCTGACAAAAAGGGCCATCGTCCCATTGACATTGAGCAGCATTTTGACCCCATGGGACATAATCACACTGACTGATTTTGAGCATTATTCTGATCGAAACTTCATTCACTTTGACCTAGCTAACTTTTATTAAGTTCCTATTTCAATCTCCTAACTATATTCTGGTTAATTCTCATCACATCAGTATCAGGTATATGTTATTTTATGTTACAGATTTAAAACCTGACTTTCAGAGACCTAGACCACTTGTCAATCCTGAAAAGAGCAAAAGAGTGATTTGAACCCAGGTCTTTCCTGAGTTAATGTTCTTCCCTCTACTTTGCTCTTTAATGAATTGAAACTTCCTAGCTGCATTGGTGGCCTCTCCATGCTTCATGCTCTTGTAGTCCCCTGCATCAATGAAACAGACCAATCTGACCCGTCGCTTGTTCCCTTCTAAAAATCAAGCTGATTTTATTCTTTTTGAGTAATATGCTCTCAAAGCTGGACATCTGGCTACTGTATAAAATGGTGATCACCACTCAGCAGAACAACAAGGGAGCCATGTGGCTTTTATTCGGTCCCTAATCCAAAGCTTTGCTTGAATATTAATTCTATCATGGCTTCTCTGATGCTTGATTAAGTAAGTGTACTGAAGATGAAAAACATGCTGAAAATATGCTGACTAATGCAGCTCTAAGTCATCAAGGGCGCCTGAGTGCTCTCTGGTCACTGGTTATCTCTTACAGCCCGTGAGAATGAATAGGCCTGCGGAGAATGGATTCATCACCATTTCCATGCTTGCCTCCTTCCAGCTAAGCTGTTTCGAGTTCTCCAAAGCTGAAACCTGCCTGAATCCTGAGAAACCTCCACCAGAGGCAGGAAAATAAAGGAACTGAGCCTAATTCCCACTGTGTCACCAAAGCCTGGCAAATATTACTGCAAGTGTTCATATAAGGCTGCCTTGTTGGAGGAAACCAGCAAGGGAATTGGTGTCAGCTACCAGATGGTAATAGTGGCAGACGTGCCACACTATTTATGGGGGCTTCTAAACACAGAGGGAGCCAGCACATATATTTTCCCGAAGGGCACATAGAATTTTAAGGTATGTGCAATGTAGTTTAAAGCTTCTGTTGCTCAGGGAGAAGTAGTTAAATGAAGGGTGATCATGTTTGAATTGTGCTACAAAAACATTAATAAGTAAGTTCATTAACTCTATGAGCATAAGGAAAAGTGTTGACTAAGGTTTTTACGATGTGGAACTTTTTTTTTTTTTAAGTTTTGGGACTTTGCCTCTTTAGTTTCAACTGCATGAAAAATGACACACAATTTAGGAATATGTGAAAGCAAATTTTAAACTCAGCATGTATTTCAAATAGCAGCTATAACTTCTGCACTTGGTTTCAAGGAAATTACATGCCTCATATTACTACCCTCATAAAGCCCAGTGGGAAACTCTCCAGACTGTTGCCAATGAGGAGGTCAGCTATGTGATTTCTGGCAAAGCCCTCTAGGCAGAGCTCTGGCCCCTCCTCCTGTCTACCCTGGCTTGGCAGGGGCAGCCTAGAATGCCTGCAGAAGAGTGGTCCCGGGGTGCACTCTGGTAGGAAGGGAAGGTTAGAAGATCTGCTTCTAAGCGGCATTTACAAGCAAGCATGAGGTTATTACCACATTGTACGTTCATTTGGGTTTAGATTGATGATGCACACAGTGTGGAGACTAAGTCAACCAGCTCCTGACTCATCTAGTGTTTCCAGAAAAGCTTTTCTCACATTCCCGCCACAATGCAGGACATTGCAATGATACCAATTGTCTTTGAGGTCAATTTCAAACATCTACAAGTAGGATCACAGTTCATTTGATCTGATTCTGTATTACCTCTCCAACCTGGCCAACCACTACTGAGTACATCATTTCCTCAGTCTTCCCCACGTACATTCTTGTCTTGAGCATATAACATTCTACGAAAGAAAGCACAAGATGTGCAATCAGAGAAAACTGGGTTTAGATTCTATCCTGTCTAGTTACACTCAAGAACACAAGCAATTTAGTTCTGAGACTCAAGTCTCCCAGCTTTAAAATGAAGGCAGTAATACGGGGCTGTGATCAGCATTAAGAGAGAGAATACCAGAGACATATCTGATATGCTTGGCTTACAGCAGTCACCTAACAAATATTCCTCCTCTTCCCTTTCCTTTGCTTCGTCTTTTATTCTCACATTCCCATTCATAGTAGAACCAAGTTTAATTGGTTTTACGATAAGAATCTCCTGGATCAACTTAGACAAAAGCTGTATCCGGAGGTTCAGCAGAACTTGGAAAATCATGTGTGAGAACATCTATAAGAGGTTAGAGCTCCATGACTATTCAAAGTGCATTCATTAAAATTGAAATTGAGGAGAGACTTCTGCTGCCAGTTAGGCTATAGAATGTTGCAAGGTCTTAACAATGAGAACAAACAAGATAAACCACAAATATCATAGTTGTTGTTTTTTTAACCTTGACTCCAGAGAGTCAAGGAGGCGAAGGAAGCTAAATGAGCTGAAAATTAGAGAAAGTGATAAATCTTTCCTAGGAGAAAATAGAGGAATGGCTACCTTTATCGCTGGAGAAGGGAGAAGAGAAAGAATAATTCATTGTAGGTGAAAAGAATTCATAATGACTGGGTATGAGCTGGCGGTGGTGATAGTGGTGAATTAGAATCCTGAAAAGCCCTGGCCAGAGAGCACTACACTTTCCCAAGGGTTTGCCTTGAGTGCAAGAGGATAAGTAGTGTGCTGAGGGCTGGAGGAAAACAAAATATTCTACTTAAGACTCTTGGCACCTTCTCTAAGTTAAATGCAGTGGTCCACTCCACTGATAGCTGTGTGTGGGGCAGGAGAGTGAAGGAAATTTTCCTTGAGTCACCCGGACCATCCCTTAATACAAGGCAGGAACCTACAGAAAGCAAGGAGCAGAGCAGGAAAACCATGAGAAATCACTCCAGTGCACTTCAGGCCATCACCAAGTATACTTTAGAGCCTATGAAAGACGAGAATTGGGGCAGTGGGATGGAGAGAGATCTTACAGAAATGGACACAACCAGAAGGACTGAGAGGCAAAGAGAAGCCCTCAGTGACTCAAGCTGAGAGCCGAACTGTTGAGCAGAGAGAGCTCTCCTGTGGTGCTGAAGGGGAGCAGCTGGACAGTGAATCTTAAAGAGATCTTGAAGTCATTAATGCATCAAGCCCAAATCCTGGTGAAGAGAAGGTCCTTATACTACCCTGAAAATATCTGAGTCAGTGGTGAATGAAAGCTATAACTAAGCCCCAAACCAGCTTAACCTCAAATTAGATTTATTTAGACCCCCATGTTATGGCATAACAGAAGAATATGTGTGCCTTTTCCTTGGGGGCAAATATGTATTTTTTAAGGATTTTATTTATTTATTTATTTGAGAAAGGGCAAGAGAGCACAAGCAGGGGGAGCTGCAGATGGACAGGGAGAAGCAGGTTCCCCTCTCAGCAGGAAGCCAAATGTGGGTCTCCAACCCAGGACCTGGGGATATGACCTGAGCCAAAGGTAGATGCTTAACTAACTGAGCTACTCAGGTGCCCATTTCCTTGGGGCAAATATTATTTGCTTCAGTCTCTACTGTTCTTTTACCCATGATATCTGGCACATAATAAAAAAATGTGATGCATGCAAAAAGGCAAAAAAATATGACACATGGAAACAATAAACATGTAAATAAACAAAATACCATTATTTTTTCCATTTCTTTCTTTCTTTCTTTCTTTCTTTCTTTCTTTCTTTCTTTCTTTCTTTCTTTCTTTCTTTCTTTCCTTTTTTAGAGAGAGAAAGCCTGAGTGCAGTGGAGGAGCAAAAGGAGAGGACAGAGAAAATCTCAAGGCTACTCCATGCCTCCAAACCCAGTGTGGAGCTCAAGGTAAGGCTTGCTCTTACAACCCTGAAATCATGAACTGACCTGAAATCAAGAGTCTGATGCTTAACTGACTGAGCCACCCAGGCACCTATATTTTTCTCATTTCTTAATTTTTTTTAAATTTTTTATTTTTTCAGCATAACAGTATTCATTATTTTTGCACCACACCCAGTGCTCCATGCAATCCGTGCCCTCTACAATACCCACCACCTGGATCTCCCAATCTCCCACCCACCCCCTTCAAAACCCTCAGATTGTTTTTCAGAGCCCATAGTCTCTCATGGTTCACCTCCCCTTCCAATTTCCCTCAACTCCCTTCTCCTCTCCATCTTTCCTTGTCCTCCATGCTATTTGTTATGCTCCACAAATAAGTGAAACCATATAATTGACTCTCTCTGCTTGACTTATTTCACTCAGCATAATCTCTTCCAGTCCCATCCATGTTGCTACAAAAGTTGGGTATTCATCCTTTCTGATGGAGGCATAATACTCCATAGTGTATGGATCACATCTTCCTTATCCATTTGTCCGTTGAAGGGCATCTTTGTTCTTTCCACAGTTTGGCGACCGTGGCCATTGCTGCTATAAACACTGGGGTACAGACGGCCCTTTTTTTCCCTACATCTGTATCTTTGGGGTAAATACCCAGTACTGCAATTGCAGGGTCATAGGGAAGTTCTATTTTTAATTTCTTGAGGAATCTCCACACTGTTTTCCAAAGTGGCTGCACCAACTTGCATTCCCACCAACAGTGTAAGAGGGTTCCCCTTTCTCCACATCCCCTCCAACACATGATGTTTCCTGTCTTGCTAATTTTGGCCATTCTAACTGATGTAAGGTGATATCTCAATGTGGTTTTAATTTGAATCTCCCTGATGGCTAGTGATGATGAACATTTTTTCATGTGTCTGTTAGCCATTTGTATGTCTTCATTGGAGAAGTGTCTGTTCATATCTTCTGCCCATTTTTTGATATGATTGTCTGTTTTGTGTGTGTTGAGTTTCAGGAGTTCTTTATAGATCCTGGATATCATTTCTTAATTTTTAAAGTGACAATTGGATACTGAAAACGTAAAGAATAACTATTATTGAGATTACATCATATAGAAGTAAAGTGTCTGACTATACACTAACAAAGGTTGAAGGACAGGTAACAGGAAGAATAGTATTGTAAGGTTTTTACATTATATGTAAAATGACATGATATAATTTGAAAGTAGATTGTAATACATTAAAGTTGCATATTATAAACCATAGAGCAACACCTTAAAAAAACAAATTGGTGTGCCTAATAAATTGAGAGAAGTGATAAAATGGAATCCCAAGAAATAATTAATTCAAAAGAAAGCAGGAATTGAGAGAAAGTGGAACAAAGAACAGAGGGGCTACTTAGTAAATATTAAGATTATAGAATTAAAATGGACAATATTTTAATTAGAATAAATGTGAATGAAATGAACACTTAAAAGGCAGAGATTGTCCAACTGTATAAAAAAGAAAGGTCAAACTGTATATGGTTTATAAGACACAGACTTTAAATATAAAGGAACAAATAAAACAAAAGCAAAAATTGGGGAAAATATATCAGACAAAGAGTAAGCTTAAGAAAGTTCAGATTAGAATATTAATATCAGAAAAGTAGACTTGAGGACAAGAAGCATCATCAGAGATAAAGAGGGACATTTCATAATGATAAAAGGTCAACTAATTAAGAATACACATAAGTCCTAAGTGTGTAGATATCTAGTAACAGGGTTTAATGAAACAATAACTGATGGAAATAGAGGAAAAATAGAGAAATCCATAAGTATAGTTAGATATTTTAACAATATAGTTAGAGATTTAACCCTCTCTCAGTAATTGATAGTACATGTAGAAAAACAATCAATAACAATTCAGAGGATTTGAATAACACTATCAACCAAATTAAATCAATGGAAATTTTAAAACATTCCACTCAACAATACATTCTTTTCAAGTTCATATGGAATATTACCAGTATAGACTATATATTGAACCATAAACACACACACACACACACACACACACAACTTAATTTCTAAGGATTGAAATAATACAGAGTATATTTTCTAGCCACAGTGTAATGAAATTAGAAATAAAGAATCCAAAATATTTGGAAAACCCTGCAATACTTGACGATTAAGACACAAATCTCAAAATTGTCTATTAGTCTAGAAATAGAAATCAAAGACAACTATTTTGTACTGAACGATAAAAATATATCAATATTTGTAGAGTGTCATTAAAGCAATGCTTAGAGGACACAAATTACCAAAATGGATGCAAGAGAAAAAAAAAACTAGAAAATCTGACTAGCCCTTTGTCTATAAGGAAATTTAATTCATAATTAAAATCATGCTCACGCGTGCGCGCGCACACACACACACACACAGCCTGCCAGTCCAGATGGCTTCACCACCAAATTTACCAACATTGAAGATGGAAATAATACCGAGTTTACATAAAATCTTTCAGAAAATAGAAGGAAGGGAACACTTCCCAAAACATTTCATAGGGCCAGCATAATTTTCATACAAAAACTAGGCAAGGACATTACAAGAAAAGAAAACTATCAACCAGTGTAGCATCCAGGAACATGTTCATGGATTGGATGACTTAGTATTGTTAAGAAGCCTGTTTTCCCCTGTCTATATAAAGATTCAATGCAATTCCCATTCAAAACCCTAAAATTTGAGAGACCGAAAAACAATCTTGAAAAAGAACAAAGTTGGAGGACTTACACTACTTGATTTTATTGTTATTTTATTTTATTTTTTTTAAAGCTTAATTTATTTATTTGAGAGAGAGAGAGAAAGAGAGAGTGAGGGAGCTGTGGGGGAGGGGCAGAGGGAAAGAGAGTCTTAACTCTGCACTGAACTCAGAGCCTGACACAGGGCTTGATCTCATGACCCTGAGATCACAACAGGGCTGAAACCTAGAGTTGGACACATAGCTGAGTGTGCCACCCAGGCACCCCTTGATTTTAAGACTTATTGTAAAGCTACCATAATCAAGGCAGTGTTCTATTGCTGTGGACTGGTGTTCCTCAACCTTGGCACTACTGACATTTTGGGCCAGATAATTCTTGGTCGTAGGCATTGTCGTATACGCTATAGGATTGTTAAACAGCATCTCTAGCCACTATCTACTAGATGTCAGTAGCCACCCCCTCTCTGAATTGTGACAGACTAAATTTATCCTCACGTCACCAAGTGGCTCCCTCTCTCAGTCCCTCCAGGGGTGGAGAAAAGTCACTCTGGTTGAGAACCACTGGCATAGAAACAGCAGAGAGAGATAAATTGACTGCAGAAACCGATCAGACAGATCCACACTTACATCACTAATTGACTTTTGACAAAGCTGCCAAAGAAGTTCAATGAGAAGACTTTTCAATAAATTTTCAATCGCATCACTCATCAAAGACTCAAAGCAGGGGTGCCTGGGTGGCTCAGTGGATTAAAGCCTCTG
This sequence comes from Enhydra lutris kenyoni, assembly GCF_002288905.1. NCBI lineage: Eukaryota > Metazoa > Chordata > Mammalia > Carnivora > Mustelidae > Enhydra > Enhydra lutris. Next base: position 31,150,348 of record NW_019154100.1, on the reverse strand, counting down.
CCTTCGGCTCAGGTCATGATCTCAGGGTCCTGGGATCGAGCCCCGCATCGGGCTCTCTGCTCATCAGGGAGCCTGCTTCCCCCCCTCCCCCCTGCCTCCCTCTCTGCCTACTTGTGATCTCTATCTGTCAAATAAATAAATAAAATCTTAAAAAAAAAAGACTCAAAGCAGAAACAGCCCAATGTCTACCAACAGGAAAATGGATAAAGAAATTATGGCATACTTATACCATCGAATGCTACACTATGGTAAAAAGGAGTAAACAACCATTACACCAAACAATATAAATGAACCTCAAATGAACCTCTTTATATAGGATATAAATGAATATAAATGAACCTCTTTGTTGGTCAAAGAATCCAGCTCACATAGCATATGATTATATTTTACATGATATTCAAGAATAGACAAATCTAATTTATGGTGAAAAAATTGGGAAGTTGCTTATCGTAGGCAGGTTGCTAATTAAGCATAGGAAACATTCTGGGAGTGATGTAAATATTCTATATCTTATTTTGGAAAAGATTCCTAGAAGTGACATGATTGGATCAAAGGAAAAATACATATGACACTGTGGTCTACATTACAGTTCCTGCAAGTTTTTACTTAAATTCCAGTTAGTTAACATACAGTGTAATATTAGTTTTAGGTGTCAAAATTACTGATTCATCACTTACATACAGTACTCAGTGCTCATCACTAGTGGCCTCCTTAATGTCCATCACCTATTTAACCTATCCTGTTCATCTCCCCTCCAGTAACCCTCAGTTTGTTCTCCTTAGTTAAGAGTCTGTGTCTTGGTATGTCTCTCTTTCCCTGCTCTATTCATTTGTTTTGTTTCTTAGATTCCACACATGAGAGAAATCATATGGTAATCGTTATCTGTCTTTCTCTGACAATTTATTTTGCATAGCATAATACCCTCTAGCTCTATCCACATTGCAAATGGCAAGATTTCATTCTTCTTTATGGCCGAGTAATATTTCATTATATACTATATATCCATCTATAGATGTAGATAAAGATAGATATAGATATAGATATAGATATAGAAATAGATATAGATAGATATCCCCCACATCTTCTTTATCCATTTATCAGTGGATGAACATTTGGGCTCTTTTCATAATCGGGCTAATGTTGGTAATGCTTCTATAAATATCAGGGTGCATGGATCCCTTCAGATCAGTATTTTTGTATCCTTTGGGTAAATACCTAGTAGTGCAATTCCTGGGTCATAGCGTAGTTTTATTTTTAACTTTTTGAGGAACCTCTTACTGTTTTCCAGAGTGGCTGCACCAGTTTGTGTTCCCACCATCAGGTGTCGACGAGGATGTGGAGAAAGGGGAACCCTTCATATTACACATTTATGGTCACACTGGTACTGTTAAGTGTCCATTTTCTCATAACCAATTAACAGACTTACTGTCAAATTTATGGATTTTTGCCAAAATGGCATCTCAATACATTCCTAATTTCTTTCATTTGAGTGAAGTTGAATATTCTTTTATATAGTTAAGAGATATTTGTATTTCCTTCCTGTGAGCAATCCATTCATACTTCTGATGACACTTTTCTCAGTAGCTCTTATGTTAGGATTATTTCCTCTTCATCTACAGAAGTTGCAAATACATTTTTCAAGCTTGCCATTTATTCTTAAATTTGTTTCTTTTTTGTCATGTAGAAACTTTTAAAAAAGTTATGTATTCAACTTTGTCAGTATTTTCCTTATTGCTTCTGGAATTTATATCATAGGAAATATTTCTCCACTTTCAGATCATAGAGTAATTCTCTAATTGTTAAAAAAATATTTTTATGGTTTTGTTTTTTTACATTTAAGCATCTGATTCACTTAGAAATTGGGCTACCCTAGAAAAAATGGATTTGATTTCATCGTTTTCCATATGACTGTCTAGTTATCCACTTATTTCTTGTATCCTTTCACTCTTCACCCTGTACTTTGAGGTATCACCTTTACATATACACATACACATATATACAACTACATATATATATGCATATACATGTATGTGTAGTTTTATGTATATGCATATATATGTAGCTTATAATATATTATAATACCTAGTAAGACTCTCCCCTTCTCTCATTGTTTTTATATTTCAGGGGTTTTCTGACTATCCTTGTTTGTTTATTTTTTCCAAAAAACACTATTTAATTTGCCTACCTCCAGAAAAGTGGCATTTTCACAGGAATGGAATGAAATATATAAGTAATTTAGGAGGGAACCGACATCATATCTTTATGAGGTTCAAATCTACTCTTTTTTTTTTGTCTTTTAGCACTGCCTTACATTTATTCTCATATGACTTTTGAATATTTCTTGTTAAATTTATGCTTTAGCATATGTAAGTTTATTTTTGCCATTGTAGATGAGAATTTTTCTTTTATTATGTCTTCTAGCTAGTTTTTTTCTTGTACCTATGAAAGGTATTGATTTTTACATGTTAATTTTATAATTGCTATTTTATTAAACTCTCTTGCGGTTTTTGCAGTTTTCCTATCAATTCTTTGAGTTTCTCAGATATATAATTATGTCATCTGTAAGTAGAGATTTCTCTATCTCTTTTTTTGCAATTCATGCATTTTCTAATTCTTTTTCTCTCTCTCTTTTTTAAGATTTTATTTATTTATTTGACAGAGATAGACACAGTGAGAGAGGGAACACAAAGAGGGAGAGTGGCAGCAGAGGGAGAAGCAGGCTTCCTGCTTGAGCAAGGAGCCTGATGTGGGGCTCAATCCCAGGACCCTGGGGTCATGACCTGACCATGGCAGATGCTTAACCACTGAGCCACCCAGGGGCCCCTCTTTTTCTCTTTATCAACAGTGTGGGGTGACCTGATCAGGTGGAGGGCAGTGGGCAGCAAAAGAATTCACCCAAGGCAGAACAAAAGTGATAGAAATTTATTTGACTGTACCACAAGGGAGTTGTGGACAGCAAAGCAAAAACTGCCAGGAGGCAGTGGTGGGGGACTGTAGTTAAGAGGGAAGGGAGGAATGGGAATACATGGAATTTTCCTTTTTTGATACCTGTGCTTGGTGTTAAGTAGTCCGTCGGTCAGCTAAGGCTTAGCAATATTTTGTGGTGAGTTCCCTAATAAGCCTATTTGCATTCACCCTGGTGGCCACTATGGGCCCCTTTACCTTATTCAGACTTCCATTGTTCAAGCCTGTTAACTAAAAGCAGCCCCTACAAATAGAATTTGCTGCTAAAATATGAAAATGATGTTTAATAGTTGAGGAAATAGTAGGCTTTGTTGCTCCTGACATTGGAAGGAAAATCTAGAAATTTTCCGAAATGTGGGGGTACTACATTGGCTGCTGAGTTGAATTATTAAGGGAGTATCCATTAATTAATTAATTAATTAATTTATTTATTTTTCCTGCTAGTAGGAAGACTTTTTTTTTAAATTAAAATATAATGTATTATTTGTTTCAGGGGTACAGGTCTGTGAATCATCAGTCTTACACAATTCACAGCACTCACCATAGCACATACCCTCCCTAATGTCCATAACCTAGATACCTTAATCCCTCCTCCCCCCCCACCCGCCCCCCAGCAGCCCTCAGTTTGTTTTGTGAGATTGAGAGCTTCTTATGGCTTGTGTCCCTCCCTGGTCCCACTTTGTTTCATTTTTTCCCTCCCTACCTCCCATGACCCCCACCCTGCCTCTCAAATTCCTCACATCAGAGAGATCACATGCTATTTGTCTTTCTGTGATTGACTTGTTTTGGTTAGCATAATACCTTCTAGTTCCATCCACGTCATTGCAAATGGCAAGATTTCGGGGTTTTTGATGGCTGCATAGTATTCCATTGCATATATATACCACACCTTCTTTATCCATTCATCTGTTGATGGACATTTAGGTTCTTTCCATAGTTTAGTTATTGTGGACATTGGTGTTATAAACATTTGGGTGCATGTGCCTCTTCGGATCACTACATTTGTATCTTTGGGGTAAATACTCAGTAGTGAGATTGCTGGGTCATAGGGTAGCTCTATTTTCAACTTTTTGAGCAACCTCCATACTGTTTTCCAGAGTGGCTGCACCAACATGCATTCCCACCAACAGTGTAGGAGGGTTCACCTTTCTCTGCATCCTCACCAACATCTGTCATTTACTGACCTGTTAATTTTAGCCATTCTGACTGGTGTGAGGTGGTATCTCACTGTAGTTTTGATTTGTATCTCCTTGATGCTGTGATGTGGAGCACTTTTTTATGTGTCTGCTGGCCATTTGGATGTCTTCTTTGCAGAAATGTCTGTTCATGTCTTCTGCCCATTTCTTGATTGGATTATTTGTTCTTTGGGTGTTGAGTTTGATAAGTTCTTTATAGATTTTGGATACTAGCCCTTTATCTAATATGTCATTTGCAAATATTTTCTCCCATTCTGTTGGTTGTCTTCTGGTTTTGTTTACTATTTCCTTTGCTGTGCAAAAGATTTTGATCTTGATGAACTCCCAATAGTTCATTTTTGCTCTTGCTTTCCTTGCCTTTGGTGATGTTTCTAGGAAGAAGTTGCTGCAGCTGAGGCCAGGGAGGTTGCTGCCTGTGTTCTGCTCAAGGATTTTGATGGATTCCTGTCTCACATTGAGGTCTTTCATCCATTGTGAGTCTATTTTTGTGTGTGGTGTAAGGAAGTTTTCTAGTTTCATTCTTCTGTATGTGGGTGTCCAATTTTCCCAACACCAATTGCTGAAGAGACTTTTTTCCATTGGACATTCATTCCTGCTTTGTCGAAGATTAGTTGACCACAGAGTTGAGGGTCCATTTCTGGGCTCTCTATTCTGTTCCATTGATCTGTGTATCTATTTTTGTGCCAGTACCATACTGTCTTGATAATGACAGCTTTGTAATAGAGCTTGAAGTCTGGAATTGTGATGTCGCCAACTTTGGTTTTCTTTTTCAATATTCCTCTGGCTATTCGAGGTCTTTTCTGGTTCCATATAAATCTTAGGATTACTATCTCTTTGGAAAAAATTGATGGTATTTTGATAGGGATTGCATTAAATGTGTAGATTGCTTTAGGTAGCATAGACATTTTCACAATATTTGTTCTTCTAATCCATGAGCATGGAACATTTTTCCATTTCTGTCTTCCTCAATTTCTTTCATGAGTACTTTATAGTTTTCTGAGTACAGACTCTTTGCCTCTTTGGTTAGGTTTATTCCTAGTTATCTTATGGTTTGGGTGTAATTGTAAATGGGATCAACTCCTTAATTTCTCTTTCTTCTGTCTTGCTGTTGGTATATAGAAATACAACTGGTTTCTGTGCATTGATTTTATATCCTGACACTTAGTGAATTCCTATATGAGTTCTAGCAGTTTTGGACAAGTTCTAGCAGATTTGGAGTGGATTCTTTCGGGTTTTCCACATAAAGTATCATATCATCTGCAAAGAGTGAGAGTTTGACTTCTTTGCCAATTCGGATGCATTTTATTTCTTTTTGTTTTCTGATTGCTGAGGCTTGGACTTCTAGTACTATGTTGAATAGCAGTGGTGATAGTGGACAATCCTGCCATGTTCCTCGCCTTAGGGGAAAAGCTCTCAGTTTTTCCCCATTGAGAATGATATTCACTGTGGGTTTTTCATAGATGGCTTTTATGCTATTGAGGTATGTGGCTTCAATGCCTACACTTTGAAAAGTGATCAAGAAAGGATGCTGTACTCTGTCAAATGCTTTTTCAGTATCTATTGAGAGTATCATATGGTTCTTGTTCTTTCTTTTATTAATGTATTGTGTCACACTGATTGATTTGTGGATGTTGAACCAACCTTGAAGCCCAGGAATAAATCCCACTTGGTTGTGGTGAATAATCCTTTTAATGTACTGTTGGATCCTATTGGCTAGTATTTTGGTGAGAATTTTTGCATCTGTGTTTATCAAGGATATTGGCCTGTACTTCTCCCTTCTGATGGGGTCTTTGGTTTTGGGATCAAGGTAATGCTGGTCTCATAAAATGAGTTTGCAAGTTTTCCTTCCATTCTATTTTTTGAAAAGTTGCAGGAGAACAGGTATTAATTCTTCTTTAAATGTTTGGTAGACTTCCCCTGGGCAGCCATCAGGCCCTGGGCTCTTGTTTGTTGGGAGGTTTTTGATGACTGCTTCAATCTTCTTACTGGTAATGGGCCTGCTCATGTTTTCTATTTCTTCCTGGTTCAGTTTTGGTAGTTTATATGTCTCTAGGAATGCATCCCTTTCTTCCAGATTGTCAAATTTGCTGGTGTATAGTTGCTCATAATATGTTCTTATAATTGTTTGTATTTCTTTGGTGTTGGTTGTGATCTCTCCTCTATCATTCATGATTTTGTTAATTTGGGTCCTTTCTCTTTTCTTTTTGATAAGTCTGGCCAGGGGTTTATCAATCTTATTCTTTCAAAGAACAAGGTCCTAGTTTCTTTGACTTGTTCTACTGTTCTTTTTCTTTCTTTTTCATTGATTTCTGCTCTGATCTTTATTATTTCTCTTCTCCTGCTGGTTTTAGGCTTTCTTTGCTGTTCTTTTTCCAGCTCCTTTAGGTGTAAGGTTAGATTGTGTACTTGAGTCCTTTCTTGTTTCTTGAGAAAGTCTTGTATTGCTATATACTTTCCTCTAAGGACTGCCTTTGCTGTGTTCCAAAGATTTTCAACAGTTGTGCTTTCATTATCATTTGTTTCCATGAATTTTTTTCAGTTCTTCTTTAATTTCCTGGTTGACCTATTCATTCTTTAGTAGGATGCTCTTTAGCCTCCATGTATGCAAATTCTTTCCAACTTTCCTCTTGTGATTGAGTTCTAGTTTCAAAGCATTGTGGTCTGAAAATATGCAGGGAATGATCCCAGTCTTTTGGTACTGGTTGAGACCTGATTTTTGACCCAGGATGTGATCTATTCTGGAGAATATTCTATGTGCACTAGAGAAGAATGTGTATTCTGTTGCTTTGGGGTGGAATGTTTTAAATGTATCTGTGATGTCCATCTGGTCCAATGTGTCATTTAAAGCCTTTATTTCCTTATTGATCTTTTGCTGAGATGAGCTGTCCTTTTCAGTGAGGGGGGTGTTAAAGTCCCCTACTATTATTGTATTATTGTCAATGTGTTTCTATGATTTTGTTATTAATCGGTTTATATAATTGGCTGCTCCGATGTTAGGGGCATAGATATTTAAAATTGTTAGATCTTCTTGTTGGACAGACTCTTTAAGTGTGATATAGTGTTCTTCCTCATCTCTTATTATAGTCTTTGACCTAAAATCTAATTTATCTGATATAAGGATTGCCATCCCAGTTTTCTTTTGATGTCCATCAGCATGGTAAATTGTTTTTCACCCCTCACTTTAAGTCTGGAGGTGTCCTTGGGTTTAAAATGAGTGTCTTGCAGACAGCATATGGATTTTTTTATCCCTTCTGATACCCTGTGTCTTTTGATTGGGGCAGTTAGCCCATTTACATTCAGGGTAACTATTGAAAGATATGACTTTAGTGCCATTGCATTGCCTGTAAGGTGACTGTTACTGTATATTGTCTCTCTTCCTTTTTGGTCTGTTACTTTTAGGCTCTCTCTTTGTTTAGAGGACCCCTTTCAATATTTCCTGTAGGGCTGGTTTGGTGTTTTCAAATTCTTTTAGTTTTTGTGACCTGGAAGATTTTTATCTCTCCTTCTATTTCCAGTGACAGCCTAGATAGTTTTAGTAATTCTTGGCTGCACATTTTTCTCATTTAGTGCTCTGAATATATCATGCCAGTCCTTTCTGGCCTGCCAGGTCTCTGTGGATAGGTCTGCTGCCAATCTAATATTTCTACCATTGTAAGTTATAAACCTTTTTTCCTGAGCTGCTTTCAAGGTTTTCTCTTTGTCACTAAGACTTATAAGTTTTACTATTAGATGATGGGGTGTTGACCTATTTTTATTGATTTTGAGGGGAGTTCTCTGTGTCTCCTGGATTTTGATGCTTGTTCCCTTCACCAAATTAGGGAAATTCTCTATTACAATTCGCTCCAATATACATTCTGCCCCCTCTTTTTTCTTCTTCTAGTGTTCTAATTATTCTAATATTGTTTTGTCTTAGGGTATTGCTTATCTCTCGAATTCTCCCTTCATGGTCCAGTAGTTGTTTATCTCTCTTTTGCTCAACTTCTTTATTCTCCATAATTTGGTCTTCTATATCACTAATTCTCTCTTCTGTTTCATTTACCCTAGTCATAAGAGAATCAATTTTTCATTGCACCTCATTAATAGCTTTTTTGATTTCAACTTGGTTAGATTTTAGTTCTTTTATATCTCCAGGAAGCCATTTTATTTCTCCAGAAAGGGATTCTCTAGTATCATCCATGCTTTTTTCATACCCAGCTACTACCTTGGTAATCCTTATTCTAAACTGTAGTTCTGACATCTTACTAATGTCCATATTGATTATGTCCCTAGCCATCAGTACTGTCTCTTGTTGTTGTTGTTGTTTTTGGTGGTGAGTTTTTCTGCCTTGTCATTTTATCCAGATAAGAATAGATGAATGAGAGAACAAAATACTAAAAGGGTAGCAACAACCCCAGAAAAATATACACTAACAAATTGGAGGAGGCCCCAAACCAGGGGGAGAATAAAGGAGGTTAAAAAAAAAAAAAGAAAAGAAAACAAATATATGACTGGTGAATAGAACAGAGCCACACACTTGATTTTGGGTGTATTTTGGTCTGTTAGAAGAAACTGCCTCCCAACTGTTAAAGAAAGAAAAACATATATATATGTATATATACATATATATATATATACACACAAAAATAAGAGTAAACATGATGAAGGGATGCAATATGAATGTAAAGATGACAATTTTAAAAGATTCTAAAAAAGGAATTGATAAGATAAGAAGTAGGTTGAATTAAAAAAAAAAAAAGCGGAGGTAGAATGTGATCAGGCTGGAAACTAGAACAAAGCCATGAGCTAGATTTAGGGTATATTTTGATTTGTTAGGAGAAACTGTATCCCAAATTTTTAAAAAAAGAAAGACCTATATGTATATAAGAAATATGTTTAAATACAATGAAGAGGTAGAATATTACTATAATAATGAAAATTTAGAAAGATTTTTCAAAAGGTATTGATAAGATAAAATAGTTTTAAAAAGTTAAAAGAGGAAAGAGGAAAATTTAAAAAATAGAATAAGAAAAAAATAAAATTAAAAAATTTAACTTTGAAAGACTAAGGAATCATGGGGAAAAAAGCCATGAATTCTATGTGCTATATTCCTCTAGCTCTGGAGTTCCACAGTTCTCATTGGTCAATGAACTTGGTCTTGGCTGGATGTTCTTGCTGATCTTCTGGGAGAGGGGCCTGTTGCAGTGATTCTCAAATGTCTTTACCCATGGCGGAATTCACCACCCTTGCCAGTGTCCAGGCTACGTAATCTGCTCGGTTTTGCTCTTGTTAGCTTTTGTTCCCTGAATGCTTTCCGTACAGCTTTGGAGGACAGGAATGAAGATGGCAGCCTCCTAATCTCCGGCCATAGGAGCCAAGAACTCAGTGCCCCACTCCTCAGTGCGCCCTCAGAGAAAAGCAGTCAATCCCTCCCATCTCCTGGTCTCCAGCCACACTCCATGCTCACCTAGCCCATGACCAAACGTTTCTATGTCTGGTGCACAGCCCTGTTTGGAGTCTCTAAACCCAGCCAATTCCTGCAATGTGCTTCCATGCCACTCCTCCTGGAAGAGGAAGGTGAGTCTCCCCAGATCTGCTACTTGTGGGGTCCCTGCTCTAAGAGCAGAGGCATGACTGTGCCTCAGATCATGGTTTAAGGTAACCCTGAGCTGAAAGTGCACTCCTCAGCTCCGTCTCTGTAGCCAGCTTCCCTGCTCTGATACCTGGAGGCTTTGCTGCACTCAGGCACCTCCAGTTTTTTGTGACCCTGTGGGTCCTGAGATCATACTGTCCCTGCGAGGGCTCCACTCCCTGCTTAGCCTCTGGAGTGATGTCCCTCAGTGGAGCTGACTTCTAAAATTTCCGATTTTGCTCCACTGCTCTACCATTTGCTGGAAGATGTCCCCTCCCCGCAACCCATCTATCTTCCCATATATTGCTTTGGATTCACTTCTCCGCACGTCCTACCTTCCAGAAAGTGGTCACTTTTCTGTTCCTAGAATTGTTGTTGTACTTCTCTTCAATCTCCTGTTGAGTTTGTAGGTGTTCAGGATGGTTTGATAAATATATAGCTGAACTCCTGGAGCCTGATGATATTCAGGTCTCCTGTTCCTCTGCCATCTTGCTCCTCTAATTCTTGTAGTATTGAGTGTTTTTTTAAATGAATGAATTCCGAGTTTCATAATTACTTTTTCTGCATCTATGAAGATAAAAATATAATTTTCCTCCTTAACTTTATTGGTATGCTGAATTATTTTAAAAGACTTTCTAATATTTAGCAAGCTTTCCATTCCTGGGAGGGGAGACCACATAGACTATATAATTTTTTTATTGTGCCACTGGATTCTATTGGCTAATAGTTTGAGATGTTTGCATTGATATTCATAAGTGAGAATGGTTTAATTTTCTTTGGCTATAATCTTTTTCAAGTTTTTGTGTCAATCTGCTTCCTTCACAGCTGAGTTTGGAAGTTTTCTCTCTTTGTGTTCTGGAAGAATTTAAATAACATTACTATTATTTCATCTTTAAAAAGTTTGGTAGAATTTCCTTGTGAAACTTTCTGGTTCTGGTGCTTCTTTCAGGGAGAGTCCATAGAACTATTTTCTCTTTGTCTCCCATGGGAATTGTCTTATTTATGTTTTCTATCTCTGCATGGTTAATTTTGCTGCTACATCACTTATAAAATTATTCATTTCAATTTGGGGTTCCAAATTTATACAGAGAGCTGTGCAAAACTGGGGTGACCATAAAAATCATTTTCCAATTGAGATCTAAAGTGTGTGATCACAAGCAATGCTGGGACAACAAGGTGGAACAAATGGTCATCCTCTGCAGTCATTCCTTATGATTTGTTCAAAGTCCCTGATTGATGTTACTTCTCCTTTGTCATTTTCCCACCTTGCCTTGCTTTTCTTTAATTATCTGGCTAATGTTTTGTCTCTTTCATTTATTTCATTCAGAGAAACAGCTTTGTATTTAACTGATAATTCTAGTATTTTCCTTTTTATTGACTCATTAAGATTTGTTTTTGTCTTATTAGTTCCTTCTTTTGGCTTTATTTTGGTTTACTATTTTTTTCCTTCTAGTTCTTAGAATTGGTAGTTAATTTATATATACGCATTGTACTTTTATGTGTATATGTTCTTGCATATGTATGCTTATTTATTTACATAACACACATATATGTAATTTTCCCTCTCACTAGTGCTTTAACTATACATCATAGCTTCTGATGTGTAATGTTACCATTTTTGTTATGTTTAAGAACTTCCATGATTTTGTTTTGTATTTCCTCCTTGGATTAGGAGTTAATGGTGCATGTGTTTGCATGTGTGTGTTCATATCTCTTAAAACTACTATTATTTGAAATTGATTTCTAGTTTTATTTCACTGGAGTCAAAGAATGATCTTTGTACCATACCCACCCTTGGGAGTTTATTGAGGTTTTCTTTGTGGCCTAAACTCTGGCCAATTTTCCTGAATGTTACATATGTACTTGAAATGAAAATGTATTTTTTTATTGTCAGTCTTCAGAGTTTGCATGGGATGTGTCCTTGACTCTGGTTCACCCACTATTTTTGTCTGATCACTTGTTGATAGCCCTCAGCTCGGTTACACTGCCGTACCTTTTGCTTTTTGCCATGGCTTCTCTGCTGCTGCTGTGTGGAGCATGGCCAGGAGCCTGCTCAGCATTCTAGCATATGTGCAAACCTAGAAGCCCTGTGGTATTAACAAGGCATTCAGATCTTCTGGGGCAACTCTGGGAGATGGGAAACAGGGGTGAAATATTCTCTTCCATGTCTCAGGCAATTGATTCTGAGATACATTCCCTATACATGGCTTTCCAGATGGGTACCTTGTCACTTGCTTTCTTGTAGTTGTTGTCAGTGGATTTTGACTTTGCTATGCTCTTGCCTTGTCTTTTTTTTTTTTTTAAATGGGTAATTTATTAAGATTCCTAAACTACACCTCCACTGCTGATATTTTCTCATAGTTTTTCTTATAAATTTAACATATGTTTATATCCCTCACCAATACATTCTTTTTGCATACTTATGGAGCCTAGGTAAGTACAACTGTATTGTTGGTATTCTGCAGCAATTTGCTTTTTTTTTTTTTTTTTAAAGCTTTTTTCAGATTCACTTGTGATGTATATAGTTGGATGTATCAGTTAAGGGACTGACAAACGAGTACCACTCTAGGTATGAAATAGAAGAAATTTAATACAGGGCATTGGTTCCATGGAGGATGAAGAGCCAAAAAGTAGAGGATGATGAAGCAAGCCAGCTATTAGTAACAGCACAAGGACCCTCCACCACTAGGGTGGGAAGGACATAGGGGGAGTCTACTCTGAGTTCTCTGTGGGCTTGCCTGAAACAGAAGGCAGCCTAAAGCAGCAAGTATGTGGCCTTGGTCTTATTGCCACCTTCTAAATTTCATGTCAGTGCACTTAATTGATTAGACCTAATTTGTACTCTGTTTCTTAGCTACTGGGAGTCTGAGAATTTTTGTTTTTGTTTTTTATTTTTTTTTAAGATTTTATTTATTTACTTGACAGATAAGAGATCACAAGTAGGCAGAGAGGCAGGCAGACAGAGAGGGGGAAGAAGGCTCTCTGCTGAGCAGAAAGCCCAATGTGGGGCCCGATCCCAGGACACTGGGATCATGACCCGTGCCGAAGGCAGAGGCTTTAACCTACTGAGCCACCCAGGTGCCCCTTGTTTTGTTTTGTTTTTTAGATAAGATTTGTGCAGCGCAGGGATACACATCAGAGAAAAGTGGAAATGGAGTCTGAGCATCAGTCAACTACATCTTCAAAAACTTGTACAGTCTTGTCTTCCCACCTAAGTCCTTAATTCATCAGGTCTTATGCTGTCAGGAAAGAACCTTATTTTATTTTTCCGCATGGATAACCAATTGTCCAAGTACCATTTCTTGAAAATCTGTTCTTCCTCTACTGGTCTGCAATGCTATTTTCATCATAAGTGAAGTTTCCGTGTATGTGTGGTTTGTTTCTGGTTTCTCCATTCTGTTCTTTTGGTCAGTTTGTCTATCTCTGTACCAACACCACACTGTATTGATTAATATATCTTATGTATTTTTTGATATCTAGCAATATTCCCTAATCTTGATCCTTCCAGAAGTGTTTTAGCTCTTCTTTGGGATTTTGCTTTTCTTTTCTCTTTTCCAATATTTTATTATTTACATTTCCAAACATATAAAAAGTTGAGAGCATTCTACAGGGAATATGCATTATACCTATTATCCTAATTTATCCAGATTTTATCATTAACATTTTGTTATACTTGCCTTATCATATAGCTATCCTTCTATTTATCCCTTTATCCTTCAATCAACGCATATTACTTCTGATGAATTTCAAAGTATGTCGTAGATAGTAACAGGCAAAACTGATGTATGATGGAAAAAAAAAAATCAGAACAATGAGCAATCAGCCCCAAATGGCCAATGACTTGGTAATTACCTTCCCTTTCCCTAATTTTTGCCCAGCGTCAACACAGGACCAACCAGATAAAGACAAATATGTTCCCCCAAACCAATCATATAGATGACCCATTTGTAACTAGTTCATTTCCAGGTTCACCATGCCAACAACTCCCACCCAGAGCACACTTGAAGGCTTCCCTTTATTTCACTACAAAGCTTTCATTTACCCATCTGCCCTCGAGTCACTGCCAAACCCAAGTCATGGTGGCTCACTCCCTTGCTGTAGTAGGCTCTGAAGTGAACAGTCTTTGCTCGCTCTCATGTGAGGGCCCCTCATTTATTTCCACACTTCCGAACGTGTGCAAAGAATGTGAATAGGTGATTAAAAGCCACAAAAGAAAAAAAGAAAGAAGAAGAAAAGAGAAAAAGAGTGAAAAGTATGGATGTTTGATTTCACTACTATTCAGATAAATGCAAACCAAGCTCACATACCAGACTGGTAAAGTTAAATGAATGCTAGTGCCTTATCATGAAGAGACTATGGAGGAAGGTCATTGTTGGTGAGTTTATGTGGGATACTTTGTAGAAGGGGATACTTTGGCCGCATGTATGTAAAGCTCTAAAAATGTCCATATTTTGGTCCTGAAATTGAACTTTTATTAATTTAATCTACCAAAACTGTCTGTCCTATGTACAAAGATACCTATTTCATTGTTAGTAAGAAGGAAATAGGAGAAGCAAGTTGTATGTCAACTTAAAGAATTAGCAGTGGCATGGGCATGCTATGAAGGCGCACACACGAGTTGTGTCTTTCTACAATGTCAGCTTTATTCAGTCATAAAGCAAAGAAAACACAATTATAAAGCAGGTTTAGGATCCCAAACTCAATGACATTTCACCATGTGATTAATTTGGCTTCTTACACAGCATACAAAGCAGGACAGAAGACAAGTCACACAGCAAACAAGATAACACGGGGGACAGGAAGTTAACAGATCAAACACGAAGTCGTCTGTGGGTGCACAGTTGAGATAAGGCCTTGGTCTGGTCCGGGTCAGCTCTCAGCACTGACTGCTTCTGATATTCAAGCAGAAAGGATCTGAGTTCCGCTCAGAGATCCATCCATCAGATCTGTCAGCAGCAGCTGCCTTTTTGCAGTGGTCAGACGGAGAGGGGCAGTGTCTGAAGAATCTGACAGTTTGCTACCCCAAATCCTCCTTTTTAAAAGGGATTTCATCAGTCTTAGGCCTCTGTAGACCAACTCTGCTTCTGCTTTGTTGTCAATTCTGGGCTATCATCATCTGGTGCTGGTCTCCATGATATCTGGTAACCAAGTACCCTTACTGCTAGCATCATTGCTGACATTGGTCCCCGCTTGACAAGGGTGACTCCATTTTGCTCTCCACAAGTAGTATTGGCAAATAGTTTGTAATTGCAATGTTCATATATACAATTATGTAATTTTTTTGAAAGGTCACACATGTACTTTTACTTCTTAGTAAAGTATATCTCCCACCACTTACCACCCAGTTTTGTTTTTTGTTTTTTGTTTTACATTAACACTTGGGCATGAATCTGAGACTTTTTGACACAGGAGAGGGGACTAATAATGCCTAGAATAAAAAAGTCATTTCTTAGCTTTGAACATTTTAAAGTGCCTATCAAGATAAAAATAAAAACAGGACTTTAGGAAAGAAAATAAAAATACTAATTTTCTAGAAAATTCTCAAACTATATTTTCACAAATTGAGCATCAATCCTTGGAGCATGAAAGAGTGGAGGTTATGATAAAAAGAATGTTCCAATTTCACATCATGTACAAAAGCCCTTGTGGGATTAGGGGTGGAAGAAGCTAGGAGACAAATAAGAGGGGAAAATGAATTCAGTTTTAGTGGGTTTTGTGCCCTACTTCTGGTATCTTCTGGGTCCCTGTTAGATCTCTGGGATTCCTTGACAGTTGTTTGGAAATCTCAGAACTTAGGGGACTTACAGCTTGCTTCCCATTTGATCTTCTGGTTGACCAGCTATGTGTCTGTCCATGGCTATATCTTTATATGTCCCATGGCTATATGGAGTGGGCACAACAGCAATGCCAGTATGGTAGACTTAGGCGGACAGAGGGTCTGAGAGAGGGTCCCATGATTCCCTTCAGCCCAGGCATGATGTTGAAGACAGCCAGACATTCCAGTGTGCCCCAGTTTGGTGATGGGAGGCGGGGTATAGAGCGGGGAATGCATATTATGTTCAGAGTCAGTATCATCTTGGCACTGTTGGGTCCCCCCAAAAATGGGTAACCCAATAATGGGTCCGTGATTAAAGGAGCAAGACTGATACAAAGTGAAAGTCAAGCAAAGCTTTATTTCGCACCAAGCATCAAGAATCAAACCGACCGTCAAACAGACTGGTCAGGGCCGCCCCTTACAGAGAGGGCGACCCCTCCCTGTTTTCCAGACTAACTTTTATAGAGCAAAGGCCATGTGGTTGGGCCTGGCCACATACAGGTGGCCAATGAAATTGTAACACACAGAGAAAGCTGCACAGTCATGCTAGGTGACCAACTGAATTACAATTTACCTTAGTAGACATTTGAACCAGCCTATCACCTTGTTCAGAATTGGCGCCCAAAAGGTGCCTAAAGGGCAGGGTCCATACTCCTTGGTAGCTAGGAGACAGTATGCGTCCCCACTGATTGAATACCTCCACCTGGCCTGACCCACCCTTGTATTTGGACTTTGTTACCTGGGACTGGTTTCCGGGACTTGTTTTTAAGTAAGTTCCCCTGGGGGGGGGGGTGCAGAGTCAATTTAAGTTTTACAACAAAATGGCAGTTCAACCGGGGTGGGGCTGCTCTGGCTGAATAGGCCTTTACAGCACAAGGGAATGAGTGACCAGTGAGGGACAATGGGGCTTTGCGACAAACGTGGTACGATAGTCTCATAGCAGATCATAGACAGGGCCTGGGCCTGAAGTTCTCAAGTTTCTTGAGAGTCCACTTTAAAGCCTGGCTTGATTTCTCTAGAACACAAGCAATAATAAGACAAAAATTATCAGAGAGATTTGGGCAAAACAAAGTTCACAGGGAGATGTGCAGCATCATAAAAGAGAAAATGGAGGAAAATTGCACTGAAACGTGGGAAGGTTTAGAATGAATAAACAGACTCTAAAATAATTACAATCACCAGTGCATAGGTGTGGCTTAATCTTATGGAGGAGTGGGCATGGGGTATAAGGATATTTGGAGCTGGTTGGAAACCCAAGGTATCAAATCACTCACAATTTCAAGGTTGATTGGCTCTTGACACAGAAATATCTGGGTTAACTGGAAAGACACCTTGGGACCCGTTGCGGGATGGGAGGGGGGCTGGAGGAGGAGTCCGAAGTGAGAGTCAGACATTCCAAGGTTGAGCATAGTATTCTGCTAAGCAGACCTCCTCTATGAGATAAAATGAGACTCAAAAGGAGGGGCAGGGCAGGGGGTTGGAGAAAAGAAGGGGCATTTTGTGCTCTTTTATTTTTAAATTTTATTCGATAATCAAAATGTCTGTAAGCAGCAATTTAAGCCTGGGGAAAGTGCCCACTGAAAAATTGCGTTGAATAGCAGACCTCAAATCTCATTACATGAGTAATGGTCTAACAAAGCCTGTCTATTCTTTGCCACCCACTTGAGCTTGTACAATGCAAATAATCCCTTAGGCCAGAAGAGGAATCTAATGCAAATGCTGTTTTTCTACAGATGCCTTATTGTTCCTTTTCCAAATACAACCCTGAAGACTGTAGTTTGTTTGTGATGTAGGAAAATCATTTGGCTGCTGTGAGCTAGGAAATTGGTGCGGAAAGAGTTGTCACAGACACATGAAGTGGCCTGTGTTTTACTTTGACAGTGCTATTTGGAGTGAAGAAGCAGGTTTTGATACTAAATTGGGATAATACCATTTTTATAAGGACCACTTATATAAAAGTAGTCTAAATTTTTCTTTATTAATAGATTGTTCTCCTGTGACCAGTGACGTACAACTTATTAGAGATACTAAAGGTTAACAGAGGGTCGAATATTTTGGCTAGTGTCTTTTTCTGGGATAACTCATGAGAGCTGTTCTGCTAAATATAGAGTGACCTTGTTTTTTTGTTTATGATAAAAAGAAGAGAAGAGCAGAAAATAATAGATAAGGGAAGGAAAAAAAAGGAAAGGAAAGAAAGAAGAAATCTACTACACTTCTGAGTTTGCCCAAACTGCCATAATAGGTCTTGGCTGGCCTCCCCTGCTTCCCTTTATTCTCCCAAGTCAATCACCTCAAGGTTGTCAGACTCCTCTTATCATGCCTCACATCCTGTCACTATTGTACTTCAAACCCTCTGATGGCTTCTCATTACATTCAAAATAAAATCCAAGCTTCCCACTCTGGCTTAATAGATCCTATCTGACCCCGGTCTCTACTTGCTTCTCCTTCCCCAAATAGCTCCAGCCTAACTTTCTCTCTGTTCCTTAAATAGGCCAGATTTATTCCCAGCTCAGGAGGCTTGTTTGCTGTCCCCTCCCTGGAAACATTCTGCCTCAGGTGTTTGCATAATTGCCATATTATTTTTTTTAACACTTCCTTGGGATATAATTTACATACGATACAAGTAAACAATTTAATGGTTGTTAGTATATTTACAGAATTGTGTGGGCATCACCCATAATCTCATTTCAGGATATTTTTTTGCCTCCAAAAGAAATCTTATACCCATTAACAGTCACCTCCATTCCCTGCCTCCTTCTCCAGCCCTAGAAAATTTATAATCTAAGTTCTGCCTCTACAGATTTGCTTATCTTGGATTTTTTACATAAATGGGATCATAAAGTATATGGTCTTTCCTGGCTGGCTTCTCTCACTTAGAATGTAGTCAAGGTTCACCCATGTTGCAGCACATATTAGTAGTACTTTGTTACTTTGTTCTTTTTTATTGCTGAAGAGCGGCCTCTGGTACTGATGTACCACGTTTTGTCTACGCATTCATCAGTGGATAGTAATTTGTGCTGTTTTTACTTTTTGGCTCTTATGAACAGTGCTTCTGTGAACGTTCATGCACAAGTCTTTGTGTGGACATATGTTTTCATTTTCCTGGGTAGACAGAAGTGGACATGCTGGCTCAAAAAGTAATCCTGGGTTTAGCATGTTGAGCAATTGTTTTCTTTTCTTTTCTTTTCTTTTTCTTTTCTTTCTTTTTTTTTTTTTTAAGATGTGAACCTTCAATTTTTTATTTTTTAAACCTGTTTCATATTTTTATTTACTTTTTATTCTTTTTTTTTTTTTGATGTAGTGTTCTGTAGTGGCTGCACTATTTTCCATTTCCACCAGGAATGTAAGAGGGCTCCAATTTCTTTACATTCTTGCCAACATATATGCCATCTGGTTTTGTCCCGTTATTCTGGTCTGTACTCCAGTGACGGAGCTGGTCCATCTTGGTGACCAGCACAATAAAACCTCTACAGTCACCATCATGTACTTTTATGTATTGATTACTTAAAAGCACTTATTTGAAATGTTGCTATTTTTGTTTACTTGTTTATTGTCTATTTGTACCCTAACCTTACCCATCAGAATGTAAGTCACGTAAAAGAAGATGTTGTCCGTATTGTTTTGTATGTTTGTGACTCTGCAATGCTTCCTGGCATATAATATGTGCTGAATTGCTATTTAATGAATAGACCAGTAAAGTAAGTAAAAGAACTAAAATAAATTAGTAAAGTAACATAGTTATCAAAGCAAGTTTGGGAGAATTTCCTTGAAATATACATTGACAGGAGACAGAGACTCTGCCTTTGATATAATCTGTGGAATCCCAAGGGTTGTTTCAGAAGTGTGTGTTTAATGTTATAAGAGACAGCTACACTGTTTCAAAACAGCTGTAGCCCCCACCAGGAATGTAGGAAACTTTCAGTAGCTCCACATCCTTGCTGGTACTTAGTCTTGTCAATTTATTATCAGTATTGTTGTTATGGTTATTAACGTCATTCTAGTAGGTGTGTTCTGCTAGGTCATTGTGTGTGTGTGTGTGTGTGTGTTTTAATTGTGGTTTTAATTTGCCTTTTTAAATGACTAATAATTTGAGTCTTTTTTCATGTGCTTATTTGCCATCCATATGTTATTTTATTTGAGGTATTTGTTTGAATCTTATGGTTGTTTTTTTGTTTTGTTTTGTTTTGTTTTCCCCAACTGGGCTGTTTTCTAATTGGGTCATGGCAGTGCTTAACATATTTTGAATGCCAGTTCTTTATTAGATACGTATTTTCTAAGTATTTTCTCCCCATCTACAGCATGTCTTCATTTTCTTTCTTCTTTTTAGAATTTATTTTTATTTTTTCAATTTCTTTTTAGTTGGACCCTGGTATTATTCTCTCTCTCTTTCTAACAATCAACTTTATTTTTTAGGTACATTTTTGACTTACGGAAAAATTGTGAAGATGGTACAGAAAGTTCTTCCTATATGTCTGAACCCAGTTTCCCCTATTATTAACAGTTTCCATTAGCTTGGTGCATTTCTTTCTTTCCTTTTTTTAAGTTTGTCGGTAATTTTTTCATTTGTGAGAGTTTGGAAAATTTCACCTTTATGACTCAACTAACGAACCAATGTTGATACATTATTACAAACCAAAGTCTGTACTTTATTCAGAAGGCTACATTTTTATTTCCTTAGTGTTTACCTGATGTTATTTTTTGGATCCAGCATCCCATTCAGTGTAGCACATTATAGTTGGTCCTCCGTCTTTTGGTAGGTTCCTCTTGGCTGTGACAATTTCCCAGTTTCTTTGTTTTGATGTCTTTGATGTTTTGAAAAGTACTGGTCAGATATTTTGTAGAATTCCTTTGAACTGACATTTTTCTAATGTCTTCCTCGTGATTGGGCTGGGGTTATATGTTCTTAGAAGGAAGACCACGGAAGTGAAGTGTCACTTTCATGATATCATTTAAGGATATATAATATCAAACACACATTATCACTGCCGAGGCTGCCCTTAATCTCCTGGCTAAGACAGTATGTGTCAGGTTTTTCTATGTCAAGTTATTTCTTTTTCCTCTTTTCTGTACTGTGTTGTCTTGAAGGGTTTTACTGTACACACCCCACAGTTGTACATGAGGGAGTTAAATAAAGTCCACCTCCTTGAGAATGGAGTGTCTACTTACATTATCTGAAATTCTTCTGCGTGGGTGTATTATCTCTTCTTCCCATTTATTTATTCATTCTAATCATTTACTTAGGTTGATGAGAACTTGTGGGTATTTATTTTATAATTAGAGTTACAATCAAGATAACTTTATTTTGTTGCTCAAATTGTTCTATCTTTTGCCACTGAGATCTTTTTCAATTGGTCCAATGTCCCTTTGACACATTCCCATGCAATCAGAATGTTTTTGAACACTTGCTTACTTTCTGGCATCCCAAGATGCTCCAGGCTAATCTTATTTATTTCTTGACCCAGTCCTAGAATCAGCCATTTCTCTAAGCAGTCCTATTTTCTTTTATTGGAGAATGATGTTAGGATCTAAGGTCTCTATGCTTGGTGTGATTGTTGCTATTGGAATGCTTCTAAGTCCTTTCAGCTGATTAGGCATGAAGACATGTATGTTTGCATCTATGTTTATAAGGGATATTGATCGGATTAATTTTTTTCTTGGAATATCTTTTTAAAAATTTTTGATATCAGGTTACAAAACCAATACACAAAATTAATAACCTTCATATAAACAACAAAAACAACAACAACAAAACCCAAAAATCATTTCCCTCTCAAGCTCTGTCATAAGAGAGACAAGGTGGGAGGTTGTCTCTCCTTGAATTTTGAGTTTCTTGTTTGCCCTGTGATCTCAGCTGTCTGAGAAGCTTACAAAAATTACAATTTTTATCTGGCTTTCCTCACTGTTAAGGATTTTTTTGTTTTTGTTTTTGGTATTTATTTATTTAGCATTCTAGGAAGAAGGGAATCTCTCAAAAATCAATCCCTAATGTAGCTAGTTGGTTCTGAATTCAGACATTTCATGGGGAAATGAGTCACAATCCAGGGAACAAGTTCACATTCCCAGTATCTACTCTTATTCTTGAGACTAGAGCAGAGGTTTGAATGTTATGGGGCACTCTGGGATACAGGGCCAGTCTGCATAATGTAGACTAGAACAGAAGGTGGATCCTGGGGTGACATCAACATCTGTAGCTAAGGGATGTAATTTCTTAAAAAATTTAGTGGGAATTCTCATGGAGAAGTTTTGAGAAGGTGTGAGAAAAAGTCAAATCCTGAGGGCAGGTGAGCAAGGACACCATCTGGTAGGCATACCGTGAAGAGACCTCCTAAGAAGTCCTTAACTTGTGAGATTAGGAGAAAAGTAAAATTTGGCATGTATGTTTAAAATAATTTCCCTATAAATCTAATTCCTTAGAGATTACTTATACCAATAGTTCTCAAACCTGTGTACACATTAAAATTATTCCGAGTATTTTTATAAAATGCCAGTCCTTGGTTCCCATCCTGGATCAATTATATAAACATGTCTGGGTGTTTTTTTCTAGGCAATGGTAGCTTTTTGAAAACCTCAGATCATTTTAATGGGCAGTCATATTGAAAATCATTGACTAGATGTTTTACTGTAATCTGAAAAGCCAATATAGACATGAGGTCCTAAAGGTAAAGGAAACCTGTCTATACTACATTCTGCTTTGAAGCAGGCCTCTGGGAGAGGGTGAGTTTACAATAAGGGGAATTCAGGTAGCAAGTTCCAGGTGCTAGAGAAGCAAGTGGGGGCCTAGAATGGAGAAAAAAATCTTTGACAAAGATTATAGAGTATGGATTGAGGTTGGTTACCTGCAACCAAGAGGAAACTCCTCCTATTTAAAGGGAGCTGTAACCGTGAAGGAAGAGTTAGAACACTGTGACTTGGGTTACACTCACTTTATTAAAGACTTGCCATATGTCCTATTATCTTTTTCTCAACTTCTCCACTGTCTGGTGAAAATGATGATCCTGGGCTCAGAAACCTTGCTGTGGATAGGGAGGATCTGAAAGGTCTAAGCAAAGAAGTAACATGGACAGGTTATTGGCTGTATGTGTTTTCCTCCCCAAACTAAAAATTCCTTGATGGGTTAGACTGCGCCTTATTTATGTATATCCAATATCTGTAGATACA
Source organism: Enhydra lutris kenyoni (assembly GCF_002288905.1). NCBI lineage: Eukaryota > Metazoa > Chordata > Mammalia > Carnivora > Mustelidae > Enhydra > Enhydra lutris. Next base: position 31,127,607 of record NW_019154100.1, on the reverse strand, counting down.
TGATTAGTTAATTTTCCTGTCCATTTACTCATCAAAGTCTTTATGAACTTGTTATGTTTCAGGCAGTGGTTTAGGCCTGTGGATAAAATATGGAGTAGACAGACTAGTCTTTCCCCCATGAGTCTTACATTCTAGTAAGGGAGATAGTCACTGACCAAGATAGTTATTGAACAAGTAAATGAATACAAATCCAGATAGTAAATGTTATGAAGAAAACAAAGTAGGTTAAATGTACAGAGCATATATAGAGATATTTGCAGGAAGAAACCCTATTTTGGATAGGGCTAGTAAGGGAAGCCTTTCTGAAGACATCTGAAGATCTGAATGAAAAAGTACCACCTATTTGAATGTCTGGGGAAAGTGGAATAGCAAATGCAAAGAGGAAACAGCAAGGGAATTCCCCTGGAAGTGAGAGTGCCCTTAATACGCTCAGGCATTGGCAAGACAATCCATGAAATTGAATCACAGTGAGAAAGGGAGAGAGTGGCATGAAATGAACTCTTGGACATATGCAAGACTGGGTCATGTAGAGCACGGCAGATCTTGGTAAGGAGCTGACATTTAATTATAAATATACTGAAAAACTATTGGAAATTCTTATTCAGGGGAGCAAAGTACCTGATTTGTCTTTAAAGGACTACTCTGGCCATTGGGTGGCAAGTGAATAACATGAAAGAACAAAATATCATTAGGACACTCTCTTATGAGCATAAACATCTTGGTTAGGTGAGGTAGATTGAGTGTTCCAAGACACAGGATGGAAAAATATTCCATTCAGCCATATCTCTGGGACATCATTATGATCTAAAAGGACTCAATTAATCTCTTTGAAGGGAAAAGTTCCTCTGAGATGCAATTCCTGTTGGATGATGTCCCATGCTGTTGGCGAGAATCTATAAAACACCGTCTCAGACACAGTAATCCCGGAGGACCCAGGCACCGCATCTTGATTGCTGTCATCATAAACAGTTGCATCTGGTTGCTGGAGTGCCAGGCACATGAGTCCATGTTCCATACCTGTGGTAACTGGAACATCATTTTCTATTATGTTCTATTTTGTCCTGACAGACAAATGATTAATTAGCACAATCAGCATCTCTCCTTGAAAATGGCCATGGATCAGTGTGTTCCTCTCCATCATGTAATTGAATCAGAGCCCACACACCTGTTTCCACTTCCTTTAAACAAACACCTGCCCAATAACCAACACAAAGCAATATTAAATCTCAACCTGTCTTGTGCATAAGTACATCTTTCAACTTGACCTAATCAATGCTGAAAGCTATGAAAACATGGGTCTCAGAGAAGACTGCTGCCTGATCCTCACATGTAATCAGAGCGTCTGCAGCTCTGACCACATACAGGGGGCTGCGTGACAGAGCTAGCCATGGCTATATTGTGGAGCGATTCAGAGTTTGGCTCTGGGGTCAGAGCAGCCTAGGGTCATACTTGGTTTTCCAGTTGTGTGACATTGAGCAAGTCACTTAACCCCCATAAGTCTCTGGTTCCTCATCTATAAACTGGGGATAATGGTGTTTTTGACAAATGTTTGCTGCTTTTCTACATGTAAATCATGCATACAAAGTTTTAACCTTTTTAGCACATACTAAACAACTGTTGTTAGCATTATTTACTATAATAAAAGAATATGAAGAACAATTAGATTGGCAAATTTTAGTTCTGGTTAAGATGGAGTAGATGCATGCCACTCTAGCTTTTCTGCAGATGACAACAAAAAGTCCTGAACAGAATACATGAAACACCATCTGAGGACTCTGAAGGATATATAGTAACAAATTAACTGGGGAGGAGACTAAAAAACTCAAAGAACACCTATGGAGAAGAGTTTCTGTTTCTTCTTTCCTCCCATATTTCCTGGCATAGATTCCAGGGAAACCTGAATCTTGAAACTGTGCAGTAGGTGTTATTAGAAATTGTTGCAAGAAAAATTCTCCCTATTAGGCTAGAAAGTTAGGAAAGGAGCCCCTGGGAAAGAGAGATCATTACCTTTTCAAGCCCTATTTGAGATGTGTCAGAGTAATGAAGTGGCATTCCCATGGTAGTGGCAACAGCAGTGACAGTGGAGGTGTTCTAGGAAAAGCAGCTACGGCAGCACATGGTTTGAAGACTCTTTCCTCTTGCTGCTTTACTCTGAGATAGATCTAGTTTCAGGAAGTTCCATACAGTGCATTGATGCTAAAACAATGGTTTTCCAGGTAGAGCCATGAAAAGGAGCTCCTGGGAGTCAGTGAATATGGTGGCTTCACAGAAGGGAGGTAGCTGGAGAAAGGGATCCTTTAAGGGATCTCTGTATACAAAGTCTTGGGCTCATCACGAGTTGTGCATGCATAGAACTTGATCATAAACAACAGAGCAAACACTCTGAGAGCTGAACTTTAGTGTAGACCACTACCCAGGTTTTTAGACTGAGTCCTGAATGGTGCATGCACAGGGTAGGCCAGATATTACAGAAAGGTTGTAAATACTAAATTGAAACTGAGCTACAGTGTGCAAGTGGGTAAGGACTGTGGTCTGAACCTAGCTAGGTTGGTTGCCTACTAAAGCAAACAAACAAAACAAAACAAGACACTCCCCAGAAATTTTTTATCCAAAGTTAAATGCAGAACCCAGAGTTTCCTAGCATAATAGGAAAATGTCTGGGATACAATCCAAAATTACTCGACATACAAAGAAACCAAGGGAAAAAGTAATCAACAAGCACAGATTCCGAGATGACACAGATGTGGGAATTATTGAACAAAGTTTTTAAAGAGCCTCTTATAATGATGTACATGGAATAAGGCTGAACCTCTTGAAAATGGAAAGATAGAAATTCTCAGGCAAAAAACAGAAGTGATATCAAGAACCAAATGGAAATTTTGAATGGATAGATACTAAAATAGAAATAGAAAGTCCACTGTAGGACCACCAAAGCAGAATGGAGATGAGAAAGAAAAGAATCAGTAAACTTGATGGTAGATCAATAAAGATTATCCAATCTGGAAAACATAGAAGAAAAAAAGTTTGATAAAATATACACAGAGCCTCAAAGAACTGTGGGACAGTATCAGAGCTTCTTACTTGAATGTTATCGTAACCCTGGAAGGTGAGGAGAAAGAAATGGTGCGGAAATTTATTTGAAGAGATAATGGCTGAAAATTTTCCAGATTTTATAAAGGAACATATATTTGCAGATGCAAGAAGTTCGTCAAACTTCAGATAAGATAAACTTGAAGAAAGCCATGCACTGACTCATCATAAAGAACAGAAACTAAAAGCAAAAAATCTTGAAAAGGCCAGATGAAAACAACACATAAGGAATCAGTAATTCAAATGAAGGAAGCTTTCTCATCAGAAATCATGAAGGCAAAGCAAAAAAATGGAAAAGGAAATAGTGGAATAACATTTTAAACTGTTGTAAGAAAAATAACTGTCTATGCATATTTCCATGCCCACTAAAAGTATCACTCAGGAATTTAGTTCTGAGATCAGTTCCCGTATATTAAAATATGTTTATTTTTTCACCAAATGCCCCTATCATGTTCTGATTACAGTTCTCTGTACAAACAATTTCAGAAAAATAAGGACTCAACCTCTCACTTTAAGAAACTTACTGTAAAGTCTGGGGAAAGGTGGAAATGTGAGCAATTAAGTGCCATGTAGAGTTTGGAATTAAGTTTGGAGTCCATAGAGGGGACTCTGGAGACACAAAGGACAACATAGTTGTCTCTCTATTCAGGCAAAAAGAGGGAACCAGGTATAATTTTAACAGGAGATTATGCTGAATATTCAAAGATATGTCTCAATGCTGGACACCTATTATGTTTCTTAAATCATATTAGCTACACACTTGTAAAATAGTCCCTCTTATCTTAAGATTTAAAAAAGAAAAACACAGATATCCTGTGACTCTGGTACATTGTCATCAACAAATAAGCAATTATTGAAGGATAACAGGAATAAAAAAAAGTGCAGGTACAATTTAAGAATTGTTGTCATTCACTCCCATTTTCTTGGTGAAGCACTGAGTTCTTGGAGTACCCAAAGGGAAAATTCTTCAGTGTGATTGTAATAAGAAATCATCTCCAATGTGGAGGGCTCTTCTTTTACTTAACGTGGGGCAGAATCAGAAGGGCACATCCCATACTAAACTTCTGGTCTACTAAAACTACCATGTTTTAAAATTAGACTACTAGAGACTGAGTTTAGTTAGAGAAAGGTGCCATAAGTTTAGGTAAAGAAAGGTGGCATCCATATTTTGCCTTCTGCTTATACTCTCTCAATTTTCAAAAAAAGCAATTTGACATCATTTTTAGTAACCCATAATCCCTCAAATTATGGCTGCTCTTGTTGTTTTAATTACAATTTGAAATTAGATTTGCAACCCACCAACCCACAATAAAACACTTTGAAGCTTTTCTTCTCAAAGAGAAACTACTTTCTATCTTTAAACTCTACACAAATGTCCCATTTTATTTGACTAGTGTACTACAGAAATGGATGACTTTCTTAACAAAGAAAAAACAGTTTAATAGAGCAGCTTTTCATGTCATTAGGAAGTCTTCTGATTTTTTTTCCCTCAACAGAATTATTTCCTTTGGAAGACAAAATAACTCTGGTCTTGCAGACAAAAATCCACATATACAGTAATATCTGTTAAAATCTAATGGGACACTTTTCTGAGAAATGTTTATCTGTGGACAAAAAAATATATTTTCTTAGACAAATCTATACAGCCTATGCATATGCTGTGGTTCAAAGCAGCCTTCAAGGTTTTATCTTTTTGTTTCCATCATGCAACCTGGGTCTTCACTCATGCATAACAAAACCAAGGAAAATACGTGACTTGAGTTCCCAATATTGTTTCTCAAGTCAGTCTTCTCTATTCAAAGCTCTGGCTTTGAATACAGAGATGGCATCTGGATAGAATGAAATTAATACAGGGAAGCGACCCTTGTCCTTTGATATAGAAGGGGTTAAGCTGTTCCCTTTCCAATTTCTAAATTTGATAATAAACAGGTAGTATGGTTTTACTTTTTCCTTCTTGTTCATTGAAACAAAATGGCTCCAACACTGAATTGGGTTTCAGAATTAAAGAGATTGTTGTTTTAACTTCCTACAAATACTTATTGCAATAATCTCCTCTGTTTTTCAAATACATGGCCTGTGTTCTCCTGAATATAGTCAACTTGAATACAGGCAACTTTCAAAGAAAGAGAATTTAGGATCTTGGGACTTGATGATAGAACAGAAAGATGCCCCAGAAAATCATTCAGAGGCTGCAAAGGGGTTCTAGCCATTATTCCTGTCAGTGGGACAAGTAGTAGTAAGCTAAGAGTTTTTAGGATGCTAGGTTCTTGAGGATTCCTATGTGGTGGAAGCCATTTCCTTGTATGAAAGCAACTCAGAGCCTGTATCTGACTGTAAGAGTCCTGTGTGATTAGCATAGTACCGTGCTTTTCAAACTTTTCTATAGTAAGGAGAGGATTTTTTTTTTTTAAAAAGAAAAATCTCTGCTGAAGCCCACTATGTAATGTAGTCAAGAGCAGGGCTATTCTGGTTGATTTGGACCCATCAGTGGGCTCCCCATAAGCCCCAAATCTTGGCAGAGCCATAAAGGGGAACCACTGGCAAAGCAGGGAATCAGAGAGTTAACTCAGTCTCCTATTAGTTTCCAGAACTTAGACAATTTACAATCTTTTTGAGCATGTGTGTGTGTGTGTATTCATTCTTGACTTTCAGGATGGTTGTGAAGAAAAGTGATAATGCACATACAATGTCTAGCCCAATACCTTGCATGGAAGTAGGTATTAAGGAATTTCCACTCTTCTTGTTATTATTGTCATCAGAATCTTTTTTTTTTTTTAAAGATTTTATTTACTTATTTGACAGAGAGAGATCACAAGTAGGCAGAGAGGCAGGCAGAGAGAGAGGAAGGGAAACAGGCTTCCTACTGAGCAGAGAGCCCGATGCGGGGCTCAATCCCAGGACCCTGAGATCATGACCTGAGCCGAAGGCAGCGGCTTAACCCACTGAGCCACCCAGGCGCCCCTATTGTCATCAGAATCTTAATCATACTGAGCCATACTCGGTATGGAATCCTACTGAACCATATTCCAGACTCATTCTAAAGGACTATATATGTATTCACTCTGATAATTTATACATGGTGACACTGAAGCTTGGGGATTAAGAAGTTTACCCAACACAGATAATAAGTAGTAGAGTTGGGTTTAAGCTTCAGACCCTGGATTTAACTCCAGAGCTTGAGCTCCTACCCCCAGCATGCAGTTGCTTCTTAATAAAGCACAAGACTCAGTGTGTGCTTGTGAGGTCAGCCTCTCCGTATCTTAGCTTCCTCATCATTCAGATGGGGAATAGTTCCTTTAGCACTGTGAGACTCAAATGAGGTAAAAGTTTGTCACAGGCAAAGATGACTATTTTTGTGTAAACAAATGGTGACCTTCATGGTCTGTCCATCCGTTTTATCCAGTTTGGTCATATAAACTGGTAACAACCAAATCTTCGTTTCCATCTATTTGTGTGGAAGCAACTCAGGTAAAAAACACCTCTGAACTTTGTCAAAATACATCTGGACTCCAAAGTGGAATCTTATTTAGCTTTAAGCTAGGTTCTCAGAAGAAAAATTTTCTGAGCCTAGGGGTGCCTGGGGGGCTCAGTTGGTTGAGTGGTTGAGCATTGGACTCTTGGTTTCAGCTGAGGTTGCATCTTCGTCTGGGGGTTGTGGGATCAAGCCCTGCATTGGGCTTCACACTCAGCAGGGAGTCTGCTTCTCCCTCTCCCTCTGCCCTTCCCCCTGCTCTCTCTCTCTCTCAGATGAATAAATAATCTTAAAAAAATTCTTTTTTCCAAGCCTAGTGAGCAGTTTTGCTGTGAACCCACGTTTGAGAACAAGAGATTATAAGGTAAGTGCTTAGTATGGGACATTGTTTGTGTATCACCTTGAATAAAGAGGCCAGCAAAGGATGCCTGAAGGTTCAAGGTGGAAGGCATTTACTTTGCTTCAACATTCGTTCCATAATTGTAATTTTTTATGATATTTTAGGTTGAGTACATTGATATTGGAGTGAAACACTGTAGCTGCTATAAATAGTATGATATGCACACGAATTTTAGAAGCTTATTTATGGAAACGGTGGAAGAATGCAAGGGGAGATCATAAGGTCAGAGTATTTGAGTTACCTAAATGTGTGTTGTAGATTCTGTCCTTGAGAAACTTGCTTCATATCCTCATGTACTATAAATAATACTCAAAACACCCAGTTTTACATTTATATTTAATATTTACGCCATAAAGGAAATTTGTCTAATTGTTCATCTTTCTAGAATGTTTGTGCTGTGTCCTAGTGGTGAAAGAACTATATACATTTAGAAGACTACTTACATATCCGTAATTTTTGTAATGGACTATTTTATACAGACATTTTCCTCCAAGAGAAGGAAGGTGTTAAATAGAAGAAAAAAATAATCCTTACCCTGACCTACTGAATCAAATATGTGTATTTAATCTGGTTTGTCAAATTTGGAATAGGACTTCTGGGAAAGGAAGGAAAACAGAACAAAGTCATCTGTTTACTACTTCTTTATACATAAAGATGAAATGTAAGAACTGATGAGCAAGGTAGAAGTCAATGCTAAAAAAATAGAAATGAAGTCCACACATCATTTTTATTTCTCCTCTCTCCCAGTTTCCTAATTCAATGGTTATCAATGAATCATGAAAGACTTCTTTAGCTAAGAGGGGTGATATAGAAAGAAAAATGGGAAATAAAAGAGAGTCCTTAGAAAACAACACGAACAGTTGAATTGTAAGGTGGCCTTTTCATCCAGAGCAACAATTTTAACTGCATATTAGCATAATTTGGGGAGCTGTTAAAATTTGTGGGTAGCTGGATCCCATCCCTGGGGATTCTTGTTTAATTGATCTGGGGTGGGGTTTCAATGTCAGTATTTTTTAAATCTCCCCAGTGAGTCTAAAGGGTGTTCAGGATAGAGAACCCCTGGGGACACTAGCAGTTACTTCATAGATCGCCAGGTGGCCTGGGCTTCTAGAGGTTTCATGTTTATGGGAAGAAGGACATGAACTACAGAAGATGATATTTGGAAGTAGTGTTGGCAATCAGGTCATGATGGGCTGAAGACAGCAAAAGTTCTGGGTTGATGGGCAGCTCTCTACATCTTGGTTCCCCTTTGGTGCTCTTTATTGGAGAGTGTGGAGAATAAACAAGGAAATACCATGAGATGTTTAGTGATCCTTAGAGATTTCAGATGCTACCCTTCATCTGAAGGCAATGGGTCTTTTTTGCCTCCCCCTTCACATCTGAAGTCATCTCCAGAAATGATGGCAAACTTTTCAAAGTCTACATTGGAAAAATGGAGATAAACAAGGATGCCTAGCGTCTGACCCAGGGAAAGAGTAAAAAATTTAAGTTTAATTTAAATTTAAGTTTAGAAAGGGAAAAAATTTGAGGGGTACCATATACATACGTAATGTACATATGCACATATATATGCAGTATATCAGGAGCCAAGTTAGGGCTGGAAGCTGAACCATGATGCAGGAGCCAAAAGATGGATGTGGTCCAGGGAAATGAGGCAGCAGGATGCAGGAGGGGGCATAGAGCTTGTTTGGGGCAAGACTGCTCTGGGCAGGATGATCCTGGGACTTCTCTCTAGTTCTCTAGAATAGCCTAAAAGGACTCCCTGGCTACTCACCCTAGGCCAGGGTGTTATGACTCAAGTGATGACCAAGGGAGACCACTTTGGCAGAGGCCAGTATAGCTCAGAGAGAAGGAAGCTAGAGGCAATTAGAAGGCCCCTCAGTTGGGTGTTCACCAAGTAGTAGGTTCTGAGGGGGCTTGTGGGAATGACACTGTAGCAGTACCCTCAGCATTGATGTGATCATTGATTCTGAGGGAAGAGGATGAAGGAGGACTAGGAGACAACATGAATTTGTGGCTCTGAGTCTACACGTCAAGGAGAACGATAATGCCATGGACAGAAAGTATCAGGAAGATGAACAGATTCTGGGAAATGACAGGATCAGGTTGGAGGCTCAGTGAGACAGACAGGCAAGTCTTCCAAGTGCAAATATGTTATAGAGCGTAGAGAATGCTGGGCAGGAATTCTGGAGAGGGCAGGAACTGGAGACGGATGCCTGTAGATTACACATACTGGGGAAATTGGTGTGGAGAGAGAAAAAAAGAGAATTAAGGATGGAAGGGGAATGTTCCCAGTCTGAGAAAGGGCAGTCAACAGAGGAAACTGGAATGGTCCAGAGGGTAGGAGGGGTCCACTGAAGCCAAAGGGTTTTCAAAAAGCAAGGAGGATGAAGAATGAGACAGGCTAGGAGGCCCAATCTGGTAGTGGCTAGTTTCCAAAGAAATAGCTTCTGAGTTTCCTTGCTAGGAAGTGACCTCCACTGGCCCATCTCCTACACTTATAGTTATAACTTCTCTCAAGGGATTACTTTTTCCATGAAGTTCTTCTGACTGTCCCATTCTTCTTTCATTCCCCATTTCTTAGAACTCCTCCAGGGCTTTAAGACTGCCAGTGCATCCCGTGTTTCAGTGGGGTGGGGGGGGTTCCCAAGCCTCCCCAGCTGCATGGAAGCAACTCGACACTTTGCTTCTTACCGCAGGGATTACACCAACAGCCCTGGGGGCACTGCCTAGCTGCAGGTCCCCAACCGCATGCTCCCCACAGGCAGTCAGTGGGATTTTTAAATGTAAACCAGACTATCTGACAATCCAGCTTAAAGCCTGTAATGGCTTCCACAAGGAAGAAGAATCCTGGCTCTCAGACCCCAGCATACAGTCAGCCTATGGACATCCTCGCCCTCCACGCTCCCATCACTCATGTGCTCAGCAACTTCGGCTGGTTCTGCCTCAGGGCCTTTAAACTTTCCATTCCTTCTGCTTTCAAGGTTCTTCCCTCAGAATTTCACATGGCTTCCTCTTCCTCACCATCTAGGTTTTAGCCAAATAGCCTCCTTTCAGCAAGGCCCTGCCTGTCACCCTCAGGAATTCTGTACGCTTCTCTTCCACACCACCCCCTACATAGTTCACACGCTGTCTTCTCCATGGCATTTGTCAATGTTGAAGTTATCTTGTTGGTTGTTCTTCTTTTCTCCGCTCTCCATCCAGCTATTTATGAGTCGAATGTCTGTCTTGTTTACAACTGTCTTTGTTTACAACTGTCCTGACCCAGGATCTCCTGGGTCATGGTGGGAGCTTCATCAATGCTTCCAGGGGCCGACTGCCTCAGGCCATTGGACAGGCTGGCCCTTCTGAGCCCTGGATTTTCTTTCCCTCTTCTGTTGTCACTTCCTCAACCAGGCACTCCTGACAGCTTGATCTCAGTCAGATTCCCTGCTATGTTCTCTTTCATAAAACCCTGTGATTTCCCTCAAATCTCTTTCACAGTTTTCAAATCCATATGTCTTTATGTATCCACATTCTATCTTACCCAGTAGACTCTATGTTTCTGCAGGGCAAAGACTGTCAATCATTTATATCTAGAGATATGTATACATATTTTGACCCCCATGTATTCCCTGTGCCAGCCACATAGTAGGTGCTCACTTATTATGTATTGAATAAATATTGAAATATTGAGTTTCTCCTGGGTTGAAACACAGAGTAGAATATTTTTAAAAATAGCTGAAGCAGGTTGACAGACACTTCTGGGGGTCAATTTAGATTTCCTTGTCTGGCTGGAATGTGCTCTTATACTTTGCAGGAAGGTCATCAAAACCACTCTGATCTAGAGGAAGACATTTGTACCCCTATCTCCAATAGGAAAATTTGACAAGGGGGCTGGGCCTGACTCTGCCCCAGCTGGAGGAGACATCCTGGTGCTGCTCTCCAAGGTGGGTGAAGAGAAGGCAGGTAAATGGGTCACCCTTGAGCTGAGAGTTTGCTGGCCATCTTGGGAAGGAAAGGCAACCCGGGGGGCCATGGCTGGGTGGACTTTAGCACATGAAGTCTGGTCATTCTTTTCTTCTGTCCAGTTACAGTCATGCAGGTTTGGATAGTGTTCAGTGAGTTCCTCTGTGAGAAGCTCAAAGTGCTAAATGGAAGATAAGAACAAAAAGAGTGAGCAGCTTACCATATTGGCACCAAACAGTTAAGCCAGACTTGTGGGAAAGGTGCTCCTAGGTGGGGAATTCTCTAGAGTGGGCTCTGTGAGCTGGCAGCAAATTCTGGCAGTGGCTAAGCCAACTCAAAAGTTGTGTTTCTTATTCTCATTGGGAAAATGGTCAATAATAATTATAATTATAATTAATAGTAATAATTATTATTATTAATATGTATTGCTTATTTACAGGGCAGAAGAAAAGATTGGCATAGCAATTAGACAACCTGAGTTCTAATCCTCAACTGCCAGCAACTAGCCATGTGGCCTTGAGCAAAGGCTTCAATGTCTTTATACTTAAAATGAAGGTGTTGGCACATAATCCTAGAATCTGAAAGGATCGCACAATCAGGTTTCTGATCTAATGCATCCCTCCGGCGGTCTGCAGGATGGAGTCAAGTGTCACCCTCCACCGCCCCGTACCAATAGAATCTCGTCTTTGATCTGCTGAGCCCGGTCTCCAAACTGAAATGCCAGCTCCTCCACCTGCTGCTGCAGGGCCCAACGGAGAGTCTGCAGCTGTTTGGCCTCCTGCCTGCAGTTAAAGAACAGAGATTGACCACATTTCCCATCATCTCCAAGCTCCAAGCTCAGTCCTCCATCGTCCCTCTCAAAAGGTAGGTCACGCCTCTGACATCTCTTACAAGGGACCGTCACCTTCTTTATTTGTATCAGATATGGTATGTCACCAGGGCAGGTGTTCTTTCTTTTTTTTTAAAACAACTCTATTGCAGAATAATTTGAATACAGAGTTTACCTATTTTAACAGTCCAATGCGATGATTTTTAATAAATTTGCCAAGTTGCATCACTCACCACTGGTCAGTTTGGGATAGCTTCCATCTGCCCAGTAAAAACTCCCATGCCCCTTTACGGTTAATCCCTATTTCCACCCCTCAGGCCCAGGCAGCAGCTAATCTACGTTTGGGGCATAAGCTTTTCAGCTACGTGAAAATAACGCAGATTTCCAAAACTCTAATAATGTCCAACACTTACATTTGCATAAGCTCCGTCCACATCAATGGAAGATATCCTGCTGGCTACCCCCCATCTTCTCAGCTGACTGCCCATCTTCTGACCTCAAATAGCCTTGGACTTAAAGAGTAAGTGTTGCTATCTCACAAATAGCTCTCACAGATTCCTACTGTGAAAGCAAGAACAAGAACAGGAAAGCCAAGGAAAGGGACTCATTTCTCATTAGTCCTGCTCCTGGGTGCTCATCTGTCCTGCCCTGATTACTTTTCCTTGCTTCAGGTGTGTGGGCTCTACTTACTTTTATGGCTCTCTTCGATAATTACCTTTCCTCCTCTGACATGTCCCTGCAAAAGAGTGCCTGCTGTCCTGTAAGGTGCTGTTCAATTTCCTCCAAATGCTCCTGGAAACTCTGGCACACCATCTTCATCACTTCCATCTCCTGGACTGTGCACTAAGAACAATTAGAAAGAGATGAAAAGGAAGTCCTTTTTGATTCACAGCAAAATCTCATGATGGTGGAGCCTGCCTGCCTCCCAAGGGCTCCCTTGTCTACAGTGACGCCCCATCGCTAAGGCAAGGGAAAGAATAGATGGAAAGCCCAGCCTCTGGCTTCTCCGGGTGAGCAGAGGCAATATTTACCTGGGACAGAAGGACAGCAGTTGGTTGTTGACTGGCTCTTGGAGACATTATGTCCCGGAGACAGGAAGGCTGTCTGAAGAACTAGGTGATGTCAGGGTACAAGGACACAGATAAGGAAATCAGGGGGAAAGTGTCGGAGAGATGGCTTGTGCTTAGGAAAGCTGAGTCCTGTTAAATCTTGTTTAACGCAGGCATTGAATACTGCCTCACTCTGAATCTCAATAACATTAAACACATCTGTCCCAATGCTATGTGTTTGATTAGAGAAAGTCTGCTTAGAATTATATATATATATATATATATATATATATATATATATATATATATTTATCAGTCTTAGCCCTGCTTAACCACAGTCCCTGATGGTGAAATCTGCAGGACCAGCTCCATGTGGCTAACAAGCTCACCCAGAGTAAGGGAGGCATCAGTTAGGCATCCTACCCTCTTTGTGAATTGGAATCTAGAATTAAATTCTGTCTATGCTCCCCATCCTGCTCCTTATTGTTCCTGATGTGAATGGTTCTTTATTTTTATTTTTTTAATTAACATATAATGTATTATTTGTTTCAGGGGTACAGGTCTGTGATTTATCAGCCTTTCGCCATTCACAGCACTCACCATAACACACACCCTCCCCAATCAATGTCCATCACTCAGCCACCCATCCCTCTCACCTCCCCTCCCCTCCAGCAATTTGTTTCCTGAGAGAGTCTCTTAAGGTTTTTTCTCCTTCTCTGGTTTCGTCTTGTTTCATTTTTCCCTCCCTTCCCCTATGATCCTCTGTCTTGTTTCTCATATTCCTCATATCAGAGAGATCATCTGATAATTGTCTTTCTCTGATTGACTTATTTTGCTTAGCATAATACCCTCTAGTTCCATCTACATCTTTGCAAATGGCAAGATTTCAGTTTTTTATTTGATGGCTGCGTAGTATTCCATTGTATATATACACCACATTTTCTTTATCCATTCATCTGTGAATTGTTCTTTAAATTGTTCTTAAATTTCTCTGTGTGACTCTGCTTCTGCCATGGTGTCCTAATTTATATATCTTCCTGAAGTCCCTACGTCCAGTCCTTTTGTTGAGAACCTGATGATTTGCTGAGTTCTTACTAGATATCCGCCTTCTTTTCCAGCCCAGGTTGGATCATGCTTTGAACAGATGCATGAAAGTGACTGGGTGGCTCAGTCGCTTAAGCATCTGATCCCAGGAGCCTGAGATCCCAGGAACCTGAGATCAAGTCCCATATGAGGTTTTCTGTTCTGCAGGGAGTCTGTTTCTCTCTCTGCCCCTCCCACCACTCATTCTCTCGCTCTGTTAAATAAATAAATAAATAAATAAATAAATATAGATGCATGATCCAGAACCCCAACATCTCCACCCATCTGACTTTAAGCGACATTAATGCTTGTTAGACCCTAATGCTTTCTCTACCATGCGTATGGGTTTGGCTCCCCTCCCCACCGCCCAGAGTAGCATAGCAGAGGCTGTTAGTTGCCTGCTCACTGTTTTTTTCCCCTTTATTCACATGAAGAGACTTCTAATGTCTTAGGGTAACAATGTGTCTAATAAATGACATTTCCCAGCATCCCCTGCAGTAGGATGGCAATGAGATCAAAGTGGAAAGCATGGGGTGGGGCTTCTGGAAAGTTCTTGAAGGGAAACTAGTTTTTCTGGCAGCTGTCTTTCAACCTTATCTTCTTCTTCCTTCCATGGAGACCAGTCTTACAGCTGTGTTAATTCCTCTTAGCCCTGTTTTAAGGAAGTCCCAGATTTCTTACTTTTCTCCCCCAAACCCCATGGCCAAGATCCTTGGAGCTTCACTTCTACTTTTCCTGGAATTGTCATAATGGAAATACTTCCCTACAAGTGATGTTCTTATACTGAAAACTCCTCATCATTTTGCTCTGAGAGTTTGGTTTGATTCTGTCCCCTAATTTTTATGTATGAATAACATATTTTACATGGCAAAACTCTCTAATTATTTTTGCTTCAGTGTGAGCGCATTTGAACCAGTTAGAGGAGTATTTGAAGTGATATTGATGTTGGCAAGCATGCTTGAAAGGTGACTACAATTATGGCTCTTGAAACCAGAAAAGATCTTTGAGATGATGAAGGGCTCTTTTTATAGAGAGGTGTTCTGACAAAGAATGGCAAACTGACTTGTCCAAGGTCCAAAAGGACAGATTTCAAGCCTGAGTCATATCTTTTCTTCTCAAGATCTAACTGAGTCACAGTAGTGTGCCTGGACACGGGGACAAGCTATTTGTCGCTTAGGACTAAGCTGGTTGAATGGTCCTAGTAGATTTCCTACAGGCCGACCAAACTCTAGGGATGGAAATATGGTGCTCAAGTAGGCTGAGCATTAGAAACATTAAAGTTTACGCTTCATCTAGTTATTCTGGGGTAACTCTTTGTGATTGGAAGGCACAGGGGTCTGGGGTTCAGGAGTACTGATCGCTGGCCCAGAGGGTGTGAGGTGGAAGATTCTGAAACACTGCCATCTTCTGGTCGTTTGGAAGTACTAAAAGTACATTTCAGTTCTAGAACAGGTATAGTAGTTTTCAGAAAAAAGGAAACACTAGGCAAGCAAAAAAAAAAAAAAAAGGCTGTTTGGAACTCTTTCTTCCAATGTAAGTGCTGGGTTATAACCCAAAGTCAATGCAAGGTCTACTTGACTAACCCAAGTCCATTAAAATAAACTTTAACTTCAGTAGTAAGAGCAATACCATGAGAAACATTGAAATGCCACATTTGAATTGGTTCATCTTATTTTTTTAAGCTGTGTATGCTTTTTACTTAAATCTAAATCATCAACATTATAGAAGAATTTTCTAATATCCAAAAATCTAATTTCAGATGTTCTTATTTTCTTGTATGGAAAGCATTTTTTAATCGCTAAATTATTATGAAGAATTCACATATACATAAGAATTAATCCGAGGGGCATCTAGGTGGCTCAGTGGGTTAAGCCTCTGCCTTCAGCTCAGGTCATGATCTCAGGGTCCTGGAATCGAGCCCCACATTGGGCTCTCTGCTCGGCGGGGAGCCTGCTTCCCCCTCTCTCTCTGCCTGCCGCTCTGCCTACTTGTGATCTCTGTCTGTCAAATAAATAAATAAAATCTTTAAAAGAAAAAAGAATTAATCCTATCAACAAACCATGGTGACCCACAAGACCACCAAAATAACATTTACCAGTAAGTCAAGTGAATCTCTGCACTGTTATGCACTCCTCTCTAAGGGGAGGAGGTGGGAATGTTTTTCTGAGTCTTTTATCTAAACTTGCTCTTACTTTCAACACCTTCTTGGAACGGGTGGTAGATAATATCTATCCCTGCCTATAATCTTCACTTAGTCCAAATTCATTTTCCAGATTTTTTTAATAAATAATTTTTGTAACCCTAGTTAGCAGCTGGCATCTGATTTAGAGATATTTTTCTCCACAATATTATTTGGGCCTTACAAACCCAGGCTCACTCACCACAGATACCTTTTCTCTCTGTTCCTGAGTATGTTCTTTGGCTTAAGAAGCCTGCTCTTGTGCGCAAATGCAATCCCCCATTTTCACTTGCTTTTCTGCTGGTCTCTATGTGCCTGTGTGTGCACCTGCCCACAAGTATAATAATGCACATGTAAAAAGACTGTTTTCTTTGAGTGTATGTTTGCGGTTCCTCGAATCTAAGTAAGGAGAAATGCATTGTCATCTAATAAAACCTGAGATAGTATGTATTTCAGGGTGTATAATCTCAGATCAATTCGATTCCAAATGCCTGAAACCTTGCAATTTGAAAAATGATGAGTAAATCACTTATCTTTCATTGATTCTCTTTCTATGTTTATATAACATTTATGCAGATTTCTAGATGTTGCAGGGCTAGGTAGTAATTGCCTTGTCTTTCACATAATCACTTTCTCATGTTGCCATTACACTTCTTCAGATTTAGATATTTTAAAGCTAGACACACCATTGCCTGGAGTATGTTGTCCAAGAATCTGGTGTCAGCTAAATCTGAATTAGCATCTGAATTAACCACTTATTAGTAGAGGAAGTTGGAAACTTATACTCTCTTGATTCTAGGTTCCTCATTTGTAAAAGAGGGAGGACTTGGCATATGTATGAGGGACTCAGGATTTATGGTATGGGTAAAAATGAGGGTTATGCAACATATGGTAAATAAAGTGATTAGCACAGGCACCCAATAAATATTTGTGGAATTAAAAGAATGGGAAGGTAACCCATCAGGCCTCGAACAGTAGGTGCTTAATAAATAACAGTTGCCTTCCACTCTCCTTTGAACAGCTGTAGCCCTATGTTATCTGTGCCACCTTTCTGTTTTTTCACTTTCAATACAGGTGATTTCACGTGTGATGCTCTTAATTTTTTTTTTAAGAAAAAAAGCCTAGATCATTTCTCACCTTGAGAATCAAGGAAGAGGGGACACGGGAAGGACTCACTAAATGCTTATTGATTTATCAGGGGCTGAACAGGTTGGGGGTCAGGCAGTTTTCAGTAAACTCAACGTCCACTTTTAAATAAACTCACCCACGATGGAGCAGGAGTCCCTCCATTTGACATGGAGCTTCTAGAGAAGCTCTAGATTCAAGAGCTGAACAATAATAAAATAATGATAAAAATGAGTAAGAAGAACAGGAGCCACTCAATTAGCATTTTCTAGGGCCTTCTGTGGGCTGGGCACTGGGCTGAGCATCTGCGCATGCCGAGTGCTTTACAAACTTTCTCCCGCTTAATCCTAAAACAATCCTGTGTCTGTGGCATTAAGAGTCTCCCTATTTGGGGTGCCTGGGTGGCTCAGTGGGTTAAAGCCTCTGCCTGGCTCAGGTCATGATCTCAGGGTCCTGGGATTGAGCTCCGCATCAGGGCTCTCTGCTCAGAAGGGAGCCTGCTTCCCTCTCTCTCTGCCTGCCTCTTTGCCTACTTGTGATCTCCGTCAAGTGAATAAATAAAATCTTAAAAAAAAATTTATTAAAAAAAAAAAAGAGTCTCCCTATTTTGCAAAGCAGGAACTAGAATCAAGAGAGATGTAATAATGGCTTGTGCAAGATTATTCAGCTAAGTGAATTTAAGACAGAGAATTGTTCAGTTAGACTGAACTGGAGATGATGTACAGATGCGTTAATATTTATAACCTTACACGTGAATTTATTGTTCTATACCCCTCTGTCATATGAAGATTAATAATGAAATTTGCCTCCTTACTTCCGGAGGGGATTGGATGCATCAGATAAGAAGAAATTTGTGAGAGGGGACCCTGGGTGGCTCAGTGGGTTAAGCCACTGCCTTTGGCTCCGGTCATGATCTCAGGGTCCTGGGATCGAGCCTGCATCGGGCTCTCTGCTCAGCGGGGAGCCTGCTTCCCCCGCTCTCTCTGCCTGCTTCTCTGCCTACTTGTGATCTCTATGTCAAATAAATAAGTAAAATCCTTAAAAAAAAAGAGAGAAATTTGTGAGAATATGTAGTAAGCTATAAAGCACTCTACAGATATTACTCATGATTTGAGATGGAAGGGTTTGCCCTGAGAGCTCACATTCGGGTGGCCTGAACATTCTCCCTGAGGTGGTGTTGCTCCAGCGGCCTTCCGCCCTGTCTTGGCAGAGAGGAATACTTACGGAGCACAGCTCCTTCACTGTGGTGTCCTGAAGGACGTTCAAAGTCTTCATGAACTGGGCTTCCAGATGGTTATGGGAGCACAGGCAGTGTCTACAGGCTGAAGACACAGGGCTGGGGCTCTGCCTCTCTGAATGGCAGTAGGGCTGGTGATGACAGCAGACACAGCCGTGGGTGGGTTCAGCGTGGCAGATGCTCGGTGGGCAGATATAAGAGAAGCCTGTGTCCAGAGAAACGGATTTGGTGAGGCGCCGGGCCTTGTTACTCTGCCCTGAACAGCAGTGCCAGGGTCTAAGCTCCCGTATATCGGCCTGAACAGAAACATCACGGCACTGTCTTGATTTTGTCTCCAGTCCTGGTTCTGCTGTGGGAGCAAGGTCACCCATGGTGCATTCTAAAGTTGTTCCTTTAGAATCAGTCCCCAAAGCCCCAGCATCCGGAGCTGCCGATGCCAGGTTGGAGGACATCTGGATTGTCACCGACTTGGAACCAGCAGCGTTTGAGTCAGCGTTTGGAGGAAGCTTTCCCCTCTCAGATTCTGCTTGATGTGGTATTTGACCCAAAGCACGACATACTGGCTTTGCATGGGGAGTATCTCCAGCAGGTTTGTCGAGGTGGGGAATGAACTTTGCAGATGTTTGAATAAGGTCAACTGTATAGGACGTGACATTACTGGGCCTGGGGACATGCTGTGGTGGGCTCTCTCCTGTCACTGAGGTACCATTGGTGTCAGGACAGGTTGCCTCAGTATCTACATGAAGGGGCTTGTTGTGAGCAGGATCAGCTCCCCGTGGTCTTTGGGACTTGCAGTGGTGGCTTTGCACGGATGTTTCCTCAGCTCCCTCAAGCTTCAGAAACCCATCCTTGGCTTCTGTGCTGTGGGGCAGCCTAAACCCCAGAGGACAGTCCCACCTGGAGCTAGCTGGACCCACCAGGGCCTCAGTTCCAGTCTGGGGCCTGGGCAAGTCCTGCCTTGGATGGCTGTCTTTCCTTGGGTTTTCTCCCCCTCTGGTGGTCCTGTCAAGGGCTGTATATGGGGTCAATGGCTCTGGGGGCTTCTCCATATCCTCAAACAGAGACTCTTCCTCCACTGTAGATGTTGAGGCCTTTTCTTCCATGACACTCCAGTCTTGATTTGAAAAGGCTGTGTTCACCATATTCTTGGAATCAGATTCATCTGACTCTTGCTGGCAGTCCTGGGGTGGCACTAAGCACTGGCTCTGATCCCTTGGCTCTCTACATCCATTCTCAATAGGACTCTGGCAGCTTGGCAAGGAAGGCATCTGTGTGAGAAACCAGGATAAAGGCAAATGGGTCAGGACGGTGGGGAAGGGGTTGGTTTAAGATGGGCTTGGGTCTGTCCCTTGTCATTACCCTTAACTTAGGGGTCCGGAGATAAAAGTTACAAACTCAGGTTTCCATTAGGTCACACTTTAAGCCTTTCCGTCTATGAAGCTCGCTTCCTTGTTTGGTAAAATCAAAAGAAAATAAGAAGGAAAGGAATGCTAAGCTTTCTGGCACCTTGTTTGGTGTGACTCCAATCCCCCGCCCCTTGGGTACCTGTGGTTCATGTCTTCTATGGTCTGGCTGCCCTTCCCAAATATGGCAGTGTGGTGTGCTTTCTGCTTATCTTTCCTTTTACTCCTATTCCAACCCACCAGTGGCCCTCTACCTGCAAGGAGAATGGTTCCAGGGGGTCATCCAGGAATCCGCTGCTGTCGGACTGGAAGCTGTTTTCTCTGTTCACTGTGGCATCTGTGGAAAGAAGTCACGAGGCCTGGGGTCAGTGAAGGGAAGTGGGGTGGCAGGAGGACAGAGATCAAACCCTCTCTGTGTCACACAGGCCATAGATCCTCAATAAATGCCCAATGCATGGAAATAGGGATGAGTGGGGGAATTCCAAGTGTCTATTTTCTAGATTGTCAGAGGGTCCAGGTAAAACTGGGTCACTGGTTTCCTGATACAAGGAGTAAAACACAAAATAAAGGAGAAAGGATGACCATCTCTTAAGACAAAATAGCAAATGGTTGCAGATGCATCTTTAATAAGGGGAAGAAAATCCAGAAGGAAATGCATAGCCCTTAAATTCCATGCTGACAACACAATAAAAAACAAATGTATATATCTCTGTATATATTTTGCAATGAACTGAATATATGCAACCCCCTCCCCCCAATCATACGTTGAAATCCTAACTCCCATGGTAATGGCATTAGGAGGCAGGGCCTTCAGGGAGTGACAGATAAGGAGAGCAGAACTCTCATTAGTGGGGTTACTACTTTGTAAAATACCTTAAAAGAAGACCCCAGAGAGGGGAACTCCCTTGCCCCTTCTACCATGTAAGAACACAGTGAGAAGATGACCATCTGTGGACAAGGAAGTGGGTTCTCATGAGACACTGAAACTGCCAGCACCTTGACCTTGAACTTCTAGCCTCCAGAACTGTGAAAAATAAATTCCTATTGTTCATAAGCCACCGAGTCCGTAGTATTCTGTTACAGCAGCTCTAAGACATATATATTCTTTTTTTTTTTTTAACTAAATGTTAGATAAGAACCTTACTAGCTTCATCTGCACTCTATATGACTATAAGGCCTTGTTCATGTTTTAGACTGCTTCTCCTGTCATTGCAAAAGGCTGGAAGGAGCAAAGAAAGAACTACGTGAAGTGAGGGCAGGTAACAATTCTGTAAATATGAGCATCTGGAAATTCTAAATCTATCTGAACTTTTACCATAGATATTGTGTTATATTAGCAGGGGTGGAGGATATGGGTGGCTACTAGAGGATGAACCTGCTAAAGATTAAATTGGAAGATTTTTTTCTCTTACCTAATGAGAAATACTTTATGGGCTAGAAGAGGAAATCGCCTGGGAGGAGGGTGGTTGGAGTGTAGCCCTTCTTCTACAAGAAGTAGAAAGAGGACCCTTGGGGCACGTGGTTGGCTCAGTCAGTTAAGCGTCTGTTTTTGGCTCAGGTCATGATCTCAGGGTCTTGGGATTGAGTCCTGCATCAGGCTCCCTGCTCAGTGGGGAGTCTGCTTCTCCCTCTCCTTCTGGCTGCAGCTCCCCAACCTCTCTCTTTCCCCCTTGCTATATCTCTCTCATCATTTCTCTCTCTGTATCAAATAAAAATCAAAGGATATAAATTTCAACAGCTGAATCCTAGACACATGGAAGAAATTTGAGAAAACAATGTCTTTGGATCTTGTTATTCCCTCTCTTACTGTATAGATAAGGGTAAAATATGGAAAATATTGACTGGTCATTGACCTAAAGAAGACTTCTGCTTCTGGCAAGCTGAAGTAATAAGAACTAGATTTTCCTCCCACCTGAAACAACTGAGAAACTGGACAAAGTGTGTGAAAAACAGTTTGAAGAATATGGGCATCAGGCAATTAAAAATGGGTGTCCCTGAGATGTAGGAGTAAATAATGCGAGCCATATAATCACCCAGCTTCCTGCCTTGAGATAGTTTATAGGCTATGGTGTAGCGAGGGAGGGCTGACCCAGGCAGAACCTGGCAGATACTCTGAGTTGAAGAGACAAAATGAAGAGTCTGGAATGACTGAGCCAGCTAGAGTTTGCAGGGAAGAGTGGGAGAGAGGAGAGATCTTCACAGAGAGAACTCACAGAAACCCTCCTGAGTATTTAGCTGGGGGCTGAACTGCTCATGTGTGTGAAGAAACACCACAGGCTGGGGAAAGAATCACTGGAAAGGCTTAGAAGACACAGTGCCTAGGAGTCCCCAGGCTGGGAATAGTGCATGCTTCTATCAGCCAGACTCCAAAACCTCACAATTCCCAGAGCACTGGTGGGGCAGAGTACTCATAGGTGTCTTGCTTTAGGATTGAGGAATAATTAGGCCTAGAATGAGCATTTCCCCCACACCACATATCTTAAAAATGAGACTTGAAAGGACTTGAAAGGACCAAGTAACTCAACTGTGTCCCAGACCTAAGCTCAAGCGCATTTATAGAAATAAAGTAATATCTAGCCTCCATAAGGTAAAATCTATAATATCTGGCATCTAACAAAAAATACCAGGCATGTAAAGAAGCAAAAAAAATATGACCCATAGTGAGGGAAAAAAACCCAGTCAACTGAAACCAATCTAGAACTGACAATGTTAGAATTCACAAGAAAGGACTTTAAAGCAATTACTATGACTATAGTCCATATGTTTAAGAAGCTAGAAGAGAGATTAACTATGTTAAGGGGAAACTGCTAAATATAAAAAATACTCAAACTGAAATTCTAGAGATGAAAACACGATGTCTCAGGCAAAATTTATACTGCATAGGATTAACAGCATTTTAGAAATTGTAGAAGAAAAAATAGTGAAATTGAAGACATAACAGTAGAAACTACCCCAAATCAAAAACAGAGATTCAAGAAAAATAAATAAATAAATAAATAAAAAGAACATCAGTGAACTGTGGGACACGTCACGTAGCTGAATATATAGGTCCCTGGAATGTCCCAAAGAGAAGGGGAAACACTGGAAGAAATGTTTCGAAGAAAAGTTTGTTTCAAGATGTTCGGCAAACCCCAAGCACAAAAAATATGAAGAAAACTATACCAAGGCACATCAGAATAAAACTGTCCAACACCAATGATAAAGAAACATCTTAAAATCAGCCAGAGACAAAAAGACACATTATACATAAGGGAAACAAAGTCAAGGAAAGCAGTGAGTTTCTCACTGGAAATGATCCAAGAGAGAAGACAGTGGGATGACATCTTTAAAGTACCGAAAGAAAAAAAGTGTCTGTAAGTTTGTTTGTTTATTTAAAGATTTTATTTATTTTTTTGATAGAGAGAGACACAGTGAGAGACGGAACACAAGCAGGGGGAGTGGGGGAGGGAGAAGCAGGCTTCCCGCCAAGCGGAGAGCCCATTGAGGGGTTTGATCCAGGACCCCAGGATCATGACCTGAGCCGAGGGCAGACATTTAATGACAGCCACCCCAGCACCCCTGGGTAAGTTGCTGTTTTTGTTTTTTAATATTTATTTACTTAGAGAGAAAGAGAGCTTGCACAGGGGGTATGGGCAGAGGGAGAGAGAGAGAGAGAAAGAATCTCCAGCAGGCTCACTGCTGAGTGCGGAGCCGATGCAGGGTTGGATCCCAGGACCTCGAGATCATACCCTGAGCTGAAATCAAGAGTTGGGTGCTTAACTGACCAAGCCATCCACATGCCCTGAGTGTGGATACATTTTTTAGAGATTTTTAAAAAATTCTCTAAATCTTTTAAAATAACAACAGACTATTTAAACAAAAAATAATAATACTGTAGTGTGAGGTTTATAGCAAAGACTTAGAAGCATAAAAGGAAAAACCAGCCCCCGCCCCAAGAAAACACCTGTTATAAAATTGAGTAGTTTGTGTGGAAGTAACTCCCTGTGAGGTTTTCCTTTGACTATGATGTACAATCTTTACAGAGGCTTTAGCCTGGCTAATAGAATACTTGTTTACTTGTTGTCAAAGGAAATAGTGTATACCCATTGTGTATTTATTATAGGACGTTCACTTGTGTAATATTTACACAATATGATGTAATATTTAAGACTTCACGGCTCTTGTTATAATGAGCTATAAAAGTCTTCCAGCTCCTTTTAGAGTTAGAAAAAAATCACCTATTTTTCTTCTTATAACACCTATGGGTATGAAATCAGTGGTGATTATGGCAGAAACCTTTGAAATGGCCAGAGCAGAACATACAATATTTTTCTGGTACTCTATGAAGGGCTCTGGCCACTTCTGTTGGAACCCCTCCACTGAACAGCCTCACCAAGTGGGCAGCCCTTCCTCATGAGTTTTCCACACAACCTTCCATCTCAGTTTCTGTGCTGGTGACTCACAGCAGCTTTTCTACTTGGCCCCCAAAGCCGGTTTGCCGTAGACAGACCACGGAACAGGAGGGAGCAAGATGGGACTGACTGTACCCCTCACTCTCCATCCCCAACCATATAAGTGTCAGGCGGCCCAGAGATATTCAGCAGTAGGGTTGAAACTTGCGGAAGGATGGACAAAACAGCTTTGAAACCTCTTCTATCTATATGTTTTGGTGCAAGATTTGCACGGTAAGCTGTGAAGGACTCCTGGTATGTCATTATCATTTAAACTTTCCAGATGATCCCTAAGCAATTATTCTAGTATAAGCTTCATCTAAAATGGTTGCTCTTCCCCTTCTTACAACCTTTTTTTTTTTTTTTGAGATTTTATTTATTTAACAGACAGAGATCAAGAGTAGGCAGAGAGACAGGCAGAGAGAGAGGAGGAAGCAGGCTCCCTGCTGAGCAGAGAACCCCATGCGGGGCTAGATCCTAGGACCCCTGGATCATGACCTGAGCTGAAGGCAGAGGCTTTAACCCACTGAGCCACCCGGGCGCCCCTCCCCCCTTCTTACAACCTTAAGATGAAATTATACATTCGAGCACCAGAACAAAACTCTATGTCAGAGTTCATTCCTCCACGTGCTGGTTGGTCCATGCCAATCTGGTCCAAATGAAAATAAACAACCACCAAAGTAAAGGGTCCCTAATAGATAGAAAGAGTGATTTCCTCTAGGAAGGATGTGTTTAAATTATAACTGTTACCATCAGTTAATGGCACTAGTGTAAAGCACAACGAACAAGAACAAATAACAAAAATAACCTCCAAAACTCATTGAAGTGAATTTGTGAAACAATCAGATTTTGAGAGCCTTTCTGTGATGGTGAGATCAAGTGATGGGATTGGGCATAGTTCTCCCAGGACTAGAGGTCTGTTTATCTTGTATTTTAGAAGTCAAATACACGCATCTGAATCATTTAGAGAGCGTTACCAAGCAAAGTGTGGGCCAATATACAGATGGTTTAGTTTCTTCAGAGAACTAAAAATTCTTCCCCGCCTATAAACCAGCCTTTCAGAAACTAGATGGAAAAACACCTTAAAAATGGGTTTGAGTGTCCTAAATATTCTCTTAAGGTTGTGGCAGTTAAATGATACGAAGGATGAGACACTTCCTCGCTCAGGATGGCTACAATAGATTAAACAAACAGACTAATGCAAATGTGCTTTGCTTGTCCTGCCCATGTCCTCACACAGAGGGGCATGACTTAAGGGAAGGCAGTAAGGCATCTGGCTAAGAGCAACGGAAGTAGCACCAGTGCCTACCTGCCAACCCAGCCCAGTGCCTGAAACCATCTAGGCTAACTAAGACTGGGAGAATTTTAGAAGCCTCATCAATGGGATTTTCCACAGGCTTTTAATATGCTCAAGGAGCTACAGTTCTTCCTTACTTCCCTAGATTAGGGCCTTGACTTCCCACCTCACCTCTACCTACCAGTCCTTTTGTCCTAGCTGAATCTAATTATTCAAACCCCCCACTACTGGAGGGATCCTGCTCCAAACCACCACCAATCCCCTTATGGGTTTGTCACGTCCCTCGAAACAGCTGGCTCCCTTACTCTGCCAATCTCATACTTTCAGGCGGGGCGGGGGGGGGGGGGGGGGGGGCTTCTCTGCAGGGTAGGCTACTGAGATCCAAGCCGGACCCTTAACTGAGTCATTTAGAAAATCTGGAACCAGATCTACTGGATTCAGAGTCTGACTCTGCTGCTGACTAGCGGTGTGATCTTGGGCATGCCACTGAAGTCCACGCGGAGTGTTCCCTCACGCGGAAAAGAATAAATGCGGAGATAATGGGTCACTTGAGGGGTTGCAGCGAGGATACTATCTAATAAGATATACTAGATATATGAAGACTTCAGGCACAGGAAAAGATGATCTAATCACGTATATAAATTTTTGCTGCAGAACATCCTCTTAATATTATCAATTAGAACTCAATCACGATGAATATCATTGTTAAATATCATTCTTGTGTACTATTATTCATATCAGTATTTGTTAGAAATGACCTTTTCCAGCACAGGCCTGTCTTCCCAGAGTCAGATTTTACCTTCCCAGTTAGGTGGACCCCGCCTGGGCGGGACCCCTTTGCTGCCTAAGAAGTTTGCAACCTTTCCGCCCGCGAGGAGACCGATGCCTCAGGCACTTTGTCCAAATAATCAGCAGGTGGCAGCATTACACCAACCACAGGACTGAGGAGCCTGGACCCTGCCCAGAGTCCCCGGAAAGGCTGAAAGTCGCGAGAAAAGCCCACCGCAAGGGCTTGCTTTCCTGAGCTGAGTTGATAATAAAGACTTTTGAATCCTAAGTAGAGAGTTTTAAGGTTAGTGTAGTTTGAGTTCCCAGAGGCTCAGGAAAGAGAAAGTCTATGGAATCAAAATATAAATGAGGGGGGCGCCTGGGTGGCTCAGTGGGTTAAAGCCTCTGCCTTCAGCTCAGGTCATGATCTCAGAGTCCTGGGATCGAGCCCCACATCGGGCTCTCTGCTCAGCTGGGAGCCTGCTTCCTCCTCTCTCTCTGCCTGCCTCTCTGCCTACTTGTAATCTCTGTCTGTCAAATAAATAAATAAAATCTTAAAAAAAATATATATAAATGAGGGAGGGAGAAAAGGACAAGACGTCTTTGGGGGTGCACCATAAGCTAGAGTTGTGTAGAGCAAAAGAAATAGTCCAGCCTTAGCCTGGGGCTCACTGTCTACACTGATCTATGCCATTTCACGGATTTCTCTGCCATGGTCCCCTCTCTTCTGTTCCCCCAGTGGTAGAAAATTCTGTGACGGTGCTGGTGAAGTTGAGTCACAGAACAAGTTATCTTGGAACTGGACTGGACATTATAGATTATGCAAACTCAAACGGGGCAGGTGGCATAAAGCTTGTTAAGCAGCTAGGATGCGAGACAATAGGGACGGTGTGGACTGCCTGGACGCCAGAGGGTGTGTTCCCCTGAAGGCGTTTTAAAAAGTAATTTTAAATGTTTGGTAGAACAAACAAAGTTCTCTGTGGGCCACAGTCCGTCCTCCAGATTGGAAGTTAGGATGGTACCACCGATCATCCAAAGTAGGAATCCCTTCCAGAACATTCCTTACAGATGGCCATCTAGCTAGTGATTATACATTTGTGGTACAGAGACCTACTTCTCTCTGGTCGGAACATATCATACTTTTTACGAAATGCTTCTTTATATTGAGCTGAATCTACAATTGATTTTTCCATTCACCGGTCATAGTTTGATCCAGGGAGTCATACAGAACAGTTTAACCCTTTTTCCTCAAGACAGTTCGCTTGTACTCTGCAGGCCTTTCTTCCTCAGCTTAAATCTCCCTAGAGCCTTTAAATCAACCCTCACAGGGCAGTTTTCAAGTTATTGTGTCTTGGGCTTTTCAGTTAAGTGCTTATCTAGTCATGTTTGCCATAAAATCCAGCACTCAGAACTAGATTTAGGAGTTAGGATAGGGTCTGACCAACATGGAACAGAGGACTGCCCTTTGCCTAGTCAGAAGTTGAGCTCCCAGTGTTGGGTTATACACTAAGCTCAGTCTCTATTTTGTTCTCTTGTGAAATTGAATCTAGCTCAGTCGAGACTACATTTCTATGGCTTCAAGATGATTTTGATCTTCATTCTGAAATCTGTTTGTGTCATCTGGGGCCTTGCCACCTGTTCTTGCTGTGGGCCAAGCCACTGCTAATATTCTGAAGAGAATAGGCCACACCACACAGCCTGGGATTGGTTTACTGCAAACCTCCATTTTATTGTTTTCCACATTTCACAAATGTTCCTGGGCGCCTGTGGGGTCCTACGCTGTTCTAGAAATTCCAGCATAATGTCAACAAAGATACCCACTCTCACAGAGCTTACATTTATCTTGACTCTGATCCTAGAACTGAAGAATGGTTGAGAACATTCGTGACTGTGGCAAATATTCCTGAAGCAATTTAATTCTTCCTTCTATGCCAAGCATACTTGGGCGGAGGAGTTCCTATCCTACAAAAATTTCTACATAACGTTTTCATAATTTCCACAAGTGCCCTGCTGACATTTTTGTTTTAATTTCTTTCTTATTACCTGGGGATTCTTCCTTCCTTCCTCCCCCACCCCTTCTCTCTCTCTCTCTCTCTCTCTCTTTTTCTTTTTCTTTTTTCCCTTTCCTTCCTCCTTCTTTTCTCTCTCCCTCTGTTTGTGTATTGCTCCTGGTTTAGCAGTCTGTCCTCTGTTCTTTTTTTTTTTTTTAAAGATTTTATTTATTTGAGAGAAAGAGCAGGAGAAGTGGAGGGTCAGAGGGAGAAGCTGACTCCCTGCTGAGCACAGAGCCTGATGCAGGACTGGGTCCTGGGACTCCAGGATCATGACCTGAGCTGAAGGCTGTCGCTTAACCAACTGAGCCACCCAGGTGCCCTGTCCTCTGTTCTTTAGTGAGAATTACCCTCCTTCATCATTACAAAAGAGAAGAAGAAGAAGAAAAGAAGTTGCTTCTGTAAACTGCTTCTTTTGGCTTAATATCATTAGTTTTTTCTTAGGATCATATAGTATGTGGTGGTGAAGAAAATTTGGAAAATGAAAAAATGCCAATAAGAAAATAAAAATCACTTATCATCTAAGGATGAAGGAAAATAACAAGACTGGGTCTATAGATCTTTCAATCCAGCCCAGTTTCTTTGTGCAAATGTATGTGTGTATTTTGTAAAATAAAAATAATACACAATTTATAATTTGCTTTTTTGCATACATATGTGAGTTTTTCTTTATCAAAAGTTCTTTATAATGTGTGTGTGCACATGTGTGTGTTTGCAAGCATGTGCATTTCTGTTTCGGACTGTGATGTCATGACTGGGTTGCTGTGTAGAACATAACTGGACAGGCTTCTGTCTTTGTTTCTATGTCCTCAAGCAGCATGGAGAACTGATGTAGTATTACTTCCTTAAACTTGTAAAAGAGCTCAGCGTTAAAACCACTAACCATGGTACATTTTAAAAGATGAAATTCTTTGACAACTTTTAATTTCGACAATAAGTACTGATATTTCAGGATTCCTACTTCTTGGATTAATGGTATTTCTTTTTCTTATTTTCCAATGCCCTCAGTCAAATGATTTATTTATTTTCATTCTGAGGTCTCTAAAAAGAGAAAAGACTATGTCTATGCCTCTTAAGGTAGCTTTGGCTTTATTTCCTAGATTTTTGTAAAAATTCCATTCTATCTAATGGTAGTGCTATCATTCTTGTTTTCCTTTTCTTTTTCTTTCTTTTTCTTTTTAAAGATTTTATTTATTTATTTGACAGAGAGAGAGAAAGAGAGAAAGATCATAAGTAGGTAGAGAGTCAGGCAGAGAGAGGGGGAAAGCAGGCTCCCCGCTGAGCAGAGAGCCCGATGCGGGGCTAAATCCCAGGACCCTGAGATCTTGACCTGAGCTGAAGGCAGAGGCTTAACCCACTGAGCCACCCAGGTGCTCCTTGTTTTCCTTTTCTTTTTCTTTTTCGCACTGGCATGCTTTTTTGATATATTACTGCCCTTCATTTTTCCTTTAGTTTTTCTGTGATTCCTTATTTTAAATGTGGCTAACAGCTTTACAAAATTTATTTATTTAATTTTATATATATTTTTTATTTTATATATTTTATGTAAGTTCCACACCCAGTGTGGAGGCCAACATGGGGCTTGAACTCACCATGCTGTGGTCAAGACCTGATCTAAGATCAAGAGTCACTCAACCAACTGAGCCACCCAATCTCCCCATAAATGTGGATAACATTTTTTAAAGGACCTTTGAGTCTTTTCCTTTGTTAGAGGCATTTATTCCATCTATAGCTATTTTCATAAGAATGTACTGGGTCTTACTGCTTGTAATTTTATGTTTTCTATTTTTAGAACTGGGATTGATGTAGCTAATATGTGGCACACTTGACGCAAATCTGAAAATAAGCATCCATTAGTGATGCTAATATATGGACTGATAGTCCATAACAGTCTTTTCTGCTGAGCTGGAATCCAGCCTCAGAATATTTATCAGTTCAACATTACCAATGGCTAATATAAATCAATGAAAATTGGGACACAAGTTATAATCTATATTTGCTATCTTACTGTTGTATTAATAAACCCCAAACTTCACATTTAAATAGACCTGATTTTGAACTGCACCATAAACAGCTATCTCAGAGACTTAAATGAGGATTAAAGGAGGTAATTTAAAATATTTAGCATAGTTCCTTATTATCCAAATGTTCAAAATGTGGCTATTTGGCCTCAATATTTGGTAGTATTATTAATATAATTAATTTTTCATGTTTATTCTTTTGCCATGTGGACTATATTTTCAATGATTGCTTTTCCCCTCTGGTAATTCACAAGGCATGTAGAGTGTTTTTAAACTTAATTGGTGATAACTTAAAAAATCCAAGCATTTCAAACTGCAATTATCAACATCAAGAATTAAGCAGTATCTATTGACTCCCCAGTTAATCAGTATTTGTTGACAATTTTATTCTCTTCTATATTCAGCTTTTTCTCTTATACATTCAGCTTTCGGATATGATCTAGGATTTTAGATCCAGGATATTATTGTTGAATTCTTTTATTCATGTTTCTTCTCTTTCAAGATTTTTCATGGTATTTGCATTATGCTTATATGATTTATGATTCCTGAGACTTTGCTTATCTGAAATGAATCTTCACTAAAAATATGACAACTCTGAAGGGTATAGAATTCTTAAGCTACAAAATTTCCACTTTAAACTGTGCCCCCATTATCTCTGGGCATCTAATAGGAAGTTGTTTGTTGAGAAGTAAGTGAGCATGAAAACCTCTCTATTGGTCCCACTGTCTGACCATGGTATTTTTAATGCCTAATTCACACTGCTTCCTCTGGCATCTTTTCTATATCATTTTCTTAAAAACTGTCATATCAACAAATTACCTTAACAACTGTTGAAAAGGACACTTTAGAGTAATATATTCACAGGGAGTGACTTGTGATGTTTCTCTCTGCTCCCTCCTCCCCACAAGCTATGTTCTTACCCACAGGAGAAAAGAAGCCAGTGTGCCTGGAGCTAAGTGGCATAAAGTAATTAAGGGTTTGGTCATGCAGAATTTTGGAATGAAACAAGTTAGAAGTCTAATTCAATTAAATATTTCTAAAACAGAACATTTCTATGAATTTATAAAGATTCTATGAATCTATAAAAATCTATAAAAATTGCAATATTTCAATACACATATCTTCTTTGTGTACATAGATCCTTACTTATTAGATGTTCCTGAGTCAAAAAAGAGGGGCACAGATCCAGTTTTTTTAATAGCAACCCTGCATTCACTGTCTTGGGAGAATGTAATGACACATTTAAATTTAGATCCAGTGCTTATCCTATATTTGAAAAGAGAAAATTAGAAGTTTCCAGGATGAAATGAACGATGTCCCCATCACCATTTGAGACAATGGGTGGATTGCAAATTTTGTAATACCAGGTTCTTTGGAATTTTTAGTTTCTGTACTGATTTGACTACCACAGGCCTAGAGACAAGCAGTCCCAATGATTTTTTTTTTTTATCTTTTTTTTCCTCCTTGTGAAGCAGTCTGGGAGCAAACATTATTGTTGCTTGAGTTAACCAGCTGATATGCAGGTGATTATGTCAAATCCTCAGACAGTAGGAGGAGGTAGTCCTTTCATGTGGTAGCCTACTTCATCAAAAGTAATAATCCAGGATTAAGAAAGGGGAAAAATTTTTGATTCACCAAGCTGGAGAAGTAAGATTTTCTTCAAGAGTCAGCTTATGATTTTCATCTAGATGCAGTCTAGGGGACAGATGTGGGACTCATGGCTGCATCAGGGACAAAGGGGGACTCTTAGGGAAGCCAGGTGTGTGCTGGTTGCTTTCCAATTGCTTTTCCTTGCCTCCACTGCCTCACTCTGGTCATTCTCTGTCCCATCTGTGCTCCAAGATTGCACTTGTGTTCAGTCCTTGGGAGATGCCAATAGAAGTAGGAGGTAGAAGGGCAGGAGAAAGAACATGGCACATTTATTCACCCACTTCCTTCAGGGTGTTTTTTGAAAGTGGCTGCATTCCTTTACAGTAAGAGTCTTGAGGTGTTCTCTCTTTGTGTGTGTGTGTGTGTGTGCACATGTGTGTTCTCTTTTCAGCCTTGCACTTTTACCTGGCTCCAGCAGCATGATTCTTTCCCTTTGTCTTTTCAGACAAGGCCTTCTACTCTTACTAGCCTTGGAGTGCTTCCCCATCTCTTCGTGGCCCCTTGAATCCAGCCCACCTTGGCAAATAGTTCCTTTTCAAACTTTTTCAGTCAAAACCTTTGAATATACTTTCTCTTTCTTACCTGAGTGATAGACACAATACAATCAATCAGACAACTAAAAATGCCTTGCCATGATTAACTTTGACAGAGTATTGTATTCTTTCCTTTAATCCTGAGTAATCTGCTTTTTAAGAAAAAACACAGTTTGGGTTTTTAGAGACCTCGGCTCACTCAAGTTTGGAGAAAAGATGAACAGAGAATTGGGCATTGTCTTCCATATCTGTCATATCTACCTACTCTCTTCTATTTGTCCTGTTTATGTTGATGATTCTCTAAAGAATATCTTCCATGTCAGCTTTTTCTTTTCTGTTTTGCAATACTCATGTTCTTTTTTATTACTCCCAAGTCATTTTAAATTCTGATAAAATTATTTCATACATATTCTCATTCATTTAACAACAACCACTTACTGAATGGCTGCTTTGTGCCAGGTACTGGATGAACAGTGAGGAGAATTGAAAGATGCAACCCAGGCTTTGATGAGCTTGTCCAGTGGAAGAGCCATAGATTAAGGATAGAGTAGATGCTAAACAGAAATTCTAATACCGCCTTTTTATTTAATTTGATAGTAATGAAAAATATCCCAGGATATTTTTCCAAAGCTATGTTTTTTAGAAACACAGAATTCACAAAATATGCCTCTTAAGCAATAAAATAATCTTAAAGCTGATGATTAGCTATCTTCTAGAAGAAGCTTGCCCTATTTGTTCATTCATTCCACAAATATTTACCTACTGAGGGCATACTGTGTGTTAGTGTACTAGATGCAGGCAATACATGGCGAATAGAACCATGCCTCTCCTCTCTGAAGCTCAGTTTGATGTTCTGAAAATGAACTTTGAGGATGTTAGTGGCCCTTACAAAGAATAAGCTGCCTGGGGCGCCTGGGTGGCTCAGTGGGTTAAAGCCTCTGCCTTCGGCTCAGGTCATGATCTCAGGTCCTGGGATCGAGCCCCGCATCGGGCTCTCTGCTCAGCAGGGAGCCTGCTTCCTCCTCTCTCTCTGCCTGCCTCTCTGTCAAATAAATAAATAAAAAATCTTTAAAAAAAAAAAAGAATAAGCTGCCTTATAACAAGAGTTCGGGGGCACATTTAAAACTAAGCCCTTTTATCTGGGGCCCCAACAGCACTGGCTGCTCCAGTAGAGCATGATTTCATTGACATGGGAAAACTGGATTCAAGTGCTAAAAACTATTCAGAAGAGAAATCCTGAGAAATCACTACAGGAGGGAACTCAAATAAAGCTGTTTTTTGCAATATTCATGATAGCAAAGGGAAGCATGATAACAAACGGAAAGGTCAACCACAGATTGGTAAATAGTAAAATAGAAACAAGAAATGTATTAGGAAAACTTATTTCTATCTAGTAGCCCCAGTTTGGTGACCGCAATTTAAAATGTTACTAATGGCATGGAGGACAATTAAATGAAGGGCAGAAATCAGAGTGGGAGAGGAACCAAGAAAGACTATGGGCTCTGAGAAACAAACTGAGGGTTTCAGAAGGGCAGGGGGTGGGTGGATAGGTGAGATCAGTGATCAGTAATAAGGAGGGCATGGATTGCTAGAGCACTGAGTATTGTACACGAACAATGAATCTTGGAACACTGCATCAAAAACTAATGATGTACTGTATGGTGATGAACATCACATCATAAAAAAATTATGATAATATAAAAATAAATAAATAAATAAAATGTTACTAATGGCAGTTCTCAGAACATAAGGTTATCACCCAAACTTAAAAAGTAATTGTGGTCATAAGGAGTCCTTTCAAAAGGAGTCATGCAGTTGGTCTTATGTCAAACAAGCAATTTTTATATCTTTAGTTGCATGAAATATCCTCGATTGCTTTATGTGATGCTATGATTTTTTTTCCTGGACTCTGCTCACACGAAAGGAAAACCAGAAGACGCATGCACAGTAACAGATTTGGAGGCTGAATTCTTTTTTTTTTTTCCCTTGGTAGAACATGTTTTTGCCAAGATTACAACCCACTTGAACTTCTGTCTGTTCTTTGATTTTAGAACCAACTTGGGCTCCTTTTAACACTGGAAAAATCACAGATTGAGCCATAGATAAAGAAGTCTGAGCAAAGTTTTCTGAAGGTTTTTATCATCACTAAATATCTGTAAATAAACTTCTTGTTAATATTTAGTGTAGCTGAATCTGAAATACAGTGTTTTAATTTAAGGTGAGATCATTTTATTTTGATTAAGCATTTATAACATAAATTCCTAAAGGAAAAGATTTTTATTTTTTATTTTTATTTTTTGAGGAAAAGATTTTTAAAAAGACATCCTAAGAAAAGCCTACTCTGGTTTTTTAAATATTTAAAGAACACGCTTTATTTAAAAACCTGTTTGGTTGCCAACATACGTATTTTTAAATATTTGCTCCGTGCCAGGCACTAAGGTAAATTAGGGGGATTGAAGAGAAGTCAGACACTATTCTTAACCTCAAAATGCTGTGGTATAGTGGATTTACCAGCTTAACCTTGGCTTTGTACATATAGTTTCAACAAAGAATAAATTAGGATCGCCTTATACAGAGAATTTGTTAATCATTAAATAACCAGAATTGAAAATTCAAAACTGAGAGTCTTGGGTCTGGTTTTAACTAATTACCACTGGCACTTGGAGCAAATCACTAACATCATGGGCCTTTGTTTCCCCCTCTATGAAAGTATGAGGGTTGGCCTAGAGATGTAGACATGAAGCCCTTTATCTTATAATGACAAAAATTTGATTGCCTGAAGATAAGCATGACCCCAATTCTGCCTTTAAATATCTAACATGAGCATGCATATTGGCTCAACATGGTTCCCTGAAGCCTACAGAGATAGAGAAAGAATACTTTGCATGTATTTACAGACAAAAAAAAGGAGAGGGGAACTAAATCTCTCTTAAAATACTAATAAAGGGATCAAGGTAATGCTGGCCTCATAAAATGAGTTTGGAAGTTTTCCTTCCATTTCTATTTTTTGGAACAGTTTCAAGAGAATAGGAATTAGTTCTTCTTTAAATGTTTGGAAGAATAAAGGAAACAAGATGGGATTGGGAGGGAGACAAACCATAAGTGACTCTTAATCTCACAAAACAAATTGAGGGTTGCTGGGGGGAGGGGGGTTGGGAGAAGGGGGGTGGGGTTATGGACATTGGGGAGGGTATGTGCTATGGTGAGTGCTGTGAAGTGTGTAAACCTGGCGATTCACAGACCTGTACCCCTGGGGATAAAAATATATTATATGTTTATAAAAAAATAAATAAAATAAATAAATAAAAATAAAATACTAATTAAGGGGCACCTGGGTGGCTCAGTGGGTTAAAGCCTCTGCCTTCGGCTCAGGTCATGATCCCAGGGTCCTGGGATCAAGCCCCACATCGGGCTCTCTGCTCAGCAGGGATCCTGCTTCCTCCTCTCTCTCTGCCTGCTTCTCTGCCTACTTGTCATCTCTGTCTGTCAAATAAATAAATAAAAATCTTTAAAAAAATACTAATAAAATATTATGGTTAAAATGAAAAAATTAAAGATAATGTGAGTATATTTTAGAAATTGGGAGAAGACAATGGCAAACACAGAGACAGGGAACAGTGGAAGAGGGATTTCCTCTCTCTGCCATACTATATATAAGGTAATGGGCAGTTGGGTAGTCCAGAGTGACTTCTGAAATACTTTGTGATTTCATGTGATAAACCATCGTATCTGTTTTGGCTTCTAATAGAATGCAATCTGCATCAGCAAAGCACATTTTATAATAAAGTTATTTACAGCATGGAATCTGGGCAGATAATGCCATTTGGAGTCAGAAAGTTCTGGGCTTTGTCCTGATGCCAATACTTGCCAGCTAGGTGAACTTGAGCAAGTTCCTTAACTTTTACGAGTACTGGTTTCCTCGTTCACAATTTAGAAATAACTGTGGGTAAGTCTTGATCCTCAACTATAATTATGGTGTTCTACATTATAACCCAATTAAGGAAGGCAAGTTTCTGAAAATCTGCTTCTGGCCTTTTTTTGGCTCCCTTTGTCTTTCTTGGCTCAAGACCTTTTCCAACATCATGTCTACCTTCTCTTAGGAGAAGAATCTCCTGGAGGCATTTTGTCTTGGAAGTGAGCAATGGATAAGCAAAAAAAAAAAATCTGTACCTCACCTTTCTTGACCAAAGGTTTTGTGAAATGTGGGTACCCAGAGGTGGCAACACCCTGATGCCTCCAACAGGATTGTTATCTCAGAAGAAAAGGACATGAGATGGAACTCCAAGGAATCATGGACACTTGTCCCATGAGCAGCCCCAGTTATTTGTTATGGGCTATTGGTCCTATTGTAGGGGAAGAGGTGTAAATTGTGCGGTGACTGGAAAGATAAACACAAAGCAGAAAAGCTCTCGGGTTTGGAGAACTGGTTACACTATTGATCTTGGTAGGGACATCACACCCTTGCTCCTGTAGCACTAAGGAGTTCAAGAGGGCATGACAATTCCTAAGGTCTGTGAGCAACATGGCTTCTGCCTTCTCCAGGCTTCCTTAGGATGACCGGAAGGCTACAACAAGCAGGGAATGTCTGAAGAGACATACAATCTCTGAAACCACAATAAATATAAGTGCGCTTCTGAAGTTCTTTTCCCACCATTTCCCTTGCTAAAATAGAAAAGGGACTATATTTTCTTCTCCTGCAGTGATTTGCATTGTTAGAAGTAAATTTAAGCAAGGAGCCTGGGATTGAGGCCCACTTTGGGCTCCTTGTTCAGTGGGGAGCCTGCTTCTCCCTCTCCCTCTGCCACTCCCCCTGCTTGTGCTTGCTCTCTCCCTCTGTCAAATGAACAAATAAAATCTTAAAAAAGGAAAGAAAGAAAATGAGACATTGAATTACTTGGAAAGTAAAGGATTTGCCCAAAGAACAACTGTTGATGGAGGAGACCAATTGGGATGACTTTTCTCTGAAATAATTTTGTGTGATCTCTTAATTTCTACTCACAATGAAGTTTTCTTCACAAAAAGCAAGATGGTTCTGATTCTGTGCTAATAACACATTTTCTTTCAATTAAATTGTTGGGGATACCTGGTTGGTATTTCAATGCCCATCTTGCTTAACTTAGAAATCCTTAATACTGCACAGAAGTAGGATACCTTTGGGCAACCTAACTGTAAGGCTGATTTCATCATAGGTTCTCAATGAACACTTGAGACAGAGAAACTCCTTTACACAAATCACCCTCTCCGCAAAGGTCTACCACTTCTTAATCATTGGTGTTATCTCCATCCTAATGAGAGCAATGCTTTGCATCTGCTGAGGGTATAGGAGTAATCATAAGATCTTCTCTTCTCTAGGCCTTTCTTCCTGCAAGATGCCAAATGCTCTACATATTGAACAAGTCAACAGACCAATTGTGCCAGGACAGGCACACCCACTACTGATTCACACCTATCTCTGGGGCAGCTCCCTGCAGCTCTTTCCCATCCCACAGTGATGCCCAGGAGTAGCTGGTTTAAAAGGGAAGAAGAATGCCACTCAGAACAGAAGCAACAGGGGACTGGAGGAAGAGCAGACATAATTATCTAGATTGGAACCAGGCCAGTGACACCATCTACGCACACCACCAAGATTTTAAAATCATTGCATTTATCAATGGATTGCACAGGTTTTGAAAGGCAAAAAAGAAGGCAGGGGAAGTTGGGGAGTCTGACAGTTGTTTGAAAGACAAGCTAATGTGTTTATGCTGTTGCATATGCATTTTAGAAACCTTCCTGGTCTTGTGTTTTTTTGTCTCATTCACTTGTGCATAATCCTTATGCCGTTTCTTGCTTTGGGCACAGAGGAAATCAGAAAAAAGCCATTGAAAACTACTCCTCCGGTTATCTGGGGGAATCTACTGTGTGACTTAAGCTACTAGCTATTTTCAGAGCTAAAACAACAGGTACTGCCTGTGGACTCAATGAGATGATAAAAAAAATTAGATCTTTGTTGCTGTGTGGAAGGGTGTGTTAAAAAGTGTATTACCTCCTTCTCATCACGGTCCCACTCCTCAGTCCCCTATGTTTGTTTGTTTGTTTTTTTCTGGGAATACATCTTAATAAAACACTTTAACACAAACCTTTCCCCAAGGTCAGTTTCTGAGACAAACAGTAACGATGATTCATAACTGAGCTCTAGAACCTGCCTGTTAAAAAATCTGATTATTGAAAGCAAAAAGCCCGGATACATAAATATTTATCAGTGGGCCCTGAAGAGCTTACCATAAATATAATAAATAAAGAAAAATAAATTAACAATGACTTACATTTTTAAAAAATCAAGAAATGCCACAATCGAAAGCCATGATCCATTAAAGATGATGCTATTAATATACTGATAACAAACCACAATTCTTGAAATTTGCAAGAATTCCAACAATTTACATGTCTGTATTATAAGAGGCATTTTGTAACACTGTCAAAGCAGGCCTCTTAACAGAAAACTGAGTTAGAATTCCCAGGACAGTTTAACATACTACTTGTATTAGTTTTTACTTCCATACTTAGAGTATTACTAGTAACAGTCCGGATCTTTACTTCGATACTTAGAGTATTACTAGTAACAGTCTTGATCTTACCTGAAGTTTAAAGTGGAAGCAATTACACATGCTTTACTCATCAGCATCAGAGAAAGGATTTCCATTTTTTAAATCAGTTAATGTTTCATGTTCCTTAAACGAGTAAGGACAATACATTGATAATCACTGATCATGTCTTTATATCTTTGTTCATAGAAATGACAGAAGATGATTTGCAAATGATCTGTGGGATGAATCCATAGTCATAACAATAGTACTAATAGCTACCATTTCCTGTTTGCTGTTACTGCTTGTGATGTTCCCTACATGCCCTCTCTCATTCTTGCAACTGGCAAGTTAGGTAAATTTTATCATGCCCATCATGAAAATAGGAGCATTGACGTTTGTGGGCCTCAGATAACTTATCATTGGTCACACAAATAATACATGTGACCTGACCTTTTTCCAAAAAAGCACACATATCAAATTTTTGGTGTTTTCTCCAGT
This sequence comes from Enhydra lutris kenyoni, assembly GCF_002288905.1. Classification (NCBI taxonomy): domain Eukaryota; kingdom Metazoa; phylum Chordata; class Mammalia; order Carnivora; family Mustelidae; genus Enhydra; species Enhydra lutris. Next base: position 31,087,981 of record NW_019154100.1, on the reverse strand, counting down.
CAGTCCAATATCCATACCCAAAGAAGAAATGAGAATATATTGGCCATATGTATTTGATGAACCCCTATCACTTTATTTTTCTAAGGGTTAATTCTGGACGATGGTAACTTCTACAATTTTGCTAATCAATATATATGTTCTGGAAGCTATCTTATTCTCCTTTCAAAAATTAATCTAAGATTAACCTGAACTAAGTTACATTTTCAAGCCCGCAGCTTATAGCTAAAATATCCATCTAGTCCCTTGGATGATGGGGATGGACACTATTAGCAGTGGACCCTCAGTGAGATCCAGTGTCCATCCCTGCCATTCTACGGCAGGGGACAAGAAAGGACAATTCAGGATTCCTTGTGATCTGAAAGCAGAAAAGCAGCTGCTAAGTCAGGAGTTTTCTCAGTGGTTCTTTCTGGAGTTGGTTTCAAAATAGAAGCAATGACTTCTCTAAAGTCAGGTGACAATGGTGTCTGATACTGTCTCCTCAGAAAATATTCCTTAATTATCCAATAAAATATACCTCCATGGGCCAGGACACTCTAAACTATATTACCCCATTTTATATTTTTATAACCTTTAAAAATATCTAAAATGATCTTGTTAGTTAATTCATTCCATAAATATTTATTGAACACTAATTATGTACCAGCATCTGCATATGTCCTAAGGATCTGGGGATACAGTGTTGAACTGCACAGAGAAAATTACTATATTCATGAGGCGTATATACCTATTAATTATATGTCATCTTTTCTTTTTGTAGAGGCATTGTCGGTATTATTTACAGCTCTGGACATACAATGGGTGCCTAATAAATATTTGTTAAATGATTAGAAAAGGTATAAAGCTGCAGACCTGTGTGCAGGATTATTTTTCAGATAAGCGAATGAGCTCAAGTCTCATAGTCCCTTCCACGCCCTCCTCCCCTCCAAAAGCAAAGGTATCTACTTCCAGCCTTCCCTGGTAAAGGATCCTTTATTGGACACATCCCTGGACTCATCTCCCCAGCCCCTTATCTTAGATGCTTAAGAAGATCTTGGAGGTTGTATTGGTTACTTTAAGCATTGGATGTTTGATACTAAACAATGATCGAACACTCCATCCTACCTGGGAGCAAGGACACTGGATGGTGTATTGAAGAAATCTCTAAACGTTTTCATATAGGAGACCTGGATTCAGTGCCTAACCTTGGTGCACACTAACGGATTTTTCTCTGGCAAGTCGCTTAACTTCTCTGAGCCAACGTCTGGAACCTAAAAAAGATACTAAGCCTGACTGCTTGAGCAATCACACAGGTGATGTGAAGAACAAACCTATGAGCTAGAAAATATCGAACCCCTTACTAATTGACAAGAAGGACACCAATGTAACTTAATATCTTTATGTTGTACAAAGGGCAACAAAGAGTTCAAAATGATACCTGAAATTTAAATTAAAAAAAAAAAAAAGATACCTGAATTTCTGAGGAGCCATTTTTCAAAGTCAGAAATGTCCAGTGTGTTATTGGGCATATAACATAAATATAAACATAACCACTGGATCTGGCTTCACACTGAAACAAAACAGACTGCTGATCATATGGGAATTTAAAATAAAGATGGTCTTGACTAAGAATATCTTTCCTTCTGGTGTGTCTTACTACCTGATATTCTACTAGTAGCAAATTTAAAATCCATTGTTACTGAAAAATAACACAAACGTAGGACTGGGCTGAAATGTTAGAATGAACACATAATTTTTTTCTTTCAATTATCCTACTAAAGCTCCAGTAAAGAAATGTTTTATTACAAAGACATAAAAGGAGAGAAGTACTTCTAGACCTCCAAACCCTGTTACTCCATGAAAGCAACATCAACACTGGCAAGAATTGTCAAAATTGACTCTTTCAGAACTCTAGAAATTAACCAAAGTCCTACAACAATCTAAGGAATATATATTCAAGAAAAAAGTAGCTGAATATAAGTAAGAACCATGCACTTTGTGGCATCTTACCTTACCTGAATCCTGTCATCCTCTCCCCAGCTCGATCTACATTAGCCCTAAGACCCAGGAGCCCTGAAGTAATGAGAGCTATGAAAACCAACAGCTCTAGCATTTATTGGAGAAAACAAAAGGGATGCAAAAGCCCCATTCCTAGAGAACTGTCACTATTGAACCTGTGTGGCAGGTCTCCAGTAGGACTATGAAATGGCATAGCTGCTTTGGAAAATGATTTGACAATTGTTCAAAATGTTAAACAGAGAGCTACCATATGGCCCAGTAATCTCACTCCTAGGTACATTCCCAGAGGAATAAAAATGTATGTCTACACAAAACCTTATACATACATGTTCAAAGAAGCATATTCATAATAGCCAAAATGTGGGAATTACCCAAATGTCTATCAGCTGATGAACGGATAAATTAAACGTGACATATCCATGTATTAGGATATTATTCATCAAGAGCAAAAGGAATAAAGTATGGATACATGCTACATCATGGATGAAACTCGAAAGTGTTATGCTAAGTGAAAGAAGTCAGTCACAGAAGATCACAAATTCCATGACATGAAATGCTAGAATTGACACTGAACCAAAAAGTAGATTAGCAACTGTCATAGGGAGCGAGAGCATCAGAAATGAAGAGGTGACTGATAATGGGTATGGAGCTTGTGTTTGGGGTAATGAAAGTCTTCTAAAATTAGTGATGGTGGTTATTCACACAACTGTGAATACACTAAAACCTTTGAATTGGTACATATTATAAGGGTGAATTTTATAATATATAAAGTATATCTCAATAAAGTTATTATAAAAATAAATTGAAGAATAAATAAAAACGCATGAGGGGAGAACAAGAAGGAGATGCAAACACCTAACTTTAAGAATAGCATATGTCGGGGCTCCTGGGTGGCTCAGTCGTTAAGTGTCTGCCTTCGGCTCAGGTCATGATTTCAGGGTCCTGGGTTTGAGCCCCACATTGGGCTCCCTGCTCAGCAGGGGGCCTGCTTCTCCCTCTCCAACTCCCCCTGCTTGTGTTGCTTCTCTCGCTGTGGCTGTGGCTATGTCTCTTTCTGTCAAATAAATAAATAAAATCTTTAAAAAAAATAGCATATGTCTTGGTAAGCTACTAGAGATATTCCTCCATCAGAGGAAGGCATCCCACGAGACAAAGAAGTATAAAAAAAAAAAAAAATTAGGGATCCAACAAAGATTCAATCCAGCTTTTTAGAAAAGGTAAACAGGAGAGCAAATCTGAGAAAAGCAGACTAGTTTGTTAGTGCCAATATACAAATTACTGAATTTTCAGAATGAGAAAAAAGTGTTAAAAATTTTTAACACATAATTTGAAATTGAAGGCATGTATTTATGACTAAAATGGACCCTGGACACTGAGTCCAGTGTATAGAAATAGGCTCACACATATCATTATGAAATTTCAGAACACTAGAAACAATGAGAAAATCTTTAAATTTCTAACAAGACAGAAAAATAAAACAGGGTTCAACTTGGCTTTAGACTTCCTAACAGTTTAACACTGGAAGCAAGGAAACAGTGGAGGAAAGCCTTCACTTCACGAAGAATTTCGCAGGAAATGAACGTAAAATTTGATGCTGAGCCAATTTATTAATCAAGTGTGAGGGCAGGATAAAGACATTTTCAGATACACAATTAAGAAATTTACCCTTTTTGCATACATCTGAAGAACTTACTAGAAATATCCTTCCATCAAAGTGAAGGCCTCCATCAAGACAGAGAAGTACCAAACAAAAACAAAAACAAAACTGGAGATCCAATGAAGATAAAACCCAAAGGAATTTCCAAGGTGATGTTGCCAAGATATCCTAGCACGACAACTATGCACCAGGCATGAAAGGGCCACCATCTGATGGGAATGGCACAGTGAGGGCAGGACTTTGTTCTCTGATTCTAAATCCTTTTTATCTAATGAAATCGGTAGAGGATGGTCTATGAACAAAACAAAACAACAAAACAAAAAAGGAGAATTCAAAGAGAGAAGACTTGAGTTCTAGGAAAGAGAGAATCTAACCCAAGAAAAAGGCAAAAGAAAAAAAATCTCAAGGTTGACTGCTTCATAGCAGGCTTAGAAATCGTCCCAACCAGAGGAAAAAAAGAATGGAAATTACCGTAAGGGTAGATGCCAAGAGTAAACTGAAATTATTAGATTTGCTAGTCTACATGAGGTAAAATTTTACTTAAAAAAAATATTGAGAAGGTATTGGAAAGTATGAAAGAGTTGGCACTAATTACACAGGAAAATAAACCACAAGAAAAAAATGCTTTCCCAGAAATATCTTGGTCCATATCTCTTATTCAGAATCTCTATGTAAACCTCTAGTTTTCTTCAATTTCCTTGATGAACTCCTCTGTTGATACAATAGTTGATATAAATAATTGAAAATGAGAGTCTGATGGACACAAAAAATCTTTTCTTTCTCTAAATTCAAATCTCTTTTTCCATATCATGTCAGACCAACAGAAGCTATGATAGTGGATTGCATTGTCTTTGCAAAGTTTTATCTGTGTGACCTCGGTTTCATTTCGGCCTCAGGGGATTGGCCATCGTGAGTTTCTGTCCGTCCATCTGTCTTGTATCATTGCACACATTTCCAGACGAGCTCGAATGTCTTTTTATCATAAACAGAAGTACAGCTCCTGGGAAATTTTTGTCCATCTCATTCACCCATTGAACAAACCGTTTGCAGCTTCTAATAGGTGTCAGGCGCCCACTAGGTTAAAAGGGTATATGTGTCAGGGTCTTCCAACTGCTAGGAAATCATAATTTGTTCACTTTCCAGTTAACAAAGAGCAAATAATGGTTTTTGAAATAGCCTTCTCATTCAGAATAGAAGAATGTATACTCAGTATTATTCATTAAAATAATAGAAACAATGATAAAAAACTGAACTTTGAAATTCCCTGGAGACCATTTCTACATATTTTTAAAAGAGAGTCATTTAGTGCAAAGGGAGTATCTATAACTTCATACCATGTTATACTTTATAAAATAAATAGTAAAGCCCATTGGTTACAGCATCAGACCCCGATCAAGGTTAAACCTGTGGGACTGCCATGCAGGTGGGCAAATTGCACATGCTGCAGGAAATAGACCATGTCAGATACGATCGTTGACGTCTGTGTGGGCACTAGAAGCCGACTAGAGTTGGCAGCGGAAGAAACCAATCAAAATCTCAGCTGCTCTGGCCCTGTGCCTCTCTCTAACCTCTCTACCCAGGAAGAAGAACGAGCCTTACCTCTGGCTTCAACTTGCCAGGGAAGGCAGGGAGGGGAAGATGCCAACTCTCCTTCCAAGATGAGGAGAACAACCAGAATACGATCAGTTACTGAAGGAAAAATCCCAGCCCTCCAAGCCTTTTCTAGCACGGGTTTCCTTTTCATTGGGGTACCCTGTATGCTCAACCTTTTCTAGAGCCTCATGCTTACAGAATGCTGTTTGCTACACCAGACAAGAATTGGAACTTCCTTCTGACAGGTAGTGGAAAAGGAGCTGGGAAGCTATGACTCCCCCCTTGTGCTTTCCCAAGCCACTGATCTGCAGACTACCTCATAAAACCTGGAACTTTAAACACACACACACACACACCTCCTTTTAATTAATGGCCTAGTTTCTTGATTAATGGCCTTGTTAATTAATGGCCTTGTTTCACCTTGAAAGGTTTTACAGGAGCTCTTGGAAGATGACCAAAGGGACACAGAAAGGAGTAGAGGAGCAGTGGGAGGGCTGAGCTGGGGTAGGAATAGGAGATAAAACACAAGAGAAAGAGCATTTGAAACACATCCTCTTACTGTCCTTCCTTCATCTTTGCTTCCATCAACTACCTTGGCCACACCCTCCCTTCCCTGCGTGATCACCAATCCAGGATTGAAAACATCAGTGAGAGACTGATTTTGGAATCTCCTTCCAAAACAATCTCTCAGGCTAAAATGAAATAAAGCATTCTTGGTTTCATACCTGGCATGAACTATCTTCTGAAAACACTTCGAAACACATCTCTTGTTAAACCAAAAAATTTTATAAGGGACATGGCAAAGAACGTTCCTGTTTATTTTCATATCTAGCATAGTTCTGTGGGGTTTTGAATAATAATATTATAATATTAACATAATAGTAATTATTATTATTATGATTAAGTCTGAATTTAAATAGACTCAATTCTTGGTTAAGTCCTAAACTTTACTTTTTTTTTTTTTTTAATTTTTTTTTTATTTATTTGACAGAGAGAGATCACAAGTAGACAGAGAGGCAAGCAGAGAGAGGGAGGGAAGCAGGCTCCCTGCCAAGCAGAGAGCCCGATGCGGGACTCGCTCCCAGGACCCTGAGATCACGACCTGAGCCAAAGGCAGCGGCTTAACCCACTGAGCCACCTAGGCGCCCCCTAAACTTTACTTTGTTCTCTTTGTTGGTGTGGACGATTTCAACCACGTAAATATACTCTGATTTTAATATTTCCTTAGAGATACAGCAGTGTTTTCTCTATTGAATTATCACTCGACTTCTACCTACCTTTTTAGATTATGGGGGCATCTTGGCGATTTTAACATAACAACATTAAAATTTTTGCTAGGGAAACAGAGGAGTGTTTTAGTAAAAATAAAAGCTTGGGGTCAGACAGAACTGTGAACCCCAGCTCCATCCCTCACTATCTGAGCTAGATTGATCCAGATTACTTATCCTCTCTGAGCTCGGTTTTCTCATCTATAAAATGGTAGTAAAATCCACCTACCCCCATGGCTGTTTTGAGGATAAATTAAGAATGTAAAGTGCTTTGTAGAGTGCTTGGCACACTGAATGCTCAGTGAAGATATCTGTTTATTCCTGAAACCCGTTCCCCATGGTCACCCCTCTGTAGATGTGATGCCAACCCTTAGCTATGAAATGCATGGAGAGAATCCTTAAAAGAAGTAACAGTCTTATTAGGGACATATGTCTTACACCAGCTAACTACAATTCAAGGAAAACTGTGTTAAGGCCTGGAGTAAAGGCATATGTCAAAATTCAGGGGAGCAATGAAGAAGGTATATCCCCAGGGAACAGGTTTCTTGCAGGAAGTGATAGAATAGTCATCACCAAACCGAGACACTGAGGATGGGTGATATTTGGCAGGTGGAATAGGAGATTGGGTGGATTCCGTGAAAAAGAAGCAATGCACTGCAGAGATGGAAATGTGGGGAATGTTGGAGGGCACTGAGCAACCCAGTACATGCAGTACAGGCTATGGGAGAGGAAGAGAGACCACAGGATGGACTGGGGCCAGAATGGGACAGTCCTTGAATTCCATCCTAAGGAGATTCTCATTCATACAGAGACAACTGAGAGAAATAATTAAAACAAAGTTATGAATAAACATGACAGCATCCTTAAAGACACAAAAGCTACCAAAGACGTGTACGGTGTTGTATCTACTGAACTTTGCATCAAGCAACTGCCCCTTTCATTCCATCGTGGATAATACCAGGCTTTGCACCATTAGAACATACTCAGTCAATTAAGAAAAGTACTGATTGCCGGCCGCAAAATATCCCCATGGTGCCAAAATGTCTGTGGAGTGGGTGGGGAGAGGGAGGGAAGGTGTGATAATTAAAAGAATTGTTACTTGCGATGTCACAGGAGTCAATGTGTTAACTCCGCATGCTGGGAAGCTAGAGTGCTCCCAGCTGCCACGGGGAGGGAGGATGTGGTTTGATCCCTGGCACCACTCGTTGGGACAAGATGAATCACAAATGTGTTAATAGTGAGGTTCCATGTCATAATGTGCCAGATGGAGGTGGTTACATCTCTGATTGATTGCCTCCTGGCCAAGACAGGGGTTTTCCAGAAGGCAAAATTGGCATTGGAGCTCTAAGGATCAGCAGGTCTTTATTTTGGTCAATGTGGACCTGACATTCTCGACTTTATGAAGTGCGGCTTCCCCCAAGACACGGGCAGCCAGAAACAGTATGTGGATGAGGAAAGAGGGCATGAGGGTGTGACACATGGAAGAAAGAGTTTTGTGCTGGACAGAGGTCCTCTGGCTGACCTTGGCCTCTAAGGCATCCCCGGTGGCCGGTGGGGGTGGGGGCAGTGGACAGGGGAGCAGCGCTGAAAATAAGGGACTGGGGTGTGGGTGGGGAGTCACCAAAGATGCCCTGCTTGCAAATGAATGAAATAACTGGAAAGGGAGAGAGAAAGTCAAGGAAGGAAAGGATCCAGAGAAGGAGCTTCAGACACCAAACTCCCAAAGCAGCAGAGTCCGGGAGCCAGGCTGAGACCACCGGGTGGGACCACCGAGCAGAGCATTGCAAGGTGACCTTCCCGCCTCTTCCCTCCCACTAACCCCGACCAACCGACGGACCATAACCACCCAGCTCTTTGTTGTGGTGGTTTCCTTCCCCGGATGCAAGCTTCCAACTATAAACAGCCAACTACAAGGGCAATAACTGTGGCGTCCTACTGGGAACCAAGGCAGCCTCTCGTGCAGGCGCTGGGTCCTAATACAGGACAGTGAATAAAGCTTCATTACCGAACAATGGAGTTAGCTGCCAGAGCCTACAGATTTGAATAAACAACAAATAAGCAACATCTGCTCCAGCATATGTGTATGGTAAAAAAAAAAAGTCACAAAATAAAAGAATTTGTAAATGCCAAAAGCAACACTAAAGTGCCAGTGCTACTGTAGAGTGAATTTTTAATTGCACATGCAAAGAGGCAGGCTGTGGGTATTAGTCTCACATATGTCTTGTTGCTGCCAACCTGGGAGTATAGATGAATTTAATTAAATAAGGATTATCCCTTCTCCCCAGTACAATTACTTATTTATAACAATGATAAAATTGCCTAATAAAAAAATTGTAATATTTCAAAAACAAGCCCAGAAAACACCCTGCTTTCTCTGTAAGTCGTTCAGGGCTGTTTGAGTTTGAGTGTGTCTTTTAAAATTAAGTCTTTGCCTACTGCCAAGGAAGGAAAAAACAAACAACAACCCTTATCATAAAGCCTGCTGCCGTTAAACAGCCAGAGACGGCATTACGGAGAAATATAAAGAAGACACAGAGCAGCATGGGAATTGCCTTTCGTGGGGCGCGTAGAAAATTAAGCAATTGGACTCAAATGGAGTCCAGGCGACTGAGCCAAGGGACAGGACCACTGAGGCTTGGGCTCCCCCAGAGCGCTGGTCCTAATCTGTTTTTCTGAGCAGGCAGTCACCGGTGATCAATCAGTTCCCTTTAGTTTGGCTATCCCTCTTCCCTGCGTGCTAATTCTCTGAAAACAAGGAACACTACCCAAACCAAACAAACAACAAAAGAGATGGGCACTCCAGCCCCTCTTCTCAGTGCCAGCGGAGTTCATTTTTTACCTCCAAGTTAGCAACCTACATCATCGGGGAGGCCAGTGGCGACAATCCAAGTATAAAACTGTAGATGGTAAAGTAGAGTCATGTGTAAATTACCATGGAAGCCAGTATCTTCTGAGTCTCGTCATCTAAGTTAATCTTTGAGCAATTTCGTTGCTGAAATAGCTTTTCTGCGCTAGAAGTTAAGGCAAGTGCTAAGAGCTTATGACCAGGTGCATTGTCTCAAAGTTAATTCAGAAGCCAGCCAGAAATGAAAGGCAGTCAGGGGCTCTGGGGTGTGTGGCTGTGGGCAGTTATACCATCTCACCACCACAGTGTTCTCATCTGTGCAATGGGAAGAGTAGTGATCGAATCCACCTCCAAGGGAGGATTCAATGCAGTAACACATGTAAAGTGCCTGGAATGGCATCTGGCATGGAGTAAGTGCTCAATAAATGTTGCCAAGAATTTAAAGGGATGCTTTAGCAAGGCACGCAAATTTGCACTTGGCTCTTTTCTGGGTGTTAATAGATTTCGATTTATCTCCTGCTTTTCTTTCGTGACACATCGCAATTTTAATTCAATAATTAATTGGTTTCTCTTGAAATTCACAAGCTCCATGAGACTAACTTCTGTTTTGCTTTGATTTGTATCCCCAGCACCTAGACCAGGTTCTTACATGTATAAACGCTCATTAAATATTCATTGAATGAGTGAATTCAGTATGGAAGGAGAGCTAGATTTGAATTCAAAAGATCTTGACCCGAATTTTGGTCCTTCTTTTTTGCCAGCTGTGTAAACCCAGGCAAGTTGCTTAATCTGTTGATGTTTTTATCTCTAAAGAGGAAAGAGTGGCATGGTGACTATATTAAATAATGTAATTGAAATGGCTCAGGACACTGCAAAAGTGGGTATCAAATATAAATTGTTAATTAACAACGAACTGCTTCCTAATAATAATTGTAATTGATTAGAATATTGAATTAAGCAACAGACTCCGTGTATATTCAGGGAAAACAACTTTCTGAGAGATGTTGCTGGAATGTGTGCAAAACCAAAATAAATTAAGTCTACATTACTTAGGACTAAGTGCAACCTGCAGAAAGAAAGCACCAATTCATAGATTTGAAAGGAAGATACATATTGGATATAGTCCTAATTTACAAATACTGAAATTCATGCCAGTAAAATCATTAAAAATACCATGTGCTGCATTTTAAGATAATCATTATACTCCGCCCACAGTCCACCATTGCAACATTAAATCACCACTGGTGAATTCGAATAGAAACTCTTCCAGCTAAGGTAAGAGAAGTTTAGATGGTGTCATGCATGAGGTTCCCTGATGGGTCAGGCACTGTGTGAGGTATCGGGATGGCAGGTAAACGAGACAAGACTCCTACTCTCAAGCAGAGCATTATTTAGTGTAAAGGAGAGAGGCATAAGCAAATGGTTAGCGGTTTTCCAGGTAAGTCCTATAGAGGTGTTATTTACCAAGGCTAACAATAGCATATAGGGAGAGCTTATAGGTTGAGAAGAGAAAGGAGGAATAGTTGTAGGGACTGTGGAATTTGCCCGCTTAAGAAAAGAGAATGGGCTGTTTTTGGTGTTCTTCTAAATTAGAATATCAGCCCCTTTGAAATAACAGGGAGATAAGAGAAAGGGACAGAATCAGAATGAGAAATTGAAAGAGAATAAACAGAATTTAGTGGTAACTGACAAGGAAGACCGCAAGGCCAACTAGGAGACAGAATATAAGAGATCTCTTCAAAGCTACCTTTTTTCAAATCTGCTTTGGAGAAAAATCCTATTAGCAGAACTTTAATAATTTAGCTCTCACTCAATCCCCAAATACACCCAATTTGTAAAAATGAACATTTAGCATTATCTTGGTTGAGTGATTATTTATTTTGTTGTGGACAAATTAGCAAATACAGAGAAGCAAAAGAAGGAAAAACTAGATGTCTCTTATCATCTAGACTGCCATCGTTTATCCATGTACACTTAGGCTTTCTCTATTTTTGTGTGTGTGTGGGGGGGGGGAACTTGAGGGTTAGAAACTTGTATTAAAAAATTTAACTTGTAGCATATAAAATATTAAAAGAAAGAAAAAGAAAAAATACTACCTGAGACCCATCACCATGAGATGGTCACCAAACTGTTAACTGTAGTTTAAATCATATGCAATTTTTTAAAAAAAGATTTTGCTTGTTTATTTGAGAGAGAGAGAGAGAGAGGACAAATAGGGGGAGCAGCAGGCAGAGGGAGAGGGAGAACAAGACCCCCTGTTGAGCAGGGAGCCAGATGCCTGGCTCGATCCCAGGATCCCAGGATCATGACCTAAGCCAAAGGCAGATGCTTAACCGACTAAGCCACCCAGGTGCCCCTCCTCATGCAATTTTTATGTGTATTACATAGATTATATATGTAATTTTATATAAGCAAATTGAGAGATTTTTCTGTAAAAACATTTTATTTTATGACTTGTTAAAAACCACTGTGGCATGAAATACCAGTTCTCATTTTTGATGACCGTATGATACTCCATATAATGTATCATGATTTACTTAAACAATCCTTTATTGGACATTGAGGCAGTTCTAATTTTTTTACACCTCTTTATAATTGCCTTAGGATAATTTCCAAGAGGACATACCCAGGTAGGAAGAGAAACACTGCTGCAAAGCTTCTGATACATATTGTTGCATATTGCCTTCCAGAAAGCAATGTGTATTCTTCCCAATATTATGTTATATGACTTCTGAAATCTCTATCAATGTATTAACTCATTTGCCTATTTTAGTGTGTATTTCTTAGATTACTACTGAGGTTGAAAACTGCTTCATTTGCAATAGCTTATTTAATAAAATTCCTATTGACATCTTTATTTTTTGTTCAATTCTCTTGCACTGGGAAATTTCAAACATGTACAAAGTATAGAAAATAGCATGACATGCATTCATCCCTTGTAACCACCTACCAGTTCTATTAAAATTTAACATTTTTTCCATAGTTACTTTAGATTTTTTTTAAAAGGAAACATTATAGATACAGTAGTGTTATTTACCTGGTTTTATCCCTTCCTAATCCCATTGCCTTCCCCTTACCTTTCTCCCCAGAGTTAACAGGATCCTGAATTTGGTGTTTATATTTCCACTCTACATTTTTGTGCTTTTACTTGGTACATGCATTAGTAATACCAAGTGTTGCTAAGGTAAATATATTTTATATATTACATGCACCTAATTGTGATTTATTTACCCCCACCTTATATATGTGATATTTTTTCATATGGACGAATTAACTTGTTTGTTTATCATCATTGTGGTATATTATATTCTACTCTGCGACGATGCTATGATATCATTAACCTTATTCTTATTGATTTGATTGCCTTTAGGTTGTTTTAAGTTTTTCACTATTTCACTATTTTCACTATTTAAGTTTTTCACTATTTCGGTGTTGCAAAAAATGTTTTTATATGTTCATTCATCTGCATATATGTGAGGATTTCCCTAGGGCATATGCTACAAATGAAATGGCTGAGTCAAAGGGTCCGTGGATCTTTTTTATTTGATTTTTAGACTTCTTTGTACAACGGCTGTACTTTAATGGTTTCCTCATTGGTTATTGGTGGTGTGAAAATAATATTGATTTTTACATTTTGCTCTTGCATTCGACAAACTTGCCACACTCTATTAATATATGAATATGTCTATTAATTCTCTTGGGATTTCTATGTAGACAGTTATTTTGTCTGCAAGTGTGGGCAGTTTTTTTTTTTTTTTAAGATTTTTATTTATTTATTTGACAGGCAGAGATCACAAGTAGGCAGAGAGGCAGGCAGAGAGAGAGGAGGAAACAGGCTCCCCGCTGAGCAGAGAGCCCGATGCGGGGCTTGATCCCAGGACTCTGGGATCATGACCTGAGCTTTAACCCATCGAGCCACCCAGGTGCCCCGTGCACAGTTTTTAAGTTTACATACATCTTACTTTCATGGTGTTGTAGTTCTGCTTTGACCTTTAGTTTGATGCTGAATAAAAGGAGTGTCAACAGATTTTTTTTTCTTGGTTGAATAGGATTTCCTTGAAGGTTTCATTGTTAGGATTGATACTTGCTATCAAGATTTAATAGACACCACTTAAAGTAAGAAAATTTCCTTCTATTTCTACTTGCAAAGAGTTTTTGTTCATCCTTTATTGTTTATGATGAAAGTACACTTTCAGCTTGTCATTTACCTTTTAATTTTTTATGATTGTTTTTCATGCATAGATGTTCAATGTTACATAGTGAAAACTGATTAATTTAATTAGATATTGCATTTTAAGCCACATTTTAAAAATAGTTTCCTATTCCAAAATCATATACAATTCATCTGCATTTATATTTTTAGCCCTGTGATAATTTGAGTGTGTTTTTTGCATTTAGTTGTCTATATGAAATTTCATTCATCTAAATTTCTGTTGGTAAACAGTGAAATATTTTGTAAGTACACATATATTTTTCATAAGCTATCAAATTGATCATATCATTTATTTCCTCTAATAATTTTATCATTGTAGTTGATAAATTAGTTTTTCAATTTTTGAAACACTGAAATCTTCAAATGAAAACTAGTTTTCAAGGATTAGTGTACTTTTAATGTTTTACTGCATTTAAAGATTTTTTTAAAAAATTTATTTGACAGACAGAGATCACAATTAGGCAGAGAGGCAGGCAAAGAGAGAGAGAGGAGGAAGCAGCCTCCGTGCCAAGCAAAGACCCCAATGTGGGGCAGGATGCTGGGATTGTAACCTGAGCCAAAGGCAGAGGCTTTAACCCACTGAGCCACCCAGGCACCCCTGTTTTACTGCATTTAAATCCTCATTACTTTATTGAAAAATGTTTATATCTGTATTCATAAGTAAAAATGATCAATTTTCTGAGCTATCTTAGTCAATTTTGAAATCAAAATTTTGTTTTGTTTTGTTTTTAATCTAAAAGGAACTGGAAAGATTTATGAATGTTTACATTGTCTGGAAGATTTATAAAGAAGGGCAATTATCTCTTGAAAAACTGAGGGTCTACCCATGTAACTGTTTTGGTTTTATTTTGGCATTATTCATTGCTGTTCTTAGAGAGAGTTTTTGGTAAACTCAAGTTTTGTTTGTTTCCCCCCCTTTCTGGTATTAGTTTACTTAACAGTTATATTATGTTACTTTGTTAATTTTTTGTTTTAAAATAGATATGTATATACAAATATTGACAACATAATACCAGTATAAAATTTGGTAGTATAAATACATACATTTTCTAAAATATCATCCATATTAATTATCCCTGATTTTAATTATACCACTTGTATTGGTATTAGTATTCCTTTAAAATTTAAACATGGTTTTGCATATGATATAACTTCTTTTCTATATCAGTGGTTCTGTCTTTTCTCTAATTTTGTCTTATCTAATTTTGTTTGCACACCTTTCTCTCTTCTGTTGTTTGACAGCTTCTATTGTTTTTATTCCCCACACAAAAAAACTAGTGCTTGATTTTACTTACCAAATTATTTTTTTTTCTGATTTCTACATAATTAATTTCTGGCTTATTAACTTCTAACTTTTAATTATGTTTATTTTATTGTTTTTATGATGATTTCGTGATCCAAATGATTAATTTTAGTTTTTACTTGTTTGATAATGAAAGCAATTAATGCTATGAATTTGCCTCAGATTACTGCTTCTGTTCCAGTTCTTCAATTTTATATGAAACATTCATCATTATTATTGAAATGATCTGAACTTATAGTTCTAAATGAGCAACTTCTGCACTCTTTGTAGGATGGAGAACTCAGTTCCCAAGTTCTGGATTTAGTGTTTTATTTTGTTAGGAGGAGGAAGTGTTACTTATATTTTTATTTTTGAATTAAAATATTACTGCATTTATCCATGTTAAGGTGGCCTATACATAATATGGGCATATGTAAGGAATCAATGAGATAATCTTTGTGTTTATAAATTGTTAGCTCTTTTAATAAAATATACCAAGAACACTGAGAAAGAACACTTGTTTCAATATTTTCTATTATACTCATGTTATCAATTATAATATTAATACATTATCTGTCACTTTTTACTATGTCATGTTTGGTCTGCAGAAAACTGAGGGGAATATTAAAATCTTTCAATTTTGGAAGAGATGTTGGTCAAAGGATACAAAGTTAGAATTATGTAGGATGGCTAAATCTAGCGGTCTAAGGTACCTGGTGACTATAATACTGTATACCTGGTCAATAATACTGTATTGAATATTGAAAATTTGCTGAAAGAGTAGATTTCAGGTGTATTTACCACACACACAAAATGGAAACTGTGTGAAGAGATGATATGCTAAGTAGCTTGATTACGGTAATCATTTCAATATGCATATGTATATTGAATCATCATGTTTCATACCTCAAATACACACAATATTTATTTAAAAATTAAAAAAATAAGAAGTGTCCAAAAGTTTTGGACTGGTTGTCATGGGGAGCAGAGATTTAGTAACAATAAAATCTCCCATTTTTATTGTGTCAATTTCCTATAGTATCACCAGAATTTTTTGCTAAATAGTGTTATGAAAATAACATATGCACATGATAACAAAAGAAAATTAAAAGATGCCAATTAATTTAAAACATGTTAGTTTCCCTTCTGTTAAGTCACTTCTATTAGCAGTTCCTTATATATTCTTCCAGAAGCATTCTGTGCATACTTTCTTCCCTCAGTAGAAATAGGGAACTTTTTTAATAAAAAGAGGTGTCTCTATAAAATATTTTGCACATTTTTTTTCTCATTTAATAACTGCATATCTCAGAGACCCCCAACACATAAATATCTGCTTCATTTTTCAAAGTGAAGTCTGAGTAGATTTTAATGTAAAAATGTACCATAATTACTTAAAGCTAATTTATATTTTTGGGTCAGTAGGCTGCTTCTAGCTGTTTGTTATTATAAATATATTTTGCAGTCAAAATCCTTGTGTATACACTGGGGTCAACAGATGGTTCAAAATGTAGAACTGGAATAGTTGCATACATTTACAATTATGTGACACTGACAGAGTATACTTCAAGTAATTATTATGATTTTAACTTACAACCAACAATGGGTAGGTTTGTTTCACATTTTTACTATCTCTTGGTACTACTAAACTTGAAATACTTGTGACCTAGAACCACAGTTAGGATTATTTGTCATGGTTCTTTGGGTTGACTCGGCTCAGCTGTGTGGTTATTAGATTCTCTCATGTGGTGGCATTAGATGACATCTGGTGTGGGGGGATGGTCATCTGAAAGTTTGACTGGGTTGAACATCTAGGTTGCCTCACACAGAGGCTCAGTCAAGGGTGTCTACCACAGTGGACATTCCCATGTCGTTTGGGATTTTCACGACATGAAGGCTGGGTTCCCAGAGGGAATGTTCCAGAGCAAGTATCTCAAGAGCCAGGAACCAGCCAGGTGGGTTAAGGGCTACACTCTAGACATAACACAGTATCACTTCTGCTATATCCTATTGGTCAAAATAGTCCATGTACTATCATTTTTGAAAGAAGTCATCTTTTTAACTTTGAGTCAAAATTCATTCCTTGATATTCATATACAGATACATACACAAATTCATTCACATATATAGTTGGTTCATATATATAATGAATTCATTCATTCATTTATACATATATACATAAAAGTAATACTTTTCCCTTTTTCCCATTAAGAGAAATAACAAAAAATTTTTTCCCTGTCCTAGTTTTTCTTGGGTTAATGACACTGTTTTTGAAAGTAATAAATTATATTTGCTTTACTTTAGTTTAGATTTTCTCCATTGGGCTAACCTTCACCCATTTTACTTCACTCTCTGAATTTGAAATTAAATGTAGGCTAGTGCTTTTGCCTAACTTCCCAAATCATTTTTTGGAATGATTGGGGAGACTTACATGATATCAGCAGACCTCTTAATTGAATGTCAAGGCAGGCAGCTCCTATTGGCACAGGGACCTCCAGCTTCATTGAGAAGCATTCAATTAGATGGAAAACAGATGCTTATTTTTGTCTTATAAACCTCAATGCAGGTTATGTGGTAATTACTTCGAAGAGCAGGATAACAATTTATGTAATCAGCAGGACCCTATAATTACTAATGCATAATTTCTAAACAGCATTTAGCAAAATGAGGCCCGTACATACACTTCGTAATGAAAAAGATGTGTTTGACACCACACTAAATTAAATTAAAAATTTGCATATTTTCTTCCAGGAAATGCACTAGCTTCATCTGCTTTATTTTGCTTCACTAATCCCTGTCTACTTTTAGCTCTGTTATAGGATCATGGAAATGCTGAATCACAATGATGGCTGAATGGAAGCATAAAAATGAGGAGTAGAGAAAGCCCTCCTTCTCTGCTGTCTAGGATTCTGAGAGATTATTTGGAAAGTGACATCCAGGCTACTTTTTTCCACAGAGAGTTAATAGGAAGGTCCTACCATCACTTAATTTAGAATGTAAGGGCAAGCAGAGAACTTAAAAAATTACCTCCACTTCCCTAAGGACCAGTACAATGATATGATTTTTGACACATTGAGCAGTTGTCAGTAGAAGTTAGAAAGTATTCACTCAGTTAGTCCCAGTCCTATGTGGAATCCCTTCCGCTCTCCTGATCAAATCACACAGAGCTAATCTGAGAAAACCGCATATTGCATCAGCCCCAGGGATGTGGGATGTGTCTGTAGTAAGTCGTTTGAAATTTACATGTACATTGGCATTGCTAGTAGGTTTTCAATAGTAGTAGGTAGAAATAATAATGGCAGTAAATAACAGTAGTAGAAGCCATGCCATTTTCTGAAGATTATTTAAGTTCTACATATTAAGAAAGTTGAGTACTAGTTATTTACATTCTTTTTCTGAAAGGCCATTGATGACTTTGCACACCGTGCTAAATCTTACCTGTAATTCCTGATGTCATGTCGGGAGGATTACCAGTCTCTTCCTCAAAGCTCTGGACCTGAGACACCAAAATACATCAATCTCATTAGGAATGCTTTCATAATAAATTCACTTCATTTGTTTAATCAACATATAATGACTGCCTCCTGGCTACTAAGAGGATTAACCATGACTTCTGAACTCAAAGAGCTTGCAAGTCCTCTGTAGGCAGATGGCATGTACAAGGCACTCAGGGTAAAGACTAAAGGAACTAAAGGAGATCAGGAGAGAGAAATGGGGGAATCACTTCCCGGTGGGAGGAACATGTGTGGAAGATGTAGCATTTGAATAAATCAGAAATAATAATAATATTATTATTCTAGATTTTTTTTCTCCTAAAGAGCTTTAAATATATTTGGAGAAAGCAAGTTATTTTCCACATTTAATTTTATCTCTCTAAGGGATTTATTTATGACTTGGTAAATTTATGGAGAGCAATTCAGAAAATTCACAACTCAGTTGCTATACGGAGCTTAGACAGCTCAAAGAAAATTGGTTTTCCAAATTGATAGAGCAGAATTTCTTTTAAAATTCTTTTCAGAAATTAATAAATATTACTCTATTATGAGTAAAATTATAGTTAAAACAAAATAATAAATATTTCTTTACAAGTAATAATATAGATTACTATAGAAGCTGGATAAATTTAAAAAATTAAAGAAGGTAAGAAAACAGTGACTGTTAATATTTTGGAATGTGTATTTGCAGGTTTCTTTTTTAATATTTTTTTTTTCTAAATGTAGTTATGTAATCAAAAATTTTCACTCAAGGGGCGCCTGGGTGGCTCAGTGGGTTAAGCCGCTGCCTTCGGCTCAGGTCATGATCTCAGGGTCCTGGGATCGAGTCCCGCATCGGGCTCTCTGCTCGGCAGGGAGCCTGCTTCCCTCTCTGTCTCTCTCTCTGCCTGCCTCTCTGTCTACTTGTGATCTCTCTCTGTCAAATAAATAAATAAAAAATCTAAAAAAAAAAAAAAAAAAAAAATTTTCACTCAAAACTTAGAAGGGGAACTTTTTCTCACTTGTAAGATTTCTTTGAAAATACCATTTTTAATGACTTTACAATAGACCATATTTGGAAGCTACATTAATTTACTTACTGGTTCCCTAATGTTGGACTATTTCCTGAATTTTGCAAATAAAAGTAATTAATAATGGTGAGATGAGTATCCTTGTACAGAAATCTTTTTCTACATGTCATATTATTTATTTGGACTGATGTCTGTACAGTGAAAGCAGAATCAAAGGACATTTAAACATTATGGTACATGTGGCCAAAAATGACCTCTAACTCAGGAAGAGAGGACCACAAGGGTATAGCCCAATGATGTAAGAAAGACTATTTATTCCTTCTTTTTAATCCTTCATCTCTTTCCTTCAAAAAAGTTGTTTTATACTTATAATTAATTAGACATACTTCCTACCATTATTTTTATTAGTTTTGTAACTCAAACCAGCATTAATCACGGAAGTTTTTAAGTACAATAAGAAAATTCTTTTGCTCTGATTATTAGCATGGAGAAAAGCCCATTTAGTGTGACGTGTCGAGAAATAACCCTCAAACAACAAAATTTCAACAATTTAAAATGAAAACTGAGTGTATTCTTGGGTTATTCCACCTGAGCCAAACTAATTAACACATTTTTAAAAATTAAAAATAAAGAAATAATTATTAACTTTGGAAACATTTTCCACCTAATCAGGATGCCGACTGGCATTGTTTAATAATATGGGCCATATTCTCACATATGAGTTCTAGAGTGCAGGATCCCTGTATGGAAGTCAGAGGGAGATTAAAATGCTTTATTTTGGATATCAAGAAGCATCTTACATTGACTTTACAATTGTATATACTTCATCAGTATTAAATGCTCAATATGTTTGGGAGTTAAAAAAGAAAGGAACAGACTCAGTTTTACTAAGTAAACTTAAACACAAAAATATGTTGAGTTGTGCATTAAAAACATCTATGCATAATTTTCTTAAAATCATGGTTTTGAAAAGTGAGCCAAATATTGCCAAATTCAGCCTTCAGTAGGATGTTAGGGAAAGCATCATAGATTGATCTGGAGGAAAATTTGGCCAATTCCAGTTGAAATTCTGATAGCTAGATATTTAAGGACATTGGCTCATGTTTTAAATGCCATGAAAATCTGCCAATTTCACACATAGTTTTCATTTCTTATAATTGTTATAAGAAATTATTTATTAAAAAATGACTATTAAATCTGGCATTAGCTCCTGTTTAAGATGCAACGTACCCAAGCTTCATTTACTCATCCATTGGTATCGAGTGAAACAAGCATTTTTCTCCCAGACTGGGATGAGGATGTAATATTTTAAATATTTTTTAGAAAACCAGAATTCAAGTAGTGAGTTTCTTTTATATTGTTTTGGGGTTTCTCTCTGCCTTAGATACAGAGACAGCCTCTCACACACACCAATCTGGGCAAATATTAAAGAAACACCATAAACAAAGTTGGCTATGTAGTTCAACAGAATATTTTGTTTCTCTACGGATGCCACCCACTGACTAAATTAATGTTATTAAATACTCTTCACGTTGATTTACTCATTCATAAATATTTACTGAGTACCTACTATATGCCTAAAAACACGTGAGTTTGTTTTCTTTCATTTTGGTGTCTGAGTTTCTTCCCACCTCCACATACACTACTAGATCGCTTTTTGTTGAATAATTGTCATTTATGAATAGCTGAAACTGTATCATGAAAGAATTGACATTCTTTTCTCGTCTTTTTTATGCTGAATATGATATAGCATAATATAATATAATCTCTCCCTGTACTCTCACATATAGGTAGTATCTAATGGCATTATATTCCTCAGTCTAGCCTGAAGCATAAAAAACTTTGTAAGGGACAGTAGCATTTGTGTGGCCTGCCAACAGGCTGGAGATGGTGACATTTCTTATTTAGATAGTAGGTGATAATAGCAGACTGACAAATGGATTGCAGATTTTCTTTATCTTCTTTATAGAACTTCAAGTATTAGCTTGGTAATTAAATAATCTTTGCAAGATTGAATTAAAAGAAAATAATTTTTCTTAGTGCCACATCAGTTTATCTTCAAATCAGGGCATGAGACCAAAGGTCTGCTTTTCTCTCCATTTGTAATTTTTATTCATTTGTAGGCTACTGGTTTACATTCAGATTAATATTTCAAGGTTCTTTTTAAAAATATTTTAAGGTTCTTGAAATCATTTCGAACATAAGACATGTACACGTATAAACATATATACATATGTATTAGGAGCATTGACAGCTAGGTATTTTGAGGCAACTGTTTTATCTCTGTTGGCTGGGGAGGGCTACTCAAAGGCATATTCACCTACTTTCTCTTCTTTTAGGGCAATGGGTAAGCCTTACTTCCCCCAAGTTCGCTGGTCCTCTCAGTCCCCTGGCAGGTTAAGAACCTCTTTTCTTGCTCCTCAGATATTCCAGACATGTCTAGAGTGATATAAAAGTTTACCAGTAGAGCTGGACTTCTCCCTGCATGTTACTGGTTTCTATGCCCATCCCTGTCACTGTACAGAGGTTCCCTTGGGGGAAGAGTCTGCCTCCACCCCCAACCCATTAGAGTGTCTTGCTTGTCCCAGGCTCAAAGAAAAGGTGGGCCCACCTTGGAATTTCCATAAAAATATCCTGCCCCACTTCTGGATAATTTACATGATAAAGGGGAAATTTTTGCTCTTTTGTTCTTCCTTGTCATTATATTAAAGAGTAGAGAAATGTGTGAAAATGTGTATTTTTTTTTAAAAGACTGAGGAGTGGATGGGGGTGTCCTCTAAATGGGGGTGAAAATCAGCACAAGTGAGGGAAGGTAAAGATGAAGGAGCACATTGCAAAATATGTTGTTGTTCTTGTTTTGTTGAACAAAAACTCTTTATTGACCAATGTTAGCCTTCTCCCACTCAGGAGAGAGAAGCCTGTGGGGTTACAAGGCTCTCACCATGGGTGAATGGGAAATTAATGGTCTGGAGAGGAGAAAACAGGCAGTGTGAAGAGGCATGAGTGGGGAAAGGGTCTGTAAAAATATAGTATTTTCCCTGTCACATGTTTCACGCCCATGTTTTAAGAACAGAATGTATGGTGACCAGGCGGCATAAGATGTGGTAATAAGGATGGAGGCAAGAAGTCACTTGATGTGTGAACTTCAGTAAACCCACAAAAGCCATGCCAAAGGGCGCTGTGTCATGGTGCAGCCCAGGGAGAACCAGAAATGGGAGAAATACGCCTATGCCTCAGCCTCAAATGCATTCATACTTTTCTGGAGTTGAGTCATGGTGGCATAGAATGAGGCTGACGATGCCAAAGGCACGGGCGCCTGAAGAAGGTGGGATCAGCCCCAGAAAGGTGTATTGGCTTAGGAATGAGGCTGATACAGTGAGTTCTTTTTGCACAGAATGGTGAATATATATATTTGTGCAAGGGAGGTCAAGTTATGTGACTATCAATAAATTCCAAAGCAAGCAAACAAATAAAATACTAGTCCTGTAAAATCAAAACCAAACCCAAGTCCCTACTTCTTTGTCCAAGACCCTGCACGAGGCATCATGGGGAAACTATTTCCAAGACACATCTTAAGGCCAAAACCTTGTCCTTGGGGAGCTGATAGACCAGCAGGGGAGATATCATCGACACACATATTCAGTCTCTGTTATACAAATGCTCCCTACCAAGGCTGTGAGAACCCAGAGTGGAAGTGGTGGGCAATTTCATTGAGTGGGAAGTAGCTGAACTGACCCTCTAAGACGGGGAAACAAGGAAAGTTAGAGAGTGGATGGAAGCAAGCTAGAATGGCCTTAAATGTCCTAGACAAAAAAATAAAACAAAACAAAAACAGGAGTTTGGACCAATAACATATAACCCTGAGGAAGTTAAAAGATTAAGGGGTCAACTGAATGCAGTAGGCAGAAAATGCCTTGGGGAGAGTTGTTCCCTTAGAAGTTGAACGCGTAGGTATAACACTGACCTCTTCCAATTCAAAGGAGTCCAGTGCTTCTCTTGCAAGATGAGACAAGCTCTTGAGCTTGTTAGTTTGAATGGAGTGTACCTTTTCAGTTCTGTCCTTGACTGAGCCCTCAGATGTACAGGAAAGAGGAGCCCTCTTAGCCAATGGGGATGAGCGAGGCCATTGTTTGCTCACAAGAGCTTGGGGAGCATGACAGGGCACCAAATCATTGCAGGCTTGGAGAGACCAGTGTTCTGCCAAAGGAAACAAATGGCTTTGGTCATGGTTGTTTGTCACAACTGGTAACTCCGCTCCACACCCTCCTGATTTTGCAGAGGTGATGGAAAATTTGCCCCTCATCTTCAGTGACTCTGATGCTTCTGGGCTATAATCTCTCTTAATGCTCTGCTTTGAAGTTCTCTTGAAAAGTTTACCCATTCTCTTCTGATGTCCATTGGCTTCACTTACTGAGGTTCTTTGCACATTTTCCCCTCTGTCTTCCTCTTCATCTTTGTTCTGCAGGATGTTAACATTATTCAGCAAAGATGAGAAGGCATTGGCTACATGGTCCAGGATCTCCAGCTGTTGGAAACGACCTGAACAATACAACGAACACAGAATTTTTAGACTGGGTCCTTTCCATGAAACTGCATAAATGTAGTCAAAATTGAAAAAGTTGGTGACATATGTGATTTTCAAGGTCGGATGGACTACAAGCTCTTGAGGCTCTTGAACTTTTTCTCAGTACATGCCACTGGTTATTATGGAGGTGATTCCCCAACATAAGGAGATGCCGTTGTGTCATGCAGAAAGAGAACACCTCTTATATTTAAATATAAATATAAATATTTAAATTCATATATGCCTGTAGTTTTTATGTGTGAATTCATAAAAACTATAGGCGAGGATGAATCTGAATCTTGTATATTAAACTAAATGACAAAGAGTGAACCTAGCTCTTTCATATGGGGTGAACTTATGTATTCCTCCATGGCTTTAGGTAGTAGATATCCTAATCATCAGCTCCATCATCTCCACCTGCACTGTCACTTACAGTTTGCAAAGATCATGGAATATGGAGTCAGAAGGCCTGGTTCCAAATCCTAGGTCAACCAATCACTGCAAGTGTGATGTCAGAGTAAATGAATTAATAGAAATATGGTGCCTAGCACCTGTGCCAAGCATATAATAAATGGTCAGTTTCCTCATCTGGAGAAAGAGGGTAATAATACCCATCTATGTGTCCCTCATATCTGCATAGAAAGCACAATGTTGTACAAATACCAGTAGTTAGAGTTATAAATGTGTAAGTCTCAGGACAGGAATATATTGTCCTCAACTGTCCAAGAGAAAACAGCCATTAATGTGAAAATCCATTTGCCTTTTCACATGAACCAGCTCTTCAACTTGTAAGTCTTTCTGGATGGCTCATTTAGGCAATACGCAAATATTGACTTCATTATCTTATGGATGGGACCCAGTGCAGCTAGTGGGACACATTGCCACTTTGAAAGAAAATAGTGAAAAACAGCTTTAATATCTCCAGATAATAAAACCAAAATTATGGGAAAAAAAAAACCATTTTGCTTTTATTACACAGCCTTTTTCTCAACCCCAGTGATAGCATGCCAGGTTGCACAGCTCAACAGTGGTCAAGGGTCATGTTGGTGGGTAAGGACGCTGGCCTCTGTTTTGTTGTTTGCACCAGCAGAGCAATGCTACTGACTTTCCCATGAGCATATCCTTCCACCTACCTGCTCCCTTCACCAGAAAGGGGGACAGTGACTACTGATCCTTCTACTTGAAAAACTGTGATAGACTTTTTGCAGAAGTTCATGACATTCTTTTAAGACCAAGAGGAACTCTTGGGTTCTGGGTATTTTTAGAAGCATTCTGATTGCATTTTCAGAATGCAATCTTTTTAGTTGAAACTAAATCTTTTTTTTGTGAGCCTCAGGGTATGACTGAATCATAATTGTACTTCTATGATTGTCTTAACATCCATCCCATAGCAGAATTTTTATACTTAGACCAAGATAAAATCTATCCATTTAACTGGTTAAGTTAATTCAAAGAACACCATCTTGTGGTATTAGATGTATGGGAGTTTTTTGTTTTGTTTTGTTTTGTTTGTTTTGTTTCTTGTTTGTTTGTTTTTGCCTTTGGGGAGATTGAGCAATGAACCAATTGACTGTCATCCCTTTGAATTTGAAGCTATTTTAGTGACTCTGAATGAGACATACTTTCCCTTCTGTTTCTAGAAGAACCAACTAATTTTATTATTGCTTGTTTTACATTTGACCATCTCAGTTTTCTTGAATCAAAAGTGTCCAGGTAAGTGTTCAGTGAGAACAGTTAGTGTGCATTATTAGCACAGTGTTGATGGTGGAAATAAGAATAGGGGCACAATCACAAGACTAGGGACCATCTCCGGGGTCTTCTATAATCCGTGTGTCAATTTCAACTGCAAAATGTTTACTCCACAGCTCAGGTCATACACTCCCCAAATAACAAGAAGTGTTATTATTGTCTCCAAAAAAAGAATTGATCTAAGAACTTGCATCTCCCTACGGCTTGGAGGACGAGACCACAAAGAATACTAATTTCCTCTAAAAGGTAAAGAAACATGGCGTTGCAACACCTTTGGGGATATATATACTCTTTTTAAAAAAATTGCAGCTGAGATTTGAGACCCATTTCACCCACATGAAAATGGGGAAACAGAGACTAAAATGAAAAATCTGAGATATTTGTTTGAGAAAAACACTTTATCTCACTTGACTTTCATGAATTTATTTAAAGAATGTATTTCAGAAACAGAATTTTGGCATTTTCTCCAGTCCAGAATTCTGCTAACTCTATCTCATGGAGGAGATGCTCTTCAATGCTCCTCCAAGAGGGGGTTTCGTATTTAAATAATTTTGAAAATGCTGCCTGGTATCTTCTCTAGGAGATTGAGAGTGCACTTGGGCATATTAAGCAAATTCTGAAGTAAATAAACCTGTTCAACTGCCAGGTATCTTTCCCCCAAGTTACTTGAGCATAGTACAAACGCTCCAAGAACATTCTGGTAATCTCCTAGAGAAAAGTATTCCATTGACCACCAGTTGGGGAAAAAAAAATAGCAGCATGCATGATAATGAAGAGGGTTAGGCAGAGTTAGTCCACAAATCTGGAGATGTGACAGCTTCACACATACCACTTATAGCTCATAGTGGAATAAGAAATGTTCCTAGCCTCAGACAAGAGGAAATTAAGGTTTTACCTTGTGACTGGTGATAAGATTTGTCAGCTCCTGGTTCCTCTGCCCCCGGGGTATGCGATTATGGTATGTACTAGTGCTGTTCAGTGGTAAGGCTTTTTTTTTTTTTTTTTTCCTGGACATATGGTGAGATGGCACATTCTTAACCCTTTAGAGGTAAGTGTGGCCATGTGACTGATTATGGACAAATAAATCTGACAATGATATCACTGGGTAAATTCTGAGCAGAAAGAGGTAAGAGACAAGTATGACTCTCCATTTCTACCTTTTCTTTGTTATTGCACCAGTGACATTCCAGATGACAGGGCCAAGTCCACATAGGAGGACAACATGGAGATATTTCCTTTCCCCAAAACACTCACATGAACCTGCAGCAGACACTTCTCTGTTCTAGGCTGCTGTAAGAGAGGGGCGATTGCTACAGTACACATTTTCCAGAGAGTTCCTCCTGATACTGTGGCTCTCATCTGGACACTCAGCCCCCTTGCTGAGATTCGGAAACCATGCAGCCCCCACTTACTGTAGAAGTCAGGGTTCTCAATGTTCATTCGCTGCTTTTGAGCTTCGAGGAAGACCCGGATGTTGATTCCTCTGGCGGCTGAGCTACAACCCAGGAATCTGGCTGGGACTTGTGTGCAGGTGTCGGGCTCATCTGCACC
The DNA here is from genome assembly GCF_002288905.1 of Enhydra lutris kenyoni. Lineage (NCBI taxonomy): Eukaryota > Metazoa > Chordata > Mammalia > Carnivora > Mustelidae > Enhydra > Enhydra lutris. The sequence goes on along the minus strand of NW_019154100.1, from coordinate 31,060,763 downwards.
AAACCCCAGATCCAAGAGAATCTCCACCGGATCTCCTTCCCAAAATTCCAGCCATTCAGGAATGCTGTGGTAAAAATATGAATATCTTTATCCGGTAACAGTTCGCTTAACAAAATCTGGTCTTTTTTCTAGTCACCTGCCCTTCCTGCCCCCACTCCTGCCCCAGTCTTCCAGAAACTGAGTAAAGAGGAATCTAAATAGACAACGAGATGGTGTGTCTACCAGAGCTCATACGTACTTATTTAAGGGACAGTCCATCACTTCCACTCAGGGACTGCTTGTCTGTACTTCCTGTGCAAGAGTCATGAGTTTATTTACCTGACTTTCCATTTCATAATAGGCAAATGTTACATTAGGTAGGGCAGGGAGATTGTGGGTCAGAAGCCAGAAGCGATACACTGATAACCACAAAGAAATGGTAGTTTATGGCAATAGGAAACAGAAGAAAAAAAACAACAAAAACCTGTAGGGAGTGGAACTCAAAAAAGAATGTTTTTAAAGAGAATCAGTCTGGGGGCCTCATCAGCTACACAGATCTGCTGACCATAGTGCGAAATGCAGACTCCAAGGACTGATACAAGTAATGATTTTCAGTCCCAAAGTAGAATTAAAATATGTTCTGTTTTTTTGTTTTTTGGGTTTTTTTTGGGACATGGGTGAGAAATAAGACATGGTTTCTTCAAATTGTTTGACTCAGTTTTGGCTTCGTTTGGTTTAGTTTTGGCTTAGTTTGACTCAGTTTATTATTATTAAAATAATAAACTTTGGTTATCTGGAAATTTTATTTATGTCTACCAACTCTTCCCAATTATTGACCTTCTCCTTGGTGATGTGCTCTTGACCTTTTAGAACTCATGGACCGTATGGAAGCAGAACTTTTGATAAGGTTTTCCTAGGTTTGCTTGTCTCTTTTGTTGCAAGTCCCTGTTTGCCTATACTTTCCACGCAACCCTAAGGAGTTTATTTGAGATAGTTTGAGTGATTTACTTTCATGACTTCATCGTTTAAATTGGATTAATTACAATTCATTTATTTAGCCATTCACACATTGAGCAACAGTCACCTATAGTCTCCCTGGGCAGTCCCACTTACCACACATTACCCAACATCACGTTCACACTTTCTTATGTAACATAGAGATAGGGTGCTTTGCCTCCCGATTCGATCAAGGAAGAAAAGACAAGCCAAAAACTCTTACTGGAGGGCTTAAATGGCTGAGGTTGGATATCCTAATCATTGGAATAACTGGAGAACAGGGGTACCAATCCCTTGATATTTTTTTTTATTTTTTATTTTTATTATTATTTTTTAAATTAACATATAATGTATAATTAGCCCCAAGGGTACAGGTCTGTGACTCGCCAGGTTTACACACTTCACAGCACTCACCATAGCATATACCCTCCCCAATGTCCATAACCCCACCACCCTCTCCCTGCCCCCCTCCTCCCATCCCTTGATATCTTAACATAAAAAAGTTTCAAGGGAGAAAAAAATTCTTGCAAGAAATCTAAATTGCATCTGAAAGGTTTAATCTGTGATTATTGTACACATTTTTATCCTGCCCATTTATACAAATATTTATTGAACATTTATCACATTCTATGCTCTCTGCTAGTCACCCATGGCACAAAAAGGAACAGGGCATAGTTCTGCCTTTCAGAGGCTTACAATCTCATGTCTAAGAATGTATTTATTGATTGATTTGTCACTAAACATATTTTTAGTATCATTAACTCTTCTTATTTATATTTAATTATGCAAGAAATAAATACCTATATTCACCTTGTTAAAAAATTATTATACTGTACATAAATCTCTCTTTCCCCTTAGCCATTACACCTATCAATCCTGACTCCTTTCCTGCTAAATTTATATTTATCCTTCCAGATATTTTTCTGTTACATATATGCTTTCTAGTTGTCACTGGTTCACTCTATAAATAGTAGCATACTCTATGTATCTTTCCACATCTTGCTTTTTCCCCCTGAAAAATATGACTCAAAGATTGTTCTAAGTTAATGTATATAGTTATCTCTGCCTATTCCTTTTATCATTGTATAGAATTCCATAAAATGGGTTGGACAATGGTCTGTTTGGCCATCTCCCCATGGACAAATATTTAGTTCGATGTCACTGAATCTTTTACCTTGTTCTTGCAAGTTGGAATTTTGAAAATCCTTTATTCATTCTCTCATCTGTTCATTCAGCAAGTTATTTCTCAAGGGCCTATTTATAATTTCATAAAATCCACTGTCACACCGAATGATTTCTCTGGTTGACAAGTGCCTGGAAATCACATACCTTTGTGGGAGACTTGCAGCAGAATGGCAAGAGTTGAAACTGGTCCCTCTGGAAAGGGTGGGAGTTTCTGAAAACGGATGCAGAGATCTACAGTCGGGGAAAATACCAACGATGAGATGTGTTGATTTAGATAGTCCCCTGGGAGATCATTGTGAATCTTTCCCTTCCAGGGCGAACATTTGCATTTCCTCCTCATTTCTAATAATCCCATAATGGCCACACCTTTGAGGAAGAGAGAGCATGCCGTGGAGAAGCTGCTCCTCTTTCCAAGAGTGTCTTGTTACAGAAGGTGTGAGAATTTAAGTGTTAGGTGCCCGCTAGTGCTCATTATAAAGGTGACAGAATGTCTCACTTTTGACAGATGGCAAATCATTGGGGAACCTTTCAGGAACACAGCTCTGCTAGGCACCAACTTTCTGAAGAAGTTAAAATTGTGTGGTGCAAGAGGTACGGCAAGCCGTCACTGACATGACTCTGTCTTAATGCCCATAATGGTGAAGGGTTCCATATTGCGCGGTTCACAGTCTTTCAGTGCTGTCTCCCGGGCTCCAGGGGCCATCCATATGCAATAGTAACCAACTCCTCTACTACCACAAAAAAAAGTGTCACTCTATCCAAAGAGGCCTGCCTTGCAAGTCCTTTGGAAGCACTTCCAAACAGAATGAAACCCTGTTGTCACATAGTTCAGTGTTACAGAGCTCGGATATAGCATCGACACATCCATCCTCATCAGTCATAATAGCCAGGTGGCACGAGATTGGAATTAAGCAAAGAACACCATGTAGATATCAAGTTTCCCTAAGAGACCAAGTTGTCTTGAATTTGCCTTAGTCCCCGTCCCACAGGTAGTCAGAATAGCTGGTCTTTGCCTCTTCGTTCAATTGCTTCTCCACGTTAAGGTGGAGAAAGTATATGTTTCTGAACAATAAAGACTCTGGTTTTAACAGATGGTTGAGTTTGCTGGGAGCCCTGAAGAGATGCAGAAGATATCCTTTTATTTATTGCCTCCCCTCAGCTTGTATTAAGCCTGCTATATTTTTATTTCATTCTGGGTTTGAGGATCACACCTCCCTTTGTAACGTTCATCAGAGCCACTCAGAAACTGTGCAGGCCTAGGATCCAGGAGAATCCCTGTATGTCACGGTTCTAAGCAAACCAGGAGAGCAGGAGTGAGTCACTGACCTTGGCTTTCATTTTCCTCTTCAACAAAATGAGAAAGTTGCCTGAGAGACTTCTGGGGTCCCTTAGGGCTCTCTGATTCTGTGGGCAACAAATATAGCTAATCTGCTAAGAGGGGAAAACTGACAAAGTAGCATTTTGATTGTGAATTGGTGGGACTCACAGGGAGACAGTATTGAATATTTGGTCTTCAATGAGTTGAGATTATCTTGAAAATGCAAGGGTGGCTGAGGCATGGGAGCAGAGTTCCCAACCTCAAAAAGCTCGCAGTCTATGCCAGTGGTTCTTAAACCAGAATGTTTCTCAGAATCATCTGAAGGGTTTGCAAAAACACAGATTTCTGAACCCTACTTCCAGATTCCCTGACTCAGAGTGTCTGGGATGGGCCTCAAAAATTCTCAAGGCTATTAAGTTTTGAGGTAATGCTGTTTTCCCCACCGTCAGGCACCACCTTGAGACTTAGTCTACCCTCATATTAAGAGATTCTCACTGCTTTCTACCTGTAACATTGGAAATCTTATGCACAGGTGACCCTTGAACAACATGGGGGCTAGGGGCACTGACCCCCGCCATAGTCAAAAATCTACGTATAAGTTTGGACTCCCCGATACTTAATGACTAAATAACCTACTGTTGACCGAAAACCTTACTGAGAAGAGTCAACTAGCACATATTTTATATTTCATATACAAAAAATCGTCCTTACAATAAAGTAACTAGAGAAAAGAGAACGTTATGAAGAAAATCAAAAGGAAAACACATTTATAGTACTGTATTCTACTTATAAAAAATCTGCATAGCAAAATACGTCAGTTGGAGAAGGACAAATACCATGTGATTTCACTCATATGTGGAATTGAAGACACAGAACAAATGAACAAACAAAGGAAAAAAAGATAAACATAAAGTCCCAGACTCTTATATATAGGGGAGGTGAGTGCCAGGAAGGGTGAAAGAGAATTAAGAGTACGCTTATCTTGATGAGCACTGAGAAATGTAGAGAATTAGTGAGTCGTTACATTGTACACCAAAAACCAAAACTGTGCGCTAATTATACTTGAATTTGAAAAGAAGTCTGCATGTAGGTGGACCCACACAGTTCAAAGCCATGTTGTTCAGAAGTCAACTGTCTTATTGCCCAGTGAAGAGCATGGTGATGAACAACACTGACGATGTGAGAATACGAAAGCACCTCTTTCATGAACAGGTACTTCTGGACAGTTGTCTTATAGTCAAATGCCTTTTATGCATGTGTTTTCTTTTTTTTTTAAGATTTTATTTATTTACTTGAGATAGAGAGAGAAAGAGAGAGAGAACATGAGAGGAGAGGGTCAGAGGGAGAAGCAGACTCCCTGCTGAGCAGGGAGCCCGATGTGGGACTCGATCCTGGGACTCCAGGATCATGATCTGAGCTGAAGGTGGTCACTTAACCAACTGAACTACCCAGGCACCTCATGCATGTGTTTTAATTAAATTCCTTCCCCACCCCCATGCCAGCGTTCGTTGATTGAATTTGCTCACCCGTTTATGACATTGAAAGAACCTCTATCTCTCTCAAGGGTCGTGAAAGCATTGTAGGTGCTGTGGCTAAACCAGTGACAAGATCCCAAGCTCCATGGTGGTATTAAGAAGTCTCCTCACTTCCATTTCATTTGTGAAAGATGTGGCTCTAAAATACTAGAGTGAAGCCACACGGGTCCCACCACCTACCTCATGTAGTCCTTCATGGTCATGTGCACCATTTCTTGTTCATGTAAAGAAACTGTAACAAAGAAAGATTGGAATTAATCAAAGCTTCATTTCTTATAAGGAGCTTCATTTCCTTTAAGATAGAAGATTTTTCTGGTCCTCCTCTGAATGAAGATGGGATTGATTTCCGTATCTGAGATGGTATCAGCATGAGGTAGAAGGCATCCCTGCAGCAAATAAGACAGCATGTAATTAATGGCTAAATGGTGTAACAACCACGTGAAGAAATGTACTTGTTCAGTCAAGATGAAGTCGGTGGCAAAGGAAGTAGCCTTCAAAGGTTTCATGGAGAAACTGGTACGTGTCTTGGATTTTTAAGAAGGGGTAGAATTTGATAGATGGAAAAGAGGTGTGGCCAAGCACAGAGTGTGTCTGTAGCAAGTCTGATGAGAGCATAGAGCATTTTGGAAGACTCACTCATGGTCCACAAGATGAAGGAGTGAGTGTGGGGACAAGCAAAAGGATACACGGAGGACCCCACAGTTGTCCAGCACCCGCCACGCATTTCTATCTCCTAATCCTCATAACAGTCTTAAATTTAGGACCTATCCTGATTTTTCAGATTAGGAAGCAGACTCACAGGAGTTGAGTAATGAGCCCGGGATCACGCAGTCAAAAGTAGCAGATCTGGGAATACATCGTCACCTTGGTGATTGATTATATCAATAACAGCATCATTTATTTAATGTTAACTTTATAGGAGGCAGTGGGCTAAGCATGTTGCATGCACCGTCCCTTTTAATTCGTATGACAAATCTATGAAATAGGTATTATGAATCCCCACTTAACAGAGAAGCAAACTGAGGCTCAGAGAGATTAAATGTATTTCGCACGGCCAGCAGGATGCCACAGCTTATTTTTATTTGTTGCTGTTGTTTCTTTTCAAAACACCACACTGCCAACAGCATGTCCGTAGCTTATTTGAAAACCAGAAAGAGGAGTTTATATGTATGTGTCGGGACATGGATTTTGAGCACACGAATAAATGTGAGAGAGACGATGCCGACAGTCCATTTGTCTGGTTAGTGGTGCTGAAGACAGACTAGAAGAGCTCAGTACTGGGAGGCTCCGGAACGAGCCGTGGCAGCCTTCAGGATCTGTGTCATGATGTAATGCTGCGGCAGCAGACGTATGCAGAGGGAAACCTTCAGAACATGGGCCAGTTCCTCCGAAAGTTCACCAGCCTTCTCATTTCCTCTCACAGTGGCTTTTTCTGGGTGCAAATGTGTGACATGTATAAAACTGGAAATGTCGCCACCCAGCACTCCCATAAGAAAGTATAAATTTTTCGCTGTAAGAAATACATGCAGGTGGGGAGAAATTTTGGAAAAACAAGCCTAAATGATTGAAACATTAAAAAAAAAAAAGGTTGAAAATAATAAAGGGCTCCTCAGTCTAGAGCCAGAGTTCTTGTCTGGGTAGGATACTACCAACAGATCTCTAGGTATCTGTGACCTTGCCTCTGAGTGCCAAATTTTGAGGGTGGAGATAAGAACACGTGTAGTTTCCAGCTGTTTTTTCAAAGGCTCAGTGACCCTGCTGAATGGGACAAGAACAGTGGCCTAGAAAGATAAAGACTTGAAGCATATCATGAGGTATGCGCAGACAGTGAGTTCTTAACTAAGCCCAGAACACACAACTACAGTTTTAAAAGGTAGCGAGGGTGCAGTTTCCATGAATGTCTGCCCTATGGAACAAATAGAACTCTGTCACCTGAGAGTCACAGGGAGTGAAAAACATAAACCCATGATGTGCCTTTCCAGCGCTGGGACCAAGCAGTTGAGAGTCTCACAAGACAGAATGAAAGTATTATTCCTTGCCTGTTGGAGGGTTTGTTGGGTTTTAGTTTAGTTCAGTTGTTGTTGTTTTTCCACTTTGCTAATTTGTAAGATAAACCTCCTGGGCTTGTCAGGGTTGGGTCCTTGTTCCCGCTGTCCCTTTTCAATGATGAACCTGAACCAAGAGGCACCAGCCGGCGGCCCAGTTCTCGCCAGTCCTGGGATTCCTAGAATTTCCTTACAACTCCAAGATAGGACAGTGTCAGCCCAGATCTCTTCGGAAAGCAATGCATTGGAGGCCACGTGTGCGGCAAACATGTGCAGTCTCCATCCTACTCACTTGGTTCATTAGCGGTTATCTGCCTGGCTCCCAGGAGCATTTGAGTCCGCTGCCTCTGAGCACAGGAATTTGACACCTAGGTAATGCCACCACGGGACAGAAAAACTGCTCCTGGTACCCTGCGTTTCCTCAAGCTTCTGTAGGCATCGTGCTCCAGGCTGAAAGCGAGACACCTGCAAAATGTGCCTGTATCCATCCCATAAGGCCCTATCTGCTAGGGTCTCCTTACCTCCTTCTTGTGTCTCTAATGGTTCGGTCTCAATATTTTTCTCCAATTTCTTTTTCTTTCTATGACAGTCTTAGTAGGTTTTTAAAACCAGATTTTACTCTTTAAAAGCAATGGTGGATGGATGAAGCAGAAAGGAAGGAAGGAAGGAAGGAAGGAAGAAAGAAAGAAAGAAAGAAAGAAAGAAAGAAAGAAAAAATAATAATAATGTCCTCCTCTCCCCAAGGCTCGAGGCTCATAAGGGTTGAGTTGGAAGAGAATCAAAGTGAGAAAAAAGTTCTCCGCTTTACTTTACTACATCCCATCGCATGGGTTAAAATGCCAGTTCTGAGTCTCCAGCCGCCCTCCCGACTGTGAGGTGGACTTCTGCCATCTGAGGCAGCAGACACCACACTTAACCCTGCAAACTGTATTACTGTGGAAGATGTAGTGAGATATGCAGAAGGCACTAATTAGCACCTTTATTGGCTTAGAAAGCATTTTTTATTTTGGTTTTCCTAAGCATTTCTGACTGATTCATGGAAGACATTTGGTTCTTTGGAATATCGTCCAATAGACTAATCAAATTACATTTTCACAGGGCTCTAAAATAATAGCATTCTGCAGCTTTCTGTATATTTAACTCCTGCATGACCAAGACGCGGAGCAGAGGCCCTCAGCAGCGTTTATTTCTCCCAGTTTGTTCATGATTTCAATTTACACTCTTACAAAATAAAAGATTCTTCCTTCTCCCTGACACTCAGCCTCAAGACCTTGAAGCCAGCCATACTCTGCTCTTCTCCGCTCGCCTAGCTGCTTAGTTCCCAGATGCAGCTGACTCCTCCTTTCTCTTCCAGCGCGGAGCCCCAGCCCCAGAGACCTGAAGCCCGAGTTCTCAACAGCATCTTCCCAAGATGTGCCCCTTCTTTCTCTTGCCAAGATAAACAGCGGAATCTGTCATCTTTCTCCTCAGAAACCATTCATAACTCACTCTAATAGACATGGCAAGTGTGTAACACGCCTGGTTCAATTCCCCAGTGCTGCACCTATGGCAACTATCACTAATTATTCATGACCTTCTGTTCAGGTGAACAAAGATACGGTCTTAAAATCCTCCTAACACAACCCCAGTAACGACTACCTCTCCTTTGACTAGAACCTGAGATGATCGTCATACATCAAGTGTGGTTCCCTCTTTCTGGATTTTAAGGCATTTACAACCAGACAACACCTTATTTACCAGAAGAATTTCCACCTTTGTTCCCCAGCATGAAGCCATTTCTCTAGTCTGACCGCCTTCTATATGCTTTCCTGCACACATTTGGTTTTCTTTTCATTCTGTGCCTTTATTCTAGCTCCTTGAACCAAGTGACATTGTCTTCCTTTGCCTCTTTGTTTTTTTTTCAGAACCACATTGCTCTTTGACTAGCTCAAGTCACTCTTCTTTGAAGATTTCCCAATCTGACTCACATCAGCTTCATTATGGACCAGTTGTACGAAGGTCTTTTGTTGACTAGCTTTGGGGAAATCAGATGTGTTAGAGATTGTTCCTACCTCAGTGGGATTTACAATTTTGTTAGTGAGGCTGCTCGTATCCCTAATAATTTGAGGAAGCACGGGCCAAGCACCATATGGGTAGAACCCAGCACGGATGTGGCAGGTGTGCAGAAGAGAACTTGAGGCTCTTAGTGCAGGTGTCAGGAAGCCCCTTATAGAGAATGGGGGACCTGAGGCATGGCTCAAAAGAAGGCAAGAGGAGAACAGAACAAGAAAGACTTTATGGCAGGAGGCATTGGATGAAGAAAGATGAAGCATCGGGGTGGCAATGAAAGGGGATAAGACAAGAGGGTCTTGTGAAACATGGGCACAGTTATATTAAGATTGCAAAGGTCCTGGGAAGTCAGAGTGACATATGTAAGAGCAGGGGCTATGCATTCTACATCTTTGTATTCTCCACCAGCACAGTGCTTTCTTTTTTTAGAGAGAGAGTGTGTGCAGAGGGAGAGATAATCCCAAGCAGACCGCATGCCCAGTGGAGAGCCCAATATGGAGCTTGATCTCACAACACTGAGATCATGACCTGAGCTGAAATCAAGGTCAGATCCTCAACTGACTGAGCCACCCAGGCGCCTCTCTACCATCACAGTTCTTGGCTCTGGGTGCTTTTGTTTGATAAGCATTAAAGGAGCATCTCTTATGTTTAACTGGATTTGCATCGAACTCATCTTATAGGCCACAGATTTTAGAATTTGATTTTGTAGTTCTTATTGAATAAATTCCTTCTGGAAAGGTATAATTTTATTGCTCAAGGACCTCTCTGGGGATTGGAGAAGAAATATCTAAATATCAAAAGGACAAATGAATTAACCACCTACCAAGTAATCAATGGATCCAAGGCGATATTTGACAAAAGCTTTTTTTTTCTGTAAACATTGGATCTGTTTTTTCTCCCCTCACAGTTATGCGTGGCTGTGTTATTAAACAAGCACACATTTTATAAAGCTCCCCAGTGACAAGGCATTCATGTAGGTGTCTGTCCCAGCAGGGTAACTCCAGTGTACTCTCACAAGACAAAGGTGTCGAAGTCTAATTTGTTCCCCAGTGGTGGAAATGGGCTTGTCAAAAACCAACTCCTCTCCCTAGGCTTTATTATACACAAATATGGAATCTGGGATTAGGAAGAATCAGCAGCCTAAGACAGGCCTTCACATCCATGACCACGTACCGTTTAGCACCCCAATTGACCTCAAAGAGGTTCCAACTGTCCTTTGTGTTTGTGGTTATAGGAATGTCCACAGATCCTCAGAGAGCACAAACTGAGAGTCAAACTTGTGTTTGCTTATGTTGTTGGTGACAAGTATGAGGAGCTGATCTGCACCAGGGGTGGTGGTTCTCAGGAATGGAAAAGCCAAAAAATGGAAGGATGCCCATAAGGGTCTTCCCTGTAGGTCACACATGTGCACTGAGCAGACGAGGCTCTGGAGATACTAAGAAGACTGCCGGACCATTCAGCCAAGATGGCCAATATTTGTCAGAAGACAGGACAGACAGTGAGACACCATCCTGTGTGAAAATACTTCAGTGAGTCATGGGGGGCAAGCAGCCAACCAACTTTCTTGTGGCTTTTCAGAGGAATTATTTGATGCACCTTTTTTTTTTTTTTTTTGAGCTCCAGATAGGATCATTTTACATTTCCAAAGACACTACTCAATTGACATAAAAAAATTAGTTCTACTCTAAAAAATGTAAATTCTGGAGGACTGTGTTGTGGCTCTGAAGACAGGTGCATCAGAGCCAGATGACCTGGAGAGAGAAGTACACGCCAGTAAACTCGGCCACAATGCTCACCCTCTGACTTTCCTCGCAGGGAGATAGATGCAGGCCTTGCTTTCCTGCTGGGGGCTCCCGTGCGTAGCACACAGCGTAAATGACCTGGGCCTCTGGAGAGGCAATGTGGCTACTGAGTCAGACAGATCCAAATTCAAATCTTGACCCCCTTACCTACTCACTGGCCTACTTTGGGCAAGTTACTTAACCTTTCTAAGTCTCATTTTTCTGCTTGCAAAAGTTAGTGACTGTAATATTTACCTTGGGAGATCTCGGTTTGGGTAAATGAGATAATATAGGTGAGGTACCTAGGCTGTGTGCCCTTCACACATATTCCTTTCTCTCCCCTCCTAGTTCTCCTGACGAAGATGCTGAAGTGCCCAGGGTTAAGGCTTTCATCTAGCATAATGGTACTGAGCACAATGGGAAATGGGCCAGCCAGATTCTAGGGGTTTTTTGCTTGTTTTTTTTTTTTTGTTTGTTTTGTTTTTTAAGGATTTTACTTATTTATTTGACAGACAGAGATCAAGTAGGCAGAGAGGCAGGCAGAGAGAGAGAGGGAAGCAGGCTCGCCGCTGAGCAGAGAGCCCAATGCGGGGCTGGATCCCAAGACCCTGAGATCATGACCTGAGCCGAAGGCAGAGGCTTTAACCCACTGAGCCACTCAGGCGCCCCAGGCCAGATTCTAGTTTAATAAAAATGAGACTTTAGGTGGCCACAGAGCAGCATGAAAGCTAGAGTCACCATAGAAGTCCAACACCCCAACTTGGCCATCTCTAAACTCACAAGGAATTCAGCAATAGGACCCCTAAAGCCTTATGCCAACTACCCCCTCCCCATTTTATTTGGGACTCAGTCCAAGATCAGGAGGCCACTAGAATGCTTCCTATAGAGGGCCCTGTGTCATCTATAAGATGAGCAGCCACTTGGATCTCGTTGCTGCTTCATTGTATGAAGGGCTCAGGCATGATCAATGAGGGGAACCAGCCTTAGAATACATTCTACTTGTACTGGGTTGAATCAAACTTCTGTATCAGAAATCTTATTTTATTTTTTTTTAATTTTTAAAGATTTTATTTATTTTTTTTTTTGAGAGAAGAGAGAGAGAGCGCGCACAAGTGGGGTAAGGGGCAGAGAGAGAAGCAGACTCCCCTCCAAGCAGGAAGCCTGATGTGGGACTCGATCCCAGGACCCCGAGATCATGACTTGAGTTGAAGGCAGATGCTTAACTGACTGAGCCACCCAGGCACCCCTGAAATCTCATTTTAGAATCTGTCTTTTATTTAGAAATAGGGTTTTTGTAGATATAATTAGTAAAGGTGAGGTCATACTGGATTAGGGTGGGTCTTATGTCCTTATGAAAAGACAAAAGCTTTCCCCCCACAGGGAAAAGCAGCTGTGTGGAGATGGAGGTAGAGAAAGGAGGACTGTCACCACAAGCCAAGGAATGCCCAGAATTTCTGGGAGCCACCTGCCGCTAGGAAGAGGCAAGGGAGGATTCTTCTCTAGACCCTTCAGAGAGTGAATGAACTTATCACCACACCTTGATTTCAGACTTCCAGCCTCCAGAACTGTGAGAGAATAAATTTCTGTTCGAAGCCACCAAGTCAGTGGTAATTTGGTATGGTGGCCCTAGGAACGAATGTACCACTCTGGGTCATGCTAGGATTGCACGTGTTGTTCTGGGATTTTCCCTCAGGTCGTGACCCCTCTTTTCTCTTCTCTTCGGTTTCTTTTCATCTCACCACAGTTCTTCTCCTTGCCATCCTCACCACGACCTTCAGGTTACCAGCTCGTCCTGTTCTAGCTTCCACATGTTTTCAGTATGACCGCTGGCTTCTCTGAACTCCGCATTTATTGGTCTCATAGTGGCTGTGACCAGCACGCAGAGGACGCTGGGCTTCGAGTTCCTCTGCCCCCTTCTAACCAGCTGGGCCCCCAAGTCACTGTGCTTGATCACTCTGTGGCCCAGAATCTTCATCTGCAAAGCTCAGATGAATACCAGCCTTGATCCCACACAGGTTACTGAGTTTAAAATATGATAGATCATAAAGAGCCTTGTAAAAGTGAAGACTCAAGTAAACTTGTAAGAGGCTACTCCATTATTATTAAAACCCTCGCTGAAGATAAAGGACCTGGCAAGTGGGAACTGTGCATTTCTGCTGGGCTAGCCCTTCTTTCCTCCAGCTTCGCACCTCCTGTCTGTGCCTTTACACTTCATCGACTTGATTCAGAGGTGGAAAGACCATGGTGTCTCATGGTGTCTCTTTCTGGGAAGTGAAGCTTTTAATAATACAGTTACTGACAACCCCAGAGTTAGTACCAGGCCTCCCACCATGCCCTGGGCAAGATGAAACATCAGGGGATCTTACATCTCATCCTGCTACATTTCTTAAGTCCTTGTCTTGTCTTCCCTTCCATTCCCTTCCCTTCCCTTCCCTTCTCTTTCCCTTTCCTTTCCTTTCCTTCCCTTCCCTTCCCTTCCCTTCCCTTCCCTTCCCTTTTCTTCCTTCCTTCCTTCCTTCCTTCCTTCCTTTCTTTTTCAAGATTTTATTTTTAAGTAATAAATACCCAGTGTGGGCCTAGAACTCACAACCCCAAGATCAAGTCACATGCTCTACCAATGAAGCCAGCCAGGCACCCCAAGTTCTTGCCTTTTCTTGATTCTGTACTACTATAAATAGAGAATTCAGTTTATTGGCAAACATCTTCAGAGATTTGGGGATCGTGGAAATTTTATATTTAAAAAAAATAAAGAAGCTTGGAGAAAGGAAATTTCAATGATATACTTGGTTTTTTGTTTTTATTTTCAGTAAAAAAAAAAAAAGTCTAAATTTAAACTAGTTTGTAGCCAGTGGTCAATCTTAATTTAAGATGTCAGTGAAGGAAGTGAAATAATTAAAACCAGCCAAGTAAGTAACCAGTAGACTAATAGTTTTCCCCTCTAATCATTAAACTCCTAATTTATGTCATTTTTTTTAACATACATTATTTATGGTGTTTCCTCAGTTTTAAAACATGCATTTTGTTACATTTTAACATCTATGAAATCAGAAAGTGTCTTGTAGTCAGTGTTGCCTTTCATTTATAATTGCCAGGGCTTGCTGTTTCATTTTCCTGAGTAGTACTTAATATGTGAATGTATTTTTCTTCCTTCCTTCCTTCTTTCCTTCCTTCCTTCCTTTCTCTCTCTCTTTTCCTTTCATTTTTAAGTACTCTCTACACCCAAGGTGGGGCTCGAACTCACAACCCCAAGATCAAGTGTCACATGTTCCACCAACTAAGCCAGCCAGGGTGGGGGTAGGGGGCACTGTGAGTGCATCTTATAATCGTATTTTTATGAAATACAGTATTTTCTTTAAAGAATGTGGGAACTGTGAGATCTGCAATTAATTTCTTTTTCTTTTTATAATATTCTTATCAAATCTCAGTGTAACAAGTGTGATACATTCTCTGCGTCAGAAATACATACTTTCACTGTTTGCCATAGAATTCAGTCATCTGTTCTTTTTGAGAACAAATGCACCATTAGAAAGGGAAGATATAATTTTGAGACTGGAGAATAGAAAGAAACTAGATTTAGACATAAAAGTACCATACAGTGAGAGGAAAAGTTAGACAATTGCATTTCCATAATTACATCCTTGCAAAATGTCTTCATAGAACCCAGTGTGTTTTCTGATAGAGTCTGAGATAATGATGTGGCAGGAGGCCTGGTTTGCAACCCCACAGGCTGCTGATGACCCCCTATCCTTCCAGAGACTCTGATTTATATATCAAACAAAGCAATTCAGCTGGATGGTTTTTGAGATCCATTACATTTCTAGAAAGCTCTGATAATTCTCATTTTAAGAAGATTTATTCACATAAATGTTTTAATAATTTTACTCAGGTCCACAAAGCCTAAATGCTTCTGGTTCTCTTGTCTTACCAGTGCGGTCGATGACTTGCTGAAAGTTTTCATTTACAGAGACCCTATAAAGAAACAAAAATATTGCGAGTCAAACAATGTGTACAACTCAATTATACTCAATTATGCATTTTAATTAAATAGATGAGAGTAAATGTAAAGCTAGGCTTTATTACGGGGGGACTTTTTAAAAGCAATCAACAGCCAGGGACTGGAACAGTATTCTGTTGAGTACTTTCAAATTGATATATAACTTTTGCAATAATAGATCCTTCATACACTCAATTAAAATGAAAAGGTAGGCCTGTTTCACCTTGCCCCAGAAGAGTTACCCACATTGTTTTCACAGATTTTTGCAAGAGATATGTATAAAGGCACGAAGAAACACTTACAAGAATCCAGAGTCCAGCCACTGCTGAATACTTGCTTGTTTGGAATCTTCTATGAAGGGGAAAGAAACAGACCATCAATCAAAGCACACCAGCTAAAATAACGCTACCCCATTATCCAGCCACCACCCATAGCTCTATTTCCTACATAGTTAGGCACATGTTCTAGAAGCATATTCAGTTATTTTCCCAAGGCAAAACTTCCTGCTTTCCATAATCAGTCTTTCCTGAGAATGAAGTATAAACTTGCCAAATGACTGACATCAAAACAGAAAGAGAGAAAGAAAGAAAGAAGAGAAAGTGTGAAAAGGAAAAAGAATAACACCGAAGTACAAGAGATGTCAGAATAATTTTTAAATTACCTTAGTGTGAACATGAAGAGTAAAAAAGCATACCAGACTTTTGTCTTTCTCTTGTCGGATATAGACCACCATGGACCCTCTCCTTATTGAACCGCGACGTTTACCTAAGGCAGCTAGCCAGTGATGTGTATTTGCAAGGAGTTCTCTGCCAGGTTCTAAACCAAATTTGCATTCATTCCAGGGACAAATTGCACTACAGTCCCAGGATTGCCAAAGGCACCCTGTGTTAAAGTCTTTTAAGGTGGATCTTTGTCACTGGCTTAACCAATAGTCGAAGGGTAAAAAGGAGAGGATAGAAAAGCAGTATTTCCCAATAAATATTTCTTTCCTTTCTGGTTGGCTACAGGCTACTCTGGGCTGATTTTCTTTGACTTTATCCCACCGAACAGTGAAGTACCTGACTTAGCCCCTCACAAGGGGTCTGGTGAACCAGAAAGGCCAAGTAGGCATGCAAGGTGCTTATTTTTCAATTTAGGGACTCTAGAGAGGTAGAATGAATTGGGTGGTGGGCAAAGAAGAAAAACCATCAGTTATATCACTGCGGAGGGAAAAGTGTTTTCCTACTTATGACTCTTTGAACTATTAAAATTATTACGGATGCTTCATGCAAGACCCAGCAAAAAAAGCCTTTCAATAGAATGTTTGATGTTCTGAAGGAAGCATCATGTCTCTGGCATGGATTCCATGTGCCCCTTCAGGGTCCTGAGGAACTTGAGATGAGGGGACCTTGGAGTAGAAAGGGAGAAGTTGGTCTATTTCCATCAAGAAGGTGTGTGTTTTGAATGTGTGTGGGTGGAAGTCAGAAGTGCCCATTTCATAGAAGTTTGTAGCCTCCTGCCAGGAACACTGGTATCTTCAAGGACAAGTGTTTTTTCCAGAATCATCCGTCCCCAGCCAAGCCCCCACGACCCTCAGCACCCGCAGCAGAATGTTTTCAATAGCCCTGAGGGCCTGTTCTCACCCAGTGTGGGGATGGTGACACTCTGGCTTTCCTCCTCAGAGCCAGGAGGCAGCTGCTCATCTAGGGGAGCCCACACCTTCTTGATGGACCTCAGGATCTCTCTCCTGCTCTTTTCTTGGCCTCCTTGGGAGTTGCCGGAACCATGTGACCTCTCCTCCATTGTGAGAGAGCAATTCGGTAAACTAAAACATGGAGACAAACAAATCAGACCCCACGAGCCCGGTTTCTGGCTTGATTCAGTGAGAAGGAGAAGCCAGAGCGCTTGTAAGCCACTGCAGTCTTCTGGAACTTGGCTCACCCATCTGATCAGAGTTCCCAGTCTCAGTGAGGAAGAATGGTTCCCTCTCAGTGGAGCGGCAGCTGGAGACTGGGGACTAATGTGGCCTCACCTGTTGTCAGGCCACATCCACCCTCTGGTGGATCCAATTGGGTGGTCTGCGATGTGGACGGAGAGCAAAGAAATTGTGGACTGGGAAGGCATTCCAGCCAGGAAGAAAGATCGAAAGTGTTGATTAACATAATCAGTATCCTTCAAGTTTATCCAACAGTTACATCTATAAAAATATTTTCAGAGAACCCAAAATGTAAGAAATAAGGGCTTTGGCAACAGGTCAACCTGGATGAGTCTCACGTCTGCAACTTGTTGGGTGGCCTTGTGTAAATGATATAATCTTCCTACATTCTCTTATTTCTTAGTTGGGTATAAATTGTACTGAGTGGTAATTACTGTTGACCTCAGTGAGTACTTATGATGTGCTAGAATCTATGCTGAATTCTATGCATCCATTACCTAATAATTGCCAACAAAGGAAGCAATCTAACTGCCACAATTTCATTGTAAATTGGAAAAGCAGAGGGGTTGCATACCCAAGACAGCCCAGTAACGAGCACTCAAACCAGGCACTGGACTCCAAGCATATTCCTGTGATTAGTAAGCTAGACCATCTAACCGATAGGATGGTTGGGACAGTTAGAATATTAATAAATATATTATGCATACGGCTCGAGAAATATTGACCATCCCCATTATCTCATTTAGCCTTTGTTAATATCACTATGAAGCTTGCAGGGTAAGAGGAGGGGACAGAAGCTTAGGGCAGAGGAGTAAACTGTTGCAACTCCCCAGATTATCAGGACATTAAGAAAGAGGGCCTCCTTCTCACTCATCAATCTGTCTCCAGTATTTGACTGAATTCCCAGAACAGAATAGATGCTAAATAAATACATATGGAGCTAAAGTAGCAAAGCTTGGTTTCAAAACCACATTTTCTAAATCCTTTCCATGGCATCTACTTGAATTTGCATTCATTTATGCTTCAAGTTTAGAGAAATGACTAAATAGTCCAATACCTATTTCAGCAGCATGTCTCGCATCCCTAAACTCACCCATAATCACTGGCCCCGTGACTTAAACCATCTTTTCTGATCAGTGTTTAATCAAGGCAAGTCATTCAGATATATTGTAAACATTTGAATATTTTCTTTTAAGTATATGCAAGCATTCTTGCTGCAGTTGGTAGAGTTTCCTTCCCTGCTTCGCACATCAGAATTCTGTAAGGCAACTGAAGGATAAATATACATTTATTGTTACAATAGTAAATTACTGCAAAAATCAATGACAATGGTGATGACTGTTCATTTTATGATCAAAAAAGCAAATACTAAGAAATTTCAATTGTTTAAAAATTATGGCAAAGAGTGGACAGGTGAGATCTAAATTAACAGTGAGTCTTTTAGTCAGCCAACTTTAGAAAGTTAAATTTTGGAGGGTGCCTGAGTGGCTCAGTCAGTTGAGCATCCGATACTTGATTTTGGCTCAAGTCAGGTCATGATCTCTGGGTTGTGGGATCAAACCCCACTTTGGGCTATAAGTTCAGCAGGGGATCTGCTTGAGATTTTCTCTCTCTGTCTCTCTCTCCCTCTGCCCACCTGCAAGGGTTCTCTCTGTCTCTGTCTCTCTCTAAAATAAATAAATGAATCTTTAAAAAAAAAAAAGAAAGTGAACTCTCAGAATATTCTATGGGAACAAAAAAAGTTAAAAAAATTTCAAACACAAGACAAAAATAATAAAACAATAAAAGGCAAAAATGATACGGATAAGATTATATTTCTAACTTTTGTTTGGTATAGTAGGATGCATAACACTAGACAAAATCAACTTTAGGAATTGCATTTAATTTCTGGCTATTTAGTTTTACACACGCTTTGGCTCTTTTGAGTAAAAAAAAGTCCTCTTTGGCAATGCCAAGCATCTTGCGTGTGTATTCAACTCCGACAGTGCACAATTTCGAAAGGAAGGAAAACCTCCAAAATCGTGCTCAACAAGATTCATGAGAGCTCAGACTCAGTAAGTGCTCAGAGTTTGAAGAAAAGAATAATGATTTATGGAAAAATAAGATACCCCAGAGAGTCCTGCTCCTCCACCAGCCTCGGCGGTAAGTGGGGTCATATTTAGCACAAAAGCTTCCGCTCCGTAGTGGCGGCCGGAGTTCTCGAGCAGCTGAATTCCTCAAATCGCTGCGTCTGTACTACAATGTCCAATTTTAACCGAGCTACCACCTTTTTTCAAAAAGAACGCTGTAAAAATCATCAAAGTTTTCGATAAAAGTGCTGCTTTATTGGTCTGTCCCCAAACTTCCGTTCTAAAATGGCACGTTTGACCTTAGCCACCAGGCTCGCACAACCGGTGAGGATATGCTCCCTGCCAGCTCGGTGGTAGTTGGCTTTAGAGCAGTAAAAGCCTGCCAAGAAAAGTGGGAACCTTTGCTAAAGGCGAGGGTCAGGGACCAGTTTGTAAAGAAAAACCCTTTTGTTCCGGTCTGTTTCAGTGAATCCCTTTCCGCTTAGTAAACAAATCTGCTTTGGATTCTTCAATGCTCATGCTGGATGCTCCAGTGTCCTTCCTTTGACCTCCACTGGCTTGACCTGAAGAGCAGTTCTTTGTAAAGGGACAGGGATCAGGTGGCAGGTTTCGGGATGTGGTCTCTGCCCAATCCTCTGATTAACCCCTCTATCTCCAGGACCATTTGGAGCCAAATTCTTGCCAATGCTGACTTGGTCCAAAGTGAATCTTCATCTCAGATTATGTTGCCGTCTGTGCCTGAAGGTCCCTTCCCTGTCTTCAGATCCTTTCTATCCTAATTATAATGCCATTAACCCTTATGTGTATAAAGAACTTCCTTTAACGTGGGAAATTTCTTATATTATCATGTTTAATTAAAAAAGAGGATGAAAAACAATATATGCAGCAAGAACTCAATTTTGTAAAAACAAAACTAAAGTGAAGTGTTTTGAAAAGACAAAAAAGAGAAATGTACTGAAATTTTATCAAGTTTCCGATTTTTTAAAATACTCACAATGAGAAAGAAAATTGGTGTTGTTACATTAAGTTTACATGACATTTTCTTTCACTTGATCAAAGGCAACCATGTATGTGAAGCTTTCAGCCCACAGTGAAATCACAGAATTTGATACTTTGATTCTTGAAGCAGGGACAATGGTTACATTCTTGTCCTCTGGGGTTATTTAACTTTTTTCACCTCTCTGCAAACAGGTTGTCTTGCCAAACAGCTTGTTCAGACTGGAGAATAGGGACTGTGCCTTATTTATCTGTGTGTTCCCCATAGATCCCAGCACAGAACTCTGCCCAGGGTAAATAATCTGTAACTGTAAACTGATTGCTTGGTTATTTGGTAAAGGGACACCAGCTGCTTTAGCCAGCATTCTTGGTTCTTATGTGGTTAAAATAATAAATGTTTTCAGGTTAGATAACTCCAGATTTTAATCTCAGCTCTGCTGCTTTTCTGACATCTCCTTGGGGAAATTTTCAAACATCTCTGATAATCTATTTCTTCATCTCTGTAATTAGTAGAAATAACCACTTCATATGGCTGTTGGAAAAAAATTAATGCAAAATGTATATAAAACAATCAATACCCATATTGATCAGTTTTTTTTTCTTTCTTTATGTTGCCTCTCTAGGTCACTTTCATGTCAATAACCATCAAGTATAGGAAAAGAATCACCAGTCAATGTAATAGTTGGGTTCTTTTTCCATAGGAGATCAATTCAGCACTCATAGTTTGTGGATAACCTGTGTCATCTTGAGATTACTTAGTTTGAATAATTGTGAAGATATAGTTGGAGAGTATGAGAATAAAATATTTCTGTGACCATGAGAATGCAGATTTACCTGAGACTAGAGACTCATATAAGAGTTTGGAAATACCTTCAACTACAGTCTTAATTTCAAGGTTATAACTGATAATTGTAGGCTGTAGTTCTAGCCTTGGCCCCACTTGTGAAGGAGACCTGTGCTCGAGAAGAGAACATCATAATGCGAAAAAAAATTCCACAAGCATTCTGGGTCCACAGGAATCTCACCATCCCTATGTCTCTACAATGGATCCTCGTCATGGCTGCCTCTATTCAAGCCTTCTGTTAAGATCTCAAATGGTGGGCACCTGGGTGGCTCAATGGGTTAAGCCTCTGCCTTCAGCTCAGGTCATGGTCTCAGGGTCCTGGGATCGAGCCCCGAGTCGGGCTCTTTGCTCAGCAGGGAGCCTGCTTCCCCCACCCCCTTCTCTGCCTGCCTTTCTGCCTACTTGTGATTTCTCTATCAAATAAATAAATAAAATTTAAAAAAAAAGATCTTAAATGGTGTCCTGGCTTCCTTGCTCCCCTCCACTTGCCATTACAATGACTTTCACCAGCAGAAAAATTTAGGAGAAGTCTACATAGAGCCCTATGCTCCATGAAGACCTGTCACTTTCCCAGTTGTGACATCACTCACAGAGGTTTAAAAAGGAAGCCTTGAGAGCCCCACGTGCTCTGAAAAGATGATTACCATATGCCTTAATATCACTCACTTCCTTCCAAAGACTAAGATACCAGTCCTGGGAGGCTAACACTTTAAGAGAACTGATTCATACTTCTTACTCTTGGAGACCATAGGACTAATCCCATCATGCCCTTGAACCATGCTCCTGTGGCAGTGGACATTGCCTCATCCGGTCCAATCTCCACCTTCTCCAGGCACTCCCAAACTCTGTGCCCTCTGGAATTCAGGGACTGTCACCTACCAAATCCCTTTTATCCTAAGCTCTTCATCGAATGTCCCTTCATGCCCTTTTTCTTTCTTTTTTTTTTTTTTTAAAGATTTTATTTATTTATTTGACAGACAGAGATCACAAGTAGGCAGAGAAGCAGGCAGAGAGAGAGGAGGAAGCAGGCTCCATGCTAAGCAGAAAGCCCGATGTGGGGCTCGATCCCAGGACTCTGAGATCATGACCTGAGTTGAAGGCAGAGGCTTTAACCCACTGAGCCACCCAGGTGCCCCCATGCCCTTTTTCTAATTGAAACCTGAACATGGTTTCCTTTGCCTCTTTCTCAGGCTGTGGCTTTTTTTTTTTTTTTTTCACCCACTGAATAAGGACCATAATCTTGGAGATAGTATAGAGTTCCTCCACGTTCCTCAATGATGCTTTCAGATCTCATTTCCTCTCTCCTTCAAAGCATAAGCTCTCAGACTGTGTTGTCATCAACATCCAGGACACTCACCCTCATTTACTGAAAATGGAATGGTATTTCTGTCATTCTCCTGGAAGATTTCATTGTCAATCTAGATGACCCATCAACACCTGACCACTGAGTTCAGTAATCTTCCCACTTTCAGTATCCCTTCCTTCCACTCAGTTCCCATGGTCATACTTCATCACTATAAATGAACAACCTCCAAATTCCCAATTTCAAGCATCCTTTGTCACCTCTATTTTACTCACAAACTTTGCTTAGATACCATTTTCCTTCCCTATTGGATTGTTTCTTTAAGCTTAGAACATGCTATCATGTCTCTCATCTTAAAATTATTCTCCTTTGGGGCGCCTGGGTGGCTCAGTGGGTTAAGCCGCTGCCTTCGGCTCAGGTCATGATCCCAGGTCCTGGGTTCAAGCCCCACATCGGGCTTTCTGCTCAGCAGGGAGCCTGCTTCCTCCTCTCTCTCTGCCTGCCTCTCTGCCTGCTTGTGATTTCTCTCTGTCAAATAAATAAATAAAATCTTTAAAAAAAAATTATTCTCCTTTGACCCTTCAACTTCTCTCCAACTCCTACTCTAGTTTTCTATTTTTCTCAAGGTGATTCCTGAATTCATATTTCCACATCTTAGAATAGAGGACCTAAGCTTCAGAATGGGGTATTCCTAGTCACTTGACATCTTCACTTGGATGCTTACATTTTTAACATAATACGTAGCACCCTGAATTCTTTACTCTTTCCTTGACTTCTGCTTGATCTCCTGTATACCTGCCTTTATTCCATTGGTCCCCATCTCAATAAATGGTGTACACTATTCAGGAGTTGTTCAGGCCAAGAATGTATGAGTCTTCCTTAGTTCCTCTATTCCTTTTACATCTCACATCAAGTCACTTAAAAGCGGGTGAGAGAGAGGCCCTTACAGTATATCTCACATTGACCTCTGCTGCTGTTAACTGTATGTGAATGAGAACTTATAGTCTCATTTGGATCACATAGCAAATGCTCCCACGTACAGACCTATCCACACCTCCCACTCTCTTATTACCCACCCCAATCAGTATGCTAACACTTAACTATCTGTTCTTATCATTTCAGAATTTTCAGTAGTTTACCACTTCCTCTTAATGGAAACAATCTTTTCATTCCTTTTCTTTCTTTCTTTCTTTCTTTCTTTCTTTCTTTCTTTCTTTCTTTAATATATCTTGCTCTCTCAGATATCCTCTTATCTCACTCAAGGCTTTTTTTCTCAAGATCTTTTGTTGGCTCTTCTAAATTTTTTTTTTAGAGTGGGGGAAGGGGCAGAGAGAGTGAGAGAGAGAATCTTAAGCAGGCTCCATGCCCAGTACAGAGCCTGACATACAGCTTGATCTCACCACCCTCAGATCATGACGTGAGTTGAGATCAAGAGTCAGATTCTTAACTGACTGGGCCACCCAGGAGCCCATGACTTTCCTAAATTTTGAGTGTTCAAACCTCAGCCCACTCTTATCTCCTCTATCTACATGCTCTCCCTATGTGAGTATGGCTTTGATTGCTCCTCGATCTAATAGTTTAGTATAAATCACTACAAAGTATGTTCACATTGTTTTATAAGTTTGTACTTACAATTCTGTTTGACCATGTAAGATTTTCTTCAGGACAGAGATCTTAGCTCTCCTATCATAATTGTAGGATAATGTACTCAATATATGTTTGCTGAATAAATTAATGTTTAAATGGATGCTAGCAAGGAATTGAGAAGTATCATTGCAAGTTTGGTTATGAAATCTTTGATAAAACTTCGATATTCAGCAATGTTAAAGGTACAACTTGCCAAGGATAGCTATGTGGTATCAGAAAACAATGTAATCTGAACTAGAAAAATGATCAGATTATTATTATTATTTTTAAAGATTTTATTTATTTATTTATTTGTCAGAGAGATAGAGTACAGGCAGGCAGAGTGGCAGGTAGAGGCAGAGGGAGAAGCAGGCTCCCTGCGGAGCAAGGAGTCCGATGTGGGACTCGATCCCAGGACCCTGAGATCATGACCTGAGCCGAAGGCAGCCACTTAACCGACTGAGCCACCCCAGGCATCCCCAAATGATCAGATTATTATACAGCTACATATATATTTGCACACATACATGCACATATATTTCAATATATATTCACTATATAAATATATATACTACCTCCACTTTGAAGCAAAATTTTCTGGGCTATCACTTGAGGTCCACTTCCACTATTTCAACCAAGATTATCTGAGTAAATACCTTCTTTTACCTTCTCTTATGTGCCTTCCACAAGCTAACAGCAGATGAAAAATCTTAACTCATCACCAGGGAAACAAAAGGTAATTTATTTTAATTAACCAACAATTAGTTCATTGGTTGCATGACATTGGGTATGTGGTTTCAAGTTGTCATGGAATGTAATTTCCTCTTGCATGACATAAGAAAAATGGATGAAATGAGATGATTCCATAAGATGATTATTCTATTTCTAGCCTCCACATAACCTATTCGTTGACCAATGGAGCTCACATTTAAAAAATATTTTAGGGGTGCCTGGGTAGCTCAGTGAGGTAAGCCTCTGCCTTTGGCTCAGGTCATGATCTCAGGGTCCTGGGATGGAGCCCTGCATTGGGCTCTCTGCACAGCAGGGAGCCTACTTCCCCCTCTCTCTCTTGCCTGCCTCTCTGCCTACTTGTGGTCTCTCTCTCTCTCTGTTAAATAAATAAATAAAATCTTTATAAATAAATAAATAAAAATATTTTAAAGGTATGACCATCAAAACTATACAAGGGATAAGAATAAAACACTGTTCCTATTACTTAGAAGACAACTCAAAAACTCAAGCAATAAAGCCAGGCCAGGAATGCCCTTCTGCTCTTCCTCCCTGTCCAAGTATCAAAGTCCCATAGATATGGGTAAAGATTTCCAAGTGATTCAGTGAAGTAGAAGCAGAGCCTAGAGAATAGAGTGTTCTGTCAACACTCTGCTAGGAGGAACACGCAGTCTGTGATGATTTGCTCTGTGGGTGGCTTCCTCCCACTGTGAAATATGTGAAGGGTGCTCTCTCCTGCCATTTAGGAGCAAGCTAGATTTAAAGACAAGGCAGTTGCACCCAAGTTGGAATCCAGAATCAGTTCTCTCAGACTTGGAGTTTTCATCTTTTGCTGGTGAAATAAGCAAAAGAGTATTAAGATGACAGTCAAGAACCATATACACAGCTTCCTAGAAACGTGAAATGCCTTTGAGGCTGGGAACACTGAATCAACAGATTCACCTACTGCAAGCCTTGTTCCAATCCCTTTCCAACTTCAAGGAGATTTTTTTTCTTCTCAATGATTCTTTCTTTTTTCATTATTCCTACTCTTGTCTTCTCCATATTTGCCTTGTCTCATCCTGGGGAAGGAGAATGAAAGGTGGTGGGGCTATCTTCCATTCCCGTAACATCGCCATCCAGGTTCCTTCGTGTACATCCTATTCTGGATGCGCAGACCTGTTTGTTGTTTTCAGCGTGCCCTCCTCTCTGCTGCTACGGGGTGCAGATCCCTCTGCTGGTGCTGCTTTTCCCTCTTTCCTGGATACCATTCCACTGAGTTCAGATGGAACTCATTCCGTAGAACTTTCTTTCCTTATCACTCTCCACTCCCATCCTAGCCCTCTTCTGGCACTCCCAGCAACCTGTACAACTCCTTATGAAAGCACTTTTCACACTCAGTTTATTTACACTTCTGCCCTTCCCACTCAACTAAATGGACCCCCTGGAGACAAGGACCGTGACTTTTTTTTTTTTTTTTTATCCTTGGCACTTAGCCTAGACCATGAGTAATAATGGGGGAATCAGACATGACTGTTAATGAATGAATGATTTTTCTGATACTGGACTCTTGTTTTTGTTCTCAGGAGGTGAGAATTATGACTTACCTTCACAGTCTCTGTCATATCAGAGACAGTAATGTGCACTTGTCATTCCTCATAAAAATGCACTGTATGCATGAACTATTACATAAATGTAATAATAACATCTACTAATTCAATGAAACATCTTACTGTCTATGGTATACAAAGAAACTTTGAGGAGCTTACAGTCCTTTATAAAAAATAGTACTTATTAACTATATTGTGAAGTAGAACATAATATGCATTTTAAGAAAAGTATAAAATAACTGTTCTCAAATATTAAAGGAGGAAAATGCTCATTTAGGGACATAAAAAAGGTTCCTTTGAAGGGGAAGTATTGGCTCTGGCTCTTGAAGATGGGTAATGGATAGGCAAACATTCCAGACAGGGGGATTAAAATGCATGTGAACAATTATAGCATAAATTTCACCAAAGGGCTATTCAGCAGTGGATTTGCAACAATTAAACAGCTGTTCTTCAATGTTAGCTTACTGAAATCACAACTCATCTTATCTGATAGAGCGATGATTAATATTTTGTGTCTACTTGACTCGGCCGGGGATGCCCAGATATCTGGCTAGTCATGATTTCTGGGTGTGTCTATGAAGGTGTTTCCAGAACAGATTAGCACTTAAATCAGAAGACTGAGTAAAGCAGATTGTTATCCCCAGTGTGGACAGGAATTATTCAATCTGTTGAGGCCTGAAGAGAAGAAAAAGGTGGAAAGAAATTTCTCCTTCTCTCTGCCTGACTGTTGAGCTGGGACATCAGAATCCTCATGCTATAGAACTGGGGTTTACACCATTGATGCTCTTGGCTCTCAAGCTTCACACTCAGACTGGACTATACCACTGGCTTTTCTGGGTCTCCAGCTTGCACATGGAAGGTCATAGAACTTCTCAGGCTCTACAATTGTGCGAGCAACAATAGGTAGGTAGATGGATAGACAGATGATAGATAGATATAAATTCTTCCCTCCCCCTCTCTCTAATTAAATATATGGAATTATTTTAATATGATATACATATACATATATATATATGTACTAGCTCACTTCTCTGGAGAATCTGACCAACCAATGCAGATGGCTATTTCTCTTAAAAATACTCTTAATTGGACTCTATAATACCTTCCTTCTATACACTTTTCCTAATACCTTTAAAAAATAACTGATCAATTTGCTTTAAGATTTTCAGGGTGTACAAGGCACCTGGGTGGCTCAGGGGATTAAGCATCGGCCTTTGGCTCAGGTCACCATCCAGGTTCTGGGATCAAGCTCTGCATTGGGCTCCCTGCTCAGCGGGGAGTCTGCTTCTCCCTCTGACCTACCCCCCCCCCACTTTGCCATGCTCTCTCTCTCACTCTCTCTCAAATAAATAAAGTCTTTGAAATATAATTTAAAAAGATTTTCAGGTGTGCACATCTCAAGTTTCAAAACATACTGTTACACAATAAAAATTGCATCATATTTCAGTCCAATAGGAAACCGTCATAATGGTTAAATTCTTGACTACAATGAGAATGTGTTCCATCCAAGAACACACAGACATAGCAAGCAGTGAAGAGAAGAGATCAAGATTTAAGCCAGCCCCTGGGTCTAAATCCTCTTTCCAACCTGGATTATTCACAAAGGCATATTCTAACATATTCTTTACTCCTCTGACATCAAAGATGTCATCATCTTTGCTTTCCCACCATGATCATAATCATAAAAATTTCAGGGAACGTAGAGAAGAAAGTAGATATTATTCCTTATAAGTGATTATGAGAAACTGTCCTGATATTACAACTTTATAGCTGTTAAGTATGTTGAGAAGACAAATCCTATCCCAGATAGAAATCTATATATGCAGAAATAGGTTACCTATGCATTGTTGGAAGGATTCCTGCATTAAGGCAGGTAAACTTATTATTATTTTTAGAACTGTGTGTGAATATATAGTTATTTCTGAATTTAGGATTTAATGGAAAAAATACAAAGCAAAACAAACAAGAGACCCCTACACAATTCATCAAAATGAGTTCCAACAGCGTTAAGGATTTAATGTGAAAAAAATGAAATGAAAATAGGCCTCAAAGAAAATATTGGTAAATGTTTTTCTAATCTTGAGGTGGTAAAAGCTCATGGTGAAATGACACCAAAGGCAATGAAGGAAAATCGCAATGGATTTCACCAGTTAAGAGTTTAAAAATTTCCTATGGCAAAAATAATAAAAATGTAAAAATGCTAAAAGATCTATAAAAATGTTGACAGTATACGTGACATGAAAGGTGTTTTTATCCTTGATGTACGACATGCGATTATAAATCAATAAAATGAAGACACATAGAAGTAGAAACAATGTAATGAGGCAATTCAAAATTCAAATGAACCTGGGTGGCTCATTCAGTTAAGTGTTCAACTTCTGACTTCAGCTCAGGTCTCTGTCTTAGGGTTGTGAGTTCAAGCCCCACGTTGGGCACGGAGCCTAGTTAAAATGGGGGGAGCATGTACAAAGGGCTGAAGAATGTAAATGTAGTGAAGCTTATAAATATTCAAGGAAATGAAGACTAAAAAGACAATAGGTTACCATATTAGATTCTCAGAAATCTTATCTCCTATCTTATCTCCTATCTTCCTAGAAGATAGGAAATTAACACTCGTCATTGTGGAAATATTAATTAGGGAAACCTCCTGGAGAGCTCAGATAATGTGTACTAATATCTAAAGGAGGCAGACCTGTGGGGAGATGGGAAAGCTATTCTTAGAGAATCCCAACAAATAATGATAGAAGGAATGACAGAGTTAGAAAATCATCCTCTGAACCAAATCGTGGTAATAAGTACCAGAGAAAATGACACACAAGTCCCACTAGTTATAATAGAAAGTAAAAATAACTTCTTCCTCTTACTTCAGAAACATTGCTTGACATGGTATTCACAACCAAAGGGAAGTAAACTAAGAATTTTGAGCCTAGAGCATTCCCATCCCCTGTATTTTTTACCTTTCCGTGTTAATGGCAGCCACCCAGGTAGTCATGGGAGTGCGGAAATCATCCAGGCCAGAATCCATGCAATTAGATTGCTTACCTTATTGCTTATAGTCTTTCTTCCTGGGCATCACCGGGTCACACTGCTGCGGGTACAGAAGTTTCAGATCATACCACAGCTGCCCTCCCATTCCAACAGACAGAAAGTGAGAACAGAGGACTGAGACCCTTCCCCCACAGGCTGGAAACAAACAAATGGTAAGAATGACTCTACCAGAAGAAAGGAATTTTGGCAGAGAAGTGGCCCTTGCAACTTGCTGTGGTTGTTCTCAGAAAGTGTCTGCTTCTATTTGGACGCCTTCCTGTCTCCTTGAGCATCACAGCTGCTAACACTAAAAAGTCCTTGTGAACACAGAAGCAGGTTTCTATCTGCTCCTGTTTAGGAGCTAGACATGGAAAGCCAGGGCAGTGGGTTTGCCCAAATCTACAGTCAAGCTGGGGATAAAGATACAGAGGGATTCTCTCTAGTCTCCCCTCCAAGAAAGCTGAAAGTAGTTAGAAATGGCAGGAGAGATTGGTAGCAAGTCCTGGACTCAGGGGAGGAGTGTGGGGGAAGGAATACAATGGCTCCAGTTGTGTTTTTATTTCTCTGAACCATCGGGCTGTTCCTTTAAAGCCCTTGACTGTTGGCAGTAACATCAGGTCTGAATGCAGGGCTGGAAAGTACTTCACTGAGGAAGTAAGGCAAACTTGTCTTCATTTGGTTACCATGGTTATGGTACTGTGTGTAACCAACCCGAAAATTTGCATTGCAAACCATCACTGGAGATGAGGACAGTAGAATTTGATATTCCAGGTGGAGAGACTCAATTCCCAGGAAGTTCTATTGGAAAGTTCACAGGAAACGAAACATAAACATACGTGCGTATTCCCAAACCCATAAAGAAGGGACCAAGCTGTCAGGGCTCACAGTCAGTCCTACCTTCCATGGGATTTCAGTATTTGTGAAGAATTTTAATTGAAAGATCAGACAATCCCACTTTAGAAAGGTAAATAAGCACAATAGCAGCTTCATTTTTAAAAAATTAAATTTCACAGTCACATTCACCATGCATCCTTATAAAGGACACAACACTAAAGCACTATTTAAAAATGATTCTGGGGCGCCTGGGTGGCTCAGTGGGTTAGGGCCTCTGCCTTCGGCTCAGGTCATGGTCTCAGGGTCCTGGGATCGAGGTCCGCATCGGGCTCTCTGCTCAGAGGGGAGCCTGCTTCCCCTTCCTCTCTCTCTGCCTGCCTCTCTGCCTACTTGTGATCTCTGTCAAGTGAATAAATGAAATCTTTTTTTTTTCAGATTTTAATGAAATCTTTTTTTTTAAGATTTTATTTATTTATTTGAAAGACAGAGATCACAAGTAGGCAGAGAGGCAGGCAGAGAGAGGAGGAAGCAGGCTCCCCGCTGAGCAGAAAGCCCGATGCGGGGTTCGATAGCAGGACCCCGGGATCATGACCTGAGCTGAAGGCAGAGGCTTTAACCCACTGAGCCACCCTGGCACCCCATAGATGAAATCTTTAAATATGATTCTGTTCTTGAGTCGTGCATGCCAACCGTTCTTTTCATTTTGATAAGCTGTATTATCAGAGTTTGGAATGATAGAAAAGACCATATGCATTTCAAATGCTATTTCATTTCAAAAAAACAGAACCCCAGGGATGCTGGGTGGTTCAGTCACTTAAAAGACCAACTCTTGGTTTCAGCTCAGGTCATGATCGCAAGGCGATGGGATCTCGGCCTGAGTCAGGCTCTGTGCTCAGCCCAGAGCTGCTTCAGATTCTCTCTTCCTCTCCCTCCTGCTCTCTCTCTCAAATAAGTCAATAAAAGTTTCAAAACAACAACAACAACAAAAACCAGGAACCCCAATATGTAAAAGTGGGAGGCTTCAAGGGGAATGAAGAGAAAGACCTTATTATATTTCCCCCTCCCCGTGACAGTTTGAGAATTCCTCTGCAGAGCTCCTCCTGTCTGTGAGCAAGATTTGAATAGCCCTATAAACTGGCCTTGAAACTAACCTGGGAGATGTCCCTTGTCTTAGGATTTCTCTCACTTATCTACCACTAATATCTGAGACCTTTACTCTCAGGAGCCCAGGAGTGTCTCAAGGTCTGAGGTAACACCACATCCTTTTCCTCCTGTGGCACCCACTGCCCATTTATCTTTGAGAAGATCAGAACCTGGGCGCCTGGATGGCTCAGTGGGTTAAGCGTCTGCCTTCAGCTCAGGTCATGACCTCAGGGTCTTGGGATGGAGGCCCGCATCGGGCTCTCTGCTCAGCGGGGAGCCTGCTTCCCCTTCCTCTCTCTCTGCCTTCCTCTCTGCCTACTTGTGATCTCTCTCTCTCTCTCTGTCAAATAAATTAATAAAATCTTAAAAAAAAAAAAAAGAAGATCAGAACCTCTGCATCACTTATTAGGATATGACAGTTTTGGACAAAAGCTAATTGACGAAACATATGTTAATTGAAATACTATGTCCAGAGCTACACTTAGAAGATAAAATACCTATTTTAACAGTTTTCATCTCAGAAGATTTTTTCAAAAATGGTTTTTTAAATAAAAATGGGCATGCACTTATATCCACAAAGAAGCCCTCAATTACCCATATTTTGATTATCCATTAATTACACATGTATTTATTTATGTAGCTCATTTATTGAGACTTGCCATACACATGCATGGAAATCTGCATTTGAAAATAGGAAAATAGGAGCCTATCTAAACATAGCTCCTACAAGAAAGGTCTTGGGAAAATCAATTCCTCTTCAGATCCATAGTCAAATCAGAAAAAAAGAAATGTGTACATCACTGAATTTAAAAAAACAAACAAACAACCTTTCTGCATGAAAATTAAAGAAGATATAATAGTGAAAAAGTTGGGTACCTGGTTGGCTCAGTGGGTTAAGCCTCTGCCTTCAGCTCAGGTCATGATCCCAGGGTCCTGGGATGGAGCCCCACATCGGGCCCTCTGCTCTGCAAGGAGCCTGCTTCCCCCCTCCCACTTCCTGCCTCTCTGCCTACTTGTGATCTCTCTCTCTCTCTGTCAAATAAATAAATAAAATCTTTTTAAAAAATAGTGAGAAAGTCTGTGAAACTTTGAAATGGCAATTGATAGCCAGTGCATTGTTATGCTAAGAACAGCCTCCCAAATAGAACACTTCCTGCAGGGTCTGTCCTTCAGGTTGCAGAAGAATATCGCTCAGGCACAAATAGATACTTAACAGTGAGTGAACAGAGTTCACTCTCTGAGGGAGGAGGCAAGAAAGTAGATCAAAATGACAATAGAGAAAAAAATGACAATAGAGTTGCTAAGTTTTTCTGGAGAAAAAGAAAGTATTATGGGACCTTATAGGTAGGGTTCTTGGCCCAGCTTTGGGGGTTTGGAAAAAACATCCTGGAAAATACCAAGTCGAAGCCTGGTCCTAACAGAGAATAGAAGTTAGTGGAGGAGGTGAGGGAAAAGGGAGGCAAACTAAAAGGCCGAGTTTCTCCGGTTAGCGGAGAGGTGAGAGTAGAACAAAAGTGAGATTGGATAAGTGATGCCATGCAGTTTCCATATTTTCAATAAGTAGGTCATTCTCATAGCCTTGACTTTTTTGGATTAACCCAGTAATCTTGTAATGGAATGTCAAGGATAAAAGGAAAATGAGACCCGGAAAAGCTAAGTGATTTCACAGTTTTGCAAAATGAATTTTTGGTATATTACGCACTAGAACTAAGGTGTCAGGAAGCCTCTGTGTAATGCTTCTACCATTAATGGGTCATCCTGGGAAAACAGGCTAAAAGAAACCCAGTTATCAGGTGAGTTCACCAGTAAACCCCTTTGTCTGGGATAGCCTTCTTAAAGTGCCAATAAGTAAACGTTAACCCCTACGTTCTGCATGGGGTGGGAGGAAGGTAGAGGGAACAACATGTGCATGGGACAAGAGAGGGAATGGTCCACTTGAAGAATTGCAAGAATCTAGGTATGGCTACTGCAAAAACTATGAAGAGGTGTTTCAAGTCATTGAGCTGGAGAGAGAAGGAGTAACTGGATCGTGAAAGATGTCATGTGCTATTAAGAGCTTTAAACTTTATTCTGAGGGTAGTGGGAAGTGACATGATCAAATTTATATTTTAAAAATGTTCTCTTGCTTCAATATGGAGAATGGAATAAGTGGAAGGAACTGAACTGAAAGATGGGAGCCTGGAAGCCAGGTGAGATATAATTGTGACTACAATCATGGCCCCAAGATTAGAAATAAAAATGTGAGTAACTTGGGGCTCATGTGGGAGAAAAAAAAAAATCAGTAGGTTTCATTAATTGTCCACTATGTACGGGGAGACAGTGGTCAAAGATTTTTCTCAGGTTTCTTTTTCTTTTTTTTTTTTTTTCTTTTTTTTAGAGAGAGAGAGAGACAGAGCGCAAGCACAGGCAGACAGAGTGGCAGGCTAGAGGCAGAGGGAGAAGCAGGCTCCCTGCCGAGCAAGGAGCCCGATGTGGGACTTGATCCCAGGATGCTGGGATCATGACCTGAACTGAAGGCAGCCGCTTAACCAACTGAGCCACCCAGGTGTCCCTTTTCTCAGGTTTCTAACTTGGCCAAGTGGTTGGTACCATTTCTTTATTGAACAGGGATTACAGAAGGAGGAGTCAGTTTATGGAGGGATCTAGCGTGTTTTGTTTTGCAAATGTAGCTTCAGGTTTCCGTAGAAACCCTGAGGGGAAGTATCAATATGCCTCTTGGATACTAAGTCCAGAGTTCAGTAGTGAAGGCGGGGCTAACATACCGGGGCAGCCACAGACTGGCTCCTACATGAACCAAGGTGACAGATGAATTCATTAAAGGATGGAGTCTAGAGTGAGAGGAGAATCTAGACCATGATGATGAGGAAAAGAGTTAAGAATGCCAAAGCAGAAGCAGACGTGGGCTCTAAAGAACTGAAACCTTTGACTTACATGAGAAGCCACATTATAATCATGTTGCTTGGAGTGGAGAATAGAGTCAGAGGCGTTGTTGAAATGTCTACTGGGAGTAAACTCTCATAGGGAGAGACAACAGTAAAAGGGATAGTAAAAGGCCTCTCAGACCTGAATGAGCATGGGAGTTGCTGGAGAGAGCTCTCTAGTCCATCAGTAGATCTGGGGTGGAATCAGAAAATCGGCATTTTTTCCTTAAGTTTTCAGAACAGAGCAGATGTAGTGAATCCCAACAACAGCATTTCAGAATCATTGTCTCTGGTGGGCTAATCCTTTCCCCTGGTTGAGCTCTGACCAGTTTTCCTTCTTGTCATTGTTCTTCTACACACACACTCACCTTCTTTTATTAAACATTTAAAAAGACATATTGATTAGGCTAGAAGAGTGCTACAATTCCCACTTTCACCCTCAGAAAACTGCTTTTGCAGAGAAGAAGTGAATTAGTGAACTAGTGAAGAGGTGGATTGGAATAGTGGTGGGTTAATGCTCAGAGACAAAGCCTGGGATAGGGAGAGAAAGCTACAGCCTTCCCAGAATCTTCATCTGACCCACATTCTTTACCAAGACCCATTGAAGTGTTTCCTGTTTTATAAAAAAGATTATATCAACATAACTTCAAAGATATACTCACTCTCATTTCAAGCTAGTCCCTTCCATATAGGAGTTCTGTATTTAGGAGTTGTGATAAAAATAAGATAATAAGATGATGGTAATAATGGCCACTATTTATTTTTTACTTGTGCTAAATCCCACACTAAAAGTTTTACAAGATTTTCTTACTTGATTCTCCCAAGAAACTTAGGAGGAAGTCATTCTTTTTTTTCTTTCTTTCTTTCTTTCCTTCTTTCTTTCTTTCTTTCTTTTTTTTTTTAAGATTTATTTATTTGAAGGGGAAGGGGGTGGAAGGAGAAGGTAAGAAAGAGGCGAGGGGCAGAAGGAGGGGGAGAGAGAATCTCAAGCAGACTACCCATTTAGCATGGAGCCTGACGTGGGGCTCGATCCCAGGACCCTGAGATCGTGACCTGAGTAAAATCGAGTGGGATGATTAACTGACTGAGCTACTCAGGTACCCCAAGGTAGAAGTCATTCTTATCTTCATCTTGTAGATGAAGAAACTGAGGTTCATAGATATTAAAACAATTTGTCCTCAGTCACATAAGTCATATGGATAGAAGCAGGGGGCAGGCACATCTATCTCTATCTGACCCCCAAATTCATATTCTTAATAATTATACATATTTCCACAGCTCAAAAAGGAATATGCAAACAGCTCCTATACACTTTCCAAAATTATTAGTTCAAGGAAGAGAAGCATATCTTTTCAGAGATGTCAGTTTTCCAAGTAGATTTAGCCCTGGGCTCATCAAGCTGAGTCAGAGAGATGGTTGTCATATCTGCTGAGAGAGTTTCTATGCAGTTCCAAGAACCTGGCTGAACAGAGACAAGAGCTAAAGGTAGCCTTTCCTTCCTCCCACATTTATGCAAATATGCTCCAGTTCAATAGTTTTGTACATTCCCAAGGAGCCAGAAACTTACGAGAAATATAATCTCCATGTACAGTACAATTAAATGATGATTGGGACTGATTTATAAGTTAGTAAGCTACAAAAATAAATGGGAGGCAATTCTTTTCTAAGTAATCTTTAGCAGATAATATAAATCTAGATGCTAATGCTTGTTATGAGATTAAGTGACCCCAAATAGCTCTATATTCCACGAGATGGACATTAAGATGGGATTTCATTTTAGGAAGACATTTAACAATGCTTTTTATATTTTAGCCCTTAGAGCTAAATTGGACACATCGTGACTGCTCAACAAATATTTGTCATTCATTCTCATCTCAATAATCCTGCTAGATCAGTTCAGTCTTTCCACAGTGAAGATCCAGATTAAAAGCTGCCTCTACTATGAAGGAGACTTCCTCCCCACCCCCCATTTTCCTCTCATTTTATTAATGCTGGTCCCAGAGCACTTAAAACGTTGTGCCTGTTATTAGGCCACTGAGTCAACTGGAACTGATTTTGCCAACGAGACCTTGGCCATGTCTGCAGACATTTTTGTTGTCACAGTGGGGTGGAGGACACCAATGGAATCTAATGGCCAGAGGCCAAGGAGACTGTTCAATATGCTGAACAGAGCAGAACAGCTACCCTCCCCCAACGACAAAAATTTTTTCAGTTCCCAGTATCAAAAGAGTGTTGAGACCCCCATACTACACAAAAGAGAAGCATAAATTGCTTAGGACTTAGGGCCCCAAGGGCTTAGTCCCAGCGCTGGTTCCAATGTGTACTATACGTGAGACCCTGTAGGTCTCAATCCCTGAGTCTCAGTATTCTCACCAGTAAAATGCAAACATTCATTTCATAGGTGCTCCCTCACACAATTATTGTAGGCATCACTGGCCATAATGTATGAAAAATATTCTTTAAACTGACTAAAATCACGTTAGATGCATGGTGATTGGTATGTATGACGACAATCATAATAATCATCATGCAGGCAGTTTGGATACATGGCTTTAGAGCTCAGTAATGAAAGAAGCTTGACTTCAAATCTAAGTAGAATCTTATTAGTTTTAATTTCATCTCAACAGGTATTTATTGAGCAATATCTCTGAGATAGCTTTCTTCCAGGTACTACAGATAATAAAAATAAGATATTCTCCCTGAATTAAGGAGCTCTCTTTTTAGGATGGAAATAAAGGCATAAACAAAAAGTTATAATACTATGGGAAATAATCTAAGATAACAGAGGATAGGTGAATAAAGTTTTTTAGAAGAAGAGCAATTCAAAATATATTTTAAAAGTTGATGGGCTGCGTTATTGCTGGCAACAACAACAAAAACCCTTTCTTTACTCTCTCCCTTTACTGAACTCCATGGGGGAAAATGTACATTCTTATGACTTAGATTACCCACTCTACAGAAGATGAAAGTTGGCAAGAAAACTGAAATTGCTTTCTAACAATGAATATGTTAAATCTGACCATATAGGAAAGTAACACAATGGAGGCAGCTCCCTAATCTTTACTCCTGAAATGGGACCACTAGCCATGACGCAAAACAGCTGTATACACTGTGAATTGCTTATCACTGTAATTGAGGTATAAAATGCTTTCAGAATGCAAAGGAACAGTATTTGAGGAAAGTGTTCTAGGACACTCCAGACAGCTGGATCATCATCTCATTTCTTGTGTTCATAAGAAATAATTAACTGATCAATAAATAAAGGTCTGATGAAATGAACCAATGTGACATGGTAATATAGGAAGGGGGCACTAGTTTTAGTCCTTCCTCTACCAAGTTTGATTGGAAGGGAGAGTGCCAAATATTCAGAGATATTTCATAGAAAACAGTAAATGGAGTCATTTTGCCTACACATTGTCTTGAGAACTGAAAAATATCAGGATCACTAGATAGCTGTTATATTAGTTATCCTACATTATATTAGATATATTTGGACACTATCCCTGTCATGTTCCTTTCCATGAATGTAGTCGGCATTGTCCACTCTAGTGGTTCCAAGCCATTTTAGTCGAAAGGTTTCTTCAGTAGTTCAAGAAGGACCACCACCCTTACAACTACCATTTCTGTCAACAAGCCTCACAAAGTAAGAAAAAAGTCCAGATTTCTGACACAATCCTAATGAGGGATAGTGTATTCGTTACTATTTTGCAACAGGAACACACTGAATATGACATAGTTTGAAGTCATCTAAGATATCTCATGGAAGTAGTCCAGGAGAATCTCATATTTTTGTGGACTTTACCTCCAGGAAACCCACCAGGTCCTCACAGTGAAGATGTAAGAAAGATCCCTTCATGGTTCTGAGAGAAGGAGAGGAAAAGTAATCATTATGAAATATGTTCAGATCCTTCTCCACAGCAAAGGTCTACTTTCCAGGGGAAAAAGGCTTTGCCAGAACTTTACGCCAATTTAAGGGAAGAGAATTGTGGAAGAGAATTTCTCCTTTATTAGACCATTTTAGCCCTGTCTCACCTAAGGGGGAAAAAAAAAAAAACAACCATAGTTAACAGAGGTCAGATCTCCAAGAATATAGACTGGGAATGCTGCTGCCAGGTAGGGCAACTATGGGCAGGAGGGAAAAGGTTATCCCACTAGAGAAACACTTGTGAAAATCACAGCCCTAACACATAGGCCATTTAAGACTAGATCTAATCAGAATATTATAGAATGCTTCCTCTCCCCAACATTTATCCAATACACCAACAGGGTTCCTATATAATACTAGTGGGTTACAGTGAAAGAGTTGCAATCTCTGTCTCTCTTTTTCTCCAAGGAAAACCGAAGTCAAAATAGGAGCCCAAAACTAAGACACTAGAGGAATTTGAAACTTCCGGTACTTAGAGCTATAGCAATCATTAAACATAGGTCAACTTCTAGTTTGAGTAACATAAATTCTCACACCAAAAGCTGTTTACCTCAGTTCCTATTACCTGACACAACATGTATGACTTTCAACAAAAATTTACAAAACACATCAAAGCCAAGAAAAAACATAGTCTGAGGAGACAATATAATCATTAGAAACAAACTCAGGTATGACACAGATGTTGGAATGATCAGATATACAGTGTAAAATAACTATGATTAATGTGTTAAGGGTATAATGGAAAAAGTAGACAGCATGCAAAAAAGGATGGGTCACGTAAGCAGAGAGAAGGAAACTTTAAGAAAAAAATCAAAAGGAAATTCTAGAAATAATATATATTGCAGCAAAAATGAAGAATGCTTTTGATGAAATCATTAGTAGACTCACACAGCCATGGAAAGAATCTATGAGCTCAAGGATTGATCAGGAGAAACTTCCTAAACTGAAAGTCAAAGAAGAAAAAGAATGAAATCTAAAATAGAACATTCAAGTACTATGGGACAATTCTAAGATGTGCCATATACGATTTTAATATCAGAAAGTAAAGAGAGAACAGAGCAGAAAAAAAATATTTAAATAAAAGCCTAGAACTTTCTAAAATTAATGACAGACTCCAAACCACAGATTCAGGAAATTCAGAGGGCACCAGGTAGGATAAATGTGAGAAAACCACACCTACCTATATCATCTTCACACCATAGAAACCTAAAAACAAAAAGAAAATTTTGAAAGGAGCCAGAGGAGGGGAAATGTACCTAGAAAGGAACGAGGGTAAGAATCACAACAGACTTCTTATCGGAAACCGTGGAAACAAAACAGGAGTGAAGGGAAATATTTCAAATATTGAATGAAAATCCCCCTCCCAAATTAGAACTCTCTATCCACTAAAATTATTTTTCAAATGAAGGGAAAGTAAAGACATTCTCAGAAACACAAAAATTGGGAAAATTCATCACGTGTGGAACTGTCCTGAAACAAATGTTAAGAGAGTGTTTTTGGGTAGAAGGAAAATGATCTAGGTCCAAAATTTGGATCTATAAAAGAAAAGAGAATGATGGAAGAACAAAAGATAAAGGTGGAATAAAATGTTTTGTTTTTCATACTCTTAGTCGATCCAAAATATAACTGTTTGAAATAATAATAGTAACAATGTATTGGGTGATTATAACATACAGATAAGTGAAATAAATACAGTAATATCACAAATGGGATAGGAAGGAGGAACTGGGACTATTCCATACAGATACAGAAGGTATTCGTATGACAAAGGAAGTAGTATAGTGTTATTTAAAGTGAATTTAGATTAGAGGTGGCTGGGTGGCACAGTCAGTTAAGCATCAGACTCCTGGTTTGGGTTCATGCCATGATCTCGGGGTGCTGATCTCCTGTGAGATCGAGCCCCATGTAGGCTCCGGGCTCAGCACAGAGTCTGCTTCAGTTTCTCTCTCTCTCTCCCTTTGCCCCTCTCCCCTGTGCTATCTTTCTCGAAGAGAAAATTTATTTATTTAAAATTTATTGAATTATTTAAAATTAATTTATTAATTTATAATTTATAATTTATAAATAAATAAATCTTTAAAAAATTGAAGTGAATTTAGATTAAAATGTGTATTGTAAACTCTAGGGAAATCACTAAAAATATTTTAGAATAAATATAACTGACAAGCTAAGAGAAGAACTATAGAATCATATAAAATGCTCAATAAAACCAAAGAAAGCAGAAAAAGAGGGAGGGAAAAAAAAACAAGGAACAATTGTAGCCAATAGAAAACAATTACAAACACAGTAGATACTAATCCAATTATATCAATAATCTCTGTAAATGTGAATGGTCTAAATACGCCAGTTAAAAAACAAATACTGTCAGAGTGGATTAAAAAAACAAGCCCTGATTATATACTGTCTACAAGAAATGTACTTTAAATATAAAGACTCAGATAAATTAAAAGTAAAAGGGATGGAAAAAGACATACCACACTAATCAAAGAAAGCTGAATTAGCTATGTTTATTTCCAACAAAGCTGACTTCAGAGCGAGGGAGATTATCAGGGATAAAGACGGGCATTATATGATTATAAAGGTTCAAATTCTTTAAGAAGTCATAACAATCTTGTGTATGCACCTAATACAAGAGCATCAAAACACATGATGTGAAAACTGACAGCACTTAAAAGAGGAATAGACAAATTTACTATCATAGTTAGAGACTTCAACACTCCTCTTTCAGTAACTGATACACAAAGCAGGCAGAAAATCAGTAAGGGTATTGATAGCCTGAAAAACACTATTAACCAACTTGATCCAAATAGCATTTATAGAAAACTGCATCCAACTACTGAAGATTATGCATTCTTCTCAAGCTCACATGGGACATTCAGCAAGATCGACCACATTCTGGGCTATATAATACAGTTACAAGATGAGATAAATGTAAAGACTTTATAGGTTTACAAGACTAGAAATCACACAAAACATGTTCTCATGCACAATGGAATCAAACTAGAAATTAAAAACAGAAAAAACCTGGGAAATTTCAAAATAGAGATTAAACAACAGAATTCTAAGCAACATAACATGAGTTAAAGAAGAAATCTCAAGATAAATTTTAAAATATTTTGAGCCAAATGAAAACGAAAACACAAAAGTATAAAAGCAGTGTTTAGAACAGAATTTATGGTATCTATTTTAGAAAAAATAAAGATAAAAAATGGACAGACTAAGCTTCTATCTTAGAAAACTAGGGAAAGAAGAGCAACATAAGCCTAAAGCAAGCAGGAGAAAAGAAAAGAAATAATAAAAATGACAGTGAAAATCAATGAGGTTGAGAACAGGAAAATACTAGAAAAAAATGAATGAAACCAAAGCCATTTCTTTGAAAAGATTAATAAAAGGGATAAATCTCTAGCCAGGCTGAGAATAAAAGGGAAAAGACACAAATGTAAGGCAGGAGCCAGATTTCTCACAGTTGGAGTGGAAATTTACAAGTAAACAAGGGGAAGAGGCAGCAGTGACCCAGGTGGTAAGGGATTAGACTCGGGGACATCAGAATTAACTCATGATTAGCTTACTATAGATACAGATGGTTACATATGGACATATTATAGGTATGTCTGTATACAAGGGTCGACAGACACATATATATTTCCTCCTTCTGTCAGCTGAGAAGGCCTAGAAGCGAAATACCCCACTATTAATAAGCATGCCTAGTACCTAGAACTTGGTTTCTGATACCATTCTTCAATAAAAGGAATCAGTGCTCCTTGAGAGCTGACTGATTCTAGGTCTAGGGTGGGAAATATAAAATATGAACTTACAGCTCTTGACAGTGCTAGAAGGTAAGGAAGTGCTAGACACACACACAAACACACACACACTAATGTGTAATGTCGGAGATCCAAAAACCAACTGGGAAAAAAAAAAGCCTCCTAATGGCCAAAGCTGGTACAATTTGAGCACACACTGAATCAAACAGCATTAGATCAAGACCAAAAGTTTAAAATAACTAGCCACAGGGCGCCTGGGTGGCTCAGTGGGTTAAGCCTCTGCCTTCGGCTCAGGTCATGATCTCAGGGTCCTGGGATCGAGCCCTATATCGGGCTCTCTGCTCAGCAGGGAGCCTGCTTCCCCGCCCCCCCGCCTGCCTCTCTGCCTACTTGTGATCTCTCTCTCTGTCAAATAAATAAATAAAATCTTTAAAAAAAAATAATTAGCCATGAGTCCTCACTGATATAAATGAGTGATTGAATAAATAAATAAATAAATAATTGTGGGAAAAGAGACCAATCTCCCATGCAGAAGAATTCCAAATAGTTTAGGTCGATACACCACCTTCTAAATTCCCACTCCTTGGAGGTGGGCTATGCATAGTGACTTTGTTTTAGAGGGTAAAGTGTAAGGCGTGTTTGGGGAGTAACTTTACAGTAGAGACACCAGGCAGACAGTACCTGTGCCGGGTGATCAAGGTCAGCATCGGCAGGAATATCATGTCGACTGTTATGTAGCCTTGACCCAATATGAGTAGAGTGCTACTTTACCTCTGAGTTCTTCCTCTGCCACACTCAAAACCCTACTCGAATCACGAGACAAATCCCAGAGAAATTCCAGCGAAGGGATAGTCTACAAAATGCTTGGTCACTATTCTTTAAAAATAAAATGCCAAAGTCATCAAAAACAAGGGAAGTCTGAGAAACTGTGTCAGTCAAGAGGAGCCCAAGAAAATGTGACAACAAAATGTAATGTCACATCCTTCATGGGATTGTGGAACAGAAAAAAGAGCATCAGTTACAAACTAAGGGAATGTAACCATGGACTTTTGTTACCAATAATGTATCAGTATTGGTTGATTGATTGAAACAAATGTGCACACCCATGTCAGATGTTAATAATAGGGAAAACAGATCTGGGAGACTCTCTGTACTACCTTTGCAATTTTTCTATATATCTCAAGTTATTAAAAAATAAAAAGTTTTATTTATGTGGAAATTGGCCTAGATGGCATTTAGTGTATCCACTCCAATGCTGAGATTTAGTGACTTTAAATAAGATATCTGTGAGAGTGCGTTGTGACAACTAGTAGCAGGAGATTTTATATATATATATCCATTAAAATTATACATCTATTGAGAGACTGGAAATCCATATGTATATGTACATGCACACATCTACATAGAGATATAATAGCACTATAATCTCTGGACACTATCATTCCGATTATGGACAATCTTTATTTTCTTCATTTCATTGTGACAGTATTTTTAAAACAATTTACCTGGTGCCTACGTGGCTTCATTGGTTAAGTGTCTGCCTTCAGCTCAGGTCAAGATCCCAGAGTCCCGGGATCCAGTCCCCCGTGAGGTTCCCTGCTCTGTGGGGAGTCTGCTTCTCCCTCTGTCTTTCACCTTGCTTGTGCTCTCTCTTTCTCTCTCTCTCTCTCTCAAATAAATAAAATCTTAAAAAAAAAAGAAAAACAATTTACCAAGGACACAATTATTTTTGTCAACTAAAGAGAAGTTAATGGAAGTTTTTATTTTGAAAAACAATGAGTATCCATGGTGAATGGGGCCTGTTGGGGCTGTGTGTTCTTCCTCCAAACTCAGCTAGCACCCTGTGCTTACCTCTGTCATTGTATTTATGAGAAAC
The DNA here is from genome assembly GCF_002288905.1 of Enhydra lutris kenyoni. Lineage (NCBI taxonomy): Eukaryota > Metazoa > Chordata > Mammalia > Carnivora > Mustelidae > Enhydra > Enhydra lutris. Next base: position 31,017,320 of record NW_019154100.1, on the reverse strand, counting down.
CGCTTTATATGTTTACATTATTTGTCTGTCTTCCTTCCGAAATTACAAAATTCTCCAGGAAAAAAAAAAAAATCCGTACTCCTACCACCTTAGAAAGCCTGGCACGCATGCTGTGTCCTTGGGGGCACGGGCAGAGGGCAGCACTGTGTGAGGTCTTGGACAAGTGACTGCTTGAGTTTCTTCACAGGAAAATGCAGAATGTGGGCTACTGCCATTTCTGGGGCTCCTTCCAGATCTAGGATTCAAGATTCTTTTCCCATCTCAATGAATTGGGCATAATTTCACAAAACAGGAACTCTAGGGAGATTATGTGACTTGCCCAAATTCTTCTTTTGCATCTTCTGGAAGGTGATGGAAGATCGAGATTCAGGAAATGTCGGCTCTGTGGGAATGGGCTCAGAAAGCCTTTTTCTGTAAGTTTTAAATAATTTATTATCTGTAGTTAAATTTGTCTTTGAAAATTTACAAATGCCTGAACAAACCAGAATGGTTAAAATATGAAAGGATTAAATACGAGGATAATTATTTTGTAAGATCTTTGTGAATATGTTTTTTAAATTTTCTACACTATGCAGAGAATCTCTGTGTGATGAAGTGAGTGTATTGCTCTATGTGTGTCACTCAGATGATGCTGCTTTTTCCTGGGACCCAAGGATTAAGGAAGAATGATGGAAAAGCACGATTCACTGTCTACACCTCTAAAAGTCACACTCTGAGGCTTTTCCAGCTTCAGTGATTCTGCCCTGTCTTGATCAGCAATATTCTCCAGCTATCCCACTCCTGTCCTCAGTGACACTGGTTGCTTGGAACCACTAGTTCACATAAAAAAGCCCATGGCAGCGGTATTTGTTTCCTACTGAGCTGTAACAAATTACTACAAATTTGATTGAAGGCAACACACATTTATCATCTTACAGTTTTGGAGGTCAGAGGTCTAAAATCGGTGTCACTAGGCTCAAATCAAGGCGTTAGCAAGGCTGCATTCCATTCTGGGGGCCCCGGGGGAGAACCCATTTCCTTGTCTTTCCCAGCTTCTAGAAGCTGCCCACCATTGCGTGCTCAGGACTGCGCCTCCAGCTTCAAAGCCAGCAGGGTGGCATCTTTGGAGTTCTCTGACACGGACCCTCTGCCTGTGTCATCATATCTCCTCTCTAACGCTGACTCTCCTGCCCCTCTTGAACAAGGACCCTGTGATCACCCTGGGCCCACCCAGATAATTCCAGAGAATCTTCCCATCTCAAGACTCCAAATCATATCTCTGAAGTCCTTTCTGATACGTAAGGTAATGTGTTGACATCTTTGCTACGGGGGCCATGATTCTGTCTAGTATATATCCATCTTTCCTTTACTAGCCAGTGGAGTGGACATCTCTTGTGTGAAACCCTATTTTCATGTAACCTCTGAGTCAGGCATCTTTGGTACTAGTCACATCTTGTCCCAGAGAAGTCACTGCTTTGTTGGTTCCATAAAGCTTGCCCTTTTAGAAAGTGTAAAAGGATACAGGAGGCTCTAATTATAACCTTGTGAGCATATGATACTTTCGTATCAGGCAGAATTTGTTTTTTTTCTTAAGAGTATAGCTTTGGTGGGACACACTTAGATTTAAATCTGGGCTCCACCCTCTACGATCTCTGTCACTTAGAGTGGGTGGCTTGCTTTTTTCCGAGCTTTGCTATCTCTGACTCAACCACAACTCCTGTCATCCTTATACTATATCCTCCCCCATCCCTGAGATTTCTCTCTTGAGATTTGAAGGATAGCCAGGGTGTCTTAAATTACATAGTAAGGGGCATAATTGAACTTCATAGACTTTAACAGAAACAAGCAGAAAACAAACAAGATCATATAATGTGGGTGGGCTTTTTCTATGAAGCCTAAAGTTTGACTTATTCAAATCCTGTCTCTGAAAACATTTTTAATTCTTATTTTCTAGAACCTATAAACACCTACCAAGAAAAAAACCTTGAAAAAGTACCTAAAGTTCCAGTAAGACCCTAAGGTAATGAAATATTATGCACATTATAAAATATGATGTTTATAAAAAGGAGTTTACTGTTAATCTTCTGGCCCCTTTCACTCCTTGCCCCACCCTGTGTCTCTATGATTTTCTGTATCTTGTTCAAGCTGTTCTGCGTGCCCCATGATTTTGGGGGTCCAGCTCCTTTTTCCTTTTTTTGAAAAGAAAATTAAACTAAGTTCCCAAAGTATTCCTGTCCTTCCCCAATGTCCCTTTTTATTAATATTATATTGAATTGGTTAAAAACTCAATGTTTAATTAGGAGCCTAGTATATTATTAGCAATATAATTTATTAAGGATTGATTATATATAATCAATATACATATATATATACACTTATTTTTTTTCTTAGCACAATGTCTTTGGCATCTTATAACATGAAATAGAAAACAATCAGCCCCATCTGCAAAGGAGAACTCCTCGATCACATTCTTGGGATCTGTGCCCTGATTCTTTCTTTCGATTCTTTCTTTCATTCTTCTCTTTCTCTCATTCACATTCCCTCTTTCAGTCATTTTTTTCTTTATGTAAGAAAAGCAACACTTTGGCTCATTGCCAACATTTTGAACAACACAATGTATATAACACAAAGTGGGAAAATGTTCCCATCTTCTCAATCTTGTGAAGTAATCATGATAAAAAGTGTTGCCAATTTTGGCTTCCAGGATGTTTCATCTGTATACACCTGCTGGACATTATGCCATGACCAAGTGTGTAGATCTGACTTATGTTTTAGTGGCCACGTAGGTGTCCACTGCATGGACGTATCACAATTTGTTTCTCTCGAGTGCTCTCTTTACTGTTGCCGCAGAAAGCAGATTGTTTGTCTCATTGCATTTATCACTCCACGTATTTTTCAGGGGAGAAGCACCAAAAAGGAATGCAAATGCAGCCCTAGAGCTATTTCCTTCAAAAAAAAAAAAAAAATCCTTTCTCCCAAACCCCTTCACTTCTTGATCTCTCATCATAGAGGAGTTGAGGGAGTGGCTTAGGAAAGTTATTATTTAGCAACGTATTATCCACCATGAATAAACAATTATTAGGGCACTTCTGTGAGAATACCCCGGGAATGGTGATGTCAGAACCAGGAGCAGGGGGAGGGAGCCCTGTGCTGACTTTAGAAAAATATCTGCTGAAAATAGTTACTTTTATTATGCAGCAAGACAGACAGATACACACACATATATAAAACAAAGGTTTTTGTGTTTCCATATGTTGATATACAAATATATTGGAACATTCAATTTCATTAGTCTTAGCATATTTCATTAATTAACAACTTATATCTGCTAAAGATGAGGTACCAAAACATCATTCTGCTTAGGGCGTGCTGAACATTGTTCTGAACGACATCCTCACACAAAAATATCACCATCCGCAAACCAGAAATGGAGCATCATGCTTACAGGGGGTTCTTATCTCCTGGACTTTTCTACTTGTCTCTTTCTCTCTCTGTCTCTCCCTTCCCCTCCCCCGAGCCAGCCAGCTCTCATGACCACACCATGTGTTTGTCAATTCCTAGCAACAGCTCTAGATTATGATCATCAGTGATGTGTCTCGACCCACAGAGAGACTCAGACTTCATTCTCCTCCTTTTGTCTCCTCAGGGAACTCCTCAGCCGCTGTATCACCGACAGGATTTCTCATTGTTCTACACATTTCTAACAAAGGCAGTCTCATCCATGTCACCTGCGTGCAACCCAAGCCTGTTAGCTTGGTCACAGTCAAAAGAGACTTATAAATACTTATAAACAAAAAGTACTTAGAAATAGGAAGAAGGAAAGAAGAAGGAGACTTTCTGTGTCCCTTCTGTAGTGATCAGGAAGAACATTTAGGTTGCTAAGACACAAAAAGAAGTTCTTGACGAACAGTCTTACCTCTGCCCGGTGGCGTAGAGCTCAGGGGACAAGCAAAGCCCATCCCCTAAGGAAGCCAATCATCACAGCCCCCGCCACTGGCCCCCATCCACCTGCAAAGAAAGATCCACTCCTGAACTAACCGACAGTTGTGTACCTGGACAGTTCCTAAAGAAAACAGTGTAGCATTTGCCTAATCTTGCATAATATTTTCATAATCCACGCCCATTTGTCCAAAGGAAAAACCTGTTTCCTGATCTTTTTGTATCAGGAGACATTCCAAACAAGGGGCTGAGACAGTGAGCTCCTTCAGACAAAGGATCCGAATTAGAGGGGACTTCCTATATGTGTGGGCACCGCAAGATTTGGGGAGGTTTACTTCAAGCCAGGCCCAGGACTAGAGAAAGAAGTGAAGAACAAATCACTCTCCTCTCCCCAAGGATCTTGCAGACTTTGGAGGGGTCACAATCAGTAACTCCCATGGAGAAATGTTGAGGACACAATGGGAGAGGGGACATATTATCAACCGGGAATCTGGGAAGGATTCACCAAGGAGTAGTGTCTGCAATGGGTTTTGAAGCATGAGTAGGAGTTCTCCTATTGAATGAGGATTGAGCTAGGCTTGGGGTGGTGGGAAAGATGTTGAAAGCCAAGAGATCAGTATACAAAGGTAATAAATTATTGAGCAGGTTGATACATTTGAGGAACTGCAAAATCTTCTGTATGGCAGAAACCGAGTATGTGGAAGCAAAGGGGAGAGATGAGGCCGAAGAAGTAGGAAGTCTCACATCATGGGCTGATTTACAACTTAGAAAGTAACAACTGTGAATTTGGGTACTATAATGACTCTACACTTTACTGGCTGAACTTAGCATATTATTTGTAATTGCAAGGGGGAAGCATTGAAGGGAGGAGTTTGATGTATATTTAATTACTCTGTGTGCTCAGAAAATGGGTGGTCTTGTTGGTCAAACGACCTACCTTGAATTAGGTCACTGAATACCAGCTTCCAAATAATTAGAATAATTAAGGTCCATTAAATATTAAAGCTGCCATTAGTACATGTGAATACTCCTTTGACACTTCAGAAGGAACTTCAAGACTTCAGAAAGGGTCAGAACTGTAATCAGCATGACTCCCACTCTGTGTGAGGTCCAAGGTGATTGCCAACAAGGTCCATGAGGGAGGATGTGAACTTAGGATTCTCCTATTTTAAAAATCACTTGCATTTAGAATATTTTTACACTTTATGTGCTATGAAGCCTCCTGACAGATTGAATTTGAGCCAATGTAATACGTGAAGCACTGCACTAATAATGTTAATACAAACAAATAATCAGAATAAACCACATTTCCCCACATGATCTAGTAAACATATGGTCTTGTGGTTGAAACTTGGCAAGTTAATTGTCATAAGAACCCTGAAAGGAAGGTGGAATGAATTGGTAATTCTATCCCTAGGTCAGATCTCCGTCCTTGATATTTCCCTGTTCCCACAGACTGGCAAACCCTTAAAATAGCAAGTACATTTTATTGTTAGCATTTCTTCCCCCAGTGAAATTGCATTAATGATTATAATTTGCTCCATTGGTATTGGTTTTACAGCTTCATTTAAATGCATCCATTATTTTACTTTGTTTTTAAAGACCTGTTAGATACCTAGGGCAGGAGAGTTTTTTTTTTTTTTTCTTTTTCTTTCTATATTTAACATGTAAGAAGCTAAGACTCAGAAAGGTGGTTGCTTTGTCCAAGGATACATAACCTGAACTCCGGACTACAATGGATGCTTCTACCTCCAGAATCTGAATTCCCGTTTTCACAATATCATATGGCCTCAAGGACATGACTTACTCACTTACTCAGTTTATTTATTTATTTTTAAAAATTAACATATAATGTATTATTTGCCCCAGGGGTACAGGTTTGTGAATTGTCAGGCTTACACATTTCATAGCACTCACCATAGCACATACCCTCCCCAATGCCCATAACCCAGCCACCCTATCCTTCCTTCCCCCTCCCCTCCAGCAACCCTCAGTTTGTTTCCTGAGATTAAGTTACTCACCAGTCTAAACACTGCTTGTGTTCCTAACGCTGTCTTAATTAAAACCTCACATCAGACTTGCATTATAGATGCTATAGTTATTCCCATTTTGCAGATGAGGAACCTGAGACATGGAAAAATTAGGGAACACAAACTCTCAATGGAGGAATTAGGATTCAAACCCCAGTACTTGCTTCACTCCAGAGTCTCTGCTCTTAATTACAGCCAGTATGCACCCTCCAAAGTAGCTAATTTCCCTTCCCTGATGCCATTACTGTACCTTGCAGTTTTACTACAATATCACTTGTCTCTGTGGCTTTCTTCCCCACTGAACTTGAAGATTCTGGACAGCAGAGCCAATGACTTCATTATTTTTGTTTGTAGCCTTGTATTTGTTAAGCCCCGAAAATATTCCCCTGTATTTCCTGTTTTCTGATCTCAGTTAATGACATAATCATTGACTCAAATGCCAAGCCAGAGATGTGGCATTATTTTAGATTTTTCCTTTCTTCCTCACTCCTATCACAACCAAGCCCTGCCAATTCTTCTTCCTTAACTCCTCTCAGATTTGTCCTTTCCTCACTCCCCATCAGTACTACCTGTTCAAGCCTGCACATTTCTGGATTGTATCAGCCACGTTGCTGGTCTTCTTGCCTCCTTAGGTCCTCTCATTCCAGTCTATCGTCACAGCTAGTCATGATCCAACCACGTCACTCACTTACTCAGCATCGGACTCATTGGAACAACCTGAAGGTCGTTTCTGTTTTTTGTTTTCCTCACTCATCACACCCATGTAGATTTTGCTTCCTTCCTAGATCAAGAAGAACTTCCCTTTACTTCTTCGCTTGTGGAGTTCCCACTCATCATATAAGACTCAAGTCTATTTATTTTACTTATCCATTCCACCACTGATAAAATCTCAGCTGGGCTCCAGCACTGCCCCGTCGCCTGCAATGAAATTTTGAGCATTCATGTTCATGTCTCTCATGGCAGGTGTTCATGACGTTGTATATGAGTTTATCTGGGATATATACTTTGTAGTCAGAGGTCAGGATCAGAGTCAGTTAGGCAAAGTCACAGAGGCTAGTCTAGAGTCACGGATTAGTGAGAAGGGTAACTCAGATATGGTCAACCTTACATTTTACTTTGTTTTTTGGGTAAATGATGTACCTACGATCGAAGATCATGGTGTTGTGAATGATCATAGCTCTCCCGGGTCTCTTTTTAGCTCAGGATACCTCCAAAGTTTTGAGGTCTCAGCTAGCCTTGAAGAGTGAAGGCCAAACCATAGCTGAGAGGCCCAGAGTCTTGGGCTATCTTCTTTGTTATTTTGTTCTTTGTAAGGTGGGCGTGGCTAACACCAACATCCATGATCCACCCTATTACCACAAAGGGAATTGTATGCCATAGAAGAATTGAATGATCTGGTTGCTTTTCTGTTGTTTTTTTCCTTATGGTATTACTGCTCCTTCTCATCTCTACAGGTCAGGCCATTGCCTACCTTAGATGGTTTATGCATTTCTTATTTGACCCAGGTCTGCTGCATTGCTCTCCAGAATGGTGGTGTTGCCTTGTCCGTACTCCCACCAGGGTTCAGGAAGTGATCTCCTTTCCTAAGCATTTGCTAACTCTAGGTGGTATCTGATTTTCACTTAGACGGACAGAAGTGGTATGTCTGCATTATTTTAATTTTTACTTCTCTTGTTACACTTTGACTAACAAAGTTGAGAATCTCTTCCACTACTTTTATCTTTCCAGGCTTTCCTTTCTTTGAACTATAGCATCATAACCTTTGCCTATTTTTCTACTGTGTTCGTTTTTGTTTCTGGTTGACTCATAAGAGTCCCTTGTATTTTCTAGATTAATCCCTTGTTGGTTTTTGAGGTTGCAAATATGTTCTCCTAATCTGCCATCCATATGTTAACATAATCTATAGAGCGGTTCGTTGAACAGAGGTCTTTAATTTTGATGTTGTCAAATCCAATTTTTGCCTTCTGGTTTGTGCTTTGGGGTTCTTATTTAAGAAGTACTTATCCACCAGATGATTAAATAAATTATCATGCCCCCCCATTCATTTTATAGCTTTACCTTTAATATATAGGTCTTTTAAACCCCTGGAGTTCACTCTAATATTCAGTATAAAGTGTGGACCCAAACCTATTTTTTATGCATATGATAAGCCAGTTTCCCGAATACCATCTACTGAACAATCTTCAATCAATCCACTTCTTATTCTTCCTGTTTGTGGAAGCATTTCTTTACTATATCAAATCTTTGTGTGCATGTGTCTCTATCTCTCTGCCTCCCTTTTTGTCTCTCTCTGTCTCTGTCTCTCTGCCTGTCTCTGTCTCTATGGATAGATTTTATAATATCTATCTTTCTATCTATCTCACACATCCTGTTCATTCTGTTTCTCTGAAGAACCCTGGCTAATAAACTCGTATAGAAGAATGGTATTGATATCACTGTTTATTTTTAAATTTTTTTTAATTTATTTTTTAATAACATATAATGTATTGTTTTCCCCAGGTGTACAGGTCTGTCCATCATCAGGCTTACACATTTCACAGTACTCACCATAGCATATACCCTCCCCAATGCCCTTGGCCCAGCCACCTTATCCCTTCTCGCCCCCGCAACCTCAGTTTGTTTTGTGAGATTAAGAGTCTCTTATGGTTTGTCTCCCTCCCAATCCCATCTTGTTTCATTTTTTCCTTCCCTACACCCCACAAACCCCCCACCTGCCTCTCAAATTCCTCATATCAGAGAGATCATACGATAGTCTTTCGCTGATTGACTTATTTCATTCAGTATAATACCCTCTAGTTCCATCCACGTCGTTGCAAATGGCAAGATTTCATTTCTTTTGATGGCTGCATGGTATTCCATTATATCTATCTATCTATCTATCTATCTATCTATATATATACCACATCTTCTTTATCCATTCATCTGTTGATGGACATCTAGGCTCTTTCCATAGTTTGGCTATTGTGGACATTGCTGCTATAAACATTCAGGTGCACGTGGCCCTTCAGATCACTACATCTGTATCTTTGGGGTAAATACCCAGTAGTACAAATGCTGGGTCATAGGGTAGCTCTATTCTCAACTTTTTGAGGAACCTCCATGATGTTTTCCAGAGTGGCTGCACCAGCTTACATTCCTATCAACAGTGGTATTGATATATAGTACCTAAGTTTGTACCTGACAATCTTTGGAACTCTATTGTTACCATATTTTGAAAATTCTGTTACACTTTCTGTGCAGATGATCCTGCAATTTAACAGTAATAGCCATGTTGTCCCTTTCTATTCATAGCTTTTTTTTCTTTTTTCTTCCTCCATTAATTATTATTATTTTTTTTCTCATCGCATTGGCCAGAACTTCTAACACTATTTTAAACAACACGGTAGTAGTGATAGTGGGTGTATCCTTGTGTTATTTCCTACATTAAAAGGATCAAGTCTGTATTTCTTTGTTGTGCATGTTTCCTGGATGTCTTTAATATGTAGACTTTATCAAGTTAAGGCGATGATCTTCTAACTCTAGTTTTCAAATAATTTCTCTGAGTTAGTCTTCCTTTTAGATATTAATTTCCTAAGATAAATCCTCACTGATTATGATGTATTACCTTAGAAATACATTAAATTTTCCATTAGCTAATACCTAATTTGAACTTTTAATCTGTTTTTAAGTGAAATGTCCACATAATTTCCATTTCTTGTTCTTCTCTAGCCTTGATATTACAAATATACTAGTCTCATGAATTATTTAATTACCTTTCTGTCTTTAAAAAAACAAAAACAAAAACATTATTTAAAAATAGATAGAACTCTTTTTAAAAGTCATCTGGGCCTGGGGCTTTCTGCTGGCAAAAGCAGAGTGGAGGTACAAGTCTTTAAACATTTCTTTGATAATGGGATTTATTCATGTTTTCTATTTATTCTTGTGGTATTTAATTTTGGTATTCTATATGTCTCTTGATAATGCATTTGTCTCAAGTTTTTCAAGTTGTTACCTGTAGTGTCTCTGATATTCTATCAAACTGTAAGAGCTTTCCATTTTGTCCATAGTTATTTCTCAAATTTCTAAAATATTTTGCAGATAAGCATTTTTAAATTAAATTTTTAAAAATTCAAGTATAATTAATGTGCAGATAAACATTTTTAATTTTCTGATTAGTCTTACCAAATACCTCTAGTTTATAAGTCTTTGAAAAGAAACCGAGTTATGGTTTTATTCATCTTCTGTATTGCTCTTTTATTCTATGCTCCATTTATTTCTGCTCTAATCTTTATTATTTCTTCTTTCCTCCTTCTACGGTTTACTTTCTTGCTTTATATCTACCTTCTTGAATTATATATTAGATCACTTGTTTTGAACCTATCAGGCTTATTGATCATATATTTAAAATTACAGACATTCTTTTAAGTAATTATAAACATTTTAGTTTCCATGATGCCAATGATATGAAATTAATTGATGAATCGTACTTGAATTTTTGTGAATTTTCTGTGTAATATTGTAAGTAGTGTGAGCTTCTCTTTTGCAAGCTCTTTGTATAGCTATTAGTTCTCACATTCTTTACATTCCTGAGTATATCTTTTTTTTTTTTTAAGATTTTTATTTATTTATTTGACAGAGAGAGAGAGAGAGAGAGAGCACAAACAGGGGGAGCAGCAGGCAGAGGGAGAGGGAGTAGCAGGCTTCCTGCTGAGCATGGAGCCCAACATGGGACCTGAGAGTATCTTTTTTAATGTTCAAGGTTAAGTGAGAATTTAACTGGATATAAAATTCTAGACTGAATCTTTTCTTTAAAGCTTTTGAAATTACATTCCATTGTATACTTGCATCTAGTGTTGTGATTGAAATCTGCTATCTCTCAGATTATTATTCTTCTGTAGATGATCTTTTTCTGCTCAGAAGTTTTCAGAACTTTCTCTTTTCTTTCATGTTCTTAAATTTCACCACAACTGTAACAAATTTTATACCTTAAAACTCTTCTTTATGAGTTCTTGCTCTGGCTTCATTTTTCCAACCTCCTTCTCTATCCCCTGTGAGAATATTCATTGAATAGTTATTGCACATTGATTTGTTAATTTGGCACTTAATATGTGCTAGGTACTATTCTGCAGGCTGGAAATACAGCTGGGACAAATCATGTCCCACTGAATTATATTATACCAGGGGGAGTAAACAAATAATCAAATAAATATATGTCAGGTGTTATAAGCACAGAAAAGAAATCTGAAACAAAGAAAGGAATAGGAAATGTGTGTGAAAATCCTATTTTTAAACCTTTTATTTTAACATAATTTCCTTCTTAGAGAAAACTTATAAAAATAGTACAAAGAATGTATACAGGCCATTTACCCCCTATCCTTATTCTTTTTAAAAAGATTTATTTATTTATTAGAGAGAAAGAGAGCATGGGGAGGGGCAGAGGGAGAGGGAGAGAATCCTCATGCAGATTCCCCATCGAGCGGGGAGCCTGAAGTAAGGCTTGATCTCACACGAACCTGAGATCATGACCTGAGCCGAAGCCAAAAGTTGGTTGCCCAAATGACTGAGCCACCAGGAGCACCACTGCCCTAAATTCCTTATTCTTAACATTTTGTCACATTTGCTGTTCTCCCTCTCTCTCTCTCTCTCTCTCTCTCTCTTTGAGTTTAGGTATCTTTATTTAGCTATCAATCTACAGATACAGGTAGATTTATAGATATACAGGCCTAAGTCACCTGAAAGAAAATTATGGACATGATGCCTCCTTATCCCAAAAGACTTCAGTGTTAATACATACCACTATATGGTAATACAGTGATCAAAATCAGGAAATTCATATTGATAAAATACTATTATCTAATCTATAGCCCTTACTGAGAATTCACTAGTTGTTCCCCAAATGTCCTTTAAAACAAAAGAAAATTTTAGATAATGAGTTGCATTGTTATTATGTCTCTTTATTCCTTTCATCTGGAACATCTTTAAGTATTTTAAATATAGTGGGAACAACATTTTAAAGCATTAAATTGCAGGATGTCCCTCAGTTTGGGTTATCTAATATTTCCCCATGATTAGATTCAGGTTATGCATTTTTGCATGAATATCACTGAAGTGTTTCTGTCTACTGTATTCCTCTCAGTGCACTGTGTCAAGAGTCAAATGAAATCAATTTGTCCCATTACTGGTGATGTTAATAGTGATAATTTTAAGGAGATGTCTTGCCAGATAGGTAGACATTTTTCCCTGGTCTATCAATATTCCTGTATTCAGTGTATGCTGTTCAAGTTGTTGTCTTCCTTTTTTTTTTTAAAGGATTTTTTATTTTGTTGAAATGTAATTGCTAGGTGAACAGACATGCATTTTTTTAAAGATTTTATTTATTTATTTATTTGAAAGACATTTATTTATTATCTGAGCAGAGAGCCCCATTTGGGGCTCGATCCCAGGACCCTGGGATCATGACCTGAGCCAAAGGCAGAGGCTTTAACCCACTTAGCCACCCAGGTGCCCCCAGACCTGCATTTTTTAAAAGATTTATTTATTTATTTATTTTAGAGAGAGAGAGAGTGAAGGTAGGAGCAGAGGGAGAGAATCTTTGGCAGACTCCTGACTTAGCAAGGAGCCCAAAAGTGCCTTGATCTCATGACCCATGAGATCATGACCTGAGCCGAAACCAAGAGCTGGATGCTCAACTCACCAAACCACCCAGGTGCCCCTGCTGCCTTCCTTTTAATGTTCCTTGCTCTTTAGCTACCTTGATGTTTTTCCCTCTGAATTCATAGTCCTTTGGATATAGTGCACAATTCGACTGGCGGTATGAACCTATGGGAAAGAGTAAAAGCTTGGATGCTTCCTTATGTCCACAAGAGTTTAAATGGTGGGGATGAAGGAAGGCCTCTTGGTCAGATGAGTCACTTGACCTCTCTTTGTACCTGTGTGCTGACTCTGCTCCTTTTCAATGGTTCTCTCATTCACTTGTCATCGTCTAACCAACACCTTGGGGTCAAAGAAGGTGGTAATTAAGGAGGAAAACTCAATTACTGATTGGCCCAGTTGTCATGCATCTGTTGCTATTGGCCCTGCGGCCTGCCTCCAGCCCTACTGTGACCAGGTGTCCCCTCACCTCAATTGGGCTGGTTGCTGATTTTTGTCTTTTAGAGGTGGTGGGGTGAACAGTAATCTGCCCAGGGTAGAGTAGGGAGAAAAAAAGAGCACGTGTGAAATCCTCTTCCCTACCTAGTGGCTCATCCATGGTTGTTGGTCCTTCTGTGTCCAGGAATTCAGTGGGTTTCGTGTAGGTTGGTCGGGGCTGTCTTTCTCTATCATCTGGGGTCATTCCAGGGCTCAGTCTCAGAAAGAGGGCCACAGGCCATGTTACTTTTCATCCCATGTAGTGATTTTATGAGGATTAAGTGAATTCATTATATAAAAGCACCTGGAAAACAGTGTGTCACCAGTAAATGGTATCCACTACTAGTATTATTATATGAATATTATTATTGTCATAATTCATAATAACCTTTAATTTTGCATTATAATAAATACTCTCACCAACATTTGAGACCCCATTCTGGATGAAAAGATGCAAGATGTATTCCATATAGGCCTCACTTTGTGGCCCATGACCCAGACTACTGAGTATTCCAGTGTGCACAGCAGAAGGGGCATACACCCACTTGAAACAGAGAGGGTCCACAAAGCCTCAGAAAGGAAAGGGTTTCTAAAGTCTTTGTGAGTTTGCCAATATCTCTTACTCAATTTGGCAGAGAGGCAACTGACAGGCATGAGCATCTGTCTTGAGGAAAAGTAGGGCCAAGACTGTAACCAGAGAGCCTGATGGGCACCCAGAGTGACAGTGATGTTGGACCCGACGACACCACATTGTGATTTGGTGGGAAGAGCAAGAAGACAGAGACAAAGAGAAGACATGAAATGGGGAACATAGTAGGGACTCCATAAATTTGGATTGTACTGATTGTTCTGGATTTAAGAACTGGACCAGCCCCTTATGAGCTCTGTGGCATTGCCAAGTTATCTAATTTTTTGATCCTCAGTTTCCTTATCTGCCAAATGGGGATAATAATGTCATGCCTGCCTGCCTCAGAGGGTGGTTTTGAGGTGCAAAAGATCAATAGATAATTCAGTTGCTTTGAAAACAGTCCAAATGCATTGTATTGATAGCTTGGCACCTGCATTAGAAGATTTCACTGTGGCACAGAGACCCACGGTGAGCTACAGACCAGTGGAAGGCGTCTCTCAATCCTGAACACAGTCAGATGGCATGGTTGAATCTGGTACTTTTTAATTACTGATGCATCCCTGATCACTGGGCTCAAGTTCATTTGCTAATTTCTTCTTCAGGGCTGAAAACACATGCTCTAACTACTACAACCCCTACCCCTTCCCCCCTGCCAAAGGGAGTTTCGTTTACCCTGAGTTTAGAGGTGAGTTAATCATACCAGTTACTCACAGTCTAATTTCCCTCAGCTGAAGCCAAGTATTTTAGGCCACTGGCCAAATATTGTGGCGAGAGAACGGCACAGGTGGAAGTCAGTTATGATGATGTTATTCCATTTTGGTGAGGTAGGGAGCAGTCCTGCCTGATGATAGAGAGCATTATATTTCCCCCAGAAAAAGAAAAAGGTGTTGGCCTCCTTAAATAAAGAGGCTATCCTGGGCTTTCATTTTCATATAATTTACCTGTAGAAGATTTCCCCATATGCACAAACTTTTTTTTTTAAAAGATTTTATTTATTTATTTTTGTCAGTGAGGGAGAGCACAAGCAGAGGGAACCGCAGGCAGAAGGAGAATCAAGCTCCCCATTGAGCAAGGAGCCCAATGGGGACCCTGGGATCATGATCTGAGCCAAAGGCAGACATTTAAGTGACTGAGCCATCCAGGTATCCACATATGCACAACTTTCCCTTCTCTCCTTTCCTGCTTCCATCAAACCTGAATGGACCTGCAACTTTGCACAGAGCAGTGATGTTGAGTAAACTATGTTTTTACAACTTCAAAATCATAGGCCACTCTGTGAAGATCCTAGAGGTTTGTTGAAAGAGCAGGAGTAGCAGTAAACGTTTCCCAGGGAAAGGCATTAAGACATTACCAATTTCCATTCTCCTCTCCCATTGTTTTAGGAAGTTGAGCTCTTCTCATGGAAGCAGAGCTGGAAGCCCAGAGCTGATTATGAGGACAATGTGTGCAGTATGGGGAACAAGGGCTTTCTGACTTTCAGTCCCAGGAAATATGATTCCACAGTATCTCTCCCTCCCCACTCCCCATATGTCTTCCACGGTGATGGCCTCGGGAACATCAGTTCTCCCCACCACGATTTACCAGAGGTCATGCAAGTCATAACTAGTGAAGTTTGTGTGCAAACCAAGGCCTTTCTTTTTTCAAAGCTGAGAGGTTTGAACCACGATATCACTGTGCTAAGGTGTTTTATGTGTGTGGCTCACACAGGTTGGCAGCCTGTTCAAAGCTTCTCTTCCTTTAGCTACCTGAAACCCACACCAAAGGGACCACACTTCTTCACTTGATAATCAAGACAAAATTGTACCTTTATGCATAATAAGGTGGGTTGTTTAAAATGAAGAAAGTTCTGGAAAAATTTTGTATTGTTACCACACACCTTCCTCTCAGGCTCCAATATTTTCAGTAAACATTTACTAAATGTCTATTGTATTCTTCAGTTTGTGTTAGGAGATAAAGAAACTCAAAATACGAGCAATTAGAGCCAGTCATAGACAAAAACTACGGTTTTCACTTCCTGTGTTAGGAGTTCCAACACCCAAGTCCTAGCAAAGGGGCCTAGCAACAGGAACAGCATTGCAACTCAAGGCCAACTTACATATTTTTTTTTTCACTCTACAAATCACTAAACATTATGGTTCAACAAAGCAATATCTCTAGAACTTTCAATGTCCAGGATGCATCAGCACTGTGCTCAAGAACTGTTTAAGAATAAAACCATTCTTCTCCTTTGAAAAACTCTGTGGAATTATTCCCTTTAGGCTTATGAACTATGGGGCAGCACATCAAGGCCACAGTAGGAAGCTGATGGACACTTGAGATGTAAGGAAGCAAAGTCACCCCAAAGCACCCAGCCTGAGCATAGCCAAGGGGCTCTCCTTGGCATGTCAGCTCCTACAGGCCTGGGATCCACACTACAGGCATCTCCACCACCTAACACTTGGAGAAGAGCCAGAAACCAGGGCCTGAACTTCTGGGAAGATTTGACAGTCCTTGACGGACTGGGTTTCTAGCTTAAATAGAGAACAATAAATACTTCAGAGAAGTTTGTGGGTGGCACGCCAAGACACATATTTCCCTTACCAGTCAAGGCTCACCCTTTGGGGGCAGGAAAGGAATGTTTATAAGATGGGTGGCAATTGGGCAAAGGTTTGCTGTTTCTTTCATTCTCTATAGGACACTTGCTCTTTTGAAGTCAAATTTCTCTCAGGTTTATAAAATATTTTATATCACTTACAAAAGCAAGTTGAGCTGAAGGATGAGGCACTGCTGGGTAAGAGGAGCTATTAATAAAACAAAGAAACAAACCAACCCAGTCTTCTGTAAATTTCACAACTGACCTTTCCTTTTTTTTTTTTTTAAAGATTTTATTTATTTATTTGACAGAGAGAGAGAGATCACAAGTAGGCAGAGAGGCAGGCAGAGAGAGGGGGGAAGCAGGCTCCACGCTGAGCAGAGAGCCCGATGCAGGGCTCGATCCCAGGACCCTGAGATCATGACCTGATCCGAAGGCAGAGGCTTTAACCCACTGAGCCACCCAGGCGCCCCCCAACTGACCTTTCCTTAAGCCAATGATGTAACATCCTCTCCAACACTTATCCATCTCTGAGACCAGAGCAGTCATCTTCCAAAGACTTTCAACAGTTGGCCCTTGAGCTGAAAAACAAAATCGAAAAACTCAACCTGGTTTATTTGGAAAATTTGCTTTTCCTTTACTGGTGCCTTCATACATTAACCTTTTGTTATCAAATTCTAGTGTCACTGCATTAGGCAGCGGTCAGGACACTGAGGCCTACACTATATGCCTTCTTTGGGATTTCTGGTTCTCTGTATGTGAGTTTATGTGCAATTGATTTGTGTACATGGGAACACGAGGTTATCAGACTCCCAGTTTGTAAGGACGTAAATGTGAAATGTATATTTAAGATTATCTGTATTAGTTATGTTACTCACATCACCTAAAATCTTGCTTGTAACTTTATATATATATACTATATTGTGCACGTCATCTGACAAAGAATTTTTAAATAGGCCAGGCTGTATCCAGACCCACTCCTTTTATGTTATGACTTCTTCATTCTTGCGCTCCTAATTTTGCTTACCTTCTTGTTTCATTGGAATGGGTCAGCAAATAATTCTATCAAGTGGAATACGTGTGTCATTAATGTATTTTATGAGGGATTTATCCGAAGACATATTTCTATTGCCTTCTCAAAATTGACTGAATCTAAAATTCTTGAGTCTAAAAACTGTTCATTGACAGAGAAAAAAGCACTGCTTTATTGTCTACTGACATTTAAGGTTACAAATGAGAAACTGAGCTAAATTAATGTTTGTTTCCTTGAGGAAAACCTGTTTCTCTTATTTGGATCATAATTGATTTTTATCTTTATCCTAGTTGTTTGTCTTTATCCAAAGGCCTAGATGTGTGTGTCATTTGACTTCACATAGAATATGCAGAAAATGCTCTTTTATTATAATTTTATATCTTTTCTACTTTTTCCAGGGTTTCATTCAGAAATAATAATAATTTGCAAGTTGGCCATCTATATTTGTCTTTAGTGTCTATAACCTTTTTTTTTTCATTTTTTTTTTCATATTGGCTCTGCTTTCTGGAAGAAAATCACAGATTTGTCATTCATATCACTGCTGATTTTTTTTTACACATCAGTTCTACTCTTCTCCAATGTAAAATTTAATGCTGCTATGTCTTTTAAGATTCTTTAAAATTCTCTATTATCTCATTTAAATCTATTTTAATCCCATGCTCCAACCTTTTAACCTCAATCTGTTTTCCCTTGATGGCTCCTGCTGGTGTTTCACATAGACCATGTCTTTTTTCTTCATGCTGAATAATAACCTAACTGCTTCCCAAAATTTTCCTTCAGATCATGAAGGGATGATTTGTAGAAATATCTTCCTTTCCTTTTTTTCTCCAATGATATGCTAGATGAGTCATTGGCTGTTACTTGCTTTCATGGTCCCCACACTGCTCTCTTACTGCTATTGTCTATCCTTCAAGAAAGATGAGATCTAGTCATTCCCCGTATTTATTTTCACACAGGGTGTTTCCATTTACCGATTTCCCTTCTCCAATCTAAAGTGCAAGGGCAAGTCAATGAGCTCATCTTCCAGATCCTTGATCAGTTTCTTCTGAGAAGCTTTTAGCTCGTGGATAGTCCTCCTGCTATTCTCCTGCCTTAGTTCTCTCATGCTACAATCCCAAACAATATGTGAAAATCGCTCATGCCGAGCTTGCTGTGCTTTATAAGTTTCCTTCCTCAGCCCTGGGCTTCACTTATTTCTTTATAAGCTAGCTTTTAAAAAAATGTTTAATTTTTTTAGAGAGAGAGTGGGGAGAGGGGCAGAGAGAGAGAGAGAGAGAAAGAGAGAGAGAGAATCTTAAGCAGACTCCACACTCAGCATGGATCCCAACATAGGGCTCGATCTCATGACCCTGAGATTATGACCTGAGCCAAAATCAAGGGTCAGATGCTCAACTGACTGAGTCATTTAGCTGCCTCATTCACTATTTTCTTCATAAAATGGAACTTTCTAGAAAGCACTGTGCCCAAGTCCTGCCCTCTGCACCTCTTACATGAGTCCACCACCCCTACCCCACCCCACTGCCTGCCTGTCTGCCTAATTGTGATCTCTCTCTGTCGAATAAGTAAATAAAATCTTTAGGGGCACCTGGGTGGCCCAGTCATTAAGCGGCTGCCTTCAGCTCAGGTCATGATCCCAGCGTCTTGCGATCGAGCCTCTCCCTCTCCCACTTCCCCTATGTGTGTTCCCTCTCCCACTTCCCCTATGTGTGTTCCCTCTCTTGCTGTGTCTCTCTCCATTAAATAAATAAAATTTAAAACAATTAAAAAATAAAATGTGCATTTAAAAAAAACAAAAAGAGGGGCACCTGGGTGGCTCAGTGGGTTAAGCCTCTGCCTTTGGCTCAGGTCATGGGCCTTAGGTCTCTGCCTTAGAGTTTAAAAAGTAGAAAATGAAGGATTGGAGAGTATATACACTGCTAGTCTTGTGGGTACAGTCCTAGTTCTTAAATCTGCAGGAGATAATATGGAAGGAAGGGAACATCTATTATTTCTTTAATCACACTATTTCATTACATTAAAGCAGGTCATGACACAAACTGGTCTCCTTTTTCTGAAATAATTCCATTTGTGTTTTATTTAGTAACAAGGCATTCCAAATCTTGATAATAAGTTGTCTATAAGTCTCAGTTTCTAATGCTTTGGATTTTCTCTTATTCTGCCTCTTCCTGAGTATTTTAGTAAGAAGATGGGAGAGACTATATTGGGAGTTACTTACCAAGCAACAGTCTGAACAATTCCGTAATGATCAATTTTTAGTAACCCTTTGGGAAAGATGGTTAAAATCATTGAGTCATTGGGCATTAATCTGTTAGAAAGCTTAAATGCCATATGGTCCATCTCTCTGAGATACTGAAATGTGGTAGGAGAACTTATGCCCCAGCAGACTCTCCAAAATCTGCAATTCTATTGGAGGAGATCCTAAAATTTTCTCATTAGCTTCTATCTCTACCCCTGGCTATAGGTCAGGGGCATATATGCAATGCTTCAGAGAAGCTAGGTACCAATCCCTTTGCCAGCTTTCCTAAGAGAAGCTGATACGATCTGTCATATCTCAGCCTTTCGTTTCATCTTTCCATACCAGGAGTTGGATTCATGTTTCTACCTTCCTCCAACCCCATCCCAACTCCCAGCACTTCCAGGAACTCATGCCGAATCCCTAACAATGTGATTTCCCATCACATTTCCATTTGCAATATTCGTATAATAAAGGGTAAGAAGAAAAGTTGGGACAGTCATTGAGCTCAGTAGGGAAAGCAAGTGAAGTGACAGAATTTGTTTATCTGTATTCACCTTCTTCCTGTTCTCAGTTAGATGTGGTGGTAGCACTAAGACTTTCAGGCTCTCTCTTTCTTTCTGTTTCTGTTATGTGCACAGACACACCACACCAAACACACACACACACACACACGTACATCCACACAAAGAAAGCATTAATAATTGGCTATTCCTGCCATGGCCTTGATTGTCTCATAAAAGCAGAATAAACCAGAGTCTCACAATGTAAAGTCCAAGGTCTATGGAATGTTCATCCATATTACATGGAAACCAAGAGCAATCCTTGCACAGTAAGAACAACAATGCAGACTCATGGGGAAAGGCTTGGTGATCGAATACATTTGGTGAGTGTTGACTAAGCATGAATAGTCCCTGTAAGCAGAAATTCTGAGGCTCTTTCCTGAGCTGATGGGCACAAGAATCTCTAAAGCCATGGAAAAGTAAGAAGTATTTCCCACCTTACTGAAACATGATTATTTCACAGTGTATACCCAGAGCAAGTTTTAGAAGCATGGACTAAACACCTTCCCCACTTTTCCCCAGAGCTTCCAGATTTGGGGGCTATGGAGTCCTGACGGCTTATATTTAAAACCAGATTCCGCTCATCCCTATGTGGCCTCTGTTAAGTTGGTAAACCACTCTCAGCTTTAGTTTCCTTTTCCACAAGAATTTAAATAATAATGTGTTTCATGAGGTCATTGTGAGGATTAAATGATAAGTCCACTCAAGTGCCTAGCAGAAGGCCTGTCTCCTTTCCCCTAAAGATTCGTTTCTTATAAAACATTTTCAAAAATGACAATGAATTTGATGGACCCTACCCAAAAGGCACAGATCTCCAGCAACTGGTTGGTCCCCGAAGAAAATCTCCCATGGTCCCCCAAACCTCCATAAGTTTGCCAAACTGCCCAAACACTTTGTATATTGGACATTTATATCAGAGTATTGAGGACCGTGTAAAATGCAGAGGCTCTTGCGAAGTCATGAGAACACTTAATGCTACTGTGTGAGTCAGCCTCTCAGATTAACATCTCCTAACCAACAAGGCCCTGAGGGAGAGCTGCGGCTGAGAGATACAGTGTGTAAGGGCCTACCTTAGGGATGCAGCGTTTGAATCCCTGCTCTATAGCTCATTGGTTGGGGATAGGACTGAATAATGTATGAATATCTTAGTGCAATGCCTAATGCATTATAGGTACTTATTTAAAAGGATGTATGTTTCATTATTATTAGAGACTCATTAAGTGAGCAATGACTCAGGGCCGGACACTGGGGGTACAGTTCTTACTCTCCTTACAGGGATGTGTTCACTAAGTCCAGCCATTGTTTATGTAATATTAGGTCCTCCAAACCTTGGAAGTCACTCTAATCCGTGTTCTTCCATCCAGTGATCGAATCCGCTCCACCTAGTTCCCTAAAGATCACCCAGGTTCTGCTGGACACCTAAATGACGAGGAAGATCTCTCCATTTTCCAAGATAGCTGATTCCATGTTCAGAGGCTGTAATGGTCAAATCTCCTCTCTTAGGGGGGAATGTGGGTATCCAACACTGCCAATTGTGCTTTACGAAAATAACTTTCATGCACATTTCAAATAACCCTGACCCATGTTAAAATCACAGCCAGCATATTTTCCCCTGTCCTTTTTTAAACAGTAATTCATAGCTAAAACACTCCTCTTTACCTGCCATTCCTTTTGCCTGGTACCACTAGTGACCTCCGCCCTCCCTTTGTTTCAAATAGAGCTGATGCCACAACATCTGGCATGATTAACTATGATGTCCGTTCGGCTGCTTGATTAACTGCAAAGTCCACTTGTCCTCCTGAGCTGCAAGGACTCCCTTCCCATTGTCATCACGGGGTGCAGCCTTGGCAGTTTATGCTCACGTCAGCAGGGAGGTCTGCTCCCCTTGGAGACAGTTGGCTGTTTATTGCTGTCCAGCAGGAACAGCAGGAGGAGAGCTGCCTGTCCTTAGCTTCATCTGGGCCCTCATGGCCTGTGTCCAAAGGAGCCACAGGATTTCTGTTTTCCCCTAAGTGAGGGGAAGTGGGGATGGGATAGGCATGTTAAGGATCTTGGAAAATTCTTTCTTCTATATTTGGAAGGGACAGATTCAAGCCCCGGATTACTTGAGGTAAATCTTCTACCAGGATTAATGTGGGCAAATGCTCCACCTCTGCTCCTATCTTTTGCCTTCCCTATGCTTGGACTCAACCCCCACTTGGAGGTCAAGGACCCATTCCACCAAGTCTCTTTTTCTTCCCTGCCTTCCCCTCACTTTTCTAACAGTGGGTGGGCAAATCACTGGATTGGCTGAGAAGGCAAATGAGATGTTGGAGGAATGTCCAGTCTCATTTTCAAAGCTATTATTTCAATGCTATTATTAGCTTCAGTGACTGGGCTCAAATTCTGGTTTTGCCCTTTGCTAACAGTGTGACTTGGGCCAAGTTAATTCCCAAATGACTCTGGAAGACAGGTGTTGATAACCCATTTAGAGAAGAGAAAACTGTGACTCAAAGACAGTGACTTAACTAAAATCAAAAAGCAAAAGTGTTTCCAAGGTAAGTTCTTAAGTCTGAGTCTAAAATCCATTCTCTGTTACTTGACCAAGCTCTCTGATCAAAGAATAGATGCTGAATGAATTCATGCCAGTTGGCAGATAAGACTCTTCCAGATCACCCATTCATGGATTTTCCTTGTCAGTGACAGGTTTTGCCAGTAGAGTTCTCTGTTCTTTTCAGTGATATTGACATAGGAACCAGCTCCCAAGGGGACTGAGTTTGAGATCAATGTCCATTTTGCCTACGGGTCAAGTTATCTAACTTCTTTGAGCCTCAACTTTCTTATCTAAGAAGTGAAAAAATGACACTTCTCCCATAGGTAGTATCAGAATTAAAGCATGACGGCTAAGCAATTTACACAAGTACATTACAAGTGTTGTTGTCCTTGCCAAGATGCATCCAGTTCCTTGGGAGCAGGAGCTTCTGGGCCATCTGAGCTACCCTTTTGCCAGAATGATAAGAGTGTGTAGAGGAAATGGTAGAGTCTTCACTTTCAGATTCCAGTAGAAAATGAGTAGTCTTGGTTCTTCTTGACACTCAGTCATAAAAAAAAACCCTATTCCTGTTGCAGTGTGCAGAAAACAATGAGGAAACAACTAGTCTTTGAGGCAAGTCATTCATGAACATCCCTCAGCCCCAGGCAGGAGTGGGCAATCTGGGTTTTCTGGGTTTTCTAGAATGAGAAAATTTGGCGGTTCAGCCCGGGCTTAGGAACAATGACGATTTCTGTCGATATAGTCGGTTGCAGATTGTGTGTTCATTTGATAGCATTTTTGATCAATGGATCATCTTCCTCTATTACTCTACCATCATTATTCATTGTTTTTTTTTTCCCCCAGTGATGTTGATATAAGAAACATCTAAATTGTTCCAGGCTCTACAGCTAGAGTAGTGAACAAAACCAGTGAGACCCTCACCTCATGGAATGGACCTTCTAGCAGAGGGAGGTAAACAATAAATAATCAAGCAAATGAATGGTAAAGTCATTTCAAGTCATAAGAAGTGTTACCAAAAAAATAAAATACAATAAGATGATGGCGTTGAAAGGGATTGGTTCAAAAGATCCTTCAGATCGGGTAGTAGGAAAAGGCATTCTGAAGAGATGAGACTTGGATGACAAGAAGGAATTAACCAGTGAGCTGGTGATTCACCATTTACCCCCATCCATGCCCTATTCTTCCCTGACTCCCTTCCCAACTGGTTTGCAAAGGGATTTGGCCAAAGGAGACACGAAGAGGCAGGAGGAGGGAGAGTTGGGACACGGCATCTCCTGCTTTTTCCTTGCTTAGCACCCGAGTGTTTATACCCTGGGGGGAGACTGTGGCCCTCCACAGCTGTGGCTCCCCTGGGGTGCCACCCATAGCTCCAGCTCTGTGACTGGGAGCCTCTCATCCCAGCCTCAGTCCCCTGGCCTTAGAGGGAGCAATGGCTTCTCATTTCTGCTCGCTCCTTGGTTTCTCAGTTTTCCTAGTTGTTCCCTTAAGCGTATCCACACATCTATCCCTTCATTATAATCTTTGCATTAAGAAATTTGGGATGAGGGGTGCCTGGGTGGCTCAGTGGGTTAAGCCTCTGCCTTCGCCTCAGGTCGTGATCTCAGGGTGCTGGGATCGAGCCCCGCATCGGGCTCTCTGCTCAGCAGGGAGCCTGTTTCCTCTCTCTCTCTGCCTGCTTCTCTGCCTGCTTGTGATCTCTCTCTCTGTGTCAAATAAATAAAATAAAATCTTAAAAAAAAAAGAAAGAAATTCGGGGTGAAATCTGCTCCTTGCTGGAATCTAAACCCATATATCTTGTGGAGATGAAGGGACCAAGCATTCGAGGCAGAGAGAACACCATTATGTTATGGACAAAATGAAGAGGATGACACTGTTCTTCGTGTGATTTTTAAAATAGATTAGAAGTGCGGTTACATGTTTAATCTTCATTTAAGTCCCATGACCACACAGAAATTTTCGGTAGGTATTATTCCCATTTTACAAACTGGGAACTTGGAACTTTGAGAGATAAATGACTTACCACAGTGTGACATGGATGGTCAATATGAGAGCCTTATCTCCAATACAGGTTTCTGGCTTCAAGTTCAGGTTCTTTTCCCCCTCATCTGTCCCTTAGCAGGCAGATGAACCAGGGAATCCAGGGGCATTTCTCAAGGACCAGGCTACTATCTTCGGGGGCAGCTCGCAGAGCCTGTCACACTTAACTAATTGCCAACCAGAATCTTGGTTTCAGTCATAGAGTCACTTGAAGCTTCAGAACTCCAAAACCTCCTCCCAAGATCAGAAGTGACGAGGACAATCATCAAGTCTCATAGTGACAGCCACATAATTAAAGTCTTTAAGTTGATACCTCTGTTCCAGAGTATATGCATTCCTCCCCTTACTCAAAACATTTTTTGGGACGCCTGGGTGGCTCAGTTGGTTAAGCAGCTGCCTTCGGCTCAGGTCATGATCCCAGCGTCCTGGGATCGAGTCCCACATCAGGCTCCTTGCTTGGCGGGGAGCCTGCTTCTCCCTCTGTCTCTGCCTGCCATTCTGTCTGCCTGTGCTTGCTCTCTCTCCCTCTCTCTCTGACAAATTAAAAAAAAAAACAAAAACAAAAAACATTTTTTTCTCCTAAAGATGTGAAAGTAGCCACAAATAATCAATTCTAAACTAACTGGAGAAGCTAGATATTTATTAGAATCATTTGATAGGAAAAACATATTAATAGAATTATTTTGATATGCAAATAACTAGTGCCTACTTAGTGAGTTTTGAAGTTGAGAATTTTGTATAAATGGTTCTCCTAAAGTGCGCACACCATCCTTGTCACAATGCAGCCTTTATGAGCGATTTCATGTAAATCTCGGGCTAGCAGAATTTATTCTTAAAAGCGGAGTAAACCACAGAAAAACCCAATCTCCGGCAGTAGATCATTGCTTCCAAGACTTCCACAAGCCACTTTGCTCATTAACTTATCATTCGAGCTTAAAATATCTGCAGGCATCTCTGCGATACCCCCATAGTTAGTCCTCTGGGGGTTTCCGAGCCAGATTGAACATCTGGATTTTGCAGCGAATCCTAAAGGTCACCACATTCAGAGTGGTAGAAGTAGACGGATAGATGGGCATATGACGCCAGGACAAACAGCTCCTGCTGGCCCAGGCCAGCCTCTGGAAGTTTCCACACATTGAGATAGATGCATTGTTATGTGGATGGATTGTTAGATGGTTTGGAAAAAATCAGTGTTTCCTTTTCTTTCTCTCCCATTTGGCATTTTGGAGCCTGCTGTCAGGATTCACACCGATTTTTGGCTTGGGTTTCTAGAGGTTTTTTTTTTTTTTTTTTTTTTTTTTTTCCCCTACTACAGTTGAGCTTAAAGAAAAATAGTGCAAAGAAATTGTTAAGAAGAAAGGAAATCATGGTCCAGATGGTTTTGAAGAACTCGAAATTGACCCAGAGCCCAAGAAAAGGCCTTTTATTTATAGAACATCGAGGAAAGCGGTATTCCTTTTATTTGGTCATAAAAGCTACAACTGAAACTGCTCTGATCATCCCTAAGAAGGCACTCCAATGTGTGTGTGTGTGTGTGTGTGTGTGTATCTGTGAAGAGATGATACATATATACACATATATAACCACTCCTAGGAATCTCATAGAATCTGTGAAGAATACCGACTTAACAATCTTCGAATTTGCTTTCCCCGATGATAAAGGGCATCTCAAAACACTGAGAAATGATAGAACTCAGTCTCCCAGTGGTAAAAAGTTTCTGACAGATCCACTTTGGGAAGCACAGACTTTCCCTCGCGGTATTTAAAATACAGAATTGTTGGGGCGCCTGGGTGGCTAAGTCGTTAAGCGTCTGCCTTCAGCTTGGGCCATGATCTCAGGGTCCTGGGATCGAGTCCCGCATCTGGCTCTCTGCTCAGCGGGAAGCCTGCTTCTCTCTCTCCCACTTCCCCTGCTTGTGTTCCCTCTCTCGCTGTGTCTATCTCTGTCAAATAAATAAAAATCTTTTTAAAAAAAGAAATAAAAATAAAATATAGAATTGTTGAATCCTTACATGGCATACCTGAAAGTAATTTACCACTGTATGTTATCTCTACTGGAATTAACACTTAAAAAATTTTAAAAATAAGAAAAGAAGAAATAAAATAGGTCGAGGCAGATGAAGTCCTGGGCAATGTGGGAATGCAGGAAAGGAGAGTCCGGCAGGTGGTGGGCAGCTGAGGAGGCTATAGCTGTGACGCCTTCATGGTTACAGGTCATGGAAACCATATCCAAGTAAGTGTTGGCAAAACAATAAGGAAAAAAGATTGATTATTAGGCTTCTGGGGCAATAAAGGAAGCAAGGCAGTGTGGAAGGGCCAGGGCCTGGGATGTGGGACTCAGCACAGTCCCGAGTGCCAATCCATCCCTCCTTTACACCAGCCCCTCTGCTTTTGACTCCACCGTGCACACAAATTTTCTCCTGAAGGCAGAGAACATGCTCACAGTTGGTGTCTAAGCACCAAAGGCACATTGTCCTCCTGTTGGTTCCAGTTAGAATAAACCTCAGAGAAGCAATCTGACCAGTGCAGCTTGGATCACACATTCTTCCCTTCACCGGTCACTGGGGCCAAGCCGATCATGCCGCCCAGCCTGCTTCCCCAGAATCAGAGTCTGCGCAAAAATAAGTAGCAGTGGAAGGAGGGGCAGCTAAGGAAGACAGCGGGGGCAGAACCCGCACGGATGAACACGATGTTCACCACGCAGCGACTGCAGGCTGCCTTGTGTTCACCACACTTACTATCCCAAATAATATACATTTCAAAGATGGGACACACGTTTTAAAGTTGGGGACATCTTCTCATTGCATTTTGGGTGGCGTGTGAAGAGCTCACCCCAGCCTGCAGACGCTGCAAGAGGTGGCATATCGCCTCCCAGCCTGGGGACACTGGTGTCCCTCCTCTGTACAATCACACCGATCTTTTTCCAGGTCCCGGAGCACAGCAGGTTCTTTCCCTCCTGTGCAGTTAACGCATTTTATACCTTCTGCCTAGAAAGGCTTCTCCCTTGCTGTTCGCACGGTTGAGACCTTGTCGAACTTCAGGGCTCCTGTCTTCGGAGAAATCTTCCCTGAACCCTCTGTTTAAGTAAGCCTTGCTTTGAAATTTATCAGAGCACTTTGTTTAGTTTTTATGCTACTTCATCAGGCTGGGTCAATATATTGATTTGCTCGTGTCCTTGTTCATTGGGCCTGATAGACCGTAAGCGTAGTAAGGGGTAGGTGCCATGTCTGATTCTCTCATTGCTACGTTCCCAGCATCAGTGAATGTTCCCACCCGTAGTAGGGGCTCATAAGTATTCACCGAATGAAGAGATGAATGATGGAGATGGATCTATTGGCCAGTGCAATGCAGCAGCAAGCAAGGAATAAAAAGGGAAAATGAAATCCAGCCGGAAACGGAAGAAGCAGGATTCTGAGTGGATCCTGATGGGCAGTGCGGGACACACCCAGGGCTCCTTTGCTTGCAACACCAGGGGGCGCCATTTGCATAGACTACAAGGATACTGGGGGGCCCAGATCATATCCTCCCACAGTTTGGTCCATGCCACTTTAGGAACAAATAAATCCCATCTAGAAAGTCACACCTTCTGAGCTGTTTCAAACTGGAGATCAGTGCTTAAATCATCTGTGCTGAAGGACTGGTTTTGTAAGAGGATTTCCAAACTGTTGCTCACCAAAACTTTTATAAACTATAACAAAAATGAATTGCTAAAAAAGAAAGAAACAGAAGACATGCAAGATAAAAATCCCAAACTCATAAACAGGTTGAACAGACATAAAATCACTCTGTCCTATTATTATAAAAATATACAAACACTTTTAATTTCTGTAATTAGCCTATTGCATACCCACACTGGTTTATAGATCAAAACGGGTCTTCGAGCCAGGCTCAAGCATCGATGCTTTCGGGGACTCAAGTCCAAGTGAAAGACGAGGCTCAAGGCCACGTGCGGGTTAACCCCCTGCATGGAATTCTCCCAGTCACCCTGTGAGAAGAGCAGGATGAAAAGTGAGTTGTAAGGGCAGGGCCAGAAACTGTTTTTATTAAATTTTAGAATGTATTCACCATGCAGTTCTTTCGCATTAATTTTGACCTCTAAAAACTATGATGTTAAATAATATTTTCTTGATTACTGAGTTTTTGGTGTCCCCTGCAATTTTTTGTTCAAAGGGAAGTCTTTATTTTTTTATTATTATTTTTTTTAAGATTTTATTTATTTGACAGAGAGAGGGAACACAAGCAGGGGGAGTGGGAGAGGGAGAAGCAGGCTTCCCACCGAGCAGGGACCCCAATGCAGGGCTCAATCCCAGGATGCTGGGATCATGACCTGAGCCGAAGGCAGATGCCTAGTGACTAAGCCACTCAGGCGCCCCAAAGCAAAGTCTTTATTCACCTCTCCCTGGTCCTGGCCTGGAGGAAGGGCAAAAGACTTATTGTTGTATATACAGAAAACTAGGCTAAAAGAGCTTAATGGTTCAGTGAGTAAGTCAGGAGTAGTGAGCAGGGGCCGGGGGCGAGAAGAACTTGAATATGAGGTCAAGGAATAGGGATTTTATCTGGAGTTACTGGGGCATTCTAGAAGTGACACAGTCAGAGTTAACATTTGGAAAGTTCACTCTAAGTGCAAGAGGGTGATTCGATAGACTGGAGTGGGCCGAACTGGAGACAGGTGCCCAGTTAATGGGAGGTTGTAGCAGTCCAGGGGAAAGACGAGTAAGAAAGTGGAGATTTGGAGAGAGTTCCTATACTGGCATTTTCAGGTTCAAGAGAAGAATGAAATCAACCTGCTACTCCCCATCCATGCCCCGCTGTGCTCGTGAGGATAAGGAAAGACATAGCACAGGTCTACTGGAGAAACCAAGCAATATATAACCGTACACAGAGAGGGATAAGGAGGAGAACAGTGAGAATCTGGAGTGTGGAAAACGGGTGCAAGGAGACATGGCAATACAAGAAACTGGTAAAGGAGAGAGCAGAAGGCAGGCAGCATCTGCGTGCTCAAGGACAGGAGGAAGGAGGAAGGCGGGAGTAGGCGGAAACAGCAGTCAGATTCGCAGCAGCACTAAAATTGTCCCTGCCACTTGGCAGGAGTCAGCTCAGATGTCCCAGATCCAAGAGCCAGGCTCTTTTTCTCATTCATGCAACTGCACAAGGAACAAGTCGTTGAGACTCGTGGACCAAAGGATCCCTTGGTAAATATCACTTCTATCCTCCGGGGTGTTTTAAGCCCTCTAAGCTTTGTTTACCAAAGTGATGACAATGACAAAGGGTTAATTCTGCCCGAGTGAACTATAAGAAATTTCGTCTGTCTGATAAAAAAAAAAAAAAGTTTCTAAAGCATAGTTCAAACATGTGCCATGCCGTTTAGGAAAAATTTATTTAGAATTGAAATTAACACATAAATGGATACTATGATTCAATCCTTAGAGACCCAAAATGGTACTCTTTCCCTTATTGACTATTTTTATAATGGAAAAATGAGGCTCCTGATACTATGGACAACTTCACAGTCCTCTCAACTTTCTCCACTCAGTTGTGTATTTATTTTTGTATTTGTTGTGCATATGCACTATGCAATTGTTGGTTTAAAAATCCTAGAGGGCAGAAAGGGAAGGAATTATTATTCTCATTGTGCAGAAGTAAAAACTGAGGCCCAGAGCTCTGCCAAGATTTGCCCAAGGTCACACATTTGTTAATTATCAGAGCTAAGCCAGGAACCCAGCTGTCTTAACAAACAACATTCTTTCCACCGTTCCACCCTAAGCAGCCTGTGTTGTGTGGCTTTTCCGGAAATGCAGCCTGATGACCATTTCATCATTTTCTCCCAAAGATCTGCTCACAGATCATTGTGAACCATACTCCAAGTGTCTCCTGTAGGAGGTGGTGGCAGAGCCATGAGCTTGGAGTCAAAAGGCTTAGATGCTCCCATAGGGCGACCTACCAACCCCATGGTCTCAGGCAAAATATTGAACCCTGAGAGTCTGTTTCCTTAACTGAAAATTGGTGGCAGCTGTCCCTATTTGTTGTAAGGTGTTATTGTCCAGCAGGAAGGGGATGGACAGAGGGATGGGACACAGAGTCCAGCAGATGCTATTGGAGAAAAAACAGAGAAAGAATCCCAGGGTATTTGGGGTCCCTAAGGGGGATCAGACCCCACTAGGATGTATGAACACGAAAGAGGGCATGGAGAAATAAGTTGAATTAGCATGAGTCCTGTAAGTGTCTGGAAGACAGAAGAAAAGTTCACTCCTTGAGCACTCACTATGTGCCAAGGACTGTGCTAGACCCTTTGGGGGTACACTATTGTTTCCATGACTGTTTTTGACCACATCCTATGTGCTGAGCACTGTTGTAGGTGTTGGGGACACCCAAGGGAGGAGATAGAGATCTGATGGCCCCGGAGGCTTACCTCTTCCCTTTAATGGCTTAACAATGAGAGTTAGCTCACTGGGACCAAGGCAGACTTTCTAATGAGGACAGTTCTCTATCAGGTTACCCACTCAACACCCTGAAAACTCTCTGGAACTTCAAGGTAGTGGCAGCTTTCTCTCCAACAGAGCCATGGTGCACCTGACCTCGGCACCGTGCTCTGGGATAATGAAACTTGAATGATCATGTATATTCAATTCTCCTTCTGCTTGTAATTTTCCCCAACATGCACCAGTTTGTATCACAGGATACTAGTGGTACACTCAGTGCCTTTGCTGCAGAACACAAAGACACTATTCTCATGAAACTAACATTCCTGTGGACGAGGTGGACAGTGAACAATGAAATAAAATAGACTCTGTCATTGACTTCTTCCAACTTGACCACAAGTGTTCAGGTTGAATCCTGCAGGAAACCCAGGTCTCACACCCAAACATGGCTGACGCTCTCACCTGGGTGCGTGTTCTCAGCTACTCTTGTGTCTTCGATGACCACCTACAGGCTTGATGAATCCTCTAAGGCTTTATTAGCAGCCAATGTCTCCCTTCTGAGTTCCAGACTCATCCCTTCCACTGCTTCCCAGAAGTCTCCCCATGTGTTCAAGAAGCTCTGTACATGCCATCTTCAGGCTTCCCTGACACAGGCACCATCCATCTTGCCACCCAGGCTATGAACCAGGGAACAGTCAGCCTCCATCTTGTCCTCATCATCTTCCTACCACCAGTCTGTCACCGTGACCTGCGGAGCCTCACATTTCTGGTCTCTTCCTGTCTCTCTTTCTCCGCCCCGTCTGCCTTAGATCCAGCCCCAAGATCTGAGGTCATGCTTGCCATAGTTTGCTAACCACTCCTCTTGCAATGACCCTCCTCTCCAGTCCTCCCTCCACCTGTACCACAATGGTCTCCTCAGAGGACACATTGAAGCAGATTGCTCTCCAGCTTCCAAGAGCTTGTAGGAAATGGGCCCAACTCCCAAATGTATCTTGGCTTTCCCTCTCCCATCTCCCTTCTGGCTCCTCTCCCTAGAATTGACCTATGCTCTGACCCCACCGAACTTCTCACCAATCTCCGAACACAACTTGCCATTTGAGATAGCCAAGCCTGCAGACCTTCCTAGGCACCCTGCCCCCTCACCAGCCTAAAGATCCCAGCCCTCTCCCAAGATGCACCTGCATGTGGCTTCTTTTAAAATGCCTTCTCTGGGGCATCTGGGTGGCTCAGTCATTAAGCATCTGCCTTAGGCTCAGATCATGTTCCCAGGGTTCTGGGATCGAGCCCCGCATTGAGTTCTCCACTCCACAGGAAGACTGCTTCTCCCTCTCCCACTCACCCTGCTTGTATTCTCTCTCTCGCTGTCTCTTTCTCTCTCTGTGTCAAACAAATAAATAAAATCCAAATAAATAAATAAATAAAAATAAATGCCTTCCCAACTTCCCCCACCTAGAGAGTCTGGGTTCTCCAAACACTTAGAAAGATATATCTTAATAGTATTTTTTCTATATGCCCATTTTCCCACTAGACTGTGAACATTTTAAAGAGCTCTTTGTATGCTTAAGACTTAGAAATTGGTATGTAATATTAATAAAAATAACAATAAAGGATCTATCATTGCCTAGCACTTACAGTGTTCCCAGCAGTAAGTTTGTGTCTATGAATGTGTCTTCACAATGTTCACAAGAATCCTGTGAGGTAACTGTTATCATTTTTCCCATTTTACAGATGAAGAAATGGAAGAAAATATGTTAACTGACTAGGCAAATATCATATAGCTAGTACGTGGCAAACCTGGATTTTGAACTTCGGACCAGAATCCTTGGTCTTTACCACTAAGTTGACTGTGTTGCACAGGGCACTCCACAAACTTTGGTTGTAGCTGGCTGACGGATTGGAGCTCATCTAACCCTGTCCACTTTCAGAAGGTACCTTCTCTGGATACTCTCACACTGTGGGTGGGGTTTCAACATATGGATTTGGGGAGTGGGGAAAACATAATTCAGTCCATAATGCTTCTCTGATCCAGGAAGTGGGCATAATAGATTATTTGGGAAAACAAAGTACAATTCAATAAGGATATATATAGATATGTATATGCATGTATATATATACACACATATATAAATGTATATGATATTTATATACTATGAGCTATATAATATATAATGATTTAATGTATTTACATATACGTATTTTATATATATTTAATACACCTTTATAAGGAGTGGCTATCTGGCTTTAAATAGGTTAGTTTCTTAGATTTTATCTCCTTACTTTTGTGGCCTGTCCACTAGCAGGTGACGAAATAACTCAGGTACTGACTCCTCATCCAGTCCTCTTCCAGACCAAATACAGGGTTGTTGGTCTATGGGAAGTGTTTGGCTTGTTCAAATCCACAAACATTTTCCCTGAAAGTACTTAAATGTTTCAGGGACTATGCTGGACCCACATGGGGCAGGGAAAGGGGGCAAAGGTATTCAGTTCCACACCAGTGCTGCTGTCTAGTTTAATGGTATTTTGGCTAAATGGAACACAGGTTCAATAAGAAGAAATTGACCAACCTAACGTCGGATGCTAGGAGTCAATATAGAGAGAAAAGGAAGGGCAGATGAGAAGAAAAGCTGGAGATCTTCCCTCCTGCACTCCCTCTTTTGCCACTGCCCTCCACAAAAAGAGGAACGGGCATAAAACCATCTAATAGGCAAAGAAAGATTTGTATAATTTCCTAATAAAATGGTAAAGGTTGGCCTGACTCTAGTCAGCTGAGTGTTCTCGCCCTGCTGTTGGCCAGGTTCATAAGGAAAGCATTGCACCGAGGAAGTTCGGGCATGAATTTTATCCCTCCCCAAACAGTGCTGAGCAATAGAAGGGGAGGCATTACTATGAAGTTTTAAAACTCGTACTACTTTGAAATGATCACGTAAGAACTGTCACAGGGGAATGCAGCAAGACTGCGATTTCTCCTTGTTTTACACCACAGGACTGAAAAGGGAGTTGAAGGAGATTAATTACATTCCCTGCTAATCAATGCAAAGACATATTTTTCTGCTTCTCCATCTCATAATTTTTATTTCATCTAGTTTGGGCTTTTTTAGGGTTGCCAGATGTCCCAGTTTCAGTGGGACAATCCTGCGTTTTGAAGGTACGTCCCATCTGCTCTTGAAAATATTTCTGTTCACTGCTCTCCCGTGGACTGTAGGGTTTTTAGAGCCGCCAGCCAGAGTACGGCTGCTGGAGAGAGGATGATAAATTATTGTAACACTCTAAAAAATATTACTCACATCCACCAGCACCCCACCTTAGCGATGCTGTGAATTAATTCTGCGGGAATCTTTGTCACGAAAGGTGAATCTCTAAGGTGCCCTATGGGAATCTGAAGCTCTTTCCACGGTGGCTCAGAGAAGATAGAAGATGTAGGCAGGGCTGGATAGGATGCAGGGAATGATTCCTGGACTTGCCTTTGGAACACCTGGCTCTGCCATTTTCACCAGAAGAGTAACTTTGGGCAGTTAGTGAAGAGAAGCAACTGTATTTTGAGCACCTATGGCCTACCTGACTTGAGTTCAAGTATCTGATGCAGTTCCAAAATAATATTGGATTGCATCGGTTTATACCCATTGTATAGGTGAGAATGTTGAGGCTCAGATGCACACAAATCCAGAAATCCACAGTGTCAAACTCCATGCTCTTTTCCTTACAGATGGAAGGAAATTCTCTTTGTCTATTAAGCAGGGATAATCATAGCCTATACCTTGCAAACTATGAATCGGAAGTTGGTGAACAGATTCTCTAAAGGTCTCCTCCAGAGTTCCTATAAGCTGGGTGTGGGAACTTGTTGACTAAGGCCTTGTCTGTGAGACGCTTGAAAAGGACAAGTTCCACCAAGCAAAGCTTCTTAGTGTTGGTCTAAGTCCTTTTGAACCTGACCTCAGACTGGATGTCAAGGCCGGCACTATCCGAGATAAGCTCTGCCATGTCAGGGCAATGAAACCACCTTCTCTTCATCTTTTGTATTCTTACATCCCTCATGTCTCCTCACTGAGGCATTGAAACCTGCACTTTAATTCTGCTATCACTGGAGCTCAGCCACTCACAACATTATGAACAGCTGTCGTAACTTACCCAGAGGAAGCTTAGCCTATTTATTTTAATGGAACAAGTCTCTAACAGCAGAGGCCAGGCTGGGCAAACACAGAGGGTGGTTGCTGTCCCAGGTAAATCCTAGGACAGAGGCATCACAGGGAAGCCATGTCACCACAAGAGAATGTTCTGGAATCCTGTGGGAAAGGCACGGGATGATTTCCCTAATATGCACTGCATGGTTTCCATCACACCAATAGCTGGATGTTTTTGCCAGGCCCATGGCTTTCTTATTGTCATCCTCGATAGAAAAGCCTCAATGGAAAGAGAGTCAATAATCTTCAATGTGGGCCTTTGTCAGTGTATCTAAGGAACAAATGTGCAAGTGGCAGAGAGATCCTAAAATACCGCTAGCACGTCAGCTGTCATCACTTTGGATGTCTTGCTGGCAGCGCATCACACAGCCTACTCATTTTCTTGTTTTCCTCCTCCTGCCCTTCAGAAGGCATTTTCTCCCAGGAACGATAAGCATCTTTTTCTTAGATTTCAGTTCTTTGCATTATCCTTCCACACCTCCCTCTGTCCTTTGTGTGGGGTTAAGAGTTTTTACCTCGCAGGCGGTAGAAGTGCTTCAGGCGGTAAAGTCCTTGCAATTTTTCCCAAAGCCCAGGTCCATAGGCATATTCCATCAGAGTCTCCAAGGACCTTTAAGACGTGGAAGTGATTAAGAGCTAATGCCCTACTATATCCCTTTCCCTGGGGTTGTAGGGCCAAACACACCAATCTGGGTGGGAAGTAGGAATCCCAGCCCATGTTCTATTGATGGAGAGAAGAAAACAGTTATTTCTAATCCTAATTCCTATATTACAACAAGGAAATGCCTAGAGCACCAGATGCCTCTGTTTCTCAGCTATGAAATGGGCTCAGTCTGTCTCTCACGGACTCCACGGCCCTTTGTTTCCCATGCAGCCGGGTGTCCGGAGCCCTGGACTTTCTTTCCAGTTCTGCATACGCCACACCCTCATGGTCTTGGATGATGTCACATGTGGTTTCTCTACTCCTGACCTTTACTACTAGGCCCATCCCCTGCACAATAGTGATGCATTTACGTGCCGGCATCCCCTCTGTGTGCAGTGTCCTGGGGAGTGGTGGCCGTGGCTTCTTCAATCCGCACCAGCGGCCAGTGGTGGAAATGAAGGAAGGAAGGGACTCGTTGAGTTGTTGGTAGGGTTCAGTGCATCCGAATGCCCACACACCCCGCCACCTTGCTATAGAAAGAAGGAACGAATAAGACCAGCATGGCGTGCATTTCTAATGGCACAGAGAGGGCAGGGCTGTGTGGGTAACCTCACTGCCTTCCGGCTCCTAGTGTGTAGAACAGCTTATTAAAAAGACACAATTCTAAGCACTGCCAGTGGAGATTCTAATCCCACTTGGGATGGGGCACCCGAAAGTGCACTTTTAATACATTCCCAGGTGGTCCTGCAAGGTTTGGTGTGCCAAGGGCATTGGGGACAGACATTTGTGCAGGGAGAGACAACTATCTTTCCTGAGATAGAAAAGGGTCCCAAGAGGTAAGGAATCATTAGATTTCCTCGACTGTCCTCTGGAAGGCGCTGTGCAGAAGCATCTGTGAAATAGCAGGTGGCTGTCTGGGCTCTGGAAAACTCCATCCTTGGGGCTGGCCCCCAGGTGGGTCTTCTGGTGTGGGCTCAGGATTGCCAAGACCAGAGGTTCATATGAGGCAATGTCTGGCAAGTATGAGGTTCTCATCCAGATTTCTCTGGAGAGAGCCTTATTTCAAATACAGGAACAAGAGTCTGGGTGCCCCCGGTACTTATCACTTCTCACACAAAGAAAGGAGTTCAGAATGGCTGGGATAAGGGGTTTAGTTACTTTTCCCTCCTTGACTGTTATTTTTAATTACAGAAGCAGTGCATGCTTTTGTAGATTATTTAAAAAAGCATATAAACAAAAAGAAATGTTTAAAAGTCACCTGAAATCACACCACCCACAGATAACCACTGTTAACATTTAGAGCATATCCTTAAAAGGATACTGTTTGGTAACTTGCTTTTTGTAACTTAACAATATAGCAAGAACATTTTCTGGGCTAGCAACCACATATAAATCATTTTTAATGTTACATAATATTACAGTATTTCATTTATAGACGGACCACGGTTTATTTAACCAATTAAATTTATTGTGGGCATTAAAGTTCTTCACATGTGCATTCTCTCTCTCTCTCTCTCTGTTTCTCTTTCTGTCTCTGTGTCTCTTTGTCTCTCTGTCTCTGCTTTTCCTCGGTCCTGCTTCCTCCCCTCTCCGTTTCCTTCTTCCTACCCATCCTCCCTCCCTCTTTAAGTATCTTTGGTTTTTAAGGGCAACTCTACTGTCACATTGTTACTGTTAACCACTGCCACTTTCTTAGAGATTGTCCAGTGATTTCATAAAGTATAAATTCCTAGAAATAGTATGTCTGGGATTACGGATATACAGTTATAGTTTGTAGTTCTTGCTGCTCTCTGGAAAGGTTGCCCATTTCACTCACATCACCAATGAATGGAAGGGAAAGAGGGACCTCCCTAAAGAGACACTTTCTGCAACTTGTCCTACTGCTAGTGTAGCCAACCATACATTCTAGGGGGGGCAAGGGAATTGTGGTTGCAGAATGCCTTCACAGAGGGGCCGTTGATTCTGTCTTGTTCTAACAGAGCAGCTCTTCCCTCTTGGGCTTGGGAATGTAGACATTTACTGGAACTACCCCAGTATTACTCAAGAAGAGACATATGGGCAAGGTAGTGGTGAGGCTGCAGGGCGTGGCTAATGTCACCTGAGCATCAACCCCATTATCTCTTCTTCTTTCTTTGGAACAATGATAATGACTGTCTTTTCCTCCTGTCACACTGAATTGCCCAGGTATGGGCAGTGAAAGGGGGATTGGGACCTCACTCTTTGCCTAGGGTAGATAATGAGCAACCAAAAACATTCATAGGCAAAATGTTGGAAGCCACCGCATTGCAACGGAAGAAAATGGAGAAGAGGTGTACCATGGTCAAAGCTGAAACTCCATATGACCATGAGGTAAAGGTGGAACAAGCCCAATGTGACAAAAGGGAACACAAAAGCCAGAGCCAAAGACCAAGAAGTAAAAAGAGGTAGAAAAGTTGCCAAAGGATACCAGAGACAGCAATCTGAATTGGATACAGGGTTCAGAAACTGAAGCCATGAGTCCAGGAGCAAGGACAGGTGAGCAGAGGGCCTGGGCACAGTCCAGCTTTGAATTTGCTTTGATCAGCCTACATGAATGTGAATGAATCACATACAGCTCCCATCTTCCCAACAAACTCACAAGTCTCCTACCCAAAGGCCTAAGGGTAGAGCGAACTGGCAGATACAGCCAGATCCTCCAAGTGCACAATATTATGGTCATTATGAAATGCCAAGCAGTAGAAAAGACGTTTGGCAGCCAGGGTCAAAGGGATTATCCTATAGAATTAAACAAAAAAACTATCAAGGAAGAAAGGTACCAGGCTAGGGATCTAGAGACACGATATGGAAACACCCCCTCCCATTTGCCAGCTCTGCTCCACTCCACTGGAAGCAGGGAAAGGCCCAGATTCAGAGACCTAGCGTGAGGCCTAGCAGGCATTTGAGTCCATGTTCTGGGGATGACATGGGGCTGGGTATGGGTAGGGAGAGACCACACCCTTGTACACCCTGCCTGGTGTCCACCATATGAATATATATGTTCCACCATTAAAAAAAAAAACACTAATTAAATTTGTTTCCCAAGTTGTTTTCACAGAATTTTGTATTCTGTAACAACACAATGTTGGGTGAAAAGAAAG
Organism: Enhydra lutris kenyoni; assembly: GCF_002288905.1. Taxonomy (NCBI): domain Eukaryota; kingdom Metazoa; phylum Chordata; class Mammalia; order Carnivora; family Mustelidae; genus Enhydra; species Enhydra lutris. The sequence continues at coordinate 30,978,311 of NW_019154100.1, read as the reverse complement.
CAGAATACAAAATTATTTGTAGGGTATAATTTCAACCCTGCAAAAATGTTTTTTACACAGACAGACACACACACACACACACACACACACACACACACACAGACACACACACACACACACACACAGGTATTAGAAGGAAATAGACCAATATTTTAACGGTATAAGGGAAATTTTGAACTTTGATCTATTTTATCAGCTGATACTGGCCACTCTCTATCATCCGTTCTAAGTCTCCAGTTTAAGGGGGCAGGAAACAGCCACCCCTGTACGACTAGCTTCATAAGTCCCGAGTGGACACCAGGCAGGAGCATCAGTGGGATCCAGAAAATAAAAGAAGAGGCCATAGCAATGAGTGGAGCAAAGTCACGTCAAATACCAGTGAGAACAATTGTCCCTTCTGTAACTTTCTCTCATTTCTTCTCTCTGCTATCTCTGCTTTCCCCTGTAATATTTTTATTTGTTACACTGTTTGTGCCCTTTCATCATCAAGGTAGATATTAGCCAATTAACTAATTTGTTACAATGAAGTAGGCATGGCAAACAATGTCAGCAGGGATATAATGATTTGCATTTAGGTCAATTGAAGAGTAAACAGCAGATAGTTCCTATCCCATGATGCAGATTTAGCCATTTTCATGTAATCTGTGTTTGTAATTCACTAGTTGGAAAACACCTCCAAGTATCGTTAAAAGGAGATATCCAAACTGGGGGGGACCCAACTGTGCGATGAGGCAGTTTGGATGGAGCAGAAAAGATCAGGCATAATGAGCAAAGATATGGGTTTGGTCCCAGCACCCACCCACCCGTACCAGATTGTAGGCTGTGTGACGTGGGATCAGTCACATATACTCTCTGAGCCTCAGTTTTCTCATTTGTTAAATGTGGATGTCCTCCCCATCCTCTAGGTAAATAAAAATGATACAAAATGAGTGCTCGCATACCCAGAACCAAGAAGGGAGCTGTCAGTTGCTCCCCTTTACCCACATCTCCTCAACTTCCAAACCAGGTTAATGCAATTATTATTCCTAAGAAGATGCCCTCTGCTAATGCAGAGGTCCCTGGCAGAGAGCCTGGAAATGTGAGCCATTCTTGCCTTCCTTCACGCCTCTACCTGCATCAGGTCTGGATTTCTTTCCGCGAAAATCGTTATGAACATTCCCCTCCCAGCCCAAAGCTTTCACTTTGCTGAGTACCGTACCTGTTCCCTTATTAGTCCAAGGTGGGTGCCAAACCTCACCTTTTAGAAGAAATGAATTAACGTTCAGAAATACCATCACTTAGTGAGAATATTTTCTTCACTTGACAACAGTAAAAAGGAACAAAGCTGTTGTTGCTCATAAAATATATATTCCGTGAACTCCAAATTTCCAAAGTTGAATTTGTCTGGTTTGAATAACCATATTCAGTAATTCATCTTTTCTTGTAGCAATTCTTTCTTTCTATGAAAAGAGTCTTCTGCTTGACCATCAAGCTAGATTGGACAAGCTTTTTATTCTTCCTTTCCCCCCAGAGTTTCCAGCCTCTAGAAAGCTCTAAATCTACTTGATAAGCACCTGAAATATTAATATCCCTTGTGAACTGCCATTCCATAAACTAATTTTTGATATAACAATTCACAAAGCAACCCTTAGCAAATCCGTTTGCCTGCAGACCTGCTCAGAGCTCACCTAGTCCAGGTGGTCCAGAAGAAGGTCTTCCAAGGGAACTGGCCATTCTCCTAACATTGACAGCACTCACATTAACACTGACAAGCTCTGCAACAGCATCACCGTTTCAAATACTTTCAAAGAACAGTGGAAGCTGAGCCTTCAAGAGAACTCCTGCAATTGTGAAGACCCCCTGCCTTTGCCCACTGCCACTTTCTCCCATGTTCCATTTCCATATGCAAGTCCTCCTGAGCCACCATTGTCAAGTTTGCTCAGAGTGGAGAAGACCCCAAAACACTTCGATTTAAGCTTCCAGTATATTTAAGAAAATAAACCAAGTAATCGAGATGACACTATGCATGAACACCGGGACCTTGACACAGTGCTCACCAGGCCCGCGGCCTAATAGACGCTGCACTCTGGCTACACACTTTCTGTTGGCCAAGTCTCAGCTTAGACACAGGGTTCGTCTTCCTCTGGAAGAGAGTGGTGCTCCCCAAATGTCTTTGTCTTCTGAAAGTAGGAATGAAGCTTCAGACTCAGGGATTTCCCCAGCTTCAAACATCACTCCCAGACTAAGTCTTAGGGCAGGGCTAAAAGTCCAGGGGTGTCACCTTCATGGCCTTGCCTTTGTTCTCGTCCCCCGGGGAGATTGGGCTCTCCTGGACACCTCCACTACATCTCACGCTTTCTCAACAACATGAGTGAGCAGAATGAGGGATCAAATGGCTTGATCCTTTGTATCTTTAAACAAGAGAAGGAGCAAGAGAGACAGGGTGATAGCATGTGTGTATTTTCACTTCTATTACCCCATCTGCTTCCCCACCTACCTGGGTCTGGCTTCTGGCCCCTGAACAGCTCTTCTGGTTCTGGTGGTGGCCTCTCTGCTCCTTATTCTAAGGAATCCCATCATGACTTTATGGCACCCGCTAGTTCGTTTCGGCACCACTGACCATTTCTTCTTCCTAAAAGAACCTCTTCCTTTGGTGTCTGCTCTCAACACAAGGGAAATATTCCTCTCACTTCTGGGCCCCGCTTCTGAGTCCCACAGGCAGGACTATGTTCTGCAAAGAGTGACCACTGTGCTCTTACCTCTCCCATTTCTCTTTGCTTGGTCTGTGGTCAAGATGTCAATCACCAGTGATACACAGGTGACTTCAGACATTTCCTTTGGTCTCTAAATGCATGTGCCCAAAAGATTACTTATTACAGCTCTTTTGAGACATCTCAAAGGCACTTTGGATTCAACCGTTTGTGTGCTTCTGAAATCAAACTTATGATTCACACCATGAACTTGGTCTTTTTCTAGTGTTTCCTTTGTCAGTGAATGGCCAGAATTCACCATGTTCCTCCCCTTCCAAGAAGGATGGCATATGATGCTCTCTCTTCCATGTTAGTATGTGTTATATAAATATATACAATGTATAAACGTATGTGTTCATTTTTACCAGTTGTCAAATATACAGAAATGAATCCCATTTTATCACTTGCTAAATTTCAGAGTCTTAACGACCATTTTCATTTATGGACTGAGGTAAATAAAAATCACTTATTACAAAGAAATGGACTTGGTGTTCAATTCTGTACAAGTAAAATATTTAACTCCACACACTGCAATTCTTTCCATTGTAATTATTGTAATTACAGCCTAAATTGTAATCCACCACTGCAGATAATCAGTTGAGTTTTCTTTTTCTGTTTCTTGTTTCCCCACTCAGTGGACAGCTGCTGACACTGACGCTTGTGTTGAGGGAATATTAGCCAGAATTTCCTGCTGCCACAGATCAGCCAATAAATTAGGTTACCTCCTAATTTAAACATGACGATTAGAAAGGACTGCATATGCTGATCTATTTTAGTTGAAATAGAAATATGTGATAAAAAGATCCCAGAGGCCCCACTTCTCACTTTTACCCAGATATAACCCTCAAGTGCCACTTCATCTCTCCAAACACTTTCTAAATATTTATCTTACCATTTACTTTCACCTTCTATACCCAGGACCAGCTATATAATTTGCAAGGTCGAGCGCAAAATGAAAATGCAGGGCCCCTTGTTAAAAACTATTAAGAATTTCAAGATGGTGCCAGCTACACATTAAATTAAGTTTGGGGCCCTTCCAGACATGGGACACAGGTCACACACCCATGAGCAGACTGTGTGTATAAATTTTACAGAATTTTCTTTTAATTCCTTATACTCCAAACACCACATCTCCAACTGTTCTGACATGTGTATACCTTCTTCAGCTTTTTCCTACATTATCGCACCCATTTTTATTCCTTCATTTGTTAAACACTGAAGGAGTGTCTCCCATATGCCAGGAGATGTGCTGGGAAGCTGGAGATACAGAGATATATAGGTGATGAATCTTATCCCCTGGGGCACAGAGTCATTCTCCAAAGGACATCAGGTACCAACCTTTGAGCTGAAGTCCCTTCATGAGATTGCAGAGGTGTTGCCATCCTTTTGCTTTTTTGATGGTCAATAAATGTTTGATATGAAGTTCAAGTGCGTTCCTAGTAAAAAGAAAATTATATCAAATGAGATATCACTACCATTGAATTATATTAGTAAAAATTTAAAAGAAACTATAATTCTCAAGATATTCAAGGGTGCTTTGCTCACATTTACATTTTAGGGTGTAATCTGACAATATTTATTAATTTTTAAAGTACTATCTAATTATGTTTCCTTCTTCTGATTTCCCACACAGATATGTTAACACACATGCAGAAAAACCTATGCAGAATGTTATAGATGGAAGAGAGAAAGGTGTTCATTACAATACTTTTACATTAGGAGGGAAAAAAATGGAAACAGTGATGCTCATCAAAAAAAATTAGGTAAGTAAATTATAGTTTGTACGAGCAGAGGAATTTATGTAGCTAATAGGAAGAATGGTATAGATTCCTTTTTTGTTGATAGGATGCCCAAGGTATCATCATGAAGTGATCAAAGAAAATTACAGAATAGCTTATGGAGTATGGTACCATTTGTGCTCCGAAAAAATAATGTTCAGCTCTTCCAGCAAGCATATCCAGAGCTATGTCTGTGTCCGATACAGGCTTGACACCGTCTGCAGGGCAGAAAAAAACGTTAACCTCAGTGCTTCTGGGGAACAAGGTTGGCCGCTTTGGGCAGAGAAGGAGAATACATTTACTATTTACTCTGTTTCTTTTTCTTTTTTTTTTTTTTTAAAGATTTTACTTATTTATTTGTCAGAAAGAGAGAGAGAGAGCGAGCGAGCACAGGCAGACAGAGTGGCAGGCAGAGGGAGAAGCAGGCTCCCCACAGAACAAGAAGCCTGATGTGAGACTCGATCCCAGGATGCTGGGATCATGACCTGAGCCGAAGGCAGCTGCTTAAACAACTGAGCCACCCAGGCATCCCTATTTACTCTGTTTCTTATTGAGTGATTTAAACTGAAAATGAATTTTTACTTCTTTCATAATTAAAAAACACTCAGTTAAAGACAACTCAGAGTCACTAAGTCTATTTTCCCTTTCCCTTTCCATCCTTTACCTCTTATATCATTTTGGAAAAGACAGAAAGAAATAGTTAATAGTTGAGAAATCTAAGAAGCCCTGACATCTACCATCAGAAGGATGTGGTTCAGCCTCTGTCCTAACAGCAGGATTGGTCTCGAGTGATAGCCACACAGTTCTTACTCGCTGCACCGTCTCTCCTTGGAAACCTTATAACTGTAGTACATGGGCAGAACCAGTCTTTTTATTTCTGGAATGAAAACAAACTCGACCCAACAATAGTCTTTTTTTTTTTTTTTTAAGATTTTATATATTTATTTGTCAGAGAGAGAGAGAGAGAGAGAGAGAGAGAATAGCAGGCAGAGGGAGAAGCAGACTCCCAGCTGAGCAGGGATCCCAATGTGGGACTCGATCCTAGGATTCCGGGATCATGACCCCAGCTGAAAGCAGATGCTTAACCGACTGAGTCCCCTGCCACCCCAGCATCCCTTGACCCAACCAAGTCTTAAAAGAAGACTCTTTAGCACTGAAAGTTCTTTATGTCCCTCTAGCCTTGGTGAAAATCATTTAGATGGGATATTTTTTCATCAAATGCCCATAAACCTCTATAAGGAAACTCTGGGAATTGCCTCCCTGCTCAGCAACCCAGCTGCTGCTGCTGCTGCTTCTGCTTTCCTTCCACCTGCCTTTCCCAGAATCCACTGGCACTGGGGACTAGATTAAGCTGCAAGAGTGAGTGACCCCTAAATCTTGGTGGCTTTCAGCCTCAAAGATCTGTTCTCACTCATGCAACACATCTGTCCTCAGTGGCTACACTCAGTCTAAGGTCCTCTAAGGTCACTCTAAGGGACTCGAAGTTCTCACCTTCACTCCAGGTCCCAGATGATGAACAGTCTCCACCTGGAACGTTATAACCTCCAACTGTTACCACAGCAGAAAGGAGAAAGGATGTCAAGTCCACAGGGATCTAGATCTCCCACCCACAAGTGTTGGACATTACCTTTCTTCAGCCTGCACTGGTCAACATGACTCTCACGGTCAGGCCTAATCAAGAGACGAATATCTAGTTCTCCTGCAGGCAGGGGTGGTGAATAGGGTTAATAATAACATAAAGAAATACAGACAATTATCAGGCCCACACTGAGAGCAATACCAAGATTTAAAATAAAGGGTCAACAATGGGGAATAAGCAATATAGCAAAGCAGAGAGGCTAAGGCAGTCAGAAAGCTTTTTTTTTTCCTATTTTCTCCTTTTTCTTTTTTTTTTTTTTTTGTTGTTGTGGTAAAATACACATAACATAAATTTGACCATTTTCAACGTACCGTTCAGTGGTATTGCACACTGTGCAACCATCACCACCGTCCATCTCCATAACTCTTTTCATCTTGTAAAATTGAAACTCTGGTCTTTAAACTTTGAATTTGGATTTTTCCCCAAGCTAGCAATACACAGTATGAGTCTCTTCCACGGTGCTGGGCCATGACAGTAAGCCTTAGCTCCCAGTCAGCCACACAACCACGAAAGTAAACAGGTGATGTACACATCACTGTTCTGTACCCACACAACCATTCTGATTGGCCCTTTCAGTAATGTATTCAATACACTGAAGGAGATATTCAGAACTTTACTGTAAGGTGGGCTTTGTGTTAGAGGACTTTGACCACATGTAGGCTAATGTAAGGGTTCTAAGCACACTGAAGGTAGGCAAGGGTGAGCTGTGAAGTTCAGGAGTTAAGATGTGGTCCAGACTTATAATATTTTTGACTTGCAATGGGTTCATTGGGATGTAACCCCAACATAAGTTGAAGAAGATCCATACCACATTTTGCTTATCAATTTCATCGATGCACACTTAGGTTGCTTCCATATTTTAGCTATTGCAAATAATGCTACTATGTACATGGGTTCAAACAGACCTTTGAGATCTCACTTGCAGTTCTTTGGGTTATATACCTGCAAATGGAATGGCTGGGTCATATGGTAATTTGACTTTTCGTTTTTTGAGGAAACACCTTACTGTTTTCCACAGTGGCTGCGCCATTTTACATTCTTACCGGGAGTGCACCATGTGTGGGGTTTGTGTTTAAGTTATTTTCCCAAAGCAGCATGAAAGGACACATTCCCCCTTAACAGGGTGAGGTCTCCAGACTGGCAGACCCTGTAACACAGTAATCATCTTCCCTACTAATTACATCTGTTCAGATTTTCTATTTCCTCATGATTTAATGTTGACAGGTTTTGTGTTTCAAGGAATTGTGTATTTCATCCAGGTTATCCAATTTGTTGGCATACGATTGTTTATGGTACTCCCTTAAAATCAGTTCTGTTTATGTGGAATTGGTAGTAATACCACTTTAACATTTGATTTTAGTAATTTGTGTCTTTTTTTTCTCTTTTTTTCATAATTCTTCTAGCTAAAGGTTTGTCAGTTTTGTTGATTTCAAAGAACCAACTTGGTCTCACTGATTTTCTCTATTATTATCCCAAAATTCTATTTCATTTTTCTCTACTTGATCTTTATTATTTCCTTCCTTCTGCTAGCTTTGGGTTTAGTCAGGTTTTTTTCCTAGTTCTTTAAGTTATAAAGTTAGGTTTTGATTTGAGATCTTTTTTGTTCTAATGTAGGCATGTATAGTTGTAAATTTCTCCCTTAACATTGCTTTTGCCATATCCCATTAGTTTTGGTATGTTGTGTTTTAATTTTTATTCATCACTAAGTGGTTTCTAATTTCCCTTGTGATTTCTTCTTTGATCCATAGGTAGTTGAAGATTGTGTTGCTTAGTTTCCACAAATCTCTGACTTTCCCAGTTTTATTTCTGCTCTCAATTTCTAACTTCACGCAGTTGTAGTTGGAGAAGATATTTCGTATAATATATACCTTTTTAAATTATTGGTATTTAGTTGGGGCCTAATGTATCTTTTATCCTGGAAAATGTTCGTTCACTTAGGAATAACGTGTATGATGTTGCTGGGTAGATTGTTCTGTGTATGTCTGTTAGATCTCGTTGGTTTATTGTGTTGTGTAAGTCCTCTATTTCCTTACTTATCTTCTGTCTGGTTGTTCTATCCATTATTGAGAGCGGGAATTGAAGTCTGTAACTATTATTGCAGAACTGTGTTCCTCCCTTCAACTTTGTTAGTTTTTTTTTCTTTATTTTGATGGCCTGTTATAAGGTACATAGATGTTTGTAATTTTTATATCTTTTTGCTTTATTGATCTTTTATTAATATATAATGTCCTTCCTTGTCTCTTGTGAACATTTTGATTTAAAGTCTGTTTGGTTTGATACTAGTACAACCACTCTGCTCTCTTTAGGTTACAGTTTGCATAGAATACCTTTTTCCATCTTTTCATTTTCATATATTTATACCAAATATCAAGGATCAGCCTGAAGAATAAACTTAAGGTCTTTTCAGATTTTCTGAACAGGAACCTTTTCCTCCACATGTGTGGTCACTTTCTAAATTTCACCATGTATGCCTTTGTTTTTGTTTTTTTTTTTTAAGAGAATCTTAAGCAGTCTCCCTACCCATCACAATTTGATCTCATGACCCTGAGATCATGACCCAACCGCAAATCAAAAGTCAGATGCTTAGCTGACTGAGCCACCCAAGCACCCCCGCATTTGCTTTTGAATGTCCTAGGCTTTAATGTCTGGTTTCTAAAAGAGGAAGAGGGAAAAAGGAAAGGATGCTGGCCCTTTAAATCTCCTGAAAGTGGGGCGCCTGGGTGGCTCAGTGGGTTAAGCCTCTGCCTTCGGCTCAGGTCGTGGTCTCAGGGTCCTGGGATCGAGCCCCACATCGGGCTCTCTGCTCAGCAGGGTGCCTGCTTCCCTTCCTCTCTCTCTCTGCCTGCCTCTCTGCCTACTTGTGATCTCTGTCTGTCGAATAACTAAATAAAATCTTAAAAAAAAAAAAAAATCTCCTGAAAGTCATTTCAGCCAGAAGGAGAAAAATTCACGCAATGGAAAGTGCCATGTTCCTGCCACAACATAGGCCACCTACCTCTTTGCCTATACCTCTGTGATCAGAAACAGCAGTCAGCAGTCAGAGCACAGATCTCTGCTATACGTGGAATAGGGTTCTTTTTGCTCCCCCTGGCTCCTGAAAGCTGTGTGTGCGCTGCCCCAGGAGCACATGTCCACTGTGGCAGTGAAGATGGGAGATGAGTAGCTCCTATCGTGAGAGCTGATATTGATGGAAATTAACGGCAAATTACCTTTCAAAACTTCCCCTGGAAGTTACAAACTTCCTATAGATTCAGGAATCCCAGAAGAGTTATATTAGACAAGTTCTGCTAGGCAATTGTTGTCTCCGTGAGGACCCAGATTCCTGGTGTTTCCTACTCAACCATCTTCCCAGAATGCTTTCTCCAGCAGAAAGTATGGGTTTTTTAACATTTTGATGAAAGATCACATACTAGCTTTTGCAAAATGGAAGAGATAAGAAAATGTTCTAAAGAAGTAGCATAGTTCAGTGAAGATCAAGAGACTAAGAATCAAGAAATTTTATTTGCACTCGTTTGTTTTATCCTCTGTAGCAGCACTATCAGTAGAGATATAGTGTGAGCCACATACATAATTAAATTTTTAGCAACCACATTAAAACAAAGTACAAATAAACAGGTAAAAGTAACTTTAATTTTATTTAATTCAATATATCCAAAATATTATTTCAACATACAATCAATATAAAACTTATTGATGAAATATTTGCATTTTTTCATACTGTCTTTGAAATCTAATGTGTATTTTACATATAGAACACATCTCAATTTAGATGCTAAATATTCCTCAGGAGTAATTGATTTGTATTTAGATTTCATGAAGTTTATAGTTGGAAAGTAGATTAACAGAGCCAAGTTGGTCTAGACACACTTAGAATTTTCCAATAACTGAATCAACATTAGTTTTTAAATTTAAAATGATAAAAATAAAATAATATTTAAAATTCAGTTTTTCAGTGTCTCTACCTGCACAGTGGCTATGTGTGACTCATGTCTACCATATAGGACACTACAGATTTAGGATGTGACTTTGGAAAGGTCTGTTCCCATCTTGAAAATCAGTTTCGCCATGTGATAATTAGACTAGTTTATCTCCAATGTCACTTGTCGGTTTACCATTTGGTAATTCAAAGTGATGAAAATGAAGACACCACCACCACGACCCTGCCACCCGCCGCCCGGCCATTGAATTACAGAGCATTTCAGAATCTCCACTTTATATCTCTGAACAATTTCCGGGCTGGTTTCCACATCAATGAGTTTTAGACATTTCTTTTTTTTTTTTTTTAAAGATTTTATTTATTTCTTTGACAGAGACAGATCAGAAGTAGGCAGAGAGGAAGGCAGAGAGAGGAGGAAGCAGGCTCCCTGCTGAGCAGAGAGCCCGACGCGGGACTCGATCCCAGGACTCTGAGATCATGACCTGAGCTGAAGGCAGAGGCTTTAACCCACTGAGCCACCCAGGCGCCCCAGTTTTAGACATTTCTGAGTGTATTTCAAAACCTTATTTGCTAATTATAAGTGAATAGATCCTACAAAATTAAAAAAATATATGGTTGTTAAATTGACCTTGACGTTATACTACCATATTCTTCAAATGCTTCTGCTTTTTTTTTGATATATATTTAAGTGTTTGCCCCTACATTTTTGGAAATGTGCAAGGTGACTTTGCCAGAATCAGGAAGGCCCGGGAACAACACAAGCCATCACCCACTGCTTCCCTCTCTCATTATTCATCTGCTCAAGGACAGTTCTTTTCTATCTCCACATGAGTTTGTTTTCTACTTCACCTACCTGTCCATATGAGTTAAAATTTAGTTCTAATTTTCTCTATTACTTAAGAAGCCAAGAAAGTAAGTTGAAAATTGCATGTATACTACTTTCATTTTAGATAACCATGCAAAAACAATTTGCACATGGACATACTTTATAAAGTTCAAAAATTTTTATATAATCTCACTTGACCATGCAACGTTCAAGTCAATTTGAACAAAAGGAAGAGAGGAGTTTAAAATCATGCACCCAATGCACAGATTCACCTGTATTAGAGCAACAGTTTCCTAAGCGTCAGCTAAGTACTCTAAAACATCACCTTGAATCTCCTGTCTCCGATTTGGTTGGAGCTAACATGACACTAATTCCACATAGCATATAACCAACTCTCAACTTAGGCACTATTCCCTTGTGCTCAGGATGTTCTACGATCCAAAGAGCAGCCTCTGGAAAGGCAGGATCTCATTCTATTTTTTCAGAGGATACACTTTCAGCAAGTTCATTCTAGAACACAGCCTTGAATTCAAAATCAGAAGAAATAAGCTGAAAACTTGATTATTTGATACGAATAATAAGTGATTAAGTAGGTCAGCAGGTGCTTCTGTTTCCAAGAAGATGTTACTTGTAAGTTTCCACTGTGCAAAACAATGGGGGTTCATTTTTAAAACCAGGTTCCGAATAGAAAGGTCACTCTTTCCCTCCAATGGATGCTTTCCCACAAGAAAAGACCATGGGAAGCAACAGAGTACAGAGGCACAGTCAAGGACAATAGACCGTCCTCTTTGAGCACAGGGAAAAGGATGAGGTGAGGTTCTCCAGAGGTCAGTGAGTGGGACACTGACTCTCCAGCCCGTGTTTTCAGCACACTTACAAGCATGTGATAAAACAAGTGAACAGAGAAATAACAGAAACAATGTCACCTCACTGCCGTAGTCACTTGAGAGAACACAGACAGAAAATTCAGGTTAACAAGACAGAGAGCTATAGTTTCTCCCAGCCATTCCAGGGTGATAAAGCACATTAAAGTTACATTAATAACAATTGCCTTGGAGCAAGAAAGGAATATTATGAAAAAAATGATGATTACAAAAAATTAACAGTATCCGTGATGATGATGATGATGGAAATGAGGGCAAGATCTGGATTTACTCTCTTCTTTGTATTGCTTACTTGCATTTAGTGAACTGAAACAGACCTGAGAATGAAGGTCTGGGGCAGGTCATCATGATTATTCTGGCCTGGACATTGAGACAAAGTCTTGCTCTTCTTACTTCTCTGTGGCTGTCTGGGTCATCTTCAGACTGGCCTTTCCTAGCCATTGGAGAGGGAAGATACTTGAGGACTTGAGATTCAGAGGCTCAGGAGGAAGGGGCAGTGGTGGTCGCTGAAGTCCCTTTATCCTAGGTCAGCATCTGGTGCATGGTGCAGTCTAAGTCCTGGACTTGGGTCCCCTATAAGCTGCTCCACAATGTGATTCCCAATACAAGTGCCGGCTTGCTTTGGGGTATCCCCTCTCCTGGCCTTGTCTTCAGCATGGATGGTGTACATGGGAGCCGTGTTCTGGCAGAACAAACCTGGGTGATGGGTTCCTGGAAACTTTGGTGAACCTCCAAGAGACCCAAGCAGTACATGCAGAGGACTAGAATATGGGGTAGCTGACTCCCACGTTGTGGCACGTCCTGCTGGCATTAGGAGAGGACTCTGGTGCCCTGTTTCCAAGCCTATCCATTCACCTCGAGTATTGCCTCAAGAACCAGCCAGGAGAAAGGACAAAGAGGCTGTGTATTTAAGTCTCTGGGCCAAAGATCCTTATTTTAACCAGAGCAGCTATCCTTTAACTGGTTCATATATTGGCCATCTGACATTTTATTTGAGTAAAGAATTCTGTAGCACAAACAACAAACAACATAACACAAACCAGGTCTGAGAACCACCATTTTCATGTTTCTATCCCTAATGGAAAACTGTACCAGCCATATCTTCTTACTTTCTATATTTTGATACGTTGACATTGGGGGTCATCACGGACCCCAGAGGGACTGCACCAGCATCAGTCAATTCCTAGAGATGGTTAATGACTCAGCCAGGATCAAGCCTTTCATAGGCAAACCAAACAATAACCCCAATCAAAGTATTTATTAGGGCCTCACATTCCCAGCTATGATTTCCCTGCCCTAATTACTCCAGAGCCAGGTATCAGAGCATTAGGGGCAGCCCTCTATGCCCCAGAGCCAGCTGAAATTATTCCCAGGAACCAACCCTAAATCTGCTCAGCATGCCTTGCCTCTTCCTTCCCATGGAAACCACAGGAAAAGTTCTTGCCCAAAGTTCTACACACCTCCTCCTCCTCCAACCCCGGCCACCCTACCTTGTTCCCTCTGCCTCCTGCCTGACCTCAGGGCTCCTCGGTATGGGCCTGCAGGGCACACCAAGCTTCCTGTTTCCAGGGAACTGTATGCAGTTTTTAGCTTCATGGCAGAGCCATTTCTGTGTCTGCGTGTCTTTCTATACTTGACTCAAATGAATCCCAGCTAGCCTTAAAACACAAAATACAGCCCCAGGCCTGGTAAGCAATGGCCCATGTATTGTTAGTAGGATCTGGTATTAGCAGGAGAAGGAATTTTTTTGGATGAGAACAGCTTGTTCAGGAACCTTAAGCAGCTAGGCAGTTGCCTTCTTGGTGGGTAAATTCCCATAGCAAAAACACAGCTGGCGTGGGGCTGGTTTCTAGGATCAGGGAAGGCTCTCCTAACCAGCAGAGCTTGACGTGCTGCTTGAGGCCTTTTGGACTGAAGGGCTCAGCCAGGGGTGGGTGGCCTGGTGCTAGCTAGTGTAATCTCTTAATCCTTTCTCCTACCTCTCAGCGATGGTCAAGAGGCTGATGAGCTCCTCCAAAGACGTAGGGTCAAGGACTATGACGACATGCATGTTGTTGTTATGATTAAATTATCAGGGTTGTCCAAGGCAAGGGAATTGAAATACATCACAGATGTTTGGGGACTGGGGGATGTTTGGGATACAAGGAATAAAGGTGGGCATTCAGGAGAAAAGAAGCAGAGTTTTTTTTTAAGGACACTTGGAAGAGTTCCTCTCCTTGGGAGGACAGTTGTATCTCTGTGATTAGGTCACAACAGAGACTCTCGGGTGGGGATGATTTGGTCCCCACCCCCTCCCCCAGAGGACATTTGGAAATGTCTGGGGAAAGCTGTGATTGTTCCCGCCAAGTGTGTGGGGCATGCCTCTGGCATCTAAGGTGTCAACGGCAGTGATGTTGTTAAACATCCTACAATATAGAGAACAGCCCAGCCCCCGACAAAAAGTATCCAGTCCAAAATGTCGATAGTGGTGAGGTTTAGAAACAAACCCTAAGCTAGGGGGTGGGGAAGCGCTGGAGAGAAGATTGCATTCGCTGGAAGGGAACAGAAGTGTTGGGTTGATTTGACAGTAGAAGGCCCTACAAATGCTAAGCTATGGAGGCTGAGATTCGAGCCTGGAAATAAAGGATAAGTGGCCACTTGGCCAATGCTTCTCATGTTTCACCTGCCTGAGTCTGGGCAGGAGCCTAATGCACGGGGCAGCCTAGTTGGCCAGTGCCTTACGGTTTTGTGGGGGCAAAAGGCTCCCATTATTAAAAGTTTTATCTCTGTTCCTATACCTACAGCTCTTGGGCACCAAAAGATGGCTGCACCCCTAGGAGCAAGGACCCCGCAGCTTACGCAGTCTACCTGCCAACTACCCTGTCATGCTCTCCCTCACAAGGGACTGTGTGCTTGCTGCATAAGATCTCTCTCACCTCTGCACCTCTGTGGGGGTAGTCGCTTCTCCTCTGCCTGGATTGATACTCTTTCCCCTTCCAGGCTTGGCTCACGAGTCACTCCTCCAGGAAGCCTTCCATGAAACACACACACACACAGACACACACACACTTTCCCAGGGAAGGCGCCCTACACCTGTGCTCCCAGGGCATTTTCAGCTCACCTCCACCAGAGTCAGAATCATGCTACACCAGAGTGAGATTTTTGGTCTCACAACTTCAAACACCAGGAGCCTCCTTGAACACAGCGACTGTTGTAGTCTCTTCTGGACCTCCAGCACCTAGAATGATGCCTACCCCAATGAGTATGAATTTAGTTACTTGAAGGCAGGAGACTGGATAAAATGACCTCTACAGGCTCTTTTTGACCTTCAGGCCAAAAGGTCAGAGGTCAAAGAAAATCTTTCGTCTATAGCTGTACGATACAAACAAAAAACTCTCCTATGAGAGAAGAGCCAGAGTGGCAATAAGGCCCTATCTTTGTCTTACCTAGAGAGGCCTCAATCCAAAATGCCAGCTGAAAGCCCCTTTTTTTTTTTCCCGAGGATGTGTTAAGAGCTCTCGTTCCCAGCCTGGCACTGACGTAGTTAAATCTGCACCATTTGCTGTGTGAGGCTTTGATTCTGCTGACTTTATTTCAAGCAATCAAAAATATCTAATTTGCATTCACATTCACATCAGTGGCCCATATGTTAGCCCCGCTTAAAAGCTATAGGCTTGCATTCATTATGAAAGACTTGGCTCTCCTTCCTTATCTTTTCACTTGAAAATTATTGAGATACTGTCGCTACAAAGGGTTATATTTAGCGAAGACACAGCATTTCCGTGTGCGTATGTGTCTCTGCCCATATCTGTGTGTCTGAAGGGATCTGGTATTTGCATCTTCCTCCAAAATATCTGATAACTTTCAAAACGGGAAGAGGAAGAGCCATCTCTTTCTGTAGCCATTTTATATGTGACAGCGCTGCCTCCTACCTAAGGCATCATTAAAATACCGCGTTGCAATATGCCAGGGCACATGATTCTAGACCACACACTGAGCCCTGATAAGCAGGCCCCTCTGGAGAGCTGCAATGAGAAATTCAGTTTCTTGAGAAGGAGCCTGGCCAGGGTTTGCTCCTGGGATTCAATCACATCTCAATTAGATGGCACTCACCAGTGGAAGGGCTAGTCTCTGTATTCTTCTACTTCTCAAATTTTACTGAGTCCCTACTATGTGATAAGCAGTCTTCTTTGTAAAGCTCCAGAGATTTGCGATGAAGGGTTTCTGCCAGCAAGGAAATTACAAGGAAAATGGACAGAGGAGGGTGAACCTTCTGACAATTATGACTATTGGGGAAATGCTAGAGTATTGGAGGAGAGCACGCGGGGAGTACCAAAGGGGTAAGGGGTTCTTCCTGGAGAGTCAGAGCAGTGGGCAGGATGAGATGAGAAGGGAGGTCATCCCAGAGCTGGGCGCCTCTGACCGGCATGCTCGTGAAGGAGCTTGTTGCTGTGGGTGGAACAGCAGGAGGAAGAGCAGGGTCTGAGTGCGGAAATCATCTTCGGTGGACTCCCTGGCAGGTTCTGACCCCACCCCTGACTGTGGCATAAATGAGAGATGCAGTGACTGGGGTGTGTCTGACCCATTCCCCCAGGCCCTTCATCCTGTGGAAGACTAGTCAAGACACCAGCAAAATGGTTGCCTAATAGGGAGACTGGGGACGGAAGTCAGGAGAAATCTATGTTTGACCTGCTTGGATTTTTCCTGCTCTGCATAGGTCTTACCATTTTTTTTTTAAATTTTATTCATTTATTTGACAGAGAGAGAGATCACAAGTAGGCAGAGAGGCAGGCAGAGAGAGAGGGGGAAGCAGGCTCCCTGCTGAGCAGAGAGACCGATGCGGGGCTTGATCCCAGGACCCTGAGACATGACCTGAGCCGAAGGCAGAGGCTTAACCCACTGAGCCACCCAGGCACCCCAGGACAAATTAGACACTTTGAATTGATGAATTCTAAGTATCATTCCATTTCAAAAGTTTTTATCAACAAGGATGCTAAGTAGAGGAACCGTATCAAGGCATCAAGTCAAAAAGGCCAAAAAAAGCCAAGGGGATTGAAGAGCATGCACATGTATTCAATACTTTAATCCCAGTGCCAACAAGCCCCTCCCAGCTGCTCTGGACTGGTGGACACCCAGTGAGCTGGGATGCATATCGAGAAGCACAGGGCTGGAGGACGAGGCTCACAGAGGGTGCAGTGCAGGGGGCCATGAGAGATGCAGTGGGAGAGCAGTTCGGTTTCCGCTGTAGTGACAGGAGGCCTCCTTGCTGAAGCCTCAGCCAATATAAACCTAATCCCCAAGGACAGGTCAGAAGCACATGCACACAGCTGTGCAAATTGCTAAGAATTGCTCACTTTGGGAAGAACCCAGGCTGAAACAGAAAGGAAGCTGGGCCACCCCTGGGCCTGGTCTGGGACACCATTTGCCTCCTGTATCAGGGAATGTTGTCCCTTCTAGTTGTGCAGGGCAAATCTGCCCAATGGTTCTGAAAAGTGGTGTGAGAGAAGGAAGCTTCTAGCACATTCGGAGGGTGGAGATTTAGGGGAGGAGATAGAACGGTATTCTCCTTTGCAATTCCTGGAAATCACGCTTCCTAAGTGTCCAACTACACCCAAGTGTCCCCTAGTGCTCACTGGCCCCTTCTTGCTTTTACTGAAAGGAATGTTCTAACGAGGTGTGTGGCTGTCCAGCTAGAAACTACACTTCCCTCACACTCTTGCTCACATTAGTCTAATGAGGTATGAATGCAAGTGGTTGTGTATCTTCTGGGTCATCGCCTTAAAGACAGACTGCTTGTCCTGGATCCCTCTTTTCCTCTCCAGCTGTCTGGAAAAGAGTGATGCTGGAGGCAACTTTGAAGGTTACGTGTCGAAGATGACTAAGTCACATGAGAGAGTTTCGGCATTTTGGAGCCTCTTTGTTATAGTCATTTACCAATACTGCAGGACCACTAAAATTTATACAAATAATCCATGTTAAATATAAAGATCCTAGATCTCAATACTAAGAGATCATTATTAATATTTTAATATGTTTGCTTCTAGATTTTTCTGTGTATTATATATATACATACCTATATGTATATAGATATCATATCTTATATATTTCTAACATGTATTTCTAATACATATATATTCCTAATAACACTAATGCATTTATACCATACATACATACTACTTTGCAACTTATTATTCTTACCTAACAACATCTCATGAAAATAAAGGACTACAATGTCATGGAATGCCTGCATGATAGTCCACGGTTTGGGTGTTTCATAAACCATCAAGATAAACCTTTGGGCCTGTACCTTTGTGTGTTATAATTCAGTGACTAAGATCATTGACTTTGGGGTAAGAGAGACATAGGTTCTGCCGAGTCAAGTCTTTGGACTTCAAACAAGTCACTCTAAGTCTCAGTTTTTGATTTTGTCAAATGGGGATGATAATGGTACACACTTTATGAGGTTGCTGTGAAACGAAATGATCCAATATCTATAAATATACTAATGCTGGTCCTGGTACATAGTAAACACCCCGTGAGTATTAGCTATAATAGTAATAAATGGCCTTCATCTTCTTCTATCTTTGCATACCTATTATTTCTCCAAAGTCCTTGAAAATAAAAATTCCTATTCCTTGTATTTTCTCATTGGGTGAGCCTATAAGAGCCAAACAGCTTGCACTGCGGCTGGCTTGTCCTAAGGCTGCTGGGCGGAGGCCAGTTCCACCCACAGGTCATTAAGCGAAGGGTATCCCTGCTGTGATTTCCCTACTCCCTCCTGTTCATATCATCTCAAGCCCAGGGTTTAATCAAGGTTTCTGAACTCTCCTTGCTGGTCTCCTGCCTTTGTGTCCCCCTGTTCTTCTTTTGTTTGTTTCAATTTTTTATTTAAATTCTAGTTAGTTGGGGCATCTGGGTGGCTCAGTGGGTTAAGCCTCTGTCTTTGGCTCAGGTCATGATCTCAGGGTCCTGGGATCAAGCCCCACATCGGGCTCTCTGCTCAGCAGGGAGCCTGCTTCCCCTCTCTCTCTGCCTGCCTTTCTGCCCACTTGTGATCTCTCTCTCTCTCTGTGTCAAATAAATAAAATAAAATAAATTCTAGTTAGTTAACATATCGCGTAATATTCGTTTCAGGAGTAGAATTCAGTGATTCATCATGTCCATATTGTGAGCGCCTATTTAGCCAGAGCGACTCCATCTTGGTTAAAGTCATTTTGTTGTTTGTGCAGTAAAACTTAAACTGACCCTGCCCCTCCCCGCCACAAGAGGAACTTACTTAGAAGCAAATCTGGGAAGCCAGTAAAAATATGGTCAGCTAGTTCCTAATAACAGAGCCCAGAATACAAGGCCAGGTCAGCCAGTTCCTGATAACAGAGCCCAGAATACAAGGACGAGTCAGGCCAGGGGGAGACATCCAATCAGTAAAACACACATACTGTCTCCTTAACCACCAGAGAATGTAAACTCTGCCTTTTGGGTGCCAAACTAGGGCGCCAATTCTGACCAGAGTAATAGGTTAGTTCAAACAACTACTATAGGGTAAATTGTTATTCAATTGGCCACCTGCGTGTGACCTAACATGACTATGCAATGTTACAATCTTATTGGCCACCTATGTGTGGCCAGGCTTTTGCTCTATAAAAGTTAGTCTGTGAGGCTGGGAGGGGTTGCTCTCTTCGGAGGTGGCCCTGGCCGGTCACTCTGACTTCTAAAGCTTAGCATAGGATAAAGCTTCGCATAACTTTAACTTTGTTTCAGTCTCGTTCCCCTGGCCAATCAGTCTGACTTCTAATACTTGGCATAAAATAAAGCTTTAAATAACTTTCACTTTGTCTCAGTCTCGTTTCGTTTAATAATGGACCTAACACGTATAATACACCCTGCTCATCACAGCACGTACCCTCCTTAATGTCCATCACCCATGTAGCCCAAGCCCCTGCCTACCTCCCTCCATCAACCCTCAGTTTGTTCTCTGTAGGTAAGAATCTGTTCTACAGTTTACTTCTCTCTTTTGTTCCCTCATGTTCATCTGTTTCATTTCTCAAATCCACTGTTCTTCTTTGTTTTAAGAAGTCCTATTTATCCTTCAGTGCTCTGTTTAAATGACCTCCTTACCCCCTTCCCCTCCACTCTCTGCATCTCTGTAATAACAACCATCTCAGCCTGCTCAGTCTGAATCAAAGAGCAAGAAATGCCAGTCGATCTACCAGCTATGCTCAGATTGCCTGAGAATCCTGACTTTACCATTCACAGTATGACTTTGGGTAAGTTATTTAGTTTCTTCCTGCCTCATTTCTTTCATTTGTAAAATGGGGATAATAGTATTTTATCTCATAGGGTTGCCACATGAAACAAATGTTATGTCTGTAAAGTGCTTGGTGTAGATTTTGGAACACAGTAAGCTTTAAAAAAAAGTACTTTTATTATTAGTAGTAGCAATAGTAGAAGAAAGAGGAGGAGGAGGAGGAAGAGGAGGAGGAGGCGGAGAAAAAAAGGAGGAGGAAAAGAAGGAGGAGGAAGAGGAGGAGGAGGAAGAGGAGGAGGTTATAGTGGTAGTAAGTGACACCTCCTACAGCCCTGCTCAGGGAAACAGCCCTGGGCACTATTTGCATTGGGATGGCCACTAGGATTGGAGGAGAGATTAGGCAAGAAGGTGCATGGATATGGCAGGGACATAGACTGTGTGTCCTGGTTTGAAATGATGATATACATGAATTACCTATTTTCATTTTAAATCTGAACAGAACCACAGATGAAAGTTGTCAGTGATAGGAGGGCAACTTCTTTTTACGACTGTACAGATGAATCAGAGGAGTTAACAGGAAGCAGAAAGCAGAGCGAAACAGATGCCTAGAGAAAATCAGAGAGAGAAAGAGAGAACAAGCACAAATCTGCAGTCTCTGTGAAAGGTTGTCCGGGTTCCTGGCCACTTTCCAGTTCCCAGTTCCAGTCCCCAGGAGTCCTGGCTATACTTTGGTTTCTGTCCTTTGATTTCCGTAGTAAGTGTCCTTTGTGTGAGTTTATAATAAATGTACCCATTTTGAAACTAGACTGAGGGACTCTCTGTTCTACTCATCAAAAAAAGCTCAATACAAACCAGTTCCAGGTCTCATGTTCCACCTTTAAACTGAAGGCTGTAAGCGTCTTTATTATTTTTTTTAAAGATTTTATTTATTTATTTGACAGACAGAGATCACAAGTAGGCGGAGAGGTAGACAGAGAGAGAGAAGGAAGCAGGCTCCCCGCTGAGCAGAGAGCCTGATGCGGGGCTGGATCCCAGGACCCTGAGATCATGACCTGAGCCGCAGGCAGAGGCTTAGCCCACTGAGCCACCCAGGCGCCCCTGTAAGTGTCTTTAAAACAAAGGGTGAAATCAGTGTTTTTACTTAAAAGATATTTCAAAGATATTTAAAAAAAAAGAGAGAAATAATTAACATGCACATGTGAACCCAATAATTAGCCTTAGCAGTTGTAGAGTTAAATAGTTTTGCCATCTTTGCCTCATAATTTTTAAAAAGAAATAAAGCACTCAGTACAGATGAAACTTCAGAGATACTCATCCTCAGTCTTATTGCCCATCCTTCTCGAAAGCAGCCGCCATCTTGATTTTGGTATGTATCACCCACATGTGAGACAAATTATTTTGCATTATTTAAACTTTACAAAAATGATACATTCTGCAACTTCAGCATGTTATGTTTTTAAAAGTTATGTAGTCAACTCTACAGATAAGTGGAAATTTTCTCTCCCCCAAATCATGCATCTCTCTCCCCGCCCTCATACTTTAGACATAATATTCGCATGCCTTCCCCTCCCCCCACTATCTGATCCAAATGTTGAACATCTTTTCACTTTCCTTACAATTCAAACGTCACCCTTCAGACACATTTTCTAGCAGGAGCTTTATTCTCTCCTATGCTTGTCGCTCGTCTTTCCTGCCATCAAATTAGTCATCCAAGTATATTATAATTGTTCGCATATCTATCTCACGCACTAAATGTTGAAGTCTTGGAATGGGGTCAACAAACTTTTTCTGCAAAGGCCAAGACAGTAAATATTTTAGGCTCTGTGGGCCATAAAGTCTCTACCACAACTACTCAGCTCTGCTGTTGGAGTGGAAAAGCAGCCATAGATGACGGTATCATACAAATGGGCATGCCCGCGCTGCAACAGAACTTTATCAACACTGAAATCTGAGTTGAATATTATCTTCTCTTGACTTTTTCTGACTATTTAAATATGTGAAAACAATTCTTAGCTCACAAGCAGTATAAAACCAGATAGTGAGCTGAATCTGGCCCATGGGTTATAATTGCCAACCCTCACCCCAGAGGCTGTGATCATGTCTTTCCAGCTTTGCATCTCTGTTGCCCATCCTGGTGCCTGGTACAGTATATGCTCAATAAACCTGATTCAAATCAATGAATAAAGAAAGGAAAGAGCACAGGCAACGGGAGTATAGGCATGTCTGTTCTCTCTGTGCACGTGGTTTAGGACCCAGGACTTACCAGCATTGTGAACAGAGCACACACAGAGCCCAGGACAGACATCCTCTAGGGCTCTCTTCTCAGCTGGTAGAAGTGCTGAAAGCAGTTCAGAGTCGGGTCAGGATTTCCAAAAGAGTCCAAACTAAAAGGCAATGGCCAGTTGTGGAGATGAGCTGGATGGGGAAGAGGGGCCCCTAGGAGCTGGGCATATGTGGACTCAGAACAGCCCACCCTAAGGTTAAGGATGGGAGGTTAATTAGCCGCTGCGCCAGCAGCTGCTACACCCTCTTATTTCTCTCCTGCAGCTGCCGGCAATGGCGTCCTGAGTCCTTGAGAGAACAGCTCGGGAGAGGAGGCTCATGCGAGATGACAGGAAGAGTCAGTCTACCAGAGGGGATGGGACGGAGTCAGAGAAAACTGTGAGATGGCTGGCGCATGGCCAGAATGACAGGAGTCTTATAAACCAGGCAGGGAGTGTGAGACATGAGATATGATGAGAAAGTTGGAGCCATGAAAGTTTTTATTGGGGTGAAGATAGGATTTAAGAAAGTTTTGTCGTCATTTATAGGATTTAGAGAGACCCAGATTAAAAAAAAAAAAAGAAAGTTGGGGGGGTCTCTTGAGTACATGTGGGTGTGACATGATGAAGTTTGGCAAGGAAAATGAAGAAAAGGATGGTTTTAAAGAAACTTCAAAGGAACAACCATTAAAACTCTGTATATCCTCAGTGAGTGCAGAGAGATAAAACAAAGACGATACCAAGATTTTGTGGCTAGCTGATTGAAAAATATGTAATTACTTTCTGAAAAAGAGACAAGAGGTGAAGAAGGGGAGGGGAACAAATTTGAGACCTAGGTCTTAGTTTCTGCTAAGAGAGTCTGAGATAACGATGATAAATTCAAAGAGTGGTATCTGTTAGGCATCAAAGTTAGAATCAAAGTTAGAATCTGACATGAGGGGGTCATGGTGGTATGCTAGGAAGTGCTTACCCACCGGCTTTCCAGCAGCAAAATCACTCTGATCTGTCGTATTTGCCATTGCCCGGGGTACAACAGCTCCTTCCTGGGCTGATTGTAAGCTATCAGTCTGATGTCACGGAACACAGATTGGGAAAAGCAGCCAGAAGGGGACTTCTGGGAGCTAGGTTCAGCCAGGAGACAGCACTGGGAGATGGCAGGGGTGGATATTTGAAAATCAAAGGAAATGTAAAGCTGGGAGAACCCTTAAAAATCTTGGGCTCAGTCTTTCATTTTATAAAGACAAAAGTGAGACTAGCAATAGGACATAGGATGGAGCTGAGTTCTTGAAAGTAGCAGGATGGTTTGGAGGCGGAAGAGCAGAGCATCGGGGGTTCAGCCATTATACATCCGGACAGAGTGTGTGCTGCAAAAACACTCCATTTGAAGAGTGAGAAAGTTATGACATCTCCAGTGAGAGAAATAGAATTCCCAATGATGATCGGTAACCACAGAAGGATAATAGGGTTGGTGGCAGTTTTCTGTTCTAGGTTTTGATTTATCTATGGTCTGTTTTCCTTAGCTACCAGCACAGATGCTAAGGCTCTAAGTTTGCATGGGCACTCAAGTTGACACGTTCCTACAACAAATCAAAAGAAGGAAATGATCTTTGGGGGTGTTTACCTGGGAGTCGTAAGAGAAGGCTGCGAAACCCACTACCTCTCAGATTCCACTGAGAGCCTCCCAACATCCAGGGGCATGGTGGGAGCTCAGCTATTGTCTTTAGGTCGGTGGGGGACATCTGCTTACTTCCTCATCATGATGCCCAAAACTTGACTTGTAAGGAGGTTTCCCAAGAAACACAGATGTCACACATACAGCTGTATAGTCTTACCTGCTCCTTAGACATGGAGGAGTTACAGGTCACATCAAGTCCTCAAGTTCAAGGAAAGTTCAATCAGTAATTTTTCTTTTGTTAACTTCAGTTTCAATGAGGTGACAGTTCTCAGTCATCTCAGCACATTGACCCTGTCTTGCTCTGGTCTTCGGGAAATGAAGGCCCATGCAACTTCATGATGTTGAGTTTTACCCCGAAAGTCTCCTTGAAATGTCGCTTCAGCCTCCCTTCTTATCCTGAGGGTTTTGTTTTGTTTGTTTGTTTTTTGACGAACTGAGGTGCTGTGAGAACTTTATTCTATGGAGAAGGGAGTATCCTCTTATTTATACATTACCGATTTCTTTCAACTTTTCAGAAATGAAGAAAATCCCGTTTCCCTTTAAGACTTTGACCTAGGTGAGATCAGACCCTATAGTCCACTGATAGACCTCATAAGCCAGTATTGATCTGCCGTCAGAAACTTACAAGGCCATCTAAGTGTTTTGTTTGTTTGTTTTAAGATTTTATTTATTTATTTGACAGGCAGAGATCACAAGTAGGCAGAGAGGCAGGCAGAGAGAGGAAGAAGCAGGCTCCCCGCTGAGCAGAGAGCCTGACGCAGGGCTCTATCCTGGGACCCTGGGATCATGACCTGAGCTGAAGGCAGAGACTTTAACCCACTGAGCCACCCAGGCGCCCCCATTTAAGTGTTTAAAGCTATGAAGACTGAATGATTCACCAGGCCTACTTTGATCTTGCCAAGAAAATCGTTTATAGGGAAACATTTGCAGTCTTGAATGCAAATACTTGTGTCAATCAGATCTTTGAAACCCACTTGTAACTCACTCATTCTTATTGGGAGCCCCATGAACTGCTCAATCAGCAAAGAGTCAACTTGTTAGTTAAAATTGCTACTTTACTCCTGTAATCCAAACTAAACTGGCCCTTTGGTGGTGGCCTTAAGCCTTGTTTCATCACACATGAAATACACGCACATCTACAAGAGCTTTAAACAGTAAGAAAACTCTGTTCTAAAGGTTTTCTTAGAACTGAGCAGTATGTCATGGGAGGAATTATGCTTTATTTGATATACCCAACTTTTATAAAAACCTGAGCTACATAGCAAGTTTCCCTGTCTCTTTCTTCCTTAAACTCCCTCTGCTCACTCCTCCTCCCCTCTCTCCCACATTGGTCTTCTGGCCTTCTTTCTGATCATTTCCCTCTCTGCCTGCTCTGGCCTAAATGTGTCTATCTCCCCACAATTCACATGTTGGAATCCTAATGCTCAGTGTGATGGTGTTGGGAGGTTGGCCCCTGCGGGTGAAGGTGCTTTAGGTCACGAGGGTGGAGCCACCGTGAATGAGATCAGTGCTCTTATTTAAAAAAAAAAAAAAAGAAAGACACCACAGAGCTGCCTCGCTCCTTCTGCCACATGGGGACATCCTGGGAGGTCTACAACCCAGAAGAGAGCCCTCACCAATGCTGGCACCCTAATCTTGGACTTCCAGCCTCCGGAACTGTGAGAAACAAATTTCTGTTGTTTATAAGCCACCCAGCCTGTGGTATTTTGTTATAGCAGCCCAAATGGACTAAGACAGTGACCATCTTTTTTGTTAAGGAAAGCAATCTGGTCCTTCCTTAAATCTCCTCAAAACCTCTTCATGTGAAAGAAAATGCGGTAAATATTTTTAATTTTTTGTCCTGCCCATAAAAATACTTTGTCATGATTGTTGTGCAAACAAATAGTTTTCTCTTCAACCAAATCACTGATATAACCTGTGAAGTGACTTGCTGTTGTTCCTTCTCCTCCTCGTTTCTTTTCTTCCACAGAATGTGTCCCCAGGTTCCCTAGAGAGAGAGGGGAGCAGCTTCACTGTATTATCTGTAAGCTCTTGCCTAAAAGCTGATCAGGGGTCTATGCCAAGGACAGATAGTCCTGATCTCATAGAAGAAGAGGGAGGCAGGGATTCCCCTTTCCTCCAAGGGAAAGCAGATTGTGTTACCATAGTGGTAGGTCATGAAATCACGGTAGTAGGTCATAGTGGTGTGTGTGTTTTTTTTAAAGAAATATGGTAGAATAAAATATCAGAATTCATTAGATAGGCAGGATGAATAAAATGTTGTGAAATATTTATTTCAGTTATAACTAACGTAAAATGTATTTCTCATTATGAATTGCAAGTCAAAAATATTTAAAAAGTTTGAAAGTTTGAAAGTCACTGCTTTAGGTAATGTTTCACTTGAGAGGCTCAAAGATTGTTACCAACTCTGTAGAGTAGACTGAGGTTGGGGAATTAGGCTTATGTACTCTGGCTCTTCTCCCCTTCCCCCAGTATGTCCTCCCATGACATACTACTCTGGCTCTTCCCTGTCCAGTACAAAAGCAGATCTTCCCCCTTCCCAGAGGGTTCTCGAATATTATCTCCCAGGCTTTTAGAAGGTGTTGCACTGCAGTTTTTCCCATGGCCAAACTTTCTTCTCCACATCCCACAGCCTTCTCCTTTAAACTGCACCCTCCACAGAGGGTCCCGTTCTGTCTCCCATTTTGCTCAACCGGAACTCACCATTCCTATCCACCAAACTGATTAAAACTCAGCCAGCATTAAAATCTTCAAGTAGATTACATATTTAATAGCCTTTTGTGTCAAATATCTGCCTCTCAAGGGTTGATGAGCTCTGGTGTTCCTGATGGTGTGTGCATGTGTTTGCCTGGAGGGAGAAAACTCTCCCCTAGGCAGTGCTTCTCCAACTGTAATGGAGATGTTGGCTCACTGCAGATTCTGATTTTGTGCATCTAGAGCGGGACCTGAGATTCTGCATTTCCATCATGTTTCCGGTGGTGTCACGTGCCACTGGTCTTTGCACCATGCTTTGACAAACAAGGTTTAGCACACTCAACATGAAACGTGTTTGGCCACCACTAGAATTAACTCCCTACTAGCACCCCCTTCTTTTCTAGTATACATAAGAAATCTACATCCCGCCTACTAACATAATTTTGACTAAGAAGATTCAGACATCCTTCCTATTCTGAATTCTCTCCCACAGGGCCAGTGCATCTCCAGGAAGTTAATAACAGAGCACTGTGCCCAATCTGCTTCATCCCTTTCCCTGGGGATGGAAGTTTTGGAGAAGTCCAGGTTTGCCATGCCACATTTATGTCTGCTGTCCCAATTAGCACTGGTAGGTTAGAGTCTCCTCTTAGGCTGTTTCTGATGCCATTGTTTACAATATGAACTCACACACATATGCACACACATTTATTTTAACAGCTCTGAGAACTGTGTCATCCGATTATCGTAAGCCAGGTGGTAAGCTTGAAATTATTGTGCTTGACTGTGTGTGAGAAAACATGTTATTAGTGGTGGAATAACCAAACAGTTCCAATTCTTGGACCCTTCAGTCAACAAAGCATTTGTTGAGGGCTGTGAGTTCCAGTAGTTGCCTGAAAACCACCAGCTGACACATTCTGGTTAAGACCAAGAAACTGCCAGTGTCAGAATCTGCAGATGGATATCAGTAGCTTAGAAAACACCAGAACCCAAAGCAGTGGGCTCTTGAGATAGCGCTCTGAAGACTGCGGGTGAGGACGAGGGAGCATCAGCAACACTGAGCTGAAAAGTCACTCAGAAGATTTCAATTTGGAAGAAGCTTTGTATTATTTTGCTTGACTATTCCTTTGATGTGCACACGCACACACACACACACACACACACACACACACACAATGTAATTTCAGGAATCTATATTTAAATAAGTCTAAAAGAACTATGTCAGTATATCAAACAAAAATTCCAATTAGATAAGAAAGTATTTTATCATGGTTTAGTAAACGTTTTTTTGTTTGTTTCTTAGTGGTACATAAAATAAGGT
Organism: Enhydra lutris kenyoni; assembly: GCF_002288905.1. Classification (NCBI taxonomy): domain Eukaryota; kingdom Metazoa; phylum Chordata; class Mammalia; order Carnivora; family Mustelidae; genus Enhydra; species Enhydra lutris. Next base: position 30,950,346 of record NW_019154100.1, on the reverse strand, counting down.
TCATCTCCCATTCGATGGCATCTTAAATTGATGGAACATGGAATTACATTTTGAACCACATTTCCTCACTTCTGATATATCCAGAGCCCCAAATCATGACTAATCTGGGATCATGATCCACCTTCCCTAGTTCTTGGCCATTCCATTCCCTCCCATATATCAGAGTGCTTGTGCTAAGGCACCATGCCCTGAGCAGTGGACTCTGTCTTTTACCCAGTAGAATGTCTTATATGTAGCGCCATTCAGTAGCATTTGTTTTCTGAGTAAAGGAATGAATGGATGATATGATGAGCAGGTAAGCATTCAAAGTGACATGGCTTACGCTTTCCTAGAAGTGATGACCAGTAAGTACCAACTTCAATGTCAGAAAAAGACAAATCTCTCCTTTCTTCTACACCAGCGGAATGTGACCAAAATGTAGGTCAAGAGGCAGAGTAACTCATCTTTCATGAAGATATCACTGTTTAATGTCATTTGAAAAATATGAATGAAGAAGAAAAAATAATCCATGCTTCACCAAACCCACTTAAATTTAATTAGCATGGCAAAAAGAAAGGAACTTTATTTGTGAAGGATTATTATACCTTTTTACACAGAGGAGTGCATTTTCTCTTTAATTTGTGCATGGAATCTCTAAAGATGACAGCATGCACAACCTCAGCTCTAGATACATTCAAGCCAGTACCCAAGACACTCTCCAAGCTTTCAGGAGGCTCATCAGTGATGGAAATGTGTCACTTTCGCCTAAGGCAATGTCATTGCTCAGGGGAAAGTAAAGCACAAGTGTTAGGTCAAGGGAGTTGTATACAGAGAACACCCAAGGGCATAAGGGGTTTCTTCAAAGAAATGTGTAAGAGGAACTGAGTGAAAGTATGCAAATTGCCTTGAAAATGAGATGAGAAAGTCTTTGAGAACTATGTGAAGTCCTTGATAAACCCATAGCTCCAAAGCCTCATTTACATGCCAATTAATTAGGGAACCCTTGTAAGGAAGGCAGAATCCTTGGATTGAAAACAAAACTGCAGCAGGGCTTGAGCCCTATCCTGTAAATAATCAATAACCAGTTTGATAAACCAGTATTATACAAAGATTTTCAGCTCCAGATTTGGGGAAAACAACTTTATGGAAAAAGAGAAATCATGGAAACTCATCAGTTGGCCACCAAGAGAAAAACAGAATAACTCAACTCAGGAAAAGACTTTTAGTTACGGTCTACATCCCCACCAAAAGTAGTTGGGTTGTCCACCTAATCGAACTCAAGAATTGTCCTGATGTGGGAGTGCCATACAATTTTTGCCCCTGTATTATACCTCTTTTCTCAAATGGCTGAATCTTCCTAAGGTGGAGGTAAGAGACTGATAGGGAGGAGGTAGGGAGGGAGAGGAGCAATAGTTTACTAGTCCACAGTAATGGAATGACCTAAGAAATTCTCCACAACTCAGCAGCAATATCTATGCAACACTCACAGAGCTCATATTTCAAGTCCCAAACTGCCACCCCACTGGCTTCGAATGAAGGAGAGCCCTGGGCAGAGAGTTCGAGGAGAAAGAGAATCTAGTGATTCATCCACTTGCATTGATAGGAACCAATGGAAAAAGTATCAGAAGTTCTGTTCCTATCCTGGCTCTGTCTCCAACTACACATGTGTTGCTGGAAGACCAGTTCGCATCTCTGAGTGTCCATTTCTTCGTATTTAGAATGAAAATATATGAGCAGATTACAAGACCTTACAGATGTGTCATGCTGTAGGCCACTCCTGCTCTCAAGGAATTCAATTTTAGTCAGTAAAAAAAAGTTACAAACTACAAGTGCAAACTAGAAATTAATGAGTCCTCAGAGGGAGGAATAACAAGTCCTGTAAGTGTGCAATGGAAAAAGAAATTTCAAGGAGGCTTAAGTGAACATTCACGGCCTGAGTGTCTTTTAGAATGGGTAGGATTTTGACTTTTAGAAAAGTAAGGGAAAACTCGGTCTCCTTGGAGAAGGGTCATGTCTGCCTTGCCATGATATCCCCTGGTAAAAAGCATCACAAGTTCCCAGCAGCTCCTGTCACACGAGGGGATAAGGAATATGGAATAAGGGAGAAGGTCCCAATGTGGAAATAACGTTTCTGTCTACAAGGAGTACTTTTTGACATACGAACAGTATTTGTATTTCTCACCTCACTGCTTCCTGATGCCAAGCCTGGGAGATGCTAGTGCAAGAAGCTATTATAATCCCTTTGATGGAGGAGAGCCTTTATGACTGGCCTGGATCCTTGCTGTGGTTAAGGACAGAGCTGAGCATGCTCATGTTATGTCTCTCCTCCCTCCTTCCACTGTCTGACAATCTTCCCATGAGCATCTGTTCCTTCAAATGTACATAGTGGCTAGATTATAAAGTCACTTATATATAAATCCCATCAAAGGTAGTCCCCCCAACAGTCTTCATGTGAGAACACTGAAGTTTAGAGGGACTAATCACTGTGCAAGTGCTAAATGATGTAGAAGATTCTCTAGTAGAAGCTATGAAAGAGACCAGATGATTTCTTTCCTTGGCAGCTTAAAAGGCAGAGGGACATGGAATCACAGGTGGAACTAAAACTCTTGGCTGGCAGCTCTCTTCAATATTTGAAGGTTGTCATAGATCAAAGAGGTAATATTTGCTTGCTTTTCTACTTCTAAAAAGGGACAACAAGAACCAGTCAACTTGATAAGAGTGTGACAGATTCCCACTCAAGTTAAGGAAGAATTTTTTCAATGTTTTCCATTTGTAGAGGAAATACAAGAAGATCTGAAGAAAATTCAAAACACAAAGAAAAATAGTAACTCTTCCTAATCCCATAATCTAAAAATACATTAATATTTCAGGATATTTCTTCCTGTCATTTTTCAATGAGTATGTATGATTAAATAATTGAGATCATACTGTACATAAAATATTGCATGCTCTTTTCTCACTCAACATCATATCATCTTATAAGCATTTTTTTCCAGCTCATTAAAAGCTCTTCATAAACATAATTTAATGGCTACATAATATTCAATTGTATGACTACATCACAATTTATTTAAGTAATGCCCTATTTTGGGACATTTATGTTGTACATAATTTTGGGCTATTATAAAGTAATGTTTCAATGAAAATCTCTTGCGCATAAATCTTGTTGCATAGTTTTTTGAATTTTATAGGCTAGATTTTTAGGAGTTGAATTACTTAATAAAAAGTGTGATTATCTTTAAGACATTGATACATATTGCCATTTTCCCTTCATGAAATTTGTACTAATTAACCTCTGCCTCCTCACTTTTTTCCCCTTGGTATTCAAGACGCCGCATGCAGGGGAAGGGAGGGAAAAACAGAATGGGAAGAAATCAGAAAAGGAGACAAACCATGAGAGACTCTTAACTATGGAAAAGGAACACGGTTGCTGGAAGGGAGTGGAGGCAGGTGACAGGCGAGTGGGTGATGGGAATTAAGGAGGGCATGTGATGTGAAGAGCCCTGGGTATATATGCAACTGATGAACTCTTGAATTCTACATCTGAAACTAATGATGTTCTATATGTTGGCTAATTGAATTTAATTTTAAAAAGACTCTTCATACTTCTGTTTTTATTTTTCCTTCTTCACTGATTATTCCTTCTCAATCCATTTTGCTTGACATTTCTTTTCTGTTTGGCCCCTAAATATCAGAGGGTAACAGGACTCTATCTGGCCCTCCTCTCTCTTTGCTATTAATATACTTTCCCTACATTAATTAAAACAGTCCCCTTGGTTTTGAAAACCAAATAAAACTCCCCAATTTATATCTCCACCATGACCTTTTCCTGCAACTTGAACCTAGTATATACAATTGCTTGGATATATCAACCTCGACACATGCAAACTCCCGATTTTCCTCCCAACCCACTCCAATCTGCCTCTTCATAAGCCTTTCTCATCTCAGCTATTGGAAATCCCATCCATTCAGTTGTTCCTAAAGGGAGTTTTCATTGAGCCTTTCCTCTTCTTCATCTACCAAATCAAATCTGCCAGCAGCTCCTACCAACCTTCTCTCCAAAACCATTCCTAATCTGATTCCCTCTGACCCTATTTCCCCAACCTCATCCAACTTACTATAGTCTTTTGCCTCCTTGGAGATCTCACTTTCTAAATGAAGTCACCATTTCCAATCTTGCTATGCCTACATTTCATTGTCCACTTAATAGCCACTTTTTTCATTTATGCATTCTGCCAACAAATATTTTTGAGCATCTGCTACATACTGGGTACTCTTGTAGGCACTGGGATATAACAGGAAATAAAGTGTCAACCTCAAGGGACTTATATCAAATTGAGTAGTACAGAGGATAAAAAAAAATGTAGGAATTATTTATTTTTTAAAAGATTTTATTTATTTGAGAGAGAAAGTAAGTGGGGGAGGGGTAGAAGAAGAGGGAGAAGGAGAATCCTAAGCAGACTCCACACTGAGCACTGAGACAGGGCTCAATTTCATGACCCTAAGATCATGACCTGGGCTGAAATCAAGAGTCAGATGCATAACTGACTGAGCTACCTGGCACCCCAACAAAATGTAGAATTTAAAAGGAAAGTTTGGGAGTGGACCAAATTGCTACTTCACCTTGGGTAGTCAGGAAAAGTCCTTCTAATGAGACATTTTCACAGAGACCAGAGAGGAAAGAGAGAATGTGCCATATACACATCTTGGGGGATGATATTACTGGCAGAATATATACTGATTGCAAAGGCAGGAACAAATGTGGAATATTCAAGGGACATGCACATTACAGATCTTTATGTTGATATGGGATGGTTCAACCCTGCTCAGGGTAAAGTCTACCACATCCCACAGAGTGTGTAATAAACAGGCTTTACTGGGGAATCTTACAAGTGAGAGATCCACGGGATTAGATGAGGCACACAACCCCTGCCCCGCATTCCATGGAAAGGTGTGTTGGGCTCGGGCACACAGTGGGTTTGTGCCCCAATGGAAGGACCTAATTTCCTGTGAGAATGACCTTCTCGGTAGGTAATAAACACCGCTTGGAGTCAGGCAGGTAGGGTTTAGGTGCCAGGTTTTTATGGAAGTTTTTGGTTTCACGACAATTTGTAGCCCTTCCTGCCAGGAAAAGGAAGCCATTATTCCCACAAGAAGCTAAGTTTTGGGACAGCCCCTCCTGCCAGAACCAAGGTAGTCCCAATTACCTCATTGTCCAAGTAGCCCCAAATGAGCATCTATGCCATTTTTGAACTCCTACTTATTAAACCATATCAAAGAACAGCAAGGAGGCCAGTGGTTTTGGAGCAGGAAGGGGGAGGAGGAGAGGAAAGTGAGGGAGAGATGAGAAGAGAATGACAGTGGGAGGGGTGGAGGGGATTCTTGAGATTGCAAGCCACTGCAAAGATTCTGTGCCCCTATGTGAGGCCTTTATTCTTGTCACTATGGACAACATGTCAACATTCCACTCCAGGGCTTCTCACAAATGACGTTAATCTCTCCTGAATCATCAGTTCTCCCTTTCTCTCTTTCTCTCTCTACCGGATCATGCAAACATGCAATTATTCTCCAGTTTCCAAAATCCCTCCTTTGACTCCAGACCTCCTGTCTCCGTCAGCAACATGCCCTGAAAAGTGTAATGGACTGAAACTCTCACTACCCCATGCTTTCTGGCTTCTGGTTAAGTATGCCCATGGGGAGAGGGTTGCCAGATTTAACACCAACAATAAAATACAAGACACCCAGTTGGAATTTTAGATAAACAAGAAATATTTTTTTTTAGTAGAAGTATATTTAAGTATCGCACTTATACTAAAAAGAATTCACGGTTTATCTGAAATTCAAATTTAACAGGGTGCCCTATATTTTAACTGGCAACCCTGCATGGAAGTCAGTGAGGAGATTGGAGGGTAGGGAGGAGAAAGGGGGTATTCTGTCCCCCACCACTCCAACAGTGTAGTTGTTTCTGGGGTCCTCTGCCTGATCCCTCAACCCCGTCAGGCAGCCCATCTCCCAGGGCTGCAGTGCTCAGGGTTACTGTAACAGTTCCCAGTCCTGCCGCTTCAGAGCCAGAGAGGGTCAAACTTCCTGTTCCTGCTAATTACTGGGCCCCCCCCATACCTGTATTTCCACGAATGCTGCCCCTTCCACGAATGCTGCCCATACCTCTGTGAATCATCTTTCTTAATCTTTCTTCAGTTTCCCACTTTGAGTACCCTGTCCTCCACTGGCACGGTTATCCACACCTGTTTATTTCCCCTGACTTGGGCATTTCTTTCTCTGGGCCAAGATGGTGACTTGTGTACTGCACTCAGCACTAGTACACATTTGAAGTATGTGTTGACTAGTTGAATATAATTCCTTCATTCACATGGATTTATTGGGTCAGTGGTTCTCATGGTGTGGTCCTTGGACTTTCGCTAATTTAAGAATCATCATGTGGGAACTCCTTAGAACTACAAATTCTCAGATCCATGCTGGGCCTATCAAATCAGAGATTCTGGAGGTGGGCTCAGGAATCTTTGTTTCAACAAACACTCCAGGGCATTCTAATATCTGCTAAATTTGAGAATCATGAGGGTAAGAAATGGGAATATTGTATTGAACAAAATGACAAGGTCCGCAGATTCATGGTAATTATCAGTATGTCAGACACATTTGCACGCATTTATCTTAACTAACTTTAATAGACTGCATCTAATTATAGTTTGCCTACTTATACTTGTGAATGTTTCCCCTCTGTGATTCATAGTCTGGGCTTGCCCTCTGTATGAAATCCCTGGAAAATTTCCAACAGACCCTTTCTGAATCTAACTTGATGTAAACTGAGCTTTGCCAGTTTAGAGAAGCTGAATTCTCCACCTCCAACTAAACTTATTGCTAGCAACAGGGGGAACAAAAGATCTGACAGCAAATAATGGAAAATCTGCAGAATCGTCCCATAATCTCATACTGCTTTCACATGTCCTACTTGATATTAAAAATCAAAAGTAAAAACCTGAATCAGGTGTAAAACATGTTTGTGATTATATAACCCTAAAAACAAAACTCCATTTTACATATAAACCTAAGATATTTTTGCACCATTTATTATGCTCTCTATTTACCAGGATTGCAACTATTATGCAAGTTGAGGGCACGTGGTACTCTGATGTGTTCTTGTCTCAAGTGCTGTTCATCATTTCCAAAAATCATACCACCAATGGATGTCTGAGTTGCCAACACAACACATCTTTATCAGTCACATTTGTGGCTACCGTATTCACTGTGATTCTACAAATAGGAAAAAATATCTGACTGTATTATGTCTTCTAGCACAGTATGTCTCAGACTCATGAGTTTCCTGGGGATGGTGTTACAACCAGATTCTCACTCAGTAAGTTTGGGCTGGAACCTGAGATTCTGCTTTTCTAACAAGCTCCCAGCTAGTATTATTGATGCTGTTGGCCCATGGACCACACTTGAGTAGTGAGTTTCTAATGTAACTGTACCCCACCACTTGTATATTGAAATATATATTATTTCACTATTAACACCTTTCATTTCTCTTTTATGTTGTAATGAGGGCATTAAATCAATTAAATATGTAGGTTAATTTAATTCTTTATGGATTTCATTTCACAATAATAAAGCAAACAATACAAAAACTCAATATATTTTTTTAAAGGGGTGCAAAATCTTATAGAGCTGAGAATATTAGTCCAAACTTTCAAGGTCATCAAGTATCTTTGAGATGTGGGTGACTTAGAGATAAGAGACCTAAACCAGTCTCTGCATGGGACTTGTCCTAGAAAGAAAGGTAAGGAATGGGCATGTCTCAATTCAAACCAAGCAAACTCAAAGAAAGCTTTTCTGGGGATTTGGGGGAAAGAAGCTTCCTCATTTTTATGAGAGTGGATCTAGGATGAGAGCATTTTTCTCACTTCCTCTGGAGATTGTGGAGAAAAGGGCTAAGGTCTGGAACTGTTAAAGCTGTTTCACTACCAGTGAGAAGACAAAGCTAGCATGTGGTGTGGGAAGAGGAGAGAACAGGCAAGTACAGACAAATGGCGCCAAGCCTCTGGATTATGTCTATCTTGAAGCCCATCGATTTGTCATTGTATGTGGTGTTTGAGCCAATAAAATGTTCTTTAAGTCATTAGGAGGTAAGTTCTCTGTGCTGATAAGACATCAAAGTGGAGTGTCAAGAAGATGGAAACCAGGGGAGTTATCTGGGCTTAGAGATTCACATTTGGGGGACAGCAATGCAAAGATCGTTTTTAAATCCATAGGACAGAATAAACTCACTTAAGAAGAGACAATTGCTAGAGAACAGAAGAGGCTTAGGATTCAAACCCAAGGAACTAAAAACTTGAGACTCTGGATGGACGATGATAGACACAGAGTGGCCAGCAATGAGCCAGGAGAACCAGCAGACTACTGCCATTGCTAGCAAGGAAAACTCTTATGAGGGCACTTGGTATTCTAAGCTTTCGCCAATACAGTGTGATGTTTGGTTTCATTTTCTCCCCACCACTCTTTATAACATCTTCCCTAGACTCAACACTTGCCAAAGCTCTCATGCAAATGGGAATTGTTTTCATGTAAAAATCGATTAATATGCATGAAATGGATTATTTTAGTGTTTGAATTATATCCCCCCAAAACACATTTTAGAACTCTACAAAACAGTGTGAATACAAATTCCTCTTTCTTTCTCTCACATGGGGAAGTCCCTGTTGAAAACAACAACAAACGTGTGTAGTACATTTCTAGAATTCACTAAGTCTGTGTGCAGGGTGGTGGCTCCTTTTCAGTACACAAGTATGGAAAGGTGATTGGACACAGAACGGGGGGGGGGCATGCGAAGCTCGAGGAGCCTCCTCTGTACTTCTCTAGAGAAAAAGAGAAGAGGTAGAGGAGCATGACAGACAGGGAGGGTGGAAACAGCAACTGGCAATTGCTAAGAAGAAGATGAAGGTGAAAATCCTTAAGAAACGTTGAGTCCCTTTTTAGTCCACTATATCCTGAATAGAAACGCCCTGTTTAACATTTGTTTGATTTCTAAAAATCACCTCCCAAAGTAGTTCATCTTTGACATGTCGCTGTCTCACCAAGACTTGTATTGTTTACTTGGACTATCATTCTCTCTTATGTCCTGGCAATTTCTCTGGGAGCCTCACTCTGTCCCCAGTGACACAACAATTGTGCCCTTCCCCATACTACTTCCTTCCCCACTTGTTTCAGATATGTGCCTTCAACCCTGAACATTCCATCACAAAAAGGTGACGTACTTTGTATCATGTCCCATTCAACCAAATAGATTTCCAATAGCCTGCTATCTACACACACACACACACACACACACACACACCTCACATTGCTCCTAAACAATCAACAATTTGTTCTAGAAAGGAACTAGACTTCATACCAAACACATCACTGAAATTGTTTTCCCATGACTCTTTTGTGGTATTTTTAAAGCAGCAATTGTGAACTTGTGGTTCCTTAGCTGTATTTAGTTGGCAGTCATGTTTTATTTGTCCCATAAATTGTTTTTGAAAATATGTATTTTAAAACTTAGGACATTTTAACATAAAAATCCAGGCTGTTTGTTTTCCTTGCAAACTCAAAAGATCTGGCAACCATGTGGGTTCCATTCTCACATGGTAATAATTGGACATACTCTGTGGTTCACCATAGTCCTCACCATTCCCTAATGTCTCCATGACCTAAAGGTCATGTGACATATGGCATTTAGCATGATGCTTGTATCATGTCTTCTCTTTTTGTAGAGAAATAGTTCTCTGTATTTACATCTCTATCAAAAGTGGTAAACAAAGGACCACATGTTTAAAGAAAAATAGGCTTGGATTGCTTTTTTTTTTTTTTTTTTTTTTTTTTTTTGGTAGCAGTGAAAACCATCCCATTGTGTTTTAAAGCAAATGCAGTGCTATTTTACTTGGGTTTTTTTAATCACCTCAATGTCCTTTTGTATAGTGTCTATATATGAGATGCTGCCTTTCAGCACTGTCTCCAATTAGTACAAAGGAGCCATAAAATTCCTCAAAACAAAACATTTCATTAACTTAAATATTAAATATGTTGTTTAATGCATTTTCAACATGTGGGTAAAAACAAGTTGGGGTGGTCATGAAATTAAATAATAATACACCAGATTATCCCTGGGACAGCTCAGAACCAAGGACTTCTGAGAATAGACAATCTTATGTCATCACTTCACAACTGTGTACCTCAATATGCTCATAATTTAAATTCTGAGGATATAAGAAATGTGAATCTGCTTACTCTTATGGAGAAAAGAAACTCTACAACTGTGAAGTATTCTAATGGAATAGGAATGGGTTTCTTTTTTTATAACAATAAATCTAAACCTTTACTTGTATTTAAAGTGGTGTTTTGAAAATTGGAAAAAAGCACTGAAATTAAAAAAAAAAAAGAACCTGGTGAACATACTTGTCTTTAATTTCTTTGCAATCCAAGACCTCAGTTTAAAAGAAAAAAAATTAAGAAAGAAAAAATGAGAAAGTAATTGCTATGTTTCATTAGGAATTTTAGTAGCAATTCTTCTGTTCAAAGCTTATTCATTTGAATTAAGATTACGAAGAGCACATTACTTCTTATGGTGGCATGTGACAGTTATCTCTCTAAAAGAATGATCTCATTCAGGCACATGCTTTCCATTAAATATTTGTTTGTATATTGGCTTTCTGTTGTTCCTTTTAGTCTCCTCAAATCTCCTCTAGGAGAAGGAGGGGTATCAATTATACAAAAGGGTATATTGCAACTTTTTTCTAAGTGGGAATGGAGGGATGCAGGGAAGGAAACTAAGATTTGAGTCCTTGTGAAGTGAAAGAAATTCCGTCACATACTCTCATATCATTTGTTTAACTCTTCCAACTCATTGAACAATCATGTGAAGTCAGTATTATCCTGGCTTTTTTATATGAAGAGGAACCTTGCTTTTCAACACACAATGAATATTTAGGGGAGATAAGAGCAACTCCAGGGTCATGTGGACTTCAATTTCCCTACTTTCCACTTCATAGAAATAAAACCCAGAAACAGAACATTGACACTTGCCTTCTGGCACAGTGAATGTGGACCTGGAAAACAAGGGCAGAAAGAAAGGAAGATGCAGACCCGGGCAGGTAAGGAAAAAGGGGAAATGGATTCAGCCCGTAATTCACCTTTCATGAGTACAGAAACAGTTCTGTGTTATTTAAGATGTTCAATCTGTAATTTGTTTTCGGATCTTAAACTAGGAAAATTCTGAAAGAGCCCAGTTTAATAAAGGATCCCAACAGGGAGAATTTCAAGGGGCTGGGAGTTGAAATAGCCTTAAAAAATTAACCTCAAGGGTCTGGCCTGATGCTGTCCTGGCCGTGGGGCCTCCTGAGGGCAGAGGGTCCAAGAGGAGGGCAGGATTCTCTGCAAAACGGGTAAAAGGGACTAGTTCTCCCCCTCCTTGCAAAGCAGTGGTTCTCAAGCTTGTCTGCACCTTCGAATCACCGGGGAGACTTGAAAAAATTCTTGAGACCCTATCCCCATGAAATCCCGATTGAATTGGGCTAGAAGGTGGCTTGGCTATGTGGGGTCTTTAAAAAAGCCTTGCTGGTGATTCTAATGTACAGCCAGGACTGAGACCTGCTCAGAAAGGAAGAATATCTTCACTACGTATGGCCCTCCTCAGCCAAAGAGGCCTGTGTCCTGGCTGTGGAAGGTGACTGACAGTAAATCACACCCAAGAATACCTTTGCTTCCCAGTGAGATCTAAAAATACAGAAAATCAGTGAACAGTCATCAGTAATTCTCAGCCCACTAGGGATCTATGTCTCCTCTGGGACTCCCTGGAGATGTGACTGCACAATCTTCTCACCTGGGGGCAGAGTCTTGCATCTCAGAGTGTGGTCCTGGGTCCACAGCAGCATCAGCATCACCTGGAAGCTGGTTTGGGGGATGCTGAGTCTCAGGCTCTGCCCAGACTTACTACACGAGATTGGGTATTTCAACAAGACCCCAGGACATAAAGATGTATGTTGCAGTTTGAGAGGCATTGTTGTTAGAAAAATAACATGTATTCATTAATTTTTTGGTAAATTATTTAAATTTAGCTATTAAAACTGACATGCATCCACACAGTACAGTAGGAATAAATATTTTAAAATCAGGACAGGAAAAAAATACCTATTAGAAGAGGATATTAAGAATAGGAGCATAGATAATTAAATCATAAGGAACCTTTGAGTGAAATTGTTAAGCACAAATTTGAATTTAAATTTCCTAGACTCCAAAGAGGAAAATATATAGTTCATATTACCCAAGGGCAGCTGGAATTGTTTTTCACAGTGCTTCAAAGGGCACCAAGTTTTGGTGAAAAGTATCTTTAATAAGCACCAACGTGAAGTCAAAGACATTCTGCTCATGCCACTTTCTAAATGTCTTCAGAAGACAAGTTACCTAACATCACCAGCTCTTAGCCTCATCATTTCCAAGACGGGCATAATACTTTCAATCCTACCAGATTATTTTGAAGACTAATTGCAGACAGTATGATATGTCCCACTTCTTTAGGCTCAGAGTGAATTCACACTTTGGTTTTGATTCCAATAAAGTCAGTCAAAGTCTACTCTTACTACCTGAATCACAGCGTTCCATTTTGAGGAAAAAAAGGCATGGGTCTTACCCTAACAGGTATCAAATCTTACTGAAATCTATAATCATTAGAAGAATATTATGTTGGTTCAGAGACAGAGACATAGATTAATGGATTATGAAAGTGACAAAAAGCAGACCTATAGGTGTATCAGAACTTGAAATAGAACACAGGAGGCATTATAAAGCAGTAGAGGAGATGATGTTCTTTTCCATAAATGATAGTTTGACATGTGGAAATTCTATATCACACATTTTACAAAAATAAATTCTAACTGAGTTTAACAATTAAATGGGAGAATGTGAGAAATTAGAAATTAATCAAACTCTCTCTCATCTCTCTTTCTAGAGAAAGAGGAATCTCATATCTCTCTCCCTAGAGAGAGATGATAGATAGATAGATAGATAGATAGATGGATAGATAGATGGTAGATGTAGAGAAAGAGGAAGAAAAAAATTAAAACAAATGAACAAGATCTTGTTCTGAATCAAATGGATAACTTTAAAAAGTTAATGTTGGGTGAAATTGAAGACAGAAACATAAATATGTTAACATTTATGTAAATTTTAAACACATCACTACTTTATATCATTTATGGACACACACATGTATAGCAACAGAAAAACATGGCTAAGCAGTTTTGTACCACCTGTAGAAGAGAAGGAAGGAGGAAGCAGAGAAGAAGGGAAGGGAACAAACATGGGATCAAAATGGACTTGAGCTGTCTGAGTAATTTTTTGGTTTTTAATTTGAAGTAAATACGCTACAACCTCAATGCTTGTTAAATCTGGGTATTGGATATGTAATTATTTATTTTATTCTCTAAACTTTTGTGTAGTTGAAATTGTTCTTAGTTTTGTTTTATTTTTACAGTTCTCTTCCAAGGCCTCATATTCTTGGTAAGTCCAAGAACTTTGGAGACTTATCTCTTTCCAAGACCATGTGAGTAACTTAGCTCAGGAAGAGGAAGCTGGTAATTGTGTTCCTTCCCAGAGGGGTTCCATGGGAGAGGTGACAAAGCTGCAGGCATGTGGTGTCTCTGACGAGCCATCAGGCCGATTCCGTGTCATTCTCTCTAGAGCCCAAGGCCTGGCAGCTGAGAAACTCAGGCTGTGCTTCTGTGCAGTCATCCCCCCACCCCCCACAGCTTCTTCCACCACCCGGCATGGGCCACGTGCATGCACAGGGGAATGAGCCCCAAGCTGCAGAGAAAGAACAAGTGTCAGACCCCACAGCTCACATCTCCCCTGCTCCTGGGCACAGCTTGGCCAGTCTACATACCCTGGCACAGCCCATCCCCAGCATAGGCCCAACTGTTCCCCAGGGGTGTCCTGGTAGGAAGGCGGGTCTTCTCGTCTGTCTGTCCATCTCTGTATCTTAGTATGGGCCCAGCTCTCTGTCCTTTCTTCTGTCCCTCCCTCCATGTCTATCTGGAAACCCCAACCACAGTGGAAGCCTCTGTGTCCCAAGTCCTATCTCAAGAGCTGGCCTCCTTTCTGTGTCCCCTAAAAGGTGACATCTCCTCCAGGAAAAATCCCAGGAGGGTAGAGTTTGCTAAATAAGAAATCTAAGGTACACTTGCTTAATAATTGTGAAAGCATTCATTACATGTGAAGACAAAACCCAGAACCACAGAGCTGGTTTCATTCAGCCATCAGTGGGCTCCACAGGACCGTTTCAGGGGCCCTGACCTCTAGTCCTTCTATTTATGCAGACTTTCTCACCTGGAGCTACAAGGACTTAGGAATCCTCATAGAAGGAATTGGACTGGCTCACTGACAGCTTGGTGATATGCTCAGAAAGTACTTTCTCTGGCCACTGCCTCTGTCACTCAACAATGATCTAGATGGTTCTTCCCTCAGACTCAGTCCTTTGAGTCTGGGAAGCAAGCCAGTCCCTTCTTAGTGCCTGGTGCTGGCCCTAGAGATCAGTGTAGTTCTGTGATGAAATGGAGGTTTCTGGGGCTTTTGCCCGGTGACACCTTTGTCATTTGTCTAATCTGTTCCTCTCTTCCTTATTCATCTTTCCCAAGGCATGCCCACTTTAGTTTTATGATTGTATTAGCTGCCGTGAGGCCTCTAAGTGGGTACTATGGACCTGAACGTGAAGACTCAGTCCAGCCCTGTTTGTGAATATAAAACTTCTCATTTCTTCTGTCTCAGAGCTTGTGACCACTGTTGAGCCACCTACTGAATTCCCTTTTCTTATTTGATGATTGCCTCTTATTCACAGTTCACTTGCAAAGAGACAGAGCCCTAGTCCTGACCTAGCTCCTTCCCCATCTCAGATTCCCTTGGATGACTTCCCACAGCTAAGCCTCTAGGGTATCATTAGTAAGAACCCTCTCTCCACTGTTTTACAAATGAATAAGATTGTGTACATATAATTATACATGTATACGTTTCTTATCAAAATAATTTTCTTACTCATCTAGATATTTCTGAATATATATCAAGTGCCAAGCACATAAAATCTTACCACTCTTTGTTAACTGGCTAATCAGTATCAATAATATATATGAATGTCAGTGGCATGGTTGAATGTTCATGAGTCCCATATAGATATAGGTGGTAGTATGGTTATTTCTAGTTTTGATAGGAAGATATCTGTATGTGTAACAATGTGGCATATGACTGTACTTATAATCCAATCATTACACACCACTGTGGGTCGAGTAATGTAAAGGCATTCTAAAATGTGATTTGAATGCAGGAAAGACCTTGAGGAATCAGGAGACTGGAACCTGAATTTTACATGAACCCCACCCATTTCAAGTTTGCGTGGTAGACCTGGAAGCTGTTGTGTTCGTCTGATGATTTTAAGCTTGGTTCCCTAAGCCATCGGCCACGCTACTTTGGCGTTACAGCCTAGTGTTACAATTGAGCTTACCCACTTCGGGTATGCATCTGGCTTTGCCACTTTCTACCTGTGTGACCTTAGGCAAGTAAATGAACACTTGTCTATCTCATTTCCTCCTTTGGAAAATGGCGGGAACAACAGACCAACCTCCTAGGTTCATTGTGAGGACAGCCAGTACAAGGAAAATCACTTAGCATAGCATTGGCAAATAGCATTCAATAAATCACTAGGATCATCACCATCACTGAGATTTTCATTTAAAAGGAATAGCTAGTCTTCACTGTATACAGGATTCAGGGGCTCCAAGCCTGGGGGCGGGGCAAAAAATTGATAAAAACAGGGAGGAGTCTCTCTGGTCCCAAATAGTGGGCTGGAGTTCAGGGAAGAGCCCCAAGCCCACTGGAGACCTGGCAAGTTGGGCCAGGAAAGGGGGCAGAAGTCCTGCCTGGAGGAGGAGTCATGGGGAGGGCTTATTGCACATGGAAGACTGCCACCAGGAAGGAAGATGCCCCTCCGCACCATGGGTCATCCCTGACATAGTAGATACCAGCTCTACAGGTGGTAAGACCAATTTCAAGCCTCACTGAATGGTGGCCCTGAGGTTTTCACTCTATTTTCTGCCTTGGCTGTGAACCAGCACTATGCTTTGTTCCAGAGATGGGGGCCAAACTGTAGACAAAACTCTAAAAGTCATAGAATAACATCATGGATAAAATCATATGCCTTGGTGCTAGGTAGGGTCATGGCTAAGCTCTGCCACTTTGTCATGAATGGCTTTTAAATTGTTGCCGTGAGGAGTAGATGAGATAATCTCTCCAAAGTCCTTGGCCTCGTATTTGGCCTATGGCAATGATCATAACCTAGTGGGCTAACTGTTGTCACTATTATTGTTAAGTTAGTCTGGTAATGATGAGGGAGATGAAGATGATGAACACGATGTTGGAGAGAATGCGGGAAGAGGCCAAGGGAGGGGAATAAGGATGAGACCTTCCCCAGTGATGGAAAAAGAGGTAAAGATTTAATCAATTTTTAATCAAGTAAAATGAACCCCCCAAATGGGACATAGTTAGTTCGTCTGGCACAAGCCACCTCTCCCAGACACAGGACTCTCATGGTTCTGAATTAGTTTGTGGGGCACACTTCTTCCCACAACCCCCGAAAGATCTGTTTAGCCGCAATGGGCTAAAAGCCCACATCAGACTCTGCACTCAGGAAACAGAATTTAAAACGCAAGGAGCAAAGGTTTAAATAACAGAGCTGACAGCCGAGAGTTACGTTCCCACACCTTTGGCACTGTGTACAGATCTTTGACATTTCACCAAAGCTAAATGTTCCATCTTTAGAACCTGACTCTTTCTTTACTATTTTTATTGTGTTGCAGCTTAAAAAAAAAAAATTGCCAATTAAGTTAAACTAAACCGTCGCACAATCAGCTTCTATAATTACCAGCAATGCTTTATGATAGGTTCAAGCAAACAGAGGGTTTGATTTTTTTTTTTTTTTTTTTTTTTTGCCAGAGTTGTAGTTTCTTTTTGTAGAAACAATTATCCTGGCAGTGCTTCCCAGCAAAGGGAACACATAGCCCGAAGCCATTGCATATTTCATTTTCAGTCCAGCAGTTTTAGAGTTCTCGCTTTTCCTAGTGACTGTTCAGTGGGAGGAAAAGACAACCAAGGCTCTGGGCAAAGAATGGCATCTCGCAAGGCAGGCGGCGAGGCCACCGGGAGCTGGACAAAAAGAACGCTGCCCCGTTTTGGTGCCGCCAGCTTCCCACATTCACCCACAGGATGGAGTAATGACAGGTTAAGGTCCAGTCCCCCAACAAAATTCATGCATGCCTTCTCCAGCAACAGATGTCACAAGGCATAAGGATACAAAATCTAATGGTATATTTACTAACATTAGCAATGAATGGTGAAAGACACATAATAACTTGCATTGGGAATATATTGGGTTTTAACTCCCATACCATCACCTCCTGGTTGAGTGACCAGTCTCAGATTTCCCAACCGTGAAAATAGGGTTACCAGTAGCATTTAGCTCACAGAGCTATTTTGAAGATTAGGTAAGCTAATGGGTGGACTCATTGATTTAACAAATATTTATTGAGTAGTTACTATGTGTCAGATGCTGTTCTAGGTGCTGGGGATACAACCATGAGCAAAGCAAACAAAACAGGCCAAAGGAATTCAAGGGAAGATTAGCTAAGACACTGCTCAGCACATAATAAGCACAAGAAAAATATTAGCTATTTTTTATGTGATATTATTTCACTTTTACATATGGATTTTATTTTTGTTATTGGTACCTATTATATTTTACACACACCATAGTAGTGTATTTTATTATTACCACATCACATATGGGAAAACTGAAGTTCAGAGAGCCCAAGGAATTTGTACAAGTTCATATAATTAATACGTAGGTCAAGTTTCAAACCTGAGTTTATGGGACTTGGGTCCATGTACTTCCAACTCAGAGCACAGTGTTGATTTTTAATGAGTCCGGGCTCTAAGTCTCTCAGCTACGATCCGCTTGGACTCAACATTTCCCTTGTTTCTAGATCGTGGTATGATGATATGATCCAATTCTTCATCATACATGGTGATCAGAAGCTAAATGTATGCATCATCCTTTACCTGGAGAGAAAATCAGGATAGAAGTAGTGAAGAAAACGTCAGACTCCGGTCGGTAATCCTAAGGAAGAGCATTTCTATAATTACAGTGATTGGACTTTGCTATGGGTTACAGTAAGAGCTAGCATAATCGGTGGTGAATTTCTTGTCCTTGAAATGTTCAAGGAGAAGTCAAAGAAGTATTGAAGGAGAATATAATCCAGGGGATTTATATAACTGTTAGGGAGTTGGTCCAGATTTCCTACTTCCCAACCTGGCTGACCTGAAGAAGCTTTCAAAGACCTTGATAAAAATACAGATTCTCTATGTTCCTTTCCAAAGTTACAGAATATCTGGAGTATTTAGTATTTAGCTCAGAGAACTGTCTTTCTGATTAGGTCAGCTAATTTATTTATTATTTACTTATTAACAAATTTTTATTTAACGAATTTATTTAATGTATTTACTTATATTTATTTAACAAATATTTATCAGTTGTTTAGCAAATATTTATTTATTTAACAAATATTGATTGATTGATTTAACAAATATTTATTGAACATTTACTATGTGCCAGGTCCTGTCTTAGGAGTTGGGGATATAACAATGAACAAAACAGTCCTTCACCTAAATGAGCTTAGAGGAAGATGTCCAGTGCAGATCTCAGCACATAGTAAACATGTAATGAATATTAGCTTTATTTATTTATTTATTTATTTATTTATTTATTTATTTATATGAATATTAGCATTATTTAGTTAAATAGATTCATTAGACATCTCTGGTCTTCTAACGTAGTCTGTCCTTAGATATTCTGAACTGAAGGATCAGCTCTGGGGTGTGACCCTTTTGGGTCTTAGGAATGGTACCTAGCACAAAAACTCTCCAAGTGTTTCTTGACTGGGTGATGAAAACACCCCACCAGTGTTTCTTCATCTGCATCCCTGAGTTGTAGAGAAGCTGAAGACAAAAGCATGAACGGGAGCTTTCTGGGAGCACCACAGACTTCTAGTTTCTGGACTCCTGGGGGGCAGGATCCACCTCTGTTCCTGCTTTGTCCCCACAGTTTCTAGGAAACCTCCTAGTGCAAAACTGGTTATCAAAGAAGTTTATTTAGAGAATGGATAAATAAATTAGGGCAGTGTTTTCTCACCTGCCAAATCATAAGGTTCATCCAGAACCCTTTAAAATACTGATTCTTGTTACCCACCGCAGGTCGACCAAGTCAGAATTTCAAGGTGAGAGGTCTCTAGGAATCAGTATCTTCAGCAACTGGCCTCTTGGAGGACCCGTGATGTCAGGAATGTTAGGGATACACTGATGTAAGCTGAAATTCCCTGGGTTGGCTGGACTTGAGAACGCTCTCAAGTGGGTTGACCATCAGGGACACTGGTTTGGAAACCAATTCCCATGCTGGGTTTTTCCCGCTCATTTCGGAAGCTGCCATCCATGTGGAGACCAGGAGTGACAGTGGCTCATGCTGAATTAGGCACTTGAGGTTAATTCACCTTGTTTTTCTGTCTCTTTCTCCTCTGTGCTAAGCACCTATTTTAGAAGAATTTCCAAAGAGGCCTCTGAAATGCTCATTTTAAGAAAGGGAGAGAAGCTGTAAGAAATGCACCTTCTTTTTTTTTCCGCTAAAATCAAAACCTGCATTTTCTCCTTCTCCCACTGATTAGAATCTCAGCATTCCACCAAGACAATCTCCAAAAAAGGAAAAGCAAATGAGCAGGGCTGTTTCTGAGAATATGAAATACTTTACAATTAAATAAGGTACGGTCAGGCTTGGGGCTGATCACCGGTGATGGGTAGGATTCTGCGAGGATGCAAATGAATTCAGCGCGGGACAACGTTCCAAATGGCTCCTACAAGCTTTCCCTTTATTATTTTTATTTGGTTATGTGCTGACTCTCATCCAGAATTGCACTTAATGCCCTAGTCTGAAGTTGTTGAAATGGCCCCCCATGGCATAGTGTGACAGTCAAAGGATATTGCCTTTGGAAGCTGCTAATGGTCCATGAAAAGGAAACAGCAGCAAACAGGAAAGCAATGCTCCAAAATAATGTCAGATAAAAATATTCACGTCTTCGTTTTCATGTCCATTTATTGAGAGAGAGGCATGATCCCAGGGAAGGCAAGCATTTCCAAAACAGGCAAAGGTAGAAAGAATGCAGGCACCCAAGGTTTAAAATACACCCACATTCACACATACATTTTTCTACAGTTCATAATTAAAAGACAGAATTTACATTTGGAAGCCTAATTGAGCGCCAGACTGAGCACAGAAGGGAAAGAGCTCTGGGGCTATCATGGTAAGAATGGTGGTCAGCTGTGGGCAGGATCCTTAATTCCTTTATCTAACCCATCTGCACGGGCACTTAGGATACACCAGGCCATGTGCTAGGAGCTGGGGATGGGGAAGTGAGTAAAGTGGGTCCCCCACCTCCAGAAGGAGCCCCCATTGGTGGGGAAGAGAAGCTGAACACACATCTTCTGGTAACTTGACAGGTCAAAACAAAATACCGGAGGGGCCCAGTAGCATTCAGAATTCAAGGAAGAGCTGGTATTGAAAGTTGTACATTGCCAAGAAAAGGTGAAGAGAGGTTTTGGGTAGGGAGAGTGGAGAGTGGTAAGAATGTTCTAGGCTGAGGGAAAGTTAGGTGCAAAGACACAGCATGGATAAGGGGTTGATGAGTGGATAGAGTTTTGAGATGTTCAATGTGGAAGAAGCAAGGGGTGCTCATGGAAAGAAGGTCCAGTAAAGCTAAGGCAGGGAGAAGGGGGAGATGGGCAGCAGAGACACTTAGAGAGAACTCGTCAGACGCTGTACAAGTCTACAAGCACAAACAGCCAGCGAACCCTTCACTAATGATGAGGGCACCCACATACTCTCCTCTTGCTCTTAGGGAGTGTTCGGCTTTGGTCTTGAGTGAGAGTATGTGAGAAAACATGTATTACCTTTTGGCTTCTAGAATGTGACCTCCATTACATTTGCCTCCCACCAACACTCTCAAAAGGAGGATGGGAAGACATTCCAGCCAGAAACAATTTCTTACTAGAAGAGAATAAAAAGTAATCAACATCATCATTCGAAACTCAGTTATGTGGCAATTTTATCGTCCATAACAGCAGACATATATTAAATACTTAATATGTACCAGATTCTACTGTGATTTTTAATGTCTTATTTTATTAAATCCCTCCAGTCACATTATAAGAGAAGTACCTCTTTTCTTCTTGTTGTATAGGTTGAGGAAATTGAGTCACAGAGAAATTATAAGCCCAGACCTCACAGCTAGTCCATCTGATCCAAAGGACTTCAGAACATGGTCTTCAGCCGGGATAGAGAAGAGAAATAAATGGCAAGAGAGCCTAAAAATATTCTGAGAGGCTGAGGTAAATCAGTATATATTTATGTTAATTAACAAAACTTATTCATTAAACCCCTTCCCTTCTTCTTCCTCCCACCATCCCCACACATGATTTATATGACTTGAGTATGTTCTGAAGTACAGTTATTTTGGTAAGGATTACAAGACATTTTGGCATCAATTCAGAAATGTCATGATTTATTAAAGATTAATGGATAGAGGGATGAAAGACCTGAGTCTTAGTCTTAGTTCTGTTACTAATTAACTATATAATTTTGTCAAACCAATTGCTTTCCTTTTCTGGATTCAGTTTCCCCACCTGTGAAGTGCATTGAGGTGAGAAGCTACTGAGGTTTCCTGGAAGGTTAGTTAAGGAGGAAGATGTTAGTCAAGACAGAAGCCAGGACCCAAGACCACAATCAGTGGTTCCATGTTCATGCCTCTTAGATAATCACAAATATTCTTTCTCCATTCTCCTTTTAGACTCTAGTTGAGATGAGTCAGTATACATATTTAAGAAGACTCAAAAATTTATTGGCTGATCACTGAATATGCTTTTATAGATATGGTAGACTTATTCCAGGTTACATTTGCATGAGATTAACTAATTTGAACGAATCTAAACTTGTACTGTCCAATATGAGAGCCACTAGCCACATGTGGCTACAAGCTCTTGAAATGTGCTTGGTGACGATGGGCTGAAAATATAAACACCCATCAGAGTTTAAAGACTTAGTTGGGGAAAAAAAAATGTAAACTATCTCAACAATTTTTACAGTGATTACAGATTGAATTTCCAGTTCTCAAGAAACAAAATATACATTCAATAAATCAATAAACAGAAGTAATTGAGGGGTGGTATACAGGGGCATTCATGCACACACAGTTCAGAGGGTTGAAAATAACAAAAGCCTTTACAGTCTTCAGTGGATGAACATTAGTAAATATAAAAATGTCTTCAAATTAAATTTAAATGTGCATCTTACCGACCTAGTGTCTTAGTCTGCCCATGATCCCATAACAAAGCACCACAGACCGGGTGGCTTAAAAAACAGAAATTCATTTCTCACCGTTCAGGGGGCTACAGGTCTGAGATCAAGATGTTGACAATTCCATTCCTGCAAAGGGTTTGCTTCCTGGTTTGTAGCTGGCCATGTTCTTGCTACATCTTCACATGACCTTTCCTTTGTACACACACACATACACACATGGAGATCCTCCTCTTTTACAAGAATAGCAGTCCCATTGGGTTAGGGCCCTGCCTTTATACCCTCATTGACCCTTAATTACTTTCCAAAGATCCCATCTCTAAATATGATCCCATTGTAGGTTAGGGCTTCAGCAGGAATCTTCGGCCGGAAAACAATTCAGTCCATAACACTCAATGTGGCTATCCTTTGTTGGAAGGTGTAGGATAATTCACTTCGTAAGCACCTACATTGTTGCCTAGAAATAAAATATTTTAATTTTCCAGGGTAACCATAACTTGGCAGTTTCAATCTTGAGAATTTTTTCATCTCCTCTTCTTCCCAATACAACAACAACAATAATAAAATAATAATAATAACATTTAGGAGGAAAAATATTACCCTAAGAGACAGCCATGTTTACTGTGTAGTGATTTCCCAACAGAAATTAATTCCAAGCAAATTTACATTCTACATTTAAAGAAGGTATAAATAATTCATATTTTCATATCATCAGCACTGTGCATTTCCTACACCAGGGTACCTGTAATTTTTTCAGCTTATCTGTTCTAAATTTTGGTTCCATAGCTCATTATCACATTGTTTGTGCTTCTGTTCCAAGGTGGTAATTTAATAGCCTTCCATAGAATTATGTTCAATTAAAATGTTTTCGGTTTTAACATTCAAAACCTTTTTAGTTTTTAATTTAATTGCTGTAACTTCGTTTGTATGTATCATTGACATACCTTATTTGCTCACTGCACTCACACAAATACCAAACCTTCCGACTACAGGAAACCTTGGACACCTAGGAGTGTGTCCAGCATCTTCTCCCTCTGCACCATGTGATTCATTCATACCAGCCTCTTGGAAGGGACTGATTCAGCAACATTTTCCGTCTAACATCTTCAGCATTTTGATTCTACAGTCTCTTTAATGGGCTGCACAGTGCAGAAAACGGAGTTGAATTTTTTTTTAACTCCTGTTGCTTTTCTGAAAAGCCCAAGAAGCCTATTTATATCACAGTGCTACATTCAGCATCAGTCTGCATGTTACATATTCATGGAATAGATCTAGATAGATTTACAAGCAAGAACCCAGGGAATTCCAAGCTGTAAACTGCAGAAACCACACTGACTTCTTCACAAAAGTTTGCAAATTGTAGGTTGTGGTTTTCATTAGGGAAGCTGTCTAAAAGTTGCAAAAGCATTTCATCTACTACCTACAATGCTTTCACTTTAAGGGAAAGTATTTCAAAGAGGACATGACATGCCTCGAGTTATAGAAAAAAAGTCAAGTGGGCTAGAAAAGGTAAGATGTAGAATTTTAAGTCCAATTTCACTTATTGCACCTAAGAAGTGGTGAAAAGTTTAATACTTTCCCTGGTGATCTATGTGTCAAATAACTGTGACAAAAATAATAAAATGATAATTCATGGAAGCAAACAAATCACCTACTGGCCCTCTGGAGGTGGTAAAGCCACTGAACCCTGAGGTCTCCAAGATTACAGCACAAAGTGACTCCTGCAGAGAAGACTCGCTGGCCCAGGATTTCTGCTAATGCCCCAAGAACCTACTAATCACCACTAAGCTGCTTGAATTTTGTCTACCCCTCTTAATGGGTAAATATGAATGAGGAACATGGAGGTCAGACATGTTGTAAGACAATTCTAGGGCAGCTGAAAGGCAAGGGAGGGATGTGATGGGGCTGTGGACTCATGACTTGGGAGTATGAAATACACCTTGCCTATTTACTGAAGGTAGCAAAACCCACAGCACAGGCCTTCTTGATACTGCCATGAACCTTATTACTAATGCAGTGACTTCTGGGAGTCCTGGCTACAATTGCTTGCAGAAGGATGAGTCTTTCTCAGTGGAATGTCTGGGTCAAGTTGCCCACAGGTACTAAGAGCTCCTTTGGTTCTTGCTAAGTTGCCATCTTATTTGAAAGGATCAAAAGCCCACAATTTATGAGGTTATAAATACAGACCTCTGAAAATATGGGGATGGGTGGGCTTAAAGCACTGTAATAATTCCATTTTCTTAATCCAAAAAGGAAAATGACTGTAATTAGGCTGAGTTGTCTGCCAAGTTTCAGCCTGGAGGGACTATTTTGGCCAAGATATAAACCCCTGAGAATAGAGGCTCATAATGGACGCATCAAATCACACTTAACTATGGCAGAACAAGTAGCTGCTTTATAATACGATCACTCAATGATCATGCCTTATGTTAGCATTTTAATTAAAATAAAGAATACTTCCTCCTTTTTACTGTCTATCACCCTCTTCTCAGATATTATTATCGGTTAAGACATTTAGATTAACCAACAAAAAATCTGTGAAGTACAAAAGTAGAAATGAAACCTCACCTTCATCATGTCCCGACTTACAAGATACCTTCATCAAGGCAGACTGGGAGGAAAAGAAAAAAAAATTAGGTAATATAAGCCTCAAGAAAAATTCAGGTTTTGGTGTGTTCATGCCTCAATCTATGCAGTGTGAATCTCAAATTCACTGGGGATATAGAGAATTTAATTTTTAGGGAAGTTGAGTATAGTTTAATTAATTATAGCTACGGAGCACTAACTGGAACCTTAATGACTTGAGAGAATGAATTCACCTCCCAGTGAGACTAACCTCCTCTCAGGGAAAATTTACACAGAGGAAAATCAAAATGATTATTAATTGAAATTACTCAGTGCAGTCAGAAACTGCAGCTACACCACGATTTCATGTCCCATCCAATGGGGACCTCCAAAGCCAAATGGCACCTGGTTTACAGTTCTAAGGTCACAGCTTAGATGAAAGCTTGTAACAGTGGCAAAGCTTAGCCTGAAAGGTAATCACATCTTAGTATCTAAGGGTAATTTCCATGTGTGATGAACAGGGTATTATTCAAAATACTATCATCCAGACATGAGCATAAATCAACCAAGACAGACGCTGGCCATGAACAGACTCTAATAGTCATAGTGGGAGGTACTGGGCAAACATCAGTTATACAGAAGGGGGAATGGGGTTAAAAGGAATCTACCCAGGCTTCGTTAAAGGAGGCTTTATGAAACCAAATGAGACCATGAGCAAAGAGGAAGGAGAAAGATGCTGTCTATCCCCTGACCTGGCACTCTGATGCCTACATCTGTGAAAGAATGAGACATCCCCTCTACTTCTGTGCTGTTGAAATCCTTTGGAAGTTGGCTGGAGGATAAATGCCTGACAAGATCCCTGTCTTGTCTTCCCACATCCACACAGGGGCTGAAAATTCCAGAAAAAAATCCAAGACAAGAAAGGAGCTAGGGGAGGGCCAATGGTGGTATGCTGCATTCAAAACAAAGCACTCCCAGTCAGAGACACAAGCAAGGAGAAACCTAGAAATAGCAATTTTGAAAAAGAGGAATAAAGTTGAGAGACCCCGTGATTTTAAAAGCTATTATAGAACTCTAGAAGACAAGACAATATGGTAATGGTATAACAATAGACATACTGACATATTCCATAACAACAGAATAGAATTGAGAATCTAGAAATGGACCCTCCCATTTATGGTCAATTGATTTTCAACAAAGGTGCAAGACAAATTAATCAGGGAAAGATTAGTCTTTTCAACAAATGGTGCTGGAACAATTGGATATCTGCATGCAAGGGAATGAATTTGGACCCCTAACTCATACCATACACAAAAATTAACTCAAAAGGATCATAAGCTTCATTGTAAGAGCTTCAACTGTAAAACTCTTAGAAAAAAAACATAAAAGTAAATCACTGTCACTTAGGTTAGACAATGGTCTCTTATGCCTTAAGCATTGTCACTTAATGACAAAGCAAAAAAACTTCATCAAAAGGATGAACTTTTGTGCATCAAATGACACCAGAAAGAAATTGAACAGACAACCCATATAATAGGACAAAATATCTTCAAATTATATCTCTGACAAGAAACCTGTGTCCTGAATATGTATACCATATAGAATTCTCACAACTCAACAATAAGAAGTCAAATAACCAAATCAAAAATGTGCAAAGCCTCTGCATAGATAGTTTTCCAAAGAAGAGATATAAATGTCCAATAAATACACAAAGAGATACTCAACATTGTTAGTCATTAGGGAAATGCAATGTAAAAGTACAATGAAATGTCACTTTATACTTGCCAAAGTGACTAAAATAAAGACTGACAATAACAAGTGTTGACAAGAATGTGGAGGAATTAGAACTCTTCTTTTCTGCTGGTGAGAATGTGAAATGGTTCAGCCTCTTTGCAAAACAGTTTGATACTTTCTCAAAAAGTTAAACATAAAGTTATCCTAATACCCAATAATTCCACTCCAAGCTATGTATACTCCTAAGAGAAATGAAACATACTCACACAAAGCTTTCACATGAAAGCTCATGATAGCCCCACAGTGGGCACAAGTCTAATATCCATCAATGGGATGGTAATTTTATGAAATAGATAAATAAAATATAGTGCATTCAAACAATGGGATATTATTCAGCAACAAAATGAATGAAGTACTCCTACATGCTACAACGTGGATGAAACTTGAAAACATTGCACTACGTGAAAGAAGTCAGTTGTAAAGGCCATGTATTATATAATTCTATCTATATGAAATTCCTTAGAATAGGCAAATCCATAGAGACAGAAAGTAGATTATGGTTTCCAGGCACTGGGAAGAGGAAGGGAATGAAGAGTGATGGCTAATGTGAATGGAGTTTCCTTTTGAGGTCATGAACATGTTCTACAACAGATTGTTGTAGCAATGGAAGGACAGTTTCATGAATACACTAAACATCACTAAAGTACACACTTTCAATGCAGGAATTTTATGCTATGTAAGATATGTCTTAATGAAGCTTTAGAAAATAAATACAGGGTTTGAATGGGAAACTTCATGATTTGAGGCAAAGTTGGGTTTTTACATGTGAAAATATGGAACTAGAGTTTCAGATACATAGGAAATTTTAAAATGTACTCTTTAAAATATTAATTGATTATCTACTTCAACTAATCTCAGAAGAGGTCAAAAAAGAGGAATTGGGCAAGACTGTTGCCTGTCCAATATTGATTTTCCCTTTCTAACTGTGTTCATGTTAGTGTGTCCATCAAAAAGTCACAAGTCTTCCTGGAAGAGGGGTGTGTGCAGGAGCTGGCTGGGTCGGACATAGTTCTGGCCAATGAGATGTAAGCAGAGGGCACTGAGGGCTTCTGTGAAGGTATTGCTTTCCTGATACATGGACAGCCTTCTTTCCTTCCCAAGGCCCTTCCCTCATAACTGTTGAATCCAATGCAGCCACCTTGGAGAAAAAAGACCACATTCCAGGGATGGTATAAAAGATCCTGAGTAGCCAATGATATTGTGAAGCTTCTATACCAATTCTGATTTCCCTACATTTAGACTTCTTGTTACACAAAAGAACACAAATAGCTATCTTGTTTAAGCAACTATTATTTAAGTTTTCTGCTACACATTGCTGAGTTTACTCTCCAGCTAACAAAGGTTATGAAACAGTGAGTTTAAGTATTGCAACCAGTTAAATTAGAAATAAGCCTAGGGGTCCCTCCTCTGGGTGGCTCAGTCAGTTATTCCGCCTTTAGCTCAGGCCATGATCCCAGGGTCCCGGGATCGAACCCAGAGTCAGGCTCCCTGCTCATCAGGGAACCTGCTTCTCCCTCGCCCCCAGGGCTTGTGATCTCTCTCTCTCTCTCTATCTCTTTTGTTATCTCTCTCTCTCTCTCAAATAAATTAAATTAAATTAAATTAAATTAAATTAAATTAAAAGAAGGAAGCCTGAAGAACATTTGAAAATCTAGCTAAAACAATGAATATACTGAAAAAATATATATATAAAGGAAGAACTAATAATGTAATGCGTTTTTGTGTATTTCCTTTTAGAGTCATGAACATGTTCTAAAATAGATCTTGGTGATGGGCACATAGCTCTATGAATATGTTGAAAACCAATGAACTGCATGATACAGAATATTGTATTCTGATATAAATCTCAAATATTCATATAAGTCAGGTAACAGGAGTGTGATTAAATATAACAAAAGGAAAAGTTGGGAATTAATAATTACTTCTCTTAAATAATGAGATATTGAAGATTTAATTCAATTTTTGAATCTTATAGGAAAAACAGGTTAAAAATCTTTTTCAACAAACATTAACTAATAGTAGAAATTCTAAGAGAGGAGAAAAAGGAAAGAAACTGTCTACTATATAATGCTAAAAGATAAAAAAGGGGAGAAGCATAATGAGAGGATTAAAATCAATTATAATAATAAATCTAAAAGTCACATTTCAGATTGCTTTAAAAAATCATAATTTTTACTTCCAATAGACATATTGCAGCAGACAAGAGTTAGTTGGTTAATTAGTCAGATATTTCCGACTCATTCTTCTTTATCTTCTACCAGAGACTCTAGAACAGATAAACACTTTCTAGCCTCATTTGCAGCTATGGCTGGTCATGTCATACAGTTCTAGTGAAGGACAGGGAAGTGTGGGGTGTCTGGGAAAGTTTTTATTTTTCACATGGAAGAAACTAACATAATAATGGTGCCATTCTTACACTTTGACTTGGCTTGGAAATTGTTGTGATGTCTAGAGCTGCAGTATCCATCTTGCAAACACGAGGCAACAAAGTAACATGCTAAAAATGGATGGCATATGAAAAGAACCTATGGCCTTAGAGGTCTTAAAAGGCAAAACAAAACAAAATAGAAGAGCAAAAGACACTATTTTTATTTGCTTAAGCTTTGGTTAGTTCTGATTTCTGACTTATGGCTAAAAACATTCTTTGCTGATCTTTACAACATACACAAAATAAAATGACAGAAAAAGCTTTAAATTAATGGAGTGTGTCATAGTAAGCAATAGCAACAAAAAGAACCTGTTTTATGTTAATATAAGAAAGAATGAAAGAAAAAGTCTTGAATAGAGGGCCTTGTTTATATCGATAAAGAACAAGTGTTATAAATGTTAGAAATAAATCAATGAGTAAAAGTAACAAAGAAAAGTTTATTGAAATATGGAAAACACTTGGAATCAATATAAAAATATTTTATAGAAAAATAGAAGTAGTAGTTTTTAAAAAAACTTCCATCTAAATAAAATATATGATAAGGTCCATAGAATTAATAAATTAATGCAACAATTGTTTTTTTGTTAAGACCAATGAAATAGGCAATTCTAAGATGGGTAAAAATTATATAAAAATAAACAGAAATGTGCAACATTCACAATTAGACTAGAAAGTATGAATAAGAGACTATAACACCTGTAAGTGAATACTAACTAAAATTCTTTGAAACTAAATGTAAAGATGCAGATAAAATGAGTAATTTTCTAAAGAAATGTAAATGACCAAAATCTAAGCAAAGAAGAAAATTTGAATATATCAATAATCATGGACAAAATTGAGAACTTTCCAAGAGTCACTTAGCTCAGATGGTTTTATAGGCCTCACTGTAGACCCTGTAAAAAGTAGATACATTTTATATAACTCTGGGACATATTAAGAGATGGAAATTCCTCAAATGATGTTAGTAAGGTAGCAAAGCCTTGACACTAAAAAAATGTTAAGATAAGTTGCACAACACTGATGGTAAATGTCACTTGCTAATAGAGAAACTAAGACCCTAATTAAAAATTAGCATATGTAAGACTATATACATCATGGCCAAAAAATAGTTCAGCTAGAAACTGAAGAATGATTTAACATTTTGAAATTAATGTAATCCATGCTGATAATAGCCAAAGAAACAAAAAGCATGTAATCACTTTGGAAAATGCTGCATATATATGCAAGCCTGTTTTAAAAAAAGAAAAAAATATAAAAATAGAAGAAATCTGTAAGTAAATGGGATAAAGAAGAGCACTTTCCATGCATGGCAAAACTGGAGTATGAATGGCAAATGGTTTTCTCTGCCTTTGCTCATTCCTGCCAGTTGGCAGTAGCTGTAGGTAGCTGTCAGAGCAGAGGTATGGTGTTCTGCAGAAAGAGTTCTGATATTGCTCTGCAGAAAGAGTTCTGAAATTGAGTCCCAGTTTCCACCATATTAGTGCAAGGTTGGGGAGGGCCAGAACATTTCATGATGTCATGAAATCAAGACTAAGATTAGGATTTTCATTTTCATGGTATTACTTAACGTTTTCTGAAAGTTCTATCAAATATAATAATTGCTGGAATGAAGGGGAAAATGTTACCATTATTTCTAATGAAGCCCCTTAGCTTAAGTTAATTCAGGACGTGTTAAGTGGAGATTACTGTTACATCGGTTCCTACAGCAGAGGGATGTTATGAAAACCAACCTGAGTGGTGCATCAGCCATGTAAGAGCAGGGAGCTGGCCACCGGTAATGCACAGAAGGAGGCAGCTCACCCTGTCCTTCCTCCTTTAAGCCTGCCCCACCGTGGGAAGAAAGTACCTCCAGCAAATCTGGCCTCAAACTGTCTCTACTGGAGGATATTTCCAAGGAATTATGGACTTACTAAGCATGAGGAATCCAAAAAATAAGGAGGTAATTTATTGTTATGGGAAGATCAAGACCTAGCAAGCAAGAGTCCTGGATCCTGGCCCACCTTTGCTGGGTAGCCTTGAGAATATCAGTTGACTTTTGTGGTCATCATCTACAACATAAGCAGTCTTTAGGGAAAAAATCAATAACTCACCTACTTTTCTACTATGTAACCACATCCTTCACTGGCAAAAATAAATGCACTTTCTAGTCAACTGAGCCCAGAAGCTGTTCATACCAAAGCTCATCGCATTGTTATTATTATAATCACATTATTTTTGAGAAAATACGTGCAGGATAACAATCTTGATCTCTGATTTTGCTAAATAAAGACTTTTCATATAGTCTGTGCTAAATGTGTTGAACGCCAAGTTATTATCTGAATGGAGTTCTGTTTGGCAACTGGTTTAATCAACTGTTTCACAATTTGTCATGTATTTATGCCAGTTCAGTTGGGTGTCTGACAATAGGAAATTTACTTTTAAAGGCTGTGATCGTTGTATGAGTGGCATCACTCTTTCGACTCCTAAATTAAGTATCCTGAATTTAAACAATAATGCCCCATCTGCCAATAAATGAGCAAACAAATAAATAGATAAATAAATAGCCTTAGTTTTTCAGGAGCAAAGGAAAGAAATAAATGTCTTTTCCTCAGCAGCACCTCTTAATTACTCCATCAAAATCATGAGGTAGTATTTTCGCAGTCACTTTTGAATGTGTCACATTTGGTAATTATTATATAACTTCCTTTCAAATGCACTCCTACACCCACTGTGCACGCAAGGTGATTTTTAACACCCCTCTTTCTTTAAAAAAAGAAATAAGATTTTATTTATTTATTTGACAGAGAGTGAGAGACCGCGAGAGAGGTGGGAGAGGGAGAAGCATGCTCCCCACTGAGCAGGGAGCCCAACACCGATCCCAGGATCCTGGGATCATGACCTGAGCCGAAGGCAGACACTTAACATTCAGCCTCCCAGCCGCCCCAACCCCACTCATTCTGTTTCTGCAGGAATTTCCAAAGACACCCTTGAGAAGATTTGGAATAATGGAAAGCTGAGGCATAATAGTATGTCTAGTTCACTTCGAGTGAGACTTTGCAGTGTTTTGAGTTGATGCTCTAAGTGTAAAGAGTGGTGAAGAATGCAGACTTGCAAACAAAGTTCGGCTTTGTGCCTCCCTTTTCTCACCTGCCAAGGGACGGACACAGCATGTCTCTCACGCCGTTGTTATGAATAAAGTAATACATACAGCATTTGGAATAGTGCCTCGCCCACAAAGGCAAGCTGCTCATTTTAAGTGGGTGATCTCATTTCCTTCTCACAACAGCTCTAGAATGGAGCCATGAGCGTCTTCCTTTCATAGCCGAGGAAAGGTTAAAGGTTAAGGGACCATCAGAGCCTACACAGGACTCAGGATAAGGAGGTGAACCCCCATTCCATGGTTCTTTGTGGCCTCACTTCTATTTTATTCTAGCCATTGTATGAGAGAGCAAGGCTCAGAGCAGAAATGCTAATGTCCCTTGTGACTTCAAACATGAGGACCCCATTTCCAGATTTCACCCCAGTCTTAAATTCCTTAAACTCTCCAAATTTCCTTAGAAGTCTTGCCTAGAAGCTGTTAATTTTACAATTCTCCTCTAAACTGATAATAAGGTTTTCAATTCTTCCATAGTTGGAAGCTCAAAAACAGAGAGAATCCCTTAGAATAAGATAGTAAAGACAATCATCTATATACAGCTTATGGAAAACAAATAGCTTTTAGACCAAAAAAATTATATTTATCAGGTGGCTTACACATACATATATTTTACCCTTTCATTCTATGACCTAAAGTTGGCAGGGTGATGCAGCTTTTGGAATGGGAGTAAAGCTTTTAGGCAAAAGAGAAAGTAATAAATATCTCACTCATTATTTATCACTTTAATCTCCTGAAGAAATAAAAAAGTCAAGTAACTGAGCTGACATGTTCATGTTCTATAAGAATGTCAAGATTTGGGGCACCTGGGTGGCTCAGTGGGTTAAGCCGCTGCCTTCGGCTCAGGTCATGATCCCAGGTCCTGGGTTCAAGCCCCGCATCGGGCTTTCTGCTCAGCGGGGAGCCTGCTTCCTCCTCTCTCTCTGCCTGCCTCTCTGCTTACTTGTGATTTCTCTCTGTCAAATAAATAAATAAAATCTTTAAAAAAAAAAAAAAAAAGAAAAAAGAATGTCAAGATTTGTGAAAACAAAGATCTTATAAAGATGATGAGCACATATATAATCTCAATACGAAATCAATATGACTCTCCAAGTGAAGGTCAATATTAACAGAAATGTGGTTAAGAGCTAAACATGCTCTTGAACTGAAGAATTTGGAACAGTATAAGTGATTTGGAAGGAAGGAGAGTCATAGTCTGGAAGAGTAGGAAGAATAAAAGGTTTTGTCCTTCTGCCCACTCTTTGTATCTATCACTACTCAATGTCAAAGGACTGCTTATCTCATGCCCCTCTTTAGATCCACTGAAGGTGAGGACAGAGCTCTGTGGCACAGCTCATGGACTCCCTGCCAATATGGCTGCCTTTGCAGTGATACCACCTTGGCATGAGAGAAAGCAAATGCCTAGATCTGTCTGGATGGAGACATTCTTTTCCTGGCCTCTATTTCAGCTTCACCATTGGTTGGGACCTCTATTTACATCTCTGGATCTCCCACATCTCAGCATCTTATTTATCCTCTATCCCTCACCTAAGTTATACTCCAAGAAAGATGGGTCTGAGGTCACTAAAGATGATGATATCTTCTGCACTTTGAACGTATATCCCTCTGCTCCAGTTTATTTCATCATGTTATTGTACTATAGATCGGAGAGAACATTGAACCAACAGGATTGACACAGGCTGACATCATTCATGAAGATTTTTATGAATTTTCAGAACATAAAACAAATGAGGTTATGAGCTTAAACTATCTATGTACAGGCCGTATTGATTTTGTGGTGCTGTGTTCTGTTTTATCATTTCCACTCTGTTTCATGGCCAACAACCACACCTTGACCCTGCAACACATTCTCTTGTCCAAACCATCTCTTTTGATGGCAGTGCGAGATAACACAATAGAGTCAATTGTGCCAAAACCTCTCATCATGTAGAAAAATAGCTAGGCACAAACTCTTGAGTCAGGGGCATTTGTTACTTTGTTTGAAAGGTAATCCTTTCTTATCTAGTTCCCCACATAAGCATTGTTCAAGAGTTACATTTGAAAACACTTGAATGGAGGCAGAGGTCAAGTGTCTCACTTTCTGGAACCAAACCCAGTGCCCTGGCACATAAAGCTGTTTAAGGAATGGTGACTCTCACGGGCACCCGGGTGGCTCAGTTGGTTGAGCAGCTACCTTCAACTCCCGTCATGATCCCAGGGTCCTGGGATCTACGAGCCCCGCATCCGGCTCCCTATTCGGCGGAGAGCCTACTTCTCTCTCTCCCTCTGCCTGCTGCTCTGCTTACTTGTGCTCTCTCTGTGTCAAATAAATAAATAAAATATTTAAAAAAAAAAAAAGAATAGTGACCCCCAGCCTAAGTATATTCCAAAAGCTCATGGTTGAGCTGCTGTATGACTTCCAGAATGTTCCCATTCTATCAGTCCATCGTGACTGGAGTCCATAGTTTCTTCTGAGAAAGACTATGAAATTTATGTGATTTCAAATGTCCAAAGAAAGTATTTACTCATGCATGATGGTCCCTCCCTCTCCCCCTTCCTTCCTGCCTCTCGTCACCTTCTTTCTCTCATTCTTTATTCATGTGTGATTATATTAATTTTCAATGAATAAAAAGCTATTAATTCAGAAATGTACTGTGTACCTAACCTCATTCTGGATTTAAAAATAAGAACTCTTAGTTTTCTAAAAATGTTGCTTTGGTTGTCCTTACAATTACATCCAATTTCACTGTGCTGGTGAAGACACTGCTAAAATCATCATTTGGTACTAAGAAACACCAGAGATGCTTGTTTGTTTGTTTGTTTGTTTGTTTTTTAATAAATAGTTCCAACATTTTAACTTAGAAAATTTTTAAGTAAAAAATTTAAAAAGTACTCTGGGCAACATGAAGAAAAACAAAAGAGAGCTGGAATGACTTGTAACCTCCGTACAGAAGGGAACAGTTGATCCACAAGTCTGCTCATGTTGACGCAGAGAGATCTGCAAAGACATCATTATGATGGCTGAATGCAGGTGATTGAATATAGTACAAGGAAAGGGAAGCGTTGCGGGGGAAAAGCAAGAATATTTGGCTAGAGAGATTCAGGGAGCAGGTCAGGGGACAGGGAGAGGAAAAGATGCTGAGAAAAAAGTGAGAAAGTGTGAAAGCTGTTTATTCCATATTCTATACACTACAAAGGTTGGGTGAACCCCCGCTAATAACAAATCCATATATGTGACATGCGGCTAACCGTAGTCTAAGAATGACATAAATGATAGCCAGACACGTATAAAGAGGGGAAAATAGGTGACAAGCCCTCTAGAGAGGAACTAGAATGTGAAATGTGGAATGGAGGGGCCTGGGAGTATCACTTAGGATGCAAAGGTATCCCGGGTTCGCACAGCCACACCAGTCTGGGAAGAGTCCATTTTTCTCTGGCTCGACCTTTACCTACTACTTGGTAGAAATTTGAGCATGACCTCAAATATCTCCATATTGGTTCCTGGGTCTTTACAGCTAGTGCATCTGTCATTCTTATCTCCTCGTGCTCCTGCTTCTGTGTATGGTATGTCTGCTGCGGACAGGACCCAGAGCTTCTGAAGGAGGTGGTCCCATGTCTCCCATAGCTTCTTGCCATGTCTACCACTTGTGCCAATGCTGAGGC
This sequence comes from Enhydra lutris kenyoni, assembly GCF_002288905.1. Lineage (NCBI taxonomy): Eukaryota > Metazoa > Chordata > Mammalia > Carnivora > Mustelidae > Enhydra > Enhydra lutris. The sequence continues at coordinate 30,914,316 of NW_019154100.1, read as the reverse complement.
TGCCATGTAGACAGTGTCTACCTCGCTATGTGCCACACCTGATACCTGGGCAACCACACAGCGGTGCTGACTTCTGCTCATGCCAACTTCAAGCCCTTGTTCTGCTTCGTTCTTGTTCTGTATTAGACTGCTTTTCCTGAGATGAGGCAGAAGTCATGAGACTTGGGCCACAGGACAGTCCACGTGATAGACACCACTGTAGCCAGAATCACCCATCCCCTTGCATGACAACCTCAAACAGACCCCAAACATCGCTTCTGCGTTGGTATAAATTCCTTCCTGGGAGGGCCTCTGTACAGACCCTTCCAAATAAGTGTCTGAATAGTAATGACTACTGCACTTTGACCTATTGCCAGCACTGAATTTCAGAGGAGTTTTCTTTAGTGAACCAATAATCCTTTGGGATGGAAATTATCTCCCCTTAACACATGAGGAAACCGAGGCTCAGAGAGGTGAGAGCCTCGCCCAACACTTGTCAGCCAGGATATTATGGAGTCTGGATTTATATTCAGGTCTTCTGTGCTCCAAGATTGAAACTCTTAACAGCTAGACACAGTGGGTTTCAGAGGTAATGCCACACTGACAGGGGTCCTGATGCAGGGTGCAGGGCTGTCCCTTGCTTGGGTTTAAAGCTACTACATTCGTTTAAATGGAATGCCCAAGGAAAGCGACATGGTAAAATAATTTATTCTGCCTCAGAGCTTATGGTATCCCTTGACAACTTATGATTCCTATGGACCAGTCCCAATCACACCGCTAGCAGCAACTTTGTATGAAGTAGAGAGAAGTGGCATGTTACATGTCTGGAAAGTCCCAAAACTGAATTAGCATAATGCATGCATACCGGTAATGTGGACTTCCTTGTAGTAATAGTGTATGCTCATGTCAGAAATGTTTTTTTTTAATATTTCGGTTTTATAAGACAGTTAGCTACAAAGAACATGGCCATAGGAAATTAGATGTCATTGTTTGACGCTGCTCTATGGAGTGGAAACAGTGTAAATTTTAATTCCGTGACCTGAACGGTTCTAAGTAAGACAGCAGAGAATAATCATTCTACCTGATGTTTGGAAGGAACTAGACAGGGGTAAACGTGTATCTGAGTTTGTAAGAAGCTGTAAATGACAGTCAAAATATGTGCAAACGTTTGTCTCACATGTAGAGAAGAAAACAACTGACCATGCAGATTCCAGGTATAAACCAGCAATGGCAAAAGTATAGAATGAATCTGTTTTGTCCACTTCCCTAAGTTTGCTTCACTTCCCTTCCCCCAAGCCCATGATGTTCTCACTTACAACAAGGTTCTATGCTCAGGTGTAAAGCCCAAGACTAAAAATTCTTTAAGAAACATATCCCAGGGGCACCTGGGTGGCTCAGTGGGTTAAAGCCTCTGCCTTCGACTCAGATCATGATCTCAGGTCCTGGGATCGAGCCCCGCATCAGACTCTCTGCTCAGCAGGGAGCCTGCTTCCTCCTCTCTCTCTGCCTGCCTCTCTGCCTGCTTGTGATCTCTCTCTCTGTCAAATAAATAAATAAAATCTTTATAAAAAATAAATAAATAAACATATCCCAGAGGCAACTGGGTGGCTCAGTCAGTTAAGTGTCCAATTCTTGGTTTCAGCTCAGGGATCAAGCCCCTGCATCAGGCTCTGTGCTCAACAGCAGAGTCTGCTGAAATTTCCTCTCCCTCTCCCTCTGCAGCCCCACACCTGGCCTTGCTCACATGTTCATTCTCTCTCTCTCTCTCTCAAATATATAAATCTTAAAAAAGAAAGAAACATATTCCAATATGTGAAATTCCAAGCACCATGAGAGGTGTCTTATACCCTTGTTTTCACACCTTGGGGACAATTCCCTTCTTTAATTTCATCACAGTAGATACTCTTTCTTTATGAATATGCTGATGTTCCTCAATGAATAGGTTAACTTAGTTTTGCCCTCATTAGCTGTATTTCTATCATATTTGCTTTATGTATTTCAAATCTACACACATTTAGAATGACTGCATCTTCCTAAATGGATTGAGTCTTTTATTTTTTATAAAAGGGTGTTACTTTATAGGACTCGAATATATCTTTTTCTATATTTTGACTTCCATTTACAGCATCCTATTTTTAAGATGTTTCTTTTGTAAGTAGCATATGGTGGTTGTTTTTTAATCTGCTTGGATAATCCTTATGCTTTCACTGGAGGATAATAGTACCACTGTATTTTGTAACGTGTGCTTTGGTACTGGTGCCCCATGCCCAAGGCCCACCTCTGACCTGCGGTGCAGCTTTTGTGAGCAATCCTGAAACATCCTGACAGTGTCCCATCTCAGGCACCCACTGTGCATCCTATGTTCCTTATGTTTCCTTGTGTGTGTGCTTTTCATCTATTTTTCTATATTTGAATGCCGACATTTTCTACTGGCCTTGTTTCCAGTTCTCTAATCGTTTCCTTGGCTGTATTTAATTTGTTATTGAACCCATCTGTTTATTTCTTAATTTAATTAATTTCTTATATATCGTTAAGTTCTAGAATTCCCATGTGATTTTTTAAAAATATACATTATAGTTGCCTGGGGAAATCCCTCATCATTATTTTCTTGAACTCACTAATTAGTTATTTAAAAGTCTGTGCTGAATAACTCTAGTATCTGGATCACCTGTAGCCTTATTGCTCTTTTTTTCCCTCAGTTTTTCATTATTTCTTCTTTTCCTAATTATGTTTGAGATTTTTTTGTTAAATGCAGACAGTGTGTTTGAAAACAATTCAAGGCTCAGAGTGATGTTATTTTCTTTCAGAGATAATTTATTTTGCATCTGGATGGCAGGTAGGTAGGCACAGTGTCTTTAATATGGAAGTTAGCTGATTTCCATTGTTAGGGCTGGTTAAATTCTGTTAACTCATAGTTCTTACATACAGTCCTTCAGGTATCCAAACTGACTCCAGGTGATAGCTGGAGATGTTTACCAGGACTTGCACTCACAGAAGCCTTGAATTCCAATTTTCTTGTCTCCCCAAAGTTCTGCCCACCTGCTCAACCTCTCAGCCTCAGTCTCTTAGAAATTGGCAGATTCCTGGAAGGTAATTGGTCATACCTCCATGTTTGGGGCACCAGGACCAGGGTCCTGGTGCCCCAAACCCCAGCTATCTTCTGACTGACCTGACTGAACCCTGATATTTACATATATTCTGATACATGTACGTGTGTGTGTGTTCACACACATATGCACATATGTCTATACACGTGCACATACACATGTGTATATACACATGTACACATATATATACATCATCTCCAGCCTTTCTAGTTGTTCTAGGTGAGAGGGTCTGTCCACTGAGTTAATCCCTCACATAGTCAAAGATGGAATTGTCCATCTCCATGGGTCAGCACTGTGGGAGACCGTTGGCGTTGTACTGGAGCCGTAAGTTCACCTAGCTCATCAGACCGAATCTGCATCCAGTGCACTGTGTAACCTTAGGCATTGATTTCACCTCTATGTGTCCTATGTCCCAAAAGAGAGGTTCAGCTGCACAACCTCTCAGGTCTGCCCCAGCCATGTCGTGCTAGAATTCTGTTCTGCTGATTCGCAACATGATCTTCATTTAAAAAATGAAGTACAACTGGGATTCAGAAGTCACTGGCCAGTCAATCTAAAAATAATTTGCTAACCTTGCATTTTAAAACTTCACTGGTGTTTCTTAGTATTTCCTTTAAGAGGCTTTAAGAACTTTCTGTGAGACTTCCCTTTAGATCTCAGATAGTAAGGGAACAGCAGACCACTGTTAACCCATAGGCCTATTAGCAGTTTTGCCTTCCTGGGATAAACACTTCTTGGTTCTATCTTTTTTGCATATGTTACTTTGGTTTGACCATAACTTATTCAGGACTTTTTGGGTCTATGTTCGCATGTGCGTCTGGCCCAGTTTCCTTTTCTTCTGCTATCCTTGTCGGTTTCCTGCATCAAGGTTATTTACGAGGCCCATGGAGGCAGGTGGTATCTTTTTCTCTTGTTTTATTTTCTGGAACAGTTGGATAAGACAGACGCATTCACTTCCTTGGCACTCTGATAAAACTGAGTGTGGTAGTTTGAGGAGTAGGTCTTCATTAATGCTTTAAATTCTTTGAAGATATTAGGGTTTTCTACTAATTTTCCAGCCAACTCTGGCAATTTTTCCACTTCACCTAAATTTTAAAATCTATTGGCCTAAAGGTTTCCAAGATATCCTCTTATGATTTATTTGATTTTCATCATAGTTGTAACCCTTCTGCATTTCTAATATGAGTTTCTTTTCTTTTTCCTGAACGATATAATTTTTTTATTAAAAAAAAGATAGGGGCACCTGGGTGGCTCAGTGGGTTAAGCCTCTGCCTTTGGCTCAGGTCATGATCCCAGGGTCCTGGGATCGAGCCCCACATCGGGCTCTCTGCTCAGCAGGGAGCCTGCTTCCGGCTCTCTCTCTGCCTGCCTCTCTGCCTACTTGTGATCTCTCTCTGTGTCAAATAAATAAACAAAATCTTTAAAAAAAAAAAAAAGGATAACATTTTTTTCAATATCTTTAAAGAACTGGAGTTAATTTTGTTGATCCTCTCCATTGTATGATTAGTTCCTGTATCATTAACTTTTTTTACTAGTTTATTTATTCCATTTCCTTGGATTTACATTTTAAACTAAAATCTTAGCTCATTTGTTTATAACCTTTGTTAATTTCTAACATAAGTTTATAAGTCTGTATTAAAATGAGTCATGAAATTATGACAGAAAATAGTATATTCAAATGAATCAATTGATAAAAGCTTAATAAAGGAATTATTTTGAAGTTGTGGAGAGAGTTAACAAGTCTATTTCAAATAATGAAGTCTAAATATCAGATCTCTCTATCCTACAATTGTGTGCCGTTGGGAAGATTTATACCCACTTTCCCATTCTCATTCTGCCATCTTATTCTGTCTCATATCTTAGGTCTAACTTGTTTTTAACTACCTTACCACTCTTTAGTTGTTATTGTTGCAGTTTTGCTTTTATAGTCATTTTATTTAGATTTCCATATTTGTTTCCATGTGATTTCATTCTCCTTCTGGTCTTTCTGGTCCAATTTCCTTCTTTCTAAAATTTAACCTTTATTTAGTATTCCTTTCGATGAGGGTCTGTGAGTGGTAAACAGAGTCACTTATTACATTAGTATTGTTTTGTCATTTTGATGACAACTTATGTCGATTATTCAGCATGGAGTTTCCTCATTATGTTTTTGGTACATGCAGGATCCCTCACTACTGTGGTGTAGGCATAAGATTTCAAGTTTTCATGAGCGACTTTCTTCTCTTACAGGGCAAACTCTTTTGCCCCTTTGTCAGACCGGGGAGTGGAGATTTTCTAGATGCTGAGGTCAGGTATAACTTTGACACTGGAAGCTTTATATGTAGAGCACTGTTCTTGTTTCTTTGTTCTGGTTGGGCTATAGCCCATCTCCTGCCCTTCATAGATAGCCAAACTCCATGTGTCCATCCCAAGATCTTCTATTCATTCTGAAAAATCTATAAGCTGCTCCAGGATTATCTTCTGTTTACTACTCATGCTTCATGCTTCTTTTCATTTTTTGACCTCCCTTTTTCATTTAATGTCTTGCATGTTCATCATGTTCACTGCTATATAGTATTTCACTTTACAAATATGCCGCATTTTATTTCTCTATGCTCCTGTTCATGGACACATTGGCTCTTTCAAACCTAAACTATGCTCTCCTTGGACATGCTGTCTGTATACCAATATGAAAGTGTGTCTAGAATATATTCTGAGAAGTGAAATTTCTGGGTCATAAGCCATATACATCTTTACCCCAGCTAGATTTTGCCACTACTCCTTCATTTCTTTCCTTATTTTTCTATTTTAAATTTTTTCTTCTTATTGATTTATAAATATATATTCTGGAGGCTAATATACATGCTTATGCAAGTTAGAAATATCTTTTCCAGTCTGTGGGTTGTCTTTGCAAATTTTCTTTCTTTTTTTTTTTTTTTTTTGCATTTTGGTGAAAATAAAATTTTAGTATTAATGATGTTAAAATGGTCCATCTTTTTCTTTGGTCCTCCATTATTTGAGAATGTTTAAGAATTTTTTTTTTCCTACTCCAACTTCATAAAACATCATCCTGGATTTTCTTCCAAACGTTTAACTTTTTGCATTTCATTTTTAACTCCATCTTTATGTTTGGCATGAGGAAGGAATTCAATTTTATATTTTACTCTACGGGTAATCATCAGATTCTGTCTTGGTAAGAACTGGGATCGATTTTTGTGAATGGTCCATTGAGGAAAAATGAGCCAGTATTGAGCAACCTTCAGTAATTTGTTACAAACAGCAAGACTTGGAGCAAAGTCTTTCTAAGGATTATTTTTAAACTACTCAAGTTTAGCTCTTCTACTGAGCCTTTGTCTGAAAACCTTTCTGTAAGACAAACAGTTAAGTGGCTCTTCTCTCCGCAAGCTAACACTGAATTTTTCTACTTATTAGCAAGTGTTTCTTTTTACTGGGATATCTGTGTGCCCTCCTAGTTCCCCCACTAAACTGTGGTACCTTCGGGTGGAGGGCAGAGCCTTCTGATCTTTGCACCCCGGTGCCTTACATGTAATAGACACTAAACGTTTGGCAGATTAATGAATTAATGAGCATATTTGGAGAACTCAGAGGGGAGCTTGGAAGAGCTGCAGACGGCTTGCTTAATGCTGGATAGAATCCTGTACAAATTCTTTACTCTTCTCATTCCTGCGTCTAAAAATCGGGGAAGAGAAAGATATTCTAAACTGTGCAATAATTAGTTCTAGAAGTGTCTTGTCCTAGGCTTTTGTGAATTAATTTGGGAAGCAGGACAATGCCCCATTTACTTTCATTTTTCTTTTAAAGAGAGGCAGAGAAACATCATGCATACAAAAAGCTGCATTAGGCGGAATCCGGCTCCAAGTGGTTAAAGAGTTACAATCCAATCCTGTGCACATGATTCTAATCTTTTTTCATTTGTTTTATCCCAATGATTAGTTATTTCATACTGCACTTTTTTTTACCTGCCTTAACATATTTGAACTCTGTAAAATTCTCCTTTGCACATGAGTTAGTGTGAAATTTATTACCATATTCTTTCCACTTATTAAAAGGGATGTGCTCTACAAATATGACTGTAGTGCAGATTTTTTATTTACATCCCAAGCCCTAGCCTTCATAACTACTTAATATGGATAAGGTGTTTAGTTTTCCAATGGAGTCCAGCTGCATCACTGGAATCAAACTTGTAATTGCCTCTTTGGGATTTAAAACCATTATAGTTGTGCTTTTATGTTCTCTTTTGTTTTGCTTGAATCACTTTTTCAGGTCTATGAAGTACAGCTGGCACAATAAAAGTTTGATCAATGCATAACCAATGCAGTGTATATTTCTTCCAGAAATATAAAACCCAGGTGAAAAATGTTAATCTATGAAAATTATCTTTGTCAGCTACTTATTCTTGGCATTTAAATGGGTTTCGATCTTGAGGTGAGGACTGAACTTGGATTTCTGTGTGAAAGTTTTACAACTTTGCCCATGTTGTTTGTGGAGGTGGATGGTAGGGGCTGTAGGATGGAGGCTTTCTGTTGCCAAAAGAAGACTTTTTTTTGTCTATAAGATGATCTATGTTCAGATTGGTTAAATAATGTTTACTTGATTGTCTTACATGTTCTCTTGATTAGAAAATGGGGACAATGAAGTATTTTTTCCTTTGTTCAGGGAGGCAGATAGCACACAAATTTTTTAAAATATAAACATTACATTTATAAAGAAATACCTTTCAAAAACCCTTACCATTTAAAACTGAGTACTAGGATTTTTTTTTTTTTTTTTTCTGAGACAAAGAACTGAGGCTAGCTGGTTTCACTTGAAGGTAATATGATTTTAAAACGGTGTGATTGTCTCTAATTTCTAAGTGCAGTCGGGGTTAATCATAGACAGATGTTCACCATTAACTCCAAATTTCTTTGTTCTTGTCCATTAAAATTAGCTATATTTTGAAGGAAACACAAAGCTGTGTCCATGGCTCCTCCTCCATGGAAAAAGAAAACATATATACAGATATGAAAAATATGACGGTGATAACCATTGCCTTAAAAGCTCTGGTTCCATCACTTGGAATCAACCTGACTGTAACACAGATGTATCTGTCAAATCTGTCCCCAGCCCTTCCTGTCTGTGCATGTTCTCGCTTCCAGGGCACATGGGTCCCTTTGCTCTTCCTCTTTATCTTAAATCAGAACCTTGGAAAGAATTGATATTAGTCATTTACTTAATAATGTAAACTAAAGGCATTCTTCTATCTTTTCCTTGACATACAAAGTCTGGAAGCAATTACTGTGGAATGAATTGAACTGCTTTATCCCTAGATAGATACATTAAAGCAGGTGCTCAGGAGAGCAGGGAGAGAGACACCACCCCAGTTTCCACAACATGTAGGCAGCCATGAGTTGGGACTAGGGAGAGGAAAGTGAGGCACTTGCCTTGGGTGTGAAATTTATGGGGGCACACACATGCATACCCAAAAACTTGGTAATCAAGATAAATATTGTGCGGCAAAATGTAAAAAATACGTTTTGGTATTTTGTTCATCTCAGCTAGTCATACACACTTAACATTGATCCTGAGGTGAATAATTCACCCGTGGCCTGGTCCTGCGTGGTAGTCCTGTTCCAAACATGTTTTAGAAACTACTTCTGCCCAGTATGTGCCTAGTGCCTCTGACATGAAGGACAGTCCGAACTAGGCTCTCCCCACGGAGGGTAGATAACCAGCTCATTGTATGGGCACTGAGAGAAGTGTTCATTGTCATGGCACGCCAGGCCAAAACCAAATGATCAATAAATATTTTGAAATAGGATTGAATGACTGAATGAATGAATTCATGTTTGGTATTATTAGTGCCTAGATGAAAAAGAGACTTTTTAATGGGCTTCCTAAATGAAGGTTGCTTCCAATTGGGTCGGCTACAAGAAACTTAAGTAACAATAAACCTTAACACAAAAATCTTCTTATTTAAGTCACTGTAATATAAGTTAGATATGTAAGCTGGAACCATAAATATTAAAAAAAAAAGGATCTTCAGTTTCTTATATAATGCAAATGTCATAAAGGAGTTGTTTTTAGTAATCATACTGCCTTTTAATTTTGAGATGAACTAGGGTAATTTTACTTCTTGGAGAAAAAAAGGACACTTTTTGGATAGCAAACTATATTGTAGATCTACTGATTTTTATACCTATGGAATGACAAGAACTTAGCTTCAAGACCTTTATTCAACCAAGATTAGACCCATTTTCATCTGCCTTGAAATATTGCATTGAATATTAAGGAAGCAATGTCTGTGTTACCTAATTAGTTCACTAGTTAGAGCACAGAAATATTTATATTATAGGTAGTCAATCAAGTTTTATAGAGATATTATAGAAATAATAAAGGGTATCAGATGATATAAAGTGGTGGAAAACCCAAGAATCACTAAGATAGCATTTGCTTAAACGTCCAAGGTTCGTATATTTAAATATACAGAAGTCTGGCGCTCTTGGAATTCAGTTTAAATAAAACAGCTAAAACACATGATGGAGACTTGGTTCAGGAAGAGCTGGGTATTTATATCACTTCCTTTGTTTACCTGTGCCTGGAGCTCTCATCTACCTCTCCCTGCCCTGCTGGAATTTGACCAAACCCCCTCTTAGAAAGAGGCAGGCTTCTTTTATTTTATCTGTGGCTCAGTCAAGCACAGTCAAATTCATTGAGCAATGTTATTGGTCCCAGCAGGGCAGAGAAGAATACGGAGGGAGGACCAGGCAGAAGGGCTGAGGTAGGTAAAGGTCCGGAAAGCATTTCCAGGTAATACGTGGGCGTGGGGTGTGGTGTTTGAATGTTCGGGGTCTGGCCCGAATCACAGAAATGCGTGGAGACTACAGTGGGCTGAGAAAGCAGGCGTGGTACCATCATGTGAGGTCTTAAGTTTTCATTTTGTTCTGAAATGTATGTGGCTATTGAAAGATTTCAAACACACCTTCCCACCTGCAGTTTGGAAGGCTTCCTTGGGGCAGGAGCTCAAAATGGGTGGGGGGCGGGGGGAGGCAAAGCCAAAAGGCTACTGCTAGTATGCTGAAGGTCACAATAATTTGGATGACAGCGGAGAGTGATCTGAACTAGGATAGAGGCTGGGGGACAGAAAAGAGGGCACAGAGCACATTCTGGTTTAGAGTAAGTATGTATTTCTACTAAAAATACCTTTGCGGATGGCAAGCTCCAAAGGAAGCAAAGCTAAACAAGAGATGGCAAATGATTGAAGTTTGTTAAACTCTGAAAAATTTCACTATGAATTTCAAGCAATCCGTCTCAGATAAATGGAGGTTTGGATCATAGTCATAACATAGATGTGTGCTGAACAGGTAGAGTCAGACCCAGGGAAGAAGCACATTGGTAATTATGCCCTACAGTGAAGCTTTGTCTGAGCTCTGACAACCCACATAGAATTTAGACCTGCTGTTTGGCCCACAACCTATTCCACTGGATTAAAAAAAAATAATAATTTTTAAAAATTAAAAAAAATTTTAATTAAAAAAAATCTCTTCCAACGATATGTTCACAAGTTCTATCTATCTCATACAGATTTATTTATTTATTTAGGTTTGGAAAAACATTACTTTGTGGAATGTAGTGATGATTACACTAAAATACCCAAATATAGTGCTGGTCCCATTCTATGGGTGCCATAGTTTGGTGAATGTTTCCAGACTGTTGTTTCAATCATCTCAAAAACATCTAGAATGGCACCCCTCCAGGGGCAAGCAAAGAAAAAGTCTTCTGACTACATCCTTCCTTTAACAAGCATCCATTGGGATGCTCTCTGCAGCTAGAGGAGTTGCTGGAGCACTCGTGAAGGATTTGCTGGTGGATAGCCCTCTTTCTTCCCCTACACTTCTGCCTCCCCCAAAATACAATGATCCTTAGCGGAGGGAACGTTCTTTGATAATGGACATACACTCTTTCTGTCCCAAAGAGCAGCCACACTGTGTTTATAAGACTCCCCTGTGGCAGGCATAATTGTCACTGTTGCATGAAGTGCTTATCTCAACTCCAGGAGGAAGATCTCAGATCCTTGCACATGTGTCAGATGGACCAGCAGGCTCTCCGCACGTATGTGTGTGTATGTACAGCATTGAGCACCGAGGCAGGTACCAGCATCACGTCCTTCGGCTCAGGTCCGATTTCAGGGCCAGCTCATCTAATGTCAGACTCACCTACCCTCAGTGACACCATGGGTCTCCCCCTTCTGTCCCAGGATTTCAGACTCACCTACCCTCAGTGACACCATGGGTCTCCCCCTTCTGTCCCAGGGCCTTCTACACTCTATGCAAAAGTGCATCCCCTTCGGAGGCACCCTCGACCCACATGAGATGGGGACCAGTAGTTAAATGACCTAGCTTCTTGTCCCCGGAGACCCTTCTGAGGAGGCCTCACTGGAATTGAGGTGGTCCTCATCAACCCTTCCATAACATCCCCTTATATTGGCTTTTCCTTGTTCCTGCCACACTCACCCTTACCCCCACTCCTGCTTGCTCCATGCTTTCCAAATAAGCTGCTGTACCCAAGCCCTGATCTCTGGCTTTGTCTGGAGGAATTCCAACCCAAACAAAAGCTATGCCTAGCACATAGTAGGTTCTCAACTAATGCAAAACTCTTGACCCCTTCTTCTTCCCACTGTGAACATGAGAACTCTGAGGCTCAGGGGCACTGAGTAACTTGCCCAAGACCACACAGCCTGAAATGACAGAGAATTCAAATCAAAGCTGCTTTCTGGTGGTTTCTAGTTCAAAAACTGGCTTTTGCTCTGTCCTGAGTAAACCAATGAGGACCCCTAGTGGTGCAAGTAAGATGGACATAGAGGAACCGAAAGCAGTGTCTTGAAACAGTCCAACACCATTCAGGGGAGAGCTGTGAGATCCAGGTCTGCACCCTGGTCTCTGGGAGAAGTCCAGCTAGCAAGTTACAAGCAGGCTCCAAGCAAGGCTCCATCCAGCATAGCTTCACACCACGGAGCTGTCCCCAAAGTGAGCATTTCTCCTTCTTGTAGAAGAAAGATGAACACCTTATTCCTGGATTTCCAAGGGAGGTTTCTTTTTCTAGATCTTAAACCTCCCTTTCCTGGTTTGGATAAGTTCTAAGCTTTCTTGCCCCCACTAATTGGCTTATTTGTCTACCTCAGAAGTGAGGGAGAGCCCTGACCCCAGACTGAGCACCAGTGAAGGGGAGGGTGGGGAAGGAGGACAAGGTCTATATCAAACCCACACTTTGCTGTGTTGGAACATCCTGTCCCCAGGCTGGGCACAGATGCCCTGGCCCTCCATAGCGCAGCCCATATGAGAAACAACTCTCATCCGCACTCTTTTCAGAAGCCAGCCCACAGGCATCACTGCAGAGGTGTTTGGTGAGTAACCTCCTGATCCCCCCATGAAGTCAACCATTCTGCTCCTAATGTGCCACCCACATCCTACTACAACTAGGTCTCTTTATCGTCCAGGCTCTGTAGCCAGCTGTGTCACACTTACTTCTGGGAAGCTTGGGTACATGGAGCCATTGTTCTGAGCAGACTCTGTCAAGAGCTATGGGCTTTGCTCCATGGCGAGGAAGCAGATGGTGCCGATGGAGACCCAGTGACAGAGCATAAGCCCAAGAGTAGACATCATGGGTGGACTGGCCCGGCACAGGGTGAGGGAGTAAGAAGGAAGCAGAATCTGGGTTTACTAGTCTTTACTGGTCTTTTTATCCCAGCTGCAGAAGCCACCCTTTTCTCTTTTACTAGCTCCCCACATAAGTGTCAGGAGTCCCTGCTCTCCGTGAAAGCAGGGCAGTCTCACCACATCCTCCCTCCCCTAGGACTGCCTGCTTATAAGCAAGATTGCTTACAGACAGATAACTTGGGGGAAGTGTAAAACAAAATAAGCTAAGTGCAAAGGGCAGATATGAAACAGATTTTTTTCAGGGCTCCAACTGTGGTAGATATTATAAGCAGAACAGATTTCATATGGAAGACATTGACAAGGAATAAACATAGTGCCCAAAGCTAGCGTTTTCAAGGATTTGATTCTTTGAATGTAAGCGTTGTTTTTTTTTTAAAGCCACACACATTCTTATTAAACAATAGGCAGCAAAATCTCTCCCCCAAAATGGCAAAGCCAGATCAAACCTAGGTATGGGTTACCTGTATTTGCAAGACCTGCTTCAAAAATCCCATTTCAATTTGCTATGAAAGCATGTGCTGCCCTAGCGTTCTAATCTATGTTGAAAACTCAAAGGTTAAAGAGACTTGGCTGAATTTGTCTTAAGATATATCCTTTGTTCTGATTCAATCATTTATTTGAATTTAATATTTTAAAGAACTTTTCAAACAGACTTCACAAAGCCCTGTTACCATCAGGTCCATATTTATTATTTAATATTTAACTGGGGAGATTTGTCAAAACCCTTAAGAATTAATGGTTGCAAACTTGTGGAGTGAAAAGATTTGTGGAGGAAACCATTTGCTGACAACAGGGGGACCCTGCCCCTCAGGCTGGGCCACCACCACAATGTGAATGCACTCTTGCTGGGGGGTCTAGTGACATGGTGAGCCCATCTCCCCAGAAAAGGCAGGAAGTACAGTGGCCTTTAAATGAATGTTCTAATGTGTTTGACTTCTGAAATCAGCTTGCACCATAAGACAAGGTGGGAGTAAGAGCAAAGAATTTGAATGCAAGTCATAAACAAACTATCACTTCTGGTCTTTTCCAGACCTTCTGGAGAGAGTCCCAGGGGTCCAGTGCCACCAACCACACTGGAATGTACCTCTGCCTCAAAGATCTTAGGACTTGGGGGGGAAGTGATTTTTGATCTTTAAGATCCATGGGTGGTGTCTATATTTTTATGATGCCAAATGTCAAAAAGAAAACCCAAAGCCTGCATATTTATATATAGGCAAATGGGTCACATCACAGAGATGATGGATCATGGTGATTCCCGAATTGTTCACTCAGACATTACTGTGTCCTGCAGACCAACAAGGTTGTTAGGTGGAAATTGTCATAGCTCTCAACAGCCTTTACAGTCATTTAGTAATTTTGATTAATGGCCTCAACTATGCAAAGTCCCTGAACATAAAAAGAGGTGAAGATCTGTTAGCAGCAAGCCAAGAATGTCATAGGATGAACGCCAGACATGAAGCTGACTAGGTCGAGATTGAGGAATGGAATACCCAGGGTGAAATTTCTGGCTGTGGAAGGATGTACTTTCCTAAGAGGAAGGTGAGTCACCGGCCCAGCCTCACAAATATCCAGACCAATGAGAATAGGGGCTAGGGTAATGGGTGGGCCATGGGAACAAATCTCAATTTTATGAATGATGCTAGGAAATAGTGCAGTTTATGAGCTACCCACCTCTCTCTGAACTTAAACTTGGCCAGTTGGAGTGCAAAGCTAATGTGGAGTCACTATAAATGACACCAGTAGAGACCACAATGGCCTATGGGGCTGTCTCCGCCTCTAATCTGGAGTAGCCAGCTTCTTCAAGCAAGAGTGAGGGACACAGAGTCAGCAGGGTGAAAAGAAAGCCCTGACAGGGGCTCCCAGAAAGTGTGAACAGGATGACAACAGGGGTCATTCCCATCTTGCTGCCTGGGCTGCGTGGGGCCGGCCAGACACTAAGGGACACCAAGAAGAAAGTCATGGGCTCCAGAACTCAGAATTCCTTGTCTCAAGCATCTGGAACCTCTATCTGCCACAATAAGAGTTCCCCAACCATGAGCTGTTGTCATTCTCTTTGTCTGGAACTAAAATACCTGTGAATGGTGATTTATAAAACTGCTAACAAAGCCATCACAATGCTTTAAAATAAATAAGCATCAATCTCCGCTTTGACCCTCAAAGGTAAACATTCACCAGACAAATGAAAAGATTCGCTGGGCCAAAAGAAGCAGCAGAGTCAAATTCCCAAAGCGATACCGATTTATGACAAAAAAAAACTTGTAAACATTGTACATTCGAAGTTGCATGTTTGGTTTCTATGACAATATATCCTGGGTCCGGTCAGTATATAGCAGTTGCATTTCTACAAGGGAAAAATCCACCGCCAGGAGAGAATGCTTTCAGATGAAAAGCAGGATTTTCGATGCAGAAGTGCAGGTGCAGCGGTGAGCAGCAGAACAGGGAGTGCAGAAAACGGAATCCCTGAACTAGGAGACAGCTTCAGAGCTTTGTGCAGAACTCAGTGGGAAAGGACACACAGAATAAACGCTAAGCAGAGAGAGATCAGTGACATGGATGCTAGAGCCACAAGACGATGGGAAAAACACCAGAAAATAGAAATACACGGGAGAATGCATTGTCTAAGAAATAACAACAGAAAGCTTCCTGTGTTGAAAAAATGCTAGATGAATCTGGATTTCATGGGTCCATTCCACCAGGTAGGAAGAAAGATACAAACCCACACGCAGACACACAGACACAGACACACTCAAGTTCTAGTTATGGTTTTCTATTGGAAAGACAAAGAAAAAAATCTATCTATCTATATATATATATATATATATATATATATATATATATATATTTAGGCATGAGTAATTTTTTGAAAATGGTATTCCAAGAAGAAGAAGAAGGAAAAAAAAAAAAAAAACAGATCAAAACTCAAAGCCAGAAACTAATTGGGAGGAATATGCAAAGAAATTTGAAGAAAAACTTCAAAACAAATCCTGTGCCATTTACGTTTGAAGGCAAGATAAAGGGTTTTTTTGATATGCAAGTGCTAAAAATGCTGATCACCCACATACCCTTTCTGAAAAATGTCCTCAGAAAGTATTTCAGTTCATTGAGAAAGGTATCAAAATAAAGAACTTAAATATACATCAAATGTTGTTTAAAACAAATGGCAGTGACCAACGAGAGCAGTCAAGTCCCGACTTACTAGTAAACAATTGTTACTATGAATCTAAGCAATGCAAGTGTTGAACACAATTCTGGAAAGCAGAGCTACAAACTCTATTTCAAGAAATGGATCTCAGAACCCCCAATTATTTAAACATCAACTGAGAATTGGAAGTGGGAAGAGATAATAAAAGCAAAAGTATCTTCTCTCACAGGAAAGTGGAGGTGGGAAATTAGCAGAAACTGATTAAATCCTAATGCTGATAAAGATTGATTCAAATATTTTCAATAAAAGATAATGAGTACTAGAGAACAATAAGTGTAGAACAAACCACTAGTGGAAAGAACCGTAAGCAACAAAGATAACAAAGGAAAAGGGAGGCTCACAAACATAAAATAGGATGACATATAAATGTAAAAAAGACTGAACTGAAAACAATTCAGAATGTCCCGCAACATAAGACTGGTTGAATAAATTGTGGCATCTCCATTCCCACAACTGAATACTCTGCAGCCATAAAAATGAGGTTGTTCATTTTGAAAAAGTGTCACCAATGAGTGACAAACATGTGCACACATACACACACACATATACACACACATACCCCAAAACGGCAGCGAGGGGTTGACTGCGCTTTTGTTAAGCAAATACCAGGTGCTTCTCAATGTATTTATCAACCAGGGAAGCACGGACTCTAACCAACCAGAAGGAGCCTTAACCCACTGGTCCAGATGCAGCATCAATGCAAACCCCAGCAACACCAGGGACAAGTGTGTAGAGAAGTACGAATGTACATAAACACAGCTCTAGACGTAGCTACAGATGAAAGTCTGGAAGGATGTAATCCTAAATGTTCATGGTGGTCATCTCTGGGTAGAAAGATTTTCATTTTGAGGGGTAGGTGATTTTCATTTTTCTTTATTCTAAAACATGAATACGAAAGAATGTGTTTGAAAAGGGCATAGATTTTAAATTGCTTTTCCTGGAAACCTAAGGCATTTCCTTTTATAAGCAGCAGAACCTGTTTTCAGACGAGGCGGCTACAGGATGGAGGTACAGAAGAGAGTTTCTTGTGATAAGCCTGCTGGTCATTTTAGGACATGACATTCTTAACCTCAGCTCAGCGTCATCCTTTAACTTCAGAAGAATTGCCAAGAAATGGTGAGATAAAAAACAAAACAAAACTCAGTCATTTCCCATTCGAAACATGGGCTAGGAAAAATAATCTGTTGAAAAATATCTCCTCTTCGAGAAAAGTACGACTCAAACACATTACACATCTAATATATGGTGCAGGGTTTCTAATGTAATTTTCTGAAGAAAACATGTTTACATTTTTTTTCAGTTTTACCTTTGTAAAGCGTTGATTAAGAACATTTATTTTTTTCCTTCGGATGGAATTTTGAAGGTTCAGTGCTGCAGATTTTGAACCATACCCTTTTGTATTCTTAAAAATCTGCATCACTATTCACGTTCATCAGTCTAATTATGATCTAAGATTGTTAGTGCTCGCAGGCTCTCATATTAAATAAATAATCAGCCCAGCTCTTTCCCCTTTGGGCCCCACAGAGCACAGCCATATGCCCTGCAGAGCGGAAGGGCAGGAATTCTTCCACACACATAAACCCACAGAAGGGCCTCACAGGCCTTTCCTGAGGCTGTTCCCAGACCAGCAGGTTAGAGGATTCTGCTGAAGAACTGTTAATCATCACAAGCCAAGGAACATTCAAACGAAGTTTATTTTGTTTTATCTTTGAGAAAATAATCTCCAAATTGTGTTCACCTCAAGACAGAAAGTAAGAAAACTGAGCCATGCTGGGGAAGATGGGGGCTGTCACAAGCATGGGAAACACTTTTGGGTCCACCAGTCCATCAATGAGCATCTCTCGTACACATATGATTGGGCAAATTGTCCTTACTAACAGGGCATAGACGAAGATATAAGTTGTTTATAGTTTATTAACACACACTGAAATATCATAAGAAGGAAAAGGTGCTTCAGAGAGAGGGTGAGTTTAGTCATGTTTCAAAACTTTAAAGTATGCATCCTTTGATCCAGCAATCTTTTTCTACATATCAGTCTACAGATCTACCTCCACATGGGTGAAATCTTGTACGTACAAGGATATTAATTGCAACATTATTTGTGGTAGCAGAAAAATGGGGAAAAATGGAATGTCCACCAATTGGTGGCTAATATAAAAACAATGACTGTGCTCTGATATGGTGGAAAACACGCAGGCTTAAAAAATGTGGCATCATTTTTATGTATCAGTATGTGAAGAGTAAGATGCAGAAGAGCATTATGGTATGCTGTCATTCATTTGTATTTGGGAAAAGACACACATGTGCCTGTGTATGTGCACATGCGCACACGTGTATGCACGCACACACACATACACCCTAATCTCTGTATCTTTGGGAGGAGGCACAGGGTTAGCGGTTGCCACTGGAGAGGGGATCAAGGAAGGAGCTTCATTTTTTATTAATTTTCCTGTGTAGTCTTAAAATTTCATACCATGGACATGTGTCTGACAGTCCAGTTTTTCAAAACATCTGAAAGTAAAGAATTTCTATGAATAACAAAAGATCAAGAACTAAAGTCACATAGAAAGCAGGTGGGAGGTGAGGAATGGGCGCTGAGCTGCCTGACTGCAAAGTCCTGGCACCCACAGTGTGGGTGACAAAACCATCACTCTGCTTTTGCCCACGAAGAAACAGATGCCATGAGATTAGATGCCTTTCCCAAGATCTCCAGACCTCCAGCGGCTGAGCTAGAGCATGACAGTCAGTCGCCCAGCTGTAATGATAGCAGCTTCCTCTTTATTGCTTACACATCAAATCCCACACAGAGAAGGCACAATGGAGAGGAAGGAGCATGGGAATTAAAGTAGAAATACCTTCTTGAGAAGGAGAAGGAAGTGAAGGGACATTGAACACGTGAGGATTTCACTCTTAACCACCATGGCTCCTTCCTCTCATCTCCCAATCACTGAGTAGCACTTGGCACCTACCCAACAAAAAGGCAAGACTGTCCCTGAGTAACAGTTATTGTTACCTTAACTAAACTGGAAGTCCTCGAAGGCTGCAGCTGTTCATCCATCCATCCATCCATCCATCCATCCATCCATTCATTTGGCAAATACTTCCTTTTTTTTTTTTTAAAGATTTTATATATGTGTTTGACAGAGAGAGAGAGAACACAAACAGAGGGAGAAGGGGAGAGAGAAGCAGGCTCTCCATGGAGCAGTGGGCCCAATATGGGGCTCAATTGCAGGACCCTGGGATCATGACCTGAGCTGAAGGCAGACTCTTAACCCACTGAGCCACCCAGGCGCCCCACGGCAAATACTTCTTAAATGTTCTTTCTGGGTATAAAGCTATTAGCACAGAGGTAAATCAGACATAGCCTCTTATCCTCCAAGAATTCACCGTCTAATTGGGAGAGACCATTTCCATGCATCACTTGCACATCATTCTCTCCCCCACAGCGGGTAGCTGGTAACACAGTAGGTCTCCAATAAGAATTCATGAAATAAATCGAGGGCTCATCGTTCCTAGACATGTGGAAGACAGTTCCCTCCCCTACCAGCTCTTCCTCACCTCCCTCCTGCTGAGCCCCCTCCCCCGATACAGTTTCTTCAATGCGCCCCTAAACCTGAATGATAAAACTTTTCATTCAGGGGCGCAGGAAAGCAAGATGATCATTTTGGCTTAAATCAACAACGATAACGACAAAACCCTTGAAAACATTGGATCACAAGCTGTAGCATTCCAGCAAAGGAATGTGATTCCCTCTCTATATCCTCATTTTATTTATAAGTGTTTTGCTGCAAAGTGGGTGAACTGCCGAGCTCCGTGTCACAGCCTGCAGCACAGCAAACCGGCTTTTTCTGAAGCTCATAATGTGATAATTAAATTGCTAACAGGCACCTTAGTGATGGCATTTGCTGAAGATGTGAAAGCCCTCTCACAATTGCACCTTTCTGGAGGGGACTCATCGGTAGAGGCACAGTGATCAACTCAGGGTGTCTTTTTATATATATATGTATATATATATTTTTTTTTTCTTCCATGAGTACATTAAATTTTTATGTGGAGTGAAATGGGACAAGACTTGTTTCCCTTCCACTGCACAATGATTTATTACCCAAAAAAGACCGCAGAACTAATTAGCAGAGTAATTAATTAATATAAATTTGCATATTTGCATTTGCAATTAGTGCAGCCGACTGATTAGTCTGAAAATGAGAAGTTTGACTCATTAGATGTTAGTGTCTGCTGGACCAGAAAGCGGCTGCCAGATGAGGCGGAAAAGGGTGGAATAAGCATGTGTGTTTCTTTTGTTAGAAGAATGGAGAATATGCTCAGATATCTGGGGCCAGACATCAGGGCTTGCAATTTGAAAAAAAAATAAATTATTTGCTTCCATTTCTGCTACTCAATGTTCCTTGCCCTTTTGCCTACAGCAAGTTATTCCAACCAACCCTGGAAGCCAGCGTGCCCCTCAGAGTGGGCTCCTTCTATTCCCCAAAGGCAGAGGAGTCTCTGTTGTTTGTGGACGAGCAGATCTGTCCTGGTTTGATGTCCCAGGAATTTGACTCCTGCACCCAATTCAGTGGTTCTGTCAAAACAGTTCTCCAGTGTTGATGAGGACCCTCAAGGGACTGCGTGAGTAGACTACCTTCCCTTCAGGGGCTTCTCCTGATTGCCATCCCTTTGTTCCTCCAGCTGAGAGCTAAGCTCAAAGCTCTCCCAGCTAGTTGACTGAGTGAATCCATTTCTGCAGAATGACACAGGGCAAATAAACTATAAACACTCCCACAGATGCGCAGACACACAGACATCAAATAACAAGCATTAAGCACCCATGGTAAAATGAGAGATCGGCTCACAAATTTCCAGGCAGGTTGGTGAAAAGCCTGAATGGGAAATAGTATGTGGTTGTGACTTCCCTAAATCTATTTTCAAGGGAAGGATGCACGTGGCAATACGAGAGAGCCTGACCTGTTATGAATGTCTTCTTTAGGAATAAGGGATATTTTTAGTCTCAAGTCACACCAAAAGGGAAATCAAATTCTTTCATTTGTTTCCTTAACATTCTTTCTAAAAATGAAATGTACTGTATATACTTCCCTTGATGTTCATGAATCTTTTATGGATGCCAAAAGCAATTTCTGAGAATATGTCATATTGGCCCAATCCTATAGATTCTTCGTGGATGGAAAATTGTCACTGAGCTTTGTCAATTTATGAAAGAACTTTCTGAACCACACAATTGGTTATGTTGTGGCTCAACTCCTGCCCTCAAGAGATTCTAGAAAGAAAACATACATGCGTCTTGTATCAGAGTTGCACTTTTATTTTGCTTTTGCATTATATTTTTCAGGTTCAAATAACATCAAATGCCTCCTCCTACCACCAAACCCTAAGCCAGGGCTTCCACACTGATGGGAAGCCATAGTGGTCCTGGGGTGCTCACTCCACCTTTTGTCCTCTAAAGCACCTTGTTCTTGACTTGGACACCCTGCTTGTCAGAGAGCATTATAACCATTTCTTTATACCTTTCTCTCACTCCTTAAACTGAACACATTTTTTGCCATGGCTGTCTTATATCTGTACCTTGGTACCTGAGAGCCTAGAACACTACCTGGCACATAGCAGATAAGAAGTGTTAAATCATGGCGGGAACAAATCAATGAAGGTATTGATGGTTTGACTATAGAATGAATTTATCCAGGGATTTGCCCAGGAGAGAAAGGAAGCACAAAACATAGGCAAGGAAATGGGTAAGAAGAAATGCAATCAAACAGAGTGAAAGAGAATGAAAATGACCAGTGGATCAGTGTAGTTCCGAGGTCCAACCTTTACTTGGGGTCCACGCTTCACTTCTCTTGGTTTTTGCCTCTCTCGGTGCTTAGGAAAGAATCTCTGGCACTTCCTAGATGTTTGGCAGAGACCGATATTGGGTTCTTTGGCATTGTATAACAAACGACGCTACCTTCTTTACACGTAGGTTAAAAATAAAGATAAAATTTAGACACGTAGCCTGACTCTTATTTTTAACCACAACCTAAAGCTAACATTTAACTAGTAGTCCTGAAAGAATTGATATTATAAACACATGTAAAAAACTTAAGGGCAAGGCAAAAGGCCTGATGTGGTGTGTGAATCTACATGACTCCTTATCGAATGTTTTTCCTTATCAAAAGGAAACAAACCTATTTTGACATTATCAAGTATTTTTTTTTTTTTTTTGGTTGTTCTGCTTTAATGCACCTTCCCTAATAGATCCCCATCAGGTCTTTTCCAACACTATATTCTCCCATCCCCAGGGCAGGGGCCTAGCAGGATGCCCGTAACGTGGGCCGTACTGGGTCAGGGAGGAGCAGAATTTAATAGAGTGACCTGGATTAACTTAGACATTATTTCTACCTAGCATGCCTGATAATAACGTCCCCACGTATCTTAAGAAACACTTGGAGCATATCCTGGGTTATAAACCATTTTTCCCGTACAAATTTTCGTACACAAATACTGCACCAGTCGTCACTCAGTCACTTATTTCTTTGTTGGTCTGTTTGTTTTAAATTTATTCTCCACTTATCTCCAAGAAGATTTGAGGTAGCAATCGCACTGAACATTTTTATATCCTTTGTAAAGCAATTCACCATTTAAAAAGATTCCTTGTTTCCTAACAGTGCCATAATACATATGATAAAATATATCTTTATATTTGTTTTCTATAAACTGCATGGTTTATTTTCTAGAAATGTATCACAGATATATTGAGAGGACACCAGCAACGATGGATGGCAATACCTTCTGTCTTTATCACTGGAATAGAGGGAAAATAAAGTCATATCTCAGAAAATGTACGGTAAGAATAGCTATAATTGTCCATTCCATATTTGCTTGTTGAGAAAACGAGGAGTGATTTTTATACTTGTCTGAAAACATAAATTAGGACTTGCTTATCCATGTAGTCATTTCCAAATGAGACAGGAAAATATGGACTCATGCATTACTACCGTCCAAACACGGCACTTTTGCGCAAAGACTTTGTTTCTCTGGTTTTGTCTTTTTATTCTCCTAGTCAAACAGTGACCAGAAACAAAAGAGGTTTAATTGTGCGGGTGGCTCCTTAGATATAGGAAGTTACAACCCAAAGGGGACGCATGGCTCTGGTAATGACAGAAACTTTTTCGTGCCCTGGTAACTTATAACACTGATTTTTTGAAAGAATCATTCCAGATCATTAGTCCATTAGGTGAATTAAACACTTGGCTATTTTCGTAAAACACATCGCAGGCATTTAACATTTCTCGAAAAGAGAGACACTTAAGCCCCTTGCGGGGCCCAAGTCTTTAGCAACTGCACATCTCTGTGGGTTTGCCTTCCCGGGTACTCGCAGACAGGCAGGATCCCTCTGACCACGGACCTTTAACATTTAAAATGTATTTTGTGAATTCATCCTCTCTTTCACAAACTATAAGGTTTAATAGCGATTAACACTAGACCACAGCACTTTCAAGTTAACAATAGCCCTGCCAGTTCTAATTGGTATTCTAATTAGCCCAACCGATTCAACTAATTAAGAACATTAAACTTTTTAACAAAGGCTATCTTGCTTTGTGTGTTGTAAAATGGAATTTAAGAGGGGTGGAGATGGTGGGGGAAGGGGGGAAAGAAAAAAGCTGGATTTCCATTACAGGCAGGTGGAGGAGGAGCAGCCCAGAGTCTGGAGAAAGGGGGTGGGGAAGGGCTGATGCTTGATGGAGGGAGGGGTCAAGGCAGCCTTTGCATCCGAGGTGGGTGAGAACAGGTTCACAGAGCGAGGCTACCCTACAGTCCGGGTCCCTGCTGAGACTTCTCAGGGGTGGTATCAAGGAGCAGGCAGCCCTGTGTCGGTTCACAATGAAGTGGAACCATAAACCGTCCAGCTTTATGGACAGTATGACCTTTGTTACAATGAAGGAGATTGGGGCGGCACAACTGAACCTGCAATTTCAAACTGTGTTTAACTGAAATCTCAGATTTTCAGGACACCTCCGTGCTGTGGTAAACTCGGCAATGGAGCAGGGTGAGCAGCGCAGGCCGTGCTAGGGATGGCTGGGTTTAGGGTGAAAACCAAAAACGTAGCCTCACACTCGCGTCCCCTCTTTCTCTCGTTCCATGTCTCATCCATCACTAGATTCTGCGCCTTCTTCCTTCAAAACAGGTGCCAATTCTGGCGACTTCTCTCACTTCCTACACAGAACCGCTCCCATCCAAGCCACCAGGGCCAGCATGCAAGGAGGTGCGCACTCCCAAGATTGTAGTCCCAGGAGCATGACCCCAAGGATAAGTGCCTCCTCCAGCTTAGGACCCCGGGTGCCTTCCTTGCTTCACCTCATCATGGCTCTGTCTCTGCCATCATCTCTCACCTTGACACCTGCGATAGCCTCATGACAGACCTTTTCCTTACTTCAGCTCCCTTAAGCCTACTCTCCAACAGCAGCTCAAAGCAGCTCCAACGACTGCCCATCATGGTTCAGAGGAAGTTCAAAATCCTCATCATTGCACACCAAGTCCTATGTGATCTGCAACTAACTACCTTTTTGGCAATCTTTCTTGGTTTTTCTCTTCCTTAGTCACTACACTCCAGGCAGGAGGGCTCCCCTGGGGTGAACCAAAGAGCCAGGGCTGTCCTTGCTACAGGCTGTAAAGGGTATCTTGTCCGCAGAGAATTTAAAAACATTAAAACTGACATAGTGGTCTGCTTTTCGTGGTCACCATTTTCTACCCATTCTAAGCCACGCCAGTGAAAATACCAATCTCCGCAAAATAGCGGTCTCTTGTTATTCTGAATCTGTGCTGTCCAACATACTAGCTACTGAGCACTTCAGGTGGGACCCGAGTTACTGACAAACTAAATTTTAAATTTTACTTAATAAATTAAGAACTGACACTCGATTCAACTACTGGAAAACATTTAAGAAAGTTTCTTAACAACTCGTGTATGTGAATCTGTTTTCTGCTGTAAATTTTATGAAATCTAAATCCAGATTGAGTACTTCTGATGGAAACTAAGCATACCAATGGAGATGTGCTTCAATGTTAAAATACATTCCAGAATTCAAAAACTTAGTACAAATGTAAAGAATATAAAACACATCATTAATTAATTTTTATATTGAACACATGTTGAAATGATATTTTAGTTATGTTAGAGGGGAGTGAAATATCATACTAAAATTAATTTCACCTGTTTCTTTTGCTTTTTTTTTTACTATAGATACCAGAAAATTTTAAATTACATATGTGGCTCACATTATATTTGGAAAGTACTGGTCTAAGTTCTAAACCAGGGTATGCAAATTACTGCCTATAGGCAAAATTCAGTCTACCATCTGTTTTTGTACAGACCAAGAGCTAAGAACACTTTTGCCTCTTTAAATAGTTGAAAAATACCAAAATAAGAACCAAGATTTTATGACATGTAAAACTGTATGAAATTCAAATTTCCATGTCCATAAATAAAGTTTTATTAGAACCCAAGCACTCTCATTTGTTTGTATGTTGTCTATGGCTGCTTTCACATGATAACAGCAAAACAGATCCCAGGACCTGCAAAGCCTTTAAGTATTTACTATCTGTCTTTTTAGAGAACAAATTTATCCACCCTTGTTTTAAGAATTGATTCAGTTGCTATGGAGTTTTGATATATGTTCTAAAGGAAAGTAAATTCAGAGAATTCCTAGTTACATAGCTGGCCCCTGACACACATAGACAGAACTACAAACTGGGCATGTGGACACAAAGAAAAAAAGCACAGGTACTTTACTGGAGAATCGTGACAGTTAGATAATGTAATAAAGCACCCAAGAGAGGCTAACACTTAGAAGCACCAAATAAATGCTCTTCCCAAAACACAGCCTCCGGAGGAGCTTATCTAATTCCAGAAGAGGAGACAGATAGGTAAGCAGGTAATTATAACTTTTCATGGCAAGTGTAGCTGTCCAGGTACTTCGAAGGCGGTATCTAACATCGTCTCAGGGGAAATACCAATCAGTGGACCTTCAGACTGACTCTGGTTGCCTCTCTGGTTAGCCACTTGGGTAACACAATCATCACTCATCTCCAAATCTGAAAGCCCTGTGCATAATGTTTGTCAATACTGTTAGAGATATGTGCCAGAAACTCCAACCAGAAGTTTTTTAAGTGAATTAATTGTTCTTATAACTAAAAGTCTGGTGTAGGACTTGCTTCAGACATGGCTTGATCCAGGTGCTCAAAAAATGCCATCGGGAATTTGTCCCTGCCAGGTCTTGACTCCTCCCACTCAGTGTGTGCATTCTTCTCAATCAGCCTCCCCTCAGGAGTGGCCAAGATGGCCCCCGCAGCTCCAGGCTGACGTTCTTCTAGCTCAGCAGCCTCAGTGGAAAGGAAGGGCCTTTTTCTAATAATTCCATCAGAGGCCTGGGGCTGATTCTCATTGGGATGACATGGGTCATAAGCTGGTCTGCTAGCAATCACTCCATGTTAGGGGAAAGAATTTGCTCATCGGCCACACCTGGCCCCTGAGTCTAGCCTATGCTTGAGGGTGCAGCCAGCCCCATGGGGGTCATGGGGAAAGACAGTGAGGAGGTTTCATCAACCAAAGAAAAGAGGAGCATTTTTGCCAAAATGCTTGACTGACTCTTGGTGCTCAGAAGCAGATGGTACTTAAAATAATAAACCAACAATTAAAGTATTCTAGAAACTTAAAAAAAATAACTAAAGCTGTGATTTGTTAAATAAGAACAGCTTCTTCTACATTGTTCGGAAGTTAGACTTAACCAGGTAATTGTCTTAATATAAAGAAAGAAAAAATATAGCAGGTAAATATATTTGGC
The DNA here is from genome assembly GCF_002288905.1 of Enhydra lutris kenyoni. Lineage (NCBI taxonomy): Eukaryota > Metazoa > Chordata > Mammalia > Carnivora > Mustelidae > Enhydra > Enhydra lutris. The sequence goes on along the minus strand of NW_019154100.1, from coordinate 30,887,504 downwards.
CACAACTTTCTTTTTAAAGAAATTTGCCTTCTTTGGGAAAATCATATATATGAGATATGTACAATTCTAATGACAGAACAATAGATTAATTTTACATTTTCATCTCCATTTACAGTTTTTTAAAGAATGATTCTAGATTTTATGCCAGCTATTTCTAAGAAATCATATTTATTCATCAGGATATGTGGATGTATCTATGTATATATGTATGTATTTCTGTGTGTGAATTGTAAAACAAAAATAAATGAACAAAATGTTCCCTTTTAAAACATAATTTTTTAAGTAATTGATAACCCATACTTTTTTTTTCATTATATACTTTTTTTAATTAATTAATTTATTTATTTTTATAAACATATATTTTTATCCCCAGGGGTACAGGTCTGTGAATCGCCAGGTTTACACACTTCACAGCACTCACCATAGCACATACCCTCCCCAATGTCCATAACCCCACCCCCCCTCTCCCAACCCCCCTTCCCCCATCAACCCTCAGTTTCTTTTGTGAGATTAAGAGTCACTTATGGTTTGTCTCCCTCCCAATTCCATCTTGTTTCATTTATTCTTCTCCTACCCCCTTAACCCCCCATGTTGCATCTCCTCTCCCTCATATCAGGGAGATCATATGATAGTTGTCTTTCTCCGATTGACTTATTTCGCTGAGCATGATACCTCTAGTTCCATCCACGTCGTCGCAAATGGCAAGATTTCATTTCTTTTGATGGCTGCATAGTATTCCATTGTGTATATATACCACATCTTCTTTATCCATTCGTCTGTTGATGGACATCTAGGTTCTTTCCATAGTTTGGCTATTGTAGACATTGCTACTATAAACATTCGGGTGCACGTGCCCCTTTGGATCACTACGTTTGTATCTTTAGGGTAAATACCCAGCAGTGCAATTGCTGGGTCATAGGGTAGTTCTATTTTCAACATTTTGAGGAATCTCCATGCTGTTTTCCAGAGTGGTTGCACCAGCTTGCATTCCCACCAACAGTGTAGGAGGGTTCCCCTTTCTCCGCATCCTCGCCAGCATCTGTCATTTCCTGACTTGTTAATTCTAGCCATTCTGACTGGTGTGAGGTGGTATCTCATTGTGGTTTTGATTTGTATTTCCCTGATGCCGAGTGATGTGGAGCACTTTTTCATGTGTCTGTTGGCCATCTGGATGTCTTCTTTGCAGAAATGTCTGTTCATGTCCTCTGCCCATTTCTTGATTGGATTATTTGTTCTTTGGGTGTTGAGTTTGCTAAGTTCTTTATAGATTTTGGACACTAGCCCTTTATCTGATATGTCGTTTGCAAATATCTTCTCCCATTCTGTCAGTTGTCTTTTGGTTTTGTTGACTGTTTCCTTTGCTGTGCAAAAGCTTTTGATCTTGATAAAATCCCAATAGTTCATGTTTGCCCTTGCTTCCCTTGCTTTTGGCGATGTTCCTAGGAAGATGTTGCTGCGGCTGAGGTCGAAGAGGTTGCTACCTGTGTTCTCCTCAAGGATTTTGATGGATTCCTTTCTCACATTGAGATCCTTCATCCATTTTGAGTCTATTTTCGTGTGTGGTATAAGGAAATGATCCAATTTCATTTTTCTGCATGTGGCTGTCCAATTTTCCCAACACCATTTATTGAAGAGGCTGTCTTTTTTCCATTGGACATTCTTTCCTGCTTTGTCGAAGATTAGTTGACCATAGAGTTGAGGGTCTATTTCTGGGCTCTCTATTCTGTTCCATTGATCTATGTGTCTGTTTTTGTGCCAGTACCATGCTGTCTTGATGATGACAGCTTGGTAATAATAGAGCTTGAAGTCCGGAATTGTGATGCCACCAACTTTGGCTTTCTTTTTCAATATTCCTTTGGCTATTCGAGGTCTTTTCTGGTTCCATATAAATTTTAGGATTATTTGTTCCATTTCTTTGAAAAAAATGGATGGTACTTTGATAGGAATTGCATTAAATGTGTAGATTGCTTTAGGTAGCATAGACATTTTCACAATATTTATTCTTCCAATCCAGGAGCATGGAACATTTTTCCATTTCTTTGTGTCTTCCTCAATTTCTTTCATGAGTACTTTATAGTTTTCTGAGTATAGATTCTTAGTCTCTTTGGTTAGGTTTATTCCTAGGTATCTTATAGTTTTGGGTGCAATTGTAAATGGGATTGACTCTTTAATTTCTCTTTCTTCTGTCTTGTTGTTGGTGTAGAGAAATGTAACTGATTTCTGTGCATTGATTTTATATCCTGACACTTTACTGAATTCCTGTACAAGTTCTAGCAGTTTTGGAGTGGAGTCTTTTGGGTTTTCCACATATAGTATCATATCATCTGCAAAGAGTGATAGTTTGACTTCTTCTTTGCCGATATGGATGCCTTTAATTTCCTTTTGTTGTCTGATTGCTGAGGCTAGGACTTCTAGTACTATGTTGAATAGCAGTGGTGATAACGGACATCCCTGCCGTGTTCCTGACCTTAGCGGAAAAGCTTTCAGTTTTTCTCCATTGAGAATGATATTTGCGGTGGGTTTTTCATAGATGGCTTTGATAATATTGAGGTATGTGCCCTCTATCCCTACACTTTGAAGAGTTTTGATCAGGAAGGGATGCTGTACTTTGTCAAATGCTTTTTCAGCATCTATGGAGAGTATCATATGGTTCTTGTTCTTTCTTTTATTAATGTGTTGTATCATGTTGATTGATTTGCGGATGTTGAACCAACCTTGCAGCCCTGGAATAAATCCCACTTGGTCGTGGTGAATAATCCTTTTAATGTACTGTTGAATCCTATTGGCTAGTATTTTGGCGAGAATTTTTGCATCTGTGTTCATCAAGGATATTGGTCTGTAGTTCTCTTTTTTGATGGGATCCTTGTCTGGTTTTGGGATCAAGGTGATGCTGGCCTCATAAAATGAGTTTGGAAGTTTTCCTTCCATTTCTATTTTTTGGAACAGTTTCAGGAGAATAGGAATTAGTTCTTCTTTAAATGTTTGGTAGAATTCCCCCTGGAAGCCATCTGGCCCTGGGCTTTTGTTTGTTTGGAGATTTTTGATGACTGTTTCAATCTCCTTACTGGTTATGGGTCTGTTCAGGCTTTCTATTTCTTCCTGGTTCAGTTGTGGTAGTTTATATGTCTCTAGGAATGCATCCATTTCTTCCAGATTGTCAAATTTGTTGGCGTAGAGTTGCTCATAGTATGTTCTTATAATTGTCTGTATTTCTTTGGTGTTAGTTGTGATCTCTCCTTTTTCATTCATGATTTTATTTATTTGGGTCCTTTCTCTTTTCTTTTTGATAAGTCTGGCCAGGGATTTATCAATCTTATTAATTCTTTCAAAGAACCAGCTCCTAGTTTTGTTGATTTGTTCTATTGTTTTTTTGGTTTCTATTTCATTGATTTCTGCTCTGATCTTTATGATTTCTCTTCTCCTGCTGGGTTTAGGGTTTCTTTCTTGTTCTTTCTCCAGTTCCTTTAGGTGTAGGGTTAGGTTGTGTACCTGAGACCTTTCTTGTTTCTTGAGAAAGGCTTGTACCGCTATATATTTTCCTCTCAGGACTGCCTTTGTTGTGTCCCACAGATTTTGAACCGTTGTGTTTTCATTATCATTTGTTTCCATGAATTTTTTCAACTCTTCTTTAATTTCCTGGTTGACCCATTCATTCTTTAGAAGGATGCTGTTTAGTCTCCATGTATTTGGGTTCTTTCCAAATTTCCTCTTGTGATTGAGTTCTAGCTTCAGAGCATTGTGGTCTGAAAATATGCAGGGAATGATTCCAATCTTTTGATAACAGTTGAGACCTGATTTAGGACCAAGAATGTGATCTATTCTGGAGAATGTTCCATGTGCACTAGAGAAGAATGTGTATTCTGTTGCTTTGGGATGAAATGTTCTGAATATATCTGTGATGTCCATCTGGTCCAGTGTGTCATTTAAGGCCTTTATTTCCTTGTTGATCTTTTGCTTGGATGATCTGTCCATTTCAGTGAGGGGAGTGTTAAAGTCCCCTACTATTATTGTATTATTGTTGATGTGTTTCTTTGATTTTGTTATTAATTGGTTTATATAGTTGGCTGCTCCCACGTTAGGGGCATAGATATTTAAAATTGTTAGATCTTCTTGTTGGATAGTTCCTTTGAGCATGATATAGTGTCCTTCCTCATCTCTTATTATAGTCTTTGGCTTAAAATCTAATTGATCTGATATAAGGATTGCCACTCCTCCTTTCTTCTGATGTCCATTAGCATGGTAAATTCTTTTCCACCCCCTCATTTTAAATCTGGAGGTGTCTTCAGGTTTAAGATGAGTTTCTTGTAGGCAACATATAGATGGGTTTTGTTTTTTTATCCATTCTGATACCCTGTGTCTTTTGATTGGGGCATTTAGCCCATTAACATTCAGGGTATGTATTGAGAGATATGAATTTAGTGCCATTGTATTGCCTGTAAGGTGACTGTTATTGTATATTGTCTCTGTTTCTTTTTGATCTACTACCTTTAGGGTCTCTCTTTGCTTAGAGGACCCCTTTCAATATTTCCTGTAGAGCTGGTTTGGTATTTGCAAATTCTTTCAGTTTTTGTTTGTCCTGGAAGCTTTTAATCTCTCCTTCTATTTTCAATGATAGCCTAGCTGGATATAGTATTCTTCGCTGCATGTTTTTCTCATTTAGTGCTCTGAATATATCATGCCAGCTCTTTCTGGCCTGCCAGGTCTCTGTGGACAAGTCTGCTGCCAATCTAATATTTTTACCATTGTATGTTACAGACTTCTTTTCCCAGGCTGCTTTCAGGATCTTCTCTTTGTCACTAAGACTTGTAAATTTTACTATTAGGTGACGGGGTGTGGACCTATTCTTATTGATTTTGAGGGGGGTTCTCTGAACCTCCTGGATTTTGATGCTTGTTCCCTTTGCCATATTGGGGAAATTCTCTCCAATAATTCTCTCCAATATACCTTCTGCTCCCCTCTCTGTTTCCTCTTCTTCTGGAATCCCAATTATTCTAATGTTGTTTCATCTTATGGTGTCACTTATCTCTCGAATTCTCCCCTCGTGGTCCAGTAGCTGTTTGTCCCTCTTTTGCTCAGCTTCTTTATTCTCTGTCATTTGGTCTTCTCTATTGCTAATTCTTTCTTCCGCCTCATTTATCCTAGCAGTCAGAGCCTCCATTTTAGTTTGCAGCTCATTAATAGCTTTTTTTATTTCAACTTGGTTAGATTTTAGTTCTTTTATTTCTCCAGAAAGGGCTTTTATATCTCCCGAGAGGGTTTCTCTAATATCTTCCATGCCTTTTTCGAGCCCGGCTAGAACCTTGAGAATTGTCATTCTGAACTCTGGATCTGACATATTACCAATGTCTGTATTGATTAGGTCCCTAGCCTTTGGTACTGCCTCTTGTTCTTTTTTTTGTGGTGAATTTTTCCGCCTTGTCATTTTGTCCAGATAAGAGTAGATGAAGGAGCAAGTAAAATACTAAAAGGGTGGCAACAACCCCAGGAAAATATGCTTTAGCCAAATCAGAAGAGATCCCAAATCGTGAGGGGGGAGATAGGGGATAAAAAGAGGTTCAAAAAGAAAAAAAAAAAAAGAATGAAACAATTAAAAAAAGAAAACCAATAAAGAAAAAATATAAAAAGCAAAAAAATATATATATATTAGATAAACTAGTTAAAAAATGTTAAAAAAGAAAATGGTAAAAGTTAAAAAAATTTAGCAGCAGAAGAAAAATAAATTGAAAAAGAAAAAAAATTAAATTAACTCCGAGGCTAAAGAATCATGGGGAGAAAGCCATGAGTTCCGTGCTTTGCTTTCTCCTCCTTTGGAATTCCGCTGCTCTCCTTGGTATTGAAACTTCACTCCTTGGTAGGTGAACTTGGTCCTGGCTGGGCTTCTTGTTGATCTTCTCGGGGAGGGGCCTGTTGTAGTGATTCTCAAGTGTCTTTGCCCCGGGAGGAGTTGCACCGCCCTTACCAGGGGCCGGGCTGAGTAATCCGCTCGGGTTTGCTTTCGGGAGCTTTTGTTCCCTGAGCGCTTTCCGTAGAGTTCCGGAGGGCGGGAATGAAGATGGCGGCCTCCCGGTCTCCGGCCCAGAGGAGCCGAGAGCCTGGGGCCCCACTCTTCAGTGCGCCCTCAGAGAACAGCGCCGATTTACTCCCGTCACCCTGCCTCCGGCCGCGCTCCGAGCTGACCGAGCCTGCGACCGGTTCAAGGTAACCCCGAGCTTAGAGCTTACTCCTCGGCTCTGTCTCTGTAGCCGGCTTCCCCGTTCTAATACCTGTAAGCTCTGCGACACTCAGACACCCCCGATCCTTCTGTGACCCTGCGGGACCTGAGGCCACGCTGACCCTGCGTGGGCTTCACCCCGGTTAAGCCTCTGGAGCGATGTCCCTCAGCGGAACAGACTTTTAAAAGTCCCGATTTTGTGCTCCGTTGCTCCGCCGCTTGCCGGGAGCCGGCCCCTCCCCCCGCGGTCTATCTTCCCGTCGCTTTGGATTCACTTCTCTGCCAGTCCTACCTTTCAGAAAGTGGTTGATTTTCTGTTTCTAGAGTTGCTGTTCTTCTTCTCTTCGATCTCCCGTTGGATTTGTAGGTGTTTGCAATCTTTAGATAAGCTATCTAGCTGGTCTCCCACTACCTGAAGTAGTCTCAGCCTGCTACTTCTCGCCATCTTGACTCCTCTCCGATAACCCATACTTTTTTCCTGTCTTCTTTTGCTAGACCAAAAATAGAATGAGACCCCTCCGTAAAATTTGGGGGGCACCTATTATGAACTGAATAGGTGTCCCCCAAAATTCATATCCTGAAGACCTAACTCCCAATGAGATGGTATTTGCAGATGTGATTCTTTGGGAAGTAATTAGGATTAGATTAAGTCGCCCTTGCAACTTAATGCGGCCATCATGCAGGGATTAGTGGCCTTCTAAGAAGAGAAAAAGATGTCCCCTTCAATTCCTCTCTCTCTCTCTATTCTCCATACCAACCCTGACCTCTGGCTCCCATATGTGTACAGACAAAAGGCCATGTAAGGACACAGCAAGACAGTGGCTGTCTGCAAGCCAGGAAGAGCGTCTCCCTCATCAGAAACTGAATTTGCCAGCACATTGATCTTGGACTTCCAGGCTTCCTATGAGAAGTAAATTTTTGTTGTATAAGCCACCCAGTTTAGGGTATTTTATTCCAGCAGCCTGAGAAAACTAAGACAGCACCAAAATCTAGATAAATAACATCCATAATACAATGTTTTAAAAATTCAAAATTAATGCAAAAATACACAACGAACAAAATACCAAAATTTAATGTCCTCTTTGGCCAACTCTAGTGACCTTGCTTCTGCTTTTGAGCTTTGGGTATCCAAAGATAGTCCTGATTATTAATTAGCCTTTGGAAACTCCTGGGGTTTTCTGGGTGAGGACTCTCCATATTTTGGCATTGAGGATGGTGCATCAGCAGGGCTGAATTCATGGGGTGCCACCTGTGTGCCCTGTGCTAGGTTTAATGATCTGCTGATGTCATCTTGAAATTTTTAATTACTTCTGAATGAGGGGTCCACATCTTCATTTTGTTCTGGGTTCCACAAATGATGTAGCCAGCCCTGTACACTTGCTTTAGGTGTCCTTCATTCAACAATAAGGAAAAATCCACAATTCTACAGACCCCATATTGTAAACTCCATCTCCAACTAAACAAATCCAGTCAAAAAAGGGAGCCAGTAAAACACTTGAGATAAAAGAGAAAGGTGGATGTCTCCCTGCTATGTATTCCCCACCACAGAAGCCAGGAACAAAAGAGAAGAGGATAGTAAAGCAAATCAGTAAGGCAGATTCAAAATATCCATCACACTCAACATAAATAAAGACACATTGGCCTTTGTAGGGTATTAGGTGCATCCCATCAGAAATTTCAGTCCTGTGAGAAACTCCAGCAGAAAAGGAAACCACTCAGTGGAACGATAAGTTTGGGACATGCTCCTCCCATCCTGCTCTTGGAGAGTCATAATGTGCACCGATATACAGAAGAACCCAACAGAACATGCTTTAAAGAAAACAAACATCTTCAACCATGCAACTTTCTCTATCTCTCTTTTTTGAGTGATTCCTATTAATAGTTTACAGAGCGTTCTTTGGGCAACACTTTATTAGTGCATGGCATATTAATCAGAGAGTGTATTTTGGGAGGAAAAAACAACTTGAGTTCCAAGAATAGAGGAAGCATAGAGAGTTGCCAGGTAAAATACAGGATGCCCAGTTAAATTTGAATTTCAGATAGACAATGAATACTTTTTTAGCATAAGTTTGTCCCACACCTAAATATATCTAAAATACAAATTCAGCTGAGTGTTTTGCATTTTGATTCGCTAAATCTGGCAATTTCAGTAGCATACCTATTCTGCCATATCCCCACACCAGCTGTATTTCATACGCACAGTGGGTGGCTTATGAAAACTGGAAGGTGGAGAAAGTGGAAGAGGCAGACACTTGCCCAGACTCTTCTTCAGGTCCTTGTGGGTTAGTGGGTAACTCCCAAAGCGCAGGGATTCTCAACCCTATGGAGATTTAAAAAATGCTCTCGGCCAAGCCCTATCTCCAATGACGGGTGGACTTCTCCATCAGGCACAGTACCCAAGAATAAAAATGAATATAATCAACCTTGTATTATAGTTTCTTTATACCAACACAATCATCAAATATTTTTATTATTTTTATGGGGGACAGAGCCTCTGGAAGCCAAGTGTCCAGGACCCAGAAAAGTGATCATTTTACGCTACCCAGAGATTTTGAACTAAAGGCCACACCCCCACCTATCTGATTGCCTCTTTTCATTTAGTTATGACTAGAATTCCCATGGAAAATAAGAGTAAGTTTTCTCCTGAGGAATAGTTAAAAACCAAATGCTCAAAAGGCCTGAAGAGTTACATTTTAGATTTGCATTTCAATCTGTCTTTTTTTGCCATAGAGAAATTATAATTCTCCAGGTAGGAAGGTCGATTTCACCCCAGTTCCGAAAGGGCTATTGTATCATTATTGCCATCACCACTAAAAATGTCTAGGGTCATTTCAGACCAAGAAGAGACAGACGATCTTGCCTATGCTTCAGCAATGTCTCTACGTGAATCTAAATGCCCCTGAAGACCAGGAGCCCCTCCAGGGCAAGCACCAGGTTTGAATCATTTGCCATGCTAGGCATTCAGTAACCATAGTTGTGGAAGTACATGCCATCATTAAGTGTCCTCTCTGGCCTTTAATTCATTCATTTCTATTTCACTTCCAGCACTGAGTCTTGCTCGGCCCCCTCCCAACCTGGACTGTTTGTAAGAGAAATGCTAATCTGGAAAGGCTTCTGCTTTGGAGAACAGAGATTCATTATTAATATCGTGGATTTCCCATTCCTTATCAGTCCACCAAATGTATGTGGTGCCTCAGTCGCCAAGTAACCAGCAGGGCCAGATGGAGCATGACGGAGGATGGTTCCTTCCATTCTTTTAATGTCAACCATCTCAAAAAAAAAAAAGGTAGGAGTGGAAAAAGTCGAGCTAGCGTAATGCAAGTTAGCGTCGTCTCTGACAAGCCAAACTTGCATTCTGTGAATGGTAGACGGTCCAGCTGGGGAACGCTTCATCTTCAGATGAAAAGGATAATGATAGATTTCCTCCAGAAAATGACACTGGGCAATCAAAGAATTCAAAGCCATGTGCCGCAATCTTAGACTGGATCTTGAACCAATATTGTTGGCCAAAATGAACTGCAAACTGCTTAGTGGGAAAAGTTACTGTAGCTTTTGAAAGAAATAATTAGCACTGGAGAAGCCTTTTTGGATAAAGAGCCAGAAAGGAGATAGCTGGGTTCAGTCTTCACATACAGACTGCATAAAACTATGGCAAATCATTATTGCCACGACATTGACTCATGCTTTCTGAAGGATTTTTGCTGCTTAAAGAATTATATAATCTAGCGTCTAACTTACTGTATGTGGGGCATGCAGCTCTTTGTCACTGACTTATTACCTCATTGCTTAGCCATGGTGCTAATGAAGCAAAGATCACAGCTTTGATTGACAGATGGGTCTCATTGCTTTAAGGTGCTGTGCTGCCCCCAATCGATTCAATTGATTCTGTGATCAATATTTATTGAGTCCCTACTATGTACAGATCAGCGCGTTGTGTGACACAGGACTACAAAACAAAATGAAACAGACATCCGGGATAGTTTTTGTCCTTGCAATCTAGTGGGGGGAACAGATGCATTCACAAATAGATACACTACAAAGCAAATTATGCTAAGCACAATTGTAGAAGCACAAAGTGTAGTGGGAAATCAGAGGAGAAAGATTAATTCCAACCCATGAGGATGTGAATGGATCACCACGAATTTATCACCACCCAGGAACAACAACTTACCACATATGTTATAATAACAGTGGGCTAGGATTGCTATTTTAAAACACAAATGAAAAATATATTGTAATTAGATGAAATTCGCCAGCCAAACAGAGCAAACCAACCAGAAGTCTAAAATACAAAAAGGCAAATAATGATTTGGGCTTTTGCATTTTGTGCAGGATTATTTAGCTGCTTATTTTATTGCTATAGGTGTGGACCATGATTTTTTATTTTTTAATGTGATCTGGAGGTTATAAGACTTCCCTGCATATGGCAGATCCCAAGGCAAATATGTGCATCCCCTGGGGAATGATTGGATCATGCCTGTGTGCTTTTGAATCTGTGGCATTAGCAAAGTTAGCCTTTCAACCTAATACTTTAGTTTCCAAAGTCATCTCTGGGCTTAGATCAGCAAGCATGTGAACATTAGGACTAAAAAAAAAAAAAACTTTCTATCTTTTGGTTATGTAGTGTATTCTTCTATCAAAGCCGCTAAGAGATTCACAAGTAGGTAGAGACAAAGAGCAAAGCTTTTGGTGTTTCTCTGGGAAAGAAATGGAGTATACACAGCCATGAAGTTCGAATCTCTAAAAGATCTGTTGGCCCATTCGGCCTTAAATCAGAGGTTATTTGTCCTTAAGATGTTGCTATCTTTCCTGGGGTAAGGTGTGGAAATTGCAAGCAGATATCTGTAATGTTTTCAGAACTGGTTCAATTGACATCATAATATGTACTCCCCATCTACACCCCAAGTGCTCGAGTGACCAGAGGTCTCTGCCATAGACAGGAGCCTTTCCTTCACAAAGAGTTGAGAAATTATTTCACATAAATGCTTTACACTCAATTCTTCCCACCCCCATTCTTATTTTAAAATAATCTGTCATATAATAGTGCAGTGCCCACCATGTACCAGGGACTGTTCTAGCCACCTACATCTAACAACCAACCTATAAGGTAAGAATAGAATTATCCCCATTTGACAGATGGAAACACTGAAGAATAGAACCTTGCTCAGAGTCAACCAGCTAGAAGGTGGCAGCACCAGGGAGCCTGGCTCCAGATGCCATGCTTGAATCACTACACTAGTCATGCTCATGTATAAAGTCCTCATATAGTTGCTGTAAGAATTATATAACATACACAGAAAAGCTAGCACAAAGAAAGTATTCAAAAATATTGGGCAATAGTCCATTGATCAAATATTAGCCTCTGTAATTTAGCTATTGTGTTTTAAAACTTAAGATGTGGTATGCTGTAAGTGCAAGTATTCTGAAATGTGTTCTTGGCAAAACTACTGCATAGTCTCAAATTAGTACTGAGTTCCCAAAGGATGTTGGATAAACAAAGAAGGGAGTCATTTGTTTGATACTCTGCACTGTACTCTGCCCTTCGGGCTTCTCGGTACTCTAGGTTTGTTACTTTTCTTTCCTCAATGGGACTCTAGATTCCTTGAAGAAAAGGATTATCTCTTCTACTCTTTCTTTCCCCAATCAGAGTGGCTTGATGCATAGGAATCTTTCAGTAATGATTTGTAGATTGGTAATCAATACTCTCCTCAATTAGAAGACAGGAGTCCATAAACTTGGGATAATGTTATTGATCTTATGTAATGATTTTAGAACATGGGTGCTTGTCATGTGGGTAATTACTAAAAATTAACTTTTTGTCAATGTCCTACTTTAGACTTCTCTTAAAAATCATACATGCAGAACACACATAAGCATTTCTGTTGGATATATACCTAGGAATGGAATACAACTAACGTATATATGTTCACTAAAAAATATGTACTAGAATAGCATGACTGATAGCATCCCCAAACTAGAAACTGTCCAAACATCTGTCAACAATAGAATGGAGAAACAGATTGTGGTCTAGTCACACAATTGAGTACTGTACAGCAATGAGAGTGAACAACCTATAATTTTGTACAAAAACATGGGCAAAGGGCACAGACAAAATGTTGAGATAAAGAATCAGATCCAAAATATATTTAATATAAAAATGATTCTATTTATTTAAAATGCAAAATAAACAAAACCTATTAGAGCTGTTGGAAGTCAGGACAGTGGCTGCTCTTGGGGAGATGTAGTTGGTATGTTGAAGGGGTCAGGAAGGAAGCTTTTCTTGATGGGGATCTTACTAAATAGATGTGTTCAGTTTATCAGAATTAATCAAGCCACGTGCTTATTGTCCATATGCATTTTAGTCTCTAGTAGACGTCAAATAAAAGTAAAGGAAAAAAAACCCTACCTACCCATACTTGCAAGCTCTCTACTCAAATTTTTCTTCATTCCCTGCCAACAACCTCTCTTATCACAGTGAGCTCACATTGTTTCTAATTAGACTATTGGGGACATATTTTATGTGCTAATTCAACTTGAACTTCCTTGACAGGTGGGGCTCTTGGTTATTTACCTTTACTTCCCCTTACAATGTCTATAGTGGTAACATAGAAAAAGTGTTTTGTTGAGTGAATGAAAAAGAAGGAAAAACAACTCCTTTTCCTGAAAGAACAGACATGAATAGATGACTACGTGGATGAATGAATGATACATAGCTATTAAACAGCAGGATCGGGATTTTAATGAACAGCTCACCCCTTCTAGAATCTCACTGTCATGACAATTGCAACCATTGTGAGATGAGTCCATCATACATGGCAGTCTACTGACCTATCTGTAAACCTCAATCTAAAATATAAAAGTATGATAAAAAGCTTAAGTCACCAAATATATTAATGGGATGATTCTTCCTTTTGTGAATAGGTTCATGGTTAAGTTTCTCTACTCCATCTAATATTTAGCATTTATTCAGGATTTGTTATGTACTAGAAACAGTTCTAGGCAGTTTGTTGACATTTGATTATTTAATTCCTAAGGTCAACAAGTGTAGTTGGTAAAAACCTAGAATTTTGATTCACACAGTCCCAGGTCCAAATCACGATCCCTTCACTGAAACGTGGAACAGTCCTGGGTATGTTAGCGAAGTTCTCTGGGCTGCAGCTTCAGGGCTCCTACAGTGGAGACAGTCCCATCTACTTTATTGCAAGGATCCCAGGAGGCCATGTACGTGAAGAACCTGGCCTGGTGCTTGGCGGATTGCAGTGGAGGAGCACGGTTCATCGTCACCATGACCAGAGGATAGGTCACTTCCCCACATCCTATCCACACCCATCCGTCCCTAAGTTCTGGAGAGTCTCTCTCCAAAATACGTTTTTAGGCTTCCTCCCTTCATTTCCTTCACCCCACCCTAAGCTAGGCCATGGTCAGCCCCTCGTGATCTGTCCACTCATATAGACTTTGTAAATCCGCTCCCTGCTTCTTTTTTTCTTTCCAACTCTTCTCAGCCAGAGTCATCTTTTCAAATCTTTAACTTCCTGAAGTCTTCCCATGACTTCCAGTGAAATAAATTCTAAATACGTCCCATGACCTATGCGGTCTGGTAGGATCTGATCCCTACTCTCGTTGTTGTTTCCCCCAGAACATTCGACACGGCATACATGCTCGTGCCTCTGCTTGCTACTCAGTCTTCATGACTCAGCTTGAAAGGTGACTCAGAAAGGGCTTCCCAGATACCTGAATCAAGCAAGATGTCCCGTGATTCTCTGTAGCCACCGCTACATAAATTTCACATTTCCGTGATTACCTATTTATTACCAGTCTTCCCCCTCTAGACCTGTACCTCCCAAAGGCTTGTCATATCTGTTCCACATGCCATCGAATGGCCATCACTAGGGCATTGTGTTAGCAAGTGTTGAGTGCTATGGAGAAAAGCAAAACTGGAAGGCGGATAGGAGGGACACATGACTGTAGGGACACAATATAAAGTAGGATGGTCAGAGGGGACCTCCTTGACAGGGAGCAATTGAGCAGAGACTTGAGGGATGTGGCATGGGGATACTCAGGAGAAGGAGTCCACGTAGAAGTAAGTGCAAGGATCTCAACGCGACGTGCCTGGGAGTGAGAGGAACAGCCAGGGCCACTGTGGCTGGAGCTGAGCGAGTGGAGGGGAGAGCAGTAGAAGTCGGGAACAGAAAGACCAGAAAAAGCCTCTGGGCCTCTATGAGGACTTGGCTTTGACTCTGGGGGAGGGGAAACCACTGCAGGATTTTGAACATAGAGGAATGCAGTCTGATTTATGTTCTAACCACATGCCTCTGGCTGCTGAATTGAGGCTCTGTACCGGATATAAGGGGCCAGGAGTGAAAACCCAGAAGCTATTTGGGCCAGGTGAGAGACGATGGTGGTTTGGATGAAGGAAGGTGTGGTGGAATTACCAAGAAGTGGTCAGATTCTAGACGTAATTCTAAGGTAGTACTGAGAGGATTTGCTGACATACTGGTTCTAGGATGTAAGAGCAAGCAAGGAAGGAGTCAAGCATGACTCCAAAACTGATATTCAATAAACCTTTGTTGAATGTATGAATGGGTGAATAAGTGAGTGAATGAATGACACAGAGTCATTAAGGAGCAGGATCAGGATTTCAGACAAGTTTAGTAAGACATCAAAATAGTCACTGCAACTCTTGACCTTTCAGAATCCGACAGAGGGTCTTTCTTTAGAAAAATGCACATGTGTACATACATGCCAAATTTGCACATAATCTTAGGAAGCTCCAGAACTTCTTGAAATCCATCCAGAAACCCCCTGTTAAGAGAGACTGCATGTCACCCTATAAGCATGTAACTTAAAACTTGACTTTCAAAATGTGGTTTGCATGAAACCTTTGCAAAACATCTCTTGCCTGAAGTTCCCACTCCAATCTTAAAGTGGATTAATGTAACAGAAAAGAGACAAATTGTACTTCTGCTTTCTATGCTTAAAAATAACCATCACAACACACATTATTGGAATATAACTCTAATTTCTAAGTCAGTATCATAAAAAGTCATAATCAGGGCCAATAAGTCATTCTTTCTACTTGTAAAAGACTAAAGGAAACTACACATTTTCTTACAGTAACATCACAAAACTTAATAAAGCACCTTCTTTACGAATGGCTGGAACTGTAACAACTCAGTCCAATAATACTGGTCTTCTCATACTGATAGGAGTTTAACCGGCAGATTTAGAGGATTTTATTTAATAACAAGTTAGAAAATGAATTTAATACATGCCGTTGAGGGAGTCAAATAGAAAGTATGCTCCATGGAAGAAAAATAATAAAATGTATTTCTGGAAAGAACAGCAGTACCATTTTGTGCAAAGGCTAAAATAAAAGATTGGATGGTGCTATGTTTTGTGAATTGCATAAACAACCATATAATTACTGCAAAATAATAGTACAATGCTGTTTACTCTTCACCCTGAAGTAAACCTGTAAAAACAATTCAAATGTTGCCCTCAAATTTCCAGATTATCTGTTGGAGCTAAGTATTCCTTGCATGTGTGTATATATTTATAATATACACATACCTATACATACACACATGCATATACATATGTATATACACATATATAATATATATACACACACACATATATTATAAAACATTTAGACATCTATGTTCAAATCATACTTTTAAGCCCTCTAAGTCTTCAAGGGGAATAAGGTGGTTTTACATTTTGCCTTATATTTTCAATACTGTTATTTAATACCCAAGGGCTGTTTCCCAAAGTCGGTTGCTCTGCCACAGCCATAAAACTCTTTCAAGCCACAGGGGATGACAGAGTTAAAACTCTAAAAGATTAACACAGGGCTCGCTCACAGGCTTACACGCTGCCCTGAAGCATTTGTCTAAGAGCTTAAAAAAAAAAGGCAATAGAGAAAATTGTACAAAATCTATCTCAGGAAACACCCTACTTCTAGGGGAAAAAACTCTGGTCCTGAGGTTTTGCTGCCTGACCCTGCCCGGGTCTGCATTCTGTTGCCTTACTCTCTAGGAGAGCTGAGAAAAATGCCTGTCATGTTCCAGACTGATCTCTTAGGTGATGAGAGGAGTGTGAAAGGGAAGTCAATAGAATCCTCCTTTGCTATGACACAGGTACTCACTGGATGACCTACAAATAACAGTCCTTCGCCCTTGATTGAGACGTCTGGCTTCTATTGCCTCGCAATGAATCAAATTATATCTACATTTTCTGTGGGCCACTTTTATAAATGAAATATGAGGAATTACCCAGTGAAAGCAAGACAGAGGCAGACAGACAGACATTGGACACATTAAAAATATAAATATATAAAATGTCTTGGCCCCAGAAGCAAAGATCGTATCAGTTAAATCAGTATCAAATTGAGGTAAGATGTAAACTTTGGTGTGCAGGGATTACTGTAAAATGAGAAAATATAGAAATGGGGATAATACACTCCCCATACTCGGAGTATTCGTCTATAATTCAGAATGTATTTCTGTTTGGAGTATTGGTGTTAACGTGCTTTCTTAGCAGAGAGTAGAACAGCCGTTATGGTGTATGTTATGAATGCATATTAACAGCAAAGGCATTTGCATATCTGGAACTATAGTAGAATGCATAACAAAATTTCTTTTGAAAGATTATTGTACAAACACACCGAATCCTTGCTAGATCTTGACATAACAACTTTTTGTGCCCCCCGCCTTTTTTGTTTGTTTGAAAAGGAAATCTGGGACATTCAAACAATAGATTAATACTCTGCAAACCTCAACACAGATTCTATCCCCCCTTCACCCTACCTCACCACCACCACGAAAGGTTTTTATTTCATGTTCAAAGGCAGAAATAGAACAGTCCCAAATGTTTTCATCAAAAAACTGTTTCTCATTTGTCTGCGCATTGGAAAGATAAAATATAAAGTCTATCCTTGCAATGAGCTACATTGGTGCTAATTTTCTACTAACATGTCATGTTAGCATTCCTTGGATTTTGATTCTCATGTTTGTGATGCCCGTAATACAATGCAGCTTCTGGAGACTTCACAAGTTTAGAACATGGTACGGTATGTAAAATGAGTGACAGGCTTTGTGGCTCCTGACTCTTGATACTATGCCCTTTGACATTTCAAAAATTAAGCCATACGTGAGGACAAACAAAAGTCTGCATCTGCTCTTCCTGTAGAAACTCTCTGTTTTGAAGTAAAAAGTGTGTGTAGTTTTTGAACCAAAGGCTATATGAAATAATCTCAGTGCACCCGTGACCAGTAATATCCCCTTACACAACACATTTTGAAATGCCTTTGGTGTGTCTGACTTTTTAAAAAGGTAATCGAGGCCAATCTATTTCACTTAACTTATTAATTTATAGGCTTATTTTTCTTTTAAATTTGCAATTTTAGCAGACCATTGAGAGAGAAAAATTATTTTCTTTTACCTAGCATAATTCTCCTTTTTACTATCTTCCCTATCTTTTCTAGAACTGACCAGGCAAAGCTGAATAACTTCGAGGGGGACGGGAATGAGTGGGATATGACAGGAGCAAAATTGAATTAAATTTGAGGCCCCCAATGCCAATTTGGAACCAAAGTGCATTAAAGCAGCAGAATTCTAAACCTTTCAAAACTGGGATTTATAAGGGGAATGCTAACACAGATTCAACAGTTACAACTCTGCCAGGGATTACTTTAATACCAAAAGCATACTGTCTCACTTTATAGAAAGAGATTATTCAGTTGTCAAACAACAAAGGTTGTGTTTGTCCATTTTTAAACTTTTTTAAGTGCACTTTTTACTTTACTGACGGGCAATTCTGAAATAAAATAAAACGCTCTCTTTCTTTCTTTCTTTTTTTGCAAGGGAACAGGGTGACAGGGGAGCAGAGAAAAGGAGAGGAAGGTGGAGTTTGCCTCTAGTTTCACAGTTTATTTTATCAATAAGGCCCTGCCAGTTTCGCTTAACTCTTTCTACCCCACTTTCATTAAGATACTAAAAGTGGGGAGTGGGGAAAAAGAGGAATATGAATAAATCTGACAAAGAAAAACAATCGGACAGCGATACAAGAACGAGGAGACTTTTAAATCAGGTGTTAGTCTAGAGGGGGGGAAAACGTGAGGAGAAGATTTTTAAGAGAAAGGGAAAAAGAAATCTGAGGGCTTCAGAAAACAGAAAAGCTAATCTTTGATTAAAATACTCAGCAGAATGCCAGGGAGAGCAAGACAAAAACCTCAGAGCTATTTTTTATATTTATTGTGTATGAACTGAAATGAGAAAGAACAAGCAAGTTCACGCTGGAAAGAGACTGGGACAATGCTAGAGTGGAGTTGTGACTTTTTGGTAGAGGACACGAGAATGGAGTTTGAAATCTTTCACGGGGGACTTGCAGACGTCTCTGCATTTGATATAGATAAAGAATCTCTCTGAAAAGTTGTTGAAAGGTACCAGCAAGTGTAGAAAGGGGAGCGTCGGAAGATGTCTTTCAGACCCCAGATGGAGAGACTGTTCTTTTATTCCAAATTCCCAAGAAGCACAGAAGTCGTACATGTTAATAAGAGAACATACAGACACACACCCATAAGTTACATGCCATGAAACAAAACAAGGAAATAAGGAGACCTTTGTTGATCCCTGTTCGCTTACACAAATCTTAGTTTACTTAAGCATCTCAAGATCCTTTTCCCAATTTCAGCTCCTCCTCACCGCTTTCTCTCCCCGGGTACCCAGATGCACGAATGGGATGGTGATCTTTACAAAACGTCAACATCAACAACAACAAAAACCTCTCGCTCACACAAAAGCCCACCTTGTAAATGAATGGAATATTAACGACTACCTAATAGTTACACCGTTGGCAGGGCGAAACTGAACACTAACACAGCTATCTCTCCAGACTGCCACTGAAGCCGAAGCAGCTCGAGGAGAAACGCACCTACTGTATGTGAAATGCTGGTGCAGATTTTTTCCCTATCAGTCTAACCTTCTGTGTTGATGCATGAATGCTGGTACCCACTTACAGGGATGCCAGATGATCAGTGCAGAATGAAGGTCCCAAGAGAGAGGATCACATGGTTCTCTCTGCCCTGTGACGTCACTAGCAGATGGCATGGGTACCAGCTCTGGCAGTTGGCATCAATGTCACTTTTTAGAGATCAATGAGATAGTGCAGATATACACAGATCTAGAGACTCCAGGAGACGATGCGACACTCAGCCTGAAAAGATTTGGAAGATACAAAATGAAAACTGATTATTGAATGAAATTAAAACCTAAGGTAATATAAATAAAGATCTACTTCAATTGATGCTGGCTTTGCATGCAAGTATTTAAAGATACAGTGTCACTGTCTTATAGTATTTATATGCTCTTTGCCATCTATAACTTCTTATCATATTTCATTCTTATGATGTAATTGTCACATACTTTCACTGCTATTATGTAACACTGCAAGTATGTGGACATTACTAAGAGTTTGTGTGTGTGTGTGTATGTGTGTGTGCTGAGGGGGCTGGAGATTGTTAAATTGAAAAGTCTCTGTTTTAACGTGCCTATTTGTTTGAAGACTTTAGATGAAAATACTTGCTGCTTCACCAAACGAAAGCCAAAATTGCATTTGAAACACAAATTATTTTCCCCTTTCATTCGGGATTCTGAACACACGTGCACAATTGCAGTCAGAATCCTTGGACCGTTCCTGTCAGATATTAGCTAGAGGGAGACTTCTGTGGCTTGTAGAACAAAAACACTACGAGAGTGTTTTTTTGTCCAGGATGATTTGAACAGCAGCAAACAGACGACTGCATTTGGAAAAATTGTAAATGTAAAAGCAGTCTTAACATTTTCTTTGATTAAAAAAAAATGCCAGTGATTTTTATTTTTTTAAATTTATTTATGGAGTTTATTCCAAATTAGCTCCTCCCCCCTCCCCCCCTTTTTTTTTGTGAAGGCTGGGAAAATAGTGCTCTTTTACATATTTCTTCACTAATCAGAAAGAAATCAGTTTAAAAACATTGGCTCTGGTTAATCTTTTCTTTAAATTTGTAAATGTCAATAGCCACGTATCTAAATTTGCAGTTATATAATACAGCAGATAAAGTTAAGGCTTATTTCTTTTTCTAAAACAAAACAAAACAAAACACCTCACAAATCTGTCAGCTAATGGAGAGATAACACTTTTTTATTTTAAAAACTGGGGTCTCTTCTCATTTGGTACTCAGGGGAATTGGAATTAATGAAATTCTGCATTGCTATACCATGTTTTGCATTTGCTTGAATTCCATGGTCCTTTTTGTGCATTAAAACCAGTTTAAAATCAAAGGGAAGTGGAAATGGTGGTAGCATTATCATAAATGCTTCTTGTTTTATTTTCTTTTGATAATTTGTCTATAAAAATCTATCCTATTGCATGTGCCAATTTTTTTAATAATTACTAGTCTGCACAAACTCAAAGATTCTATTTAATGTAAAAACTAGGTCCAAGAATTAGTCTTATTCACGTGTTTTTGTATTCTTATGAGTAAGTCATTAAATATGCTTTAAGTGTATAAACTTTAAAAATGAAAACACTTTAAATATTGTGCTGGCATTTTTTCAGGTAATTTAAGATTAGAGAACCATGTTAACACTACCGTTTGATGAGTCTGTTGTAATGCCAGAATCCCAGATGTGCAGAAAGTTTTCTAGAGAATGTGAGGACCAGAAGCAAATTAAGAAACCAGAAAGCTTTTCCAAACAGATTGTCCTTCGAGGAAAGAGCATCAAAAGGGCCCCAGGAGAAGAAACTGAGAAGGAAGAAGAGGAAGAAGACAGGGAAGAGGAAGATGAAAATGGCTTGCCCAGAAGGAGGGGTCTTAGGAAAAAAAAGACGACCAAGCTCCGACTGGAGAGGGTCAAGTTCAGGAGACAGGAAGCTAATGCACGTGAGAGAAACAGGATGCACGGCCTCAACGATGCTCTGGACAATTTAAGAAAAGTGGTCCCCTGTTATTCCAAAACCCAAAAACTATCCAAAATAGAAACTTTACGACTGGCCAAAAACTACATCTGGGCACTTTCTGAAATTCTGAGAATCGGCAAGAGACCCGATCTGCTCACGTTCGTCCAAAACTTATGCAAAGGTCTTTCCCAGCCAACTACAAACTTGGTGGCAGGCTGCTTGCAGCTCAACGCCAGGAGTTTCCTGATGGGTCAGGGTGGGGAGGCTGCGCACCACACAAGGTCGCCCTACTCTACTTTCTACCCACCCTACCACAGCCCTGAGCTCACCACTCCCCCAGGGCATGGAACTCTTGATAATTCCAAGTCCATGAAACCCTACAATTATTGCAGTGCGTATGAATCCTTCTATGAAAGCACCTCCCCTGAGTGTGCCAGCCCTCAGTTTGAAGGTCCCTTAAGTCCTCCCCCAATTAACTATAATGGGATATTTTCCCTGAAGCAAGAAGAAACCTTGGACTATGGCAAAAATTACAATTACGGCATGCATTACTGTGCAGTGCCACCCAGGGGTCCCCTTGGGCAGGGTGCCATGTTCAGGTTGCCCACCGACAGCCACTTCCCTTACGACTTACATCTGCGCAGCCAATCTCTCACCATGCAGGATGAATTAAATGCAGTTTTTCATAATTAATGAGGAAAATGAAAATAAACAGTGGTCATTCACCTCCCCCGTCTAATTAAGACAAAGCAGATGCTTGTGGGCTGAGTAATTGGCACAACTCTATCTGAGGTGTTTACTAGTTCCTGAAGTGTGTTTCAACTATTGTGAGAATTTTCTATGTAATAATAAATCTCTTTTCATATGAGAACTTCTTTTCCTTTCCTTTTGTCTGTAAAGCACTGTGATTCTGTTTTTACTGGAAGGATTTTTTTTCCCCTTGTTTTATTTTCTTTTAAATTCACTTAATTTGTTTGAACAAGGTGTCTAAGAATATACTGTTGAATAAAGACATGCACAGCATAACTCAATGTCTATTTCAGTTGTACAGTAATTATAAAAATGCATGTTATTAAAATCAGATGAATAAAATGATGTGTTTATAATTACTAGCAATTATATATTATGTATCTCTGAAAGTTGAAAATATTGAGAATAACACGAAGGTGACATTGATATTGGAAAATGCATTTGAGGATGTGCAACAATATAAAAAGCTATGCAATTTTCTTTTTATTAAGGATGAATCTAAATGCATTCAATTGGTAACTATTCCTCTTCAAGTATTGCAGATGGGGCAACATGATATTTGGGTGGACGGTGTCATGATTTGGGAACAATTATTTCAATCGTAAAGAAAAATTTTTCAGCACTTGTTTTGTATTATTCAGAAATTATCTGTACAGGTTTGTTATCACAATGTATAATTGTGTTTTTCCACCCCACATTTTTAAAGCAATTAAACATAGATATTTACACTCCTAAAGGACATCTATTAGCTGTGATATTTTTGCACGGTACTTATTATTTCCTGGTACGCAGCTGCTTTCTGTCTCTAACACTCCCTTCTCCCCATTTCAGAAATATTTCTGGATCTCAACCGTACAAGGTAAAACAAATTTCTTAAACAAAATGGCCAAAGCGCTTACAAGAATTTTTTTTTTCTAAGTATGTTAAATGAAAGAAGAGGAGCCCATGAGGGTTAAACATCCTGGGGAAACAATGATAAATCCTGGTAACCTTCAGCTCCAGCCGAAATTCGGTGGCAAATTTCCAGCAAACACCAAGAGTGGATGTTAAAAATGGAAGGTTTTACTCTGCTCGGTTTAAATAAGTCTGGCCGATTAGCGGCTAAATTCTGTGTGATTAAAAGTTTCCTGACAAAAGGCCACCAAACACCTACTTGAATAGCTAGCGCCTGGGGAGCTCACCCTCTTAGGCAGAACTGAGCCCCTTCTAGAATAAAAACCAAGGTGGCAGTGACCTCCCTCCAGCTGCCCTCTTACGCAGGTTTGCCCCCCAGAGGGAGCAGGGCAACAGCTGCGAAGGCCGGCAAGGTTAGCAGAAATGGGTCCTGCGGTGGCGGGACAGAGCGGGTCCGGTGGGCCCGGGCAGGGGGTCCGCGCTCACCGCCGCCCGGCGCTGCCCACTCCTGTGCCCCGCAGGCACCGCCCAGGCCGGCGCAGGCCCGACGGCTTTTCTCGGGTGGCGCTTGAAGAGGACAGAGGCGGCTTCGCGCCCCCACACTTGTCACCCGGGCACAGGGGCACAGGCTGCACTGACCGTGGCTTGCCCGCAGTGGGCGCCCTGGGGCCGGGGGCCCTGCGAGCAGCTCCCGAGCCGACCTCGCCGGCAGGGAAAGGGGCTGCGCGCTCCGGGCAACCGGCGGGCCGGGATGCCACGGTCTGAAGCTGGGAGGAGACGACCTCCTGGGGCCAGGACCCAAGAAGCTGGAAAGGGCGTCGCCTCTTCACCCGCCCCGTCTACCGCAGTGGAGGAGGCGGCGGCGGCGGCGGCCGCTCCAGTTTGACGAAATTCCGTGGAAATCTGTCCCTGTCCTGCCCTCCCACGCCTGCGGGACTTCTAGAGCCCAGGCTGAAAGGCCTGCGCCGGGGTTCTCCAGGGGCAGCGACTCTCCAGCTCCCTCCGCGTTAGCGCGCACCGCAGACGCGGTCGGAGGGGTAAAGGTGCCCAAGCAGATGCTGGCGCAGGACTTGGCTGGTTTCGAACGTGCCCTTCTAAGCGGTGGTGACAGCACCTGTTCATTCCAATCCCGCGAGGGCATGAAGTCGGGGAAAGAGGAGGAAGTGTGCCCTCTAGGGGTGGAGAGAAGTTTGCCCGAGGTAGGGAGCCATCAGTCTCCTGTCGTCCGACCCAGGAGTGACTCGCCCGCGTCCTCGCAGACGCTCACAAAACTTGCCTTCTCCAGGACTGTGTCCAGGATTGCCAGGCCTCTTTAAAGCCCCTTAGACACTGGGAGTCTGATCACTGCTCACCCCGTCTGAGCGAAGAGCAAGAAAGTGAGGAAGCATCTGGAACGAGAAGAAGCTGACTTGAAAAATTAAGGCATTTCTGTTTAGTCACTAACAGAGTAAGTGCGGTCTCCCCCACCTTGTTCCAAGGTGACCCGCTGCCTGACTGTGAACAGCATTGCGCGGGCTAAGAGTCTCCTTTGTCCAGACAGGCTTTGAAAACTACGGTCTTTCCAAGGTCGCAAAGCCATGTTGGAAGTAGAGACTGCCACAGGAGATGGCATTCTTCCCTCTCCCTTCTGGCAATACGGGAACGCTAAGGAAAAAAGTAGCTGGCTGAATGTGTGGGGAAGAAGCAAACATGCAGAAGTGTCTTATCTCCGTGCTTTGTTTGAAATGAACTCAAGCAAAAGAGTGGGCTTTTCCGGCACAGACCACAGAGATCATGAAATTTCTTCTATAGTTTGGGTGCACAAACCCAATGTGGGCGCTCTCCTCTGCCGGGGTGCTGAGATCTGGGATACCATGTTGTGTGTTAGTAGGGTGTGTGGGACTGCTCCCTGTGATTTAATTATCCTTTGCGTCCAACTTTGCGTCCCTATCCTTTGATGACCCCTGGTATGGGAACCACCCAGCTGGTCCCCTTTACACTAACCAAGGTCGGGGTGTCGGTTCTCTTCCTCAGCAGGGCTGTCCCTGTTCCCCAGGGACTGCAATCTTGAGAAATCATGACTCATTCTTTCACATACCAACATTGCAGATGCTATTCATTGCAGAATCTTGCCTTTTAAGGTCTGACTCCAATAGAAGGGGAAATAGGATAGTATAGAAAGTATACTTCAGGACTGGGAAGTCTTAGGAGTCAGATTTGGGTCAAAATTCTGTGTCACCATGAACCCCTTATTACAACCTCAGGGAGACAGCATACAGAAGCCAAAAGGTCAGGATACCTTCATTCCTTGCTCTCTTTCTGACCTTCTGCTTTCCTCATCGCCCAACGTGAAAGGATGGAAGGCCTTTTTGTTTTCTGAATCTTTTAAATAATTACTGCCTTTCACATGGAGAGGCATCTCTTTTGAGTTGAATTATGTGAATATTACATTTATTTTTTATATTATAAATCTTGTGTCTCTCTGTTTGTCCTTTCTCCTATGTCAGGACTTGATTAATAGGTAAATACACAGATAGACAGACTCAGATATAGGTATACCCTCAATAAAATAAAACAAGTAATAGGTAGTACAGGACTGAAATGACTGTCCAGGGGCACCAGAGGCCTAGGTTCCTTTTACCTCCATTAACCTTAGTGTGGTGCTTCCATTTTCAAATTTGCCTCATGGCCCAAAATGGCTGTTGGGGTACTAACCATCATGTCCTCATTCCAGTTACAGAGAAGAGAAGGGGATGGCAAAAGGGTGTCCCATCCACCTGATCAGAGCCTTCTAGAAAGTTTTTATGACTTCTACTTAATATCTCACTGACCACCTCCAGATTTTAAAGAAGCTGGGAAATACATCCTTTTATCAGAACATAGTGCCACCTGTAAGTAAGAAAGAAGATGCGTGTTGGTCAGGCACTTACTAGGCCTCCCTTTCCAGACTCTGAATCCTCAAGAGGTTGGGCCTTATCTTATATGCTTTGTGGACCACCTTAGCAGTCTGCCTCAAACATCATGGGTTCTCAATAAGATTTTTAGTTGTTTCCAAAATGCTCCCCACAGTTCAGGAGGCCTATGTTGTTGCCAGACATGTCTTCCATCCAGGTGCTAATGGGACATACCGCACAGCACGCCTCCACTGGACCACTGCTGAAGTACATGCATTCTTCATCAGTGCCCTCATGGGGTTGTCTTGAACCATGCTGAACTCTTCCCCCCACACTGCACTGCCCTGGCCTCAAACCTGACACATTCTGCATGTGGCATCACTTGCCTTAGCCAGAAGTTTCAGTCTACTGGACAGGAGATTGTCTTAGTTATCCTCTTTGTAGTATTGTGAGCCCCATCTGTGAACCCCATCTTTACACGCATTTTTCCCTTGCCAGCTGTGTGTGGCTGGGCTTGCTTACTTCTTTCCAGGACCAGTGCCTTTCGCTCTGCTGTCTATCAAATCCTTCTTCTCCTCTCTGAGAACGTATCCTTTGCCCAAGCATTCTGTTTCCTGTTTCTACTATCTCTTTCCCATCTGACTACATAAATCTGTGTTACACATGCTCTCTTAGCTCCCCAGCTTGTATATTCTAAGTACTTTAATTCTTACACCCAGTCCTCTTTCCTTCCTGTAAATTGCATGACTTCAGGCCTCTTGCTCTGTTGGAAGGCATGGAAGGCCAGGGTTTCCTGTATCCCCAGGTCCCCAGGTTGTCTGTGCTGATGCCCCCTCTACTGAGGCATCCCACGGCTGGTGATGTACCCCAGCAACCCACCTCTGACCTCCATGTAATGTCTTGTGGGCATCTGCCCTCTCCCTTGGAACTGCTTTCTCTCCCTCATCACCTGTCTGTGGGTCTCTGGCCTAGAAGAAACAACATGTTCTCATTTTAAAGGAAAGGCAGAGTGCTCAGGCTCCTGATAAGGGTCTCCAGCTTTAATCACTCAGCTCTCTTGGTCCCAGGGCCCTCAGCCATCCCAGAGAATAGATTCAAGCAAAACCTGATGCTCTATGCAAAGCTACTGCAGCCTCCCTTCCCTCTGGCCATTTCTCACTTGGCCTCACTGCATCTGATACCTTCCCTACTTGTGGGGTCTCCCCTCTCTCCCTCAGGGACCCTGTTTCTTAATCAGTCTCCCAAATTAGGACAAGGTTCAAGTTCTTACAATGAGTAGCTATACAGCAGGAGATGGAAGGGGAGGGTCTACACCCTGTCCTCTCATACTAGATGTGTAACGCAGTGCTCTAACCTCAGCAGAGACTCGGCTGAGGATGTAAGACTTCCCTCCCAAACTGAAGAACCAAAATGGAACAACAACAGAACACCTCTCTTCATCCTAAAGCCCCACCTAGCCTCTTGCTCTCTTTCCTTCCCAGTCAAAACTTTCCAATAAGGGCTTGACACGAAATGTCACACCTTCTTTACTGCCCTGTCTCTTTGTTCTGCTGCAGTCCTTCCTCCACTGCCACCACCATCCAACAGAGACTGCATATTTTGTCATATTTACTCCGACGCCTATGGTATCCTTTGAACAAAGCATACTGATGTTTAAACATGAAAGCGTGTAAAAACCAGGGATAAAAAGAATTGAGAGAGCAGGTTGGAAAAGCTGACAAGAGATCTCATTATAGGAAGCCCTGGGTGCCAATGAAGGGGAATTGCAAGATCACCTGAGGGCAAAGCCTGAGGGCCCAGCTTTGTCCAGCTGTGTCCATTAGCTTTGCGAGTGAGGGCAAGGACACGACTTTGTAGATTCTTGGTTTCTGGTAAAAGAAGGATCCTGAGAAGTAACACAAGTTACTGATGCCCAGTGACTGTCTTTCAGACCTTCTCTTTCCTTGCTCCCTGGCTGCCCCTGCCCTCCCTAGCTAGTGTGGGTCACCTCATACTTTGGTTACTCTTCTTCTGTCTCCTTTACCAGCTCTTCTTCCTTCTCTCATCTTTTCTGGGCACCCCCCACTGAATCTGTCTTCATTGTCCTATGGATCCTACTTCTCCTCCTGGGTCCCTTACTTGAGGACTACCAGATCTGTACTTCAGGCCGCCAAATGCCTCCACTTAGTGATCCCATTGTCCTCTAAAGCTCAACATGTGGACAGTAGAGCCCTCTCCAAAACACTACCACTCCTGCTAGCTGTTTCCAGAACTTTCTTGCAATGTGTATGAAAAAAAGATATTAAATATTTCTCATTTTTCCTTCTCTTTCTGGCCCCTGTACTTTCAAGTTAGTTTCCATGTTCTGCTGATTTCCTCTTATCGCTTCACCTCCATATTAAAACTGAAAACAAGTTTGATGTCATATAGCACTTTAGAATTTACAAAATACTTTTCACATATTCATCTTTTTTAGTTCCAGGAACTTCAGCATTAGGTGTTAATTTATATCATCCTTATTTTACTTGGAAACCAAATCAGCAGAGTCATGTCACTTTCCCATGGGCACAACACTAATGGACAAAGGTGGACAAAACCTGTCCTGAGGTTTTTCATCCCTAGGCAGTATTCCACAGTCCCTAATTTGGCACCCAATGCCTCATGGGTGGGATCTGTAGTCCGCTTCTCCAAACTGATATCCCATTTCATTATCAATGGTTTTCACCTGCTTTTTAAAACAACATTAGTATGCTTTGTTCAGATGGTAACTTAGGAGTTAGTGGACACATCAAAAAGGTTTCTGATCCTGGTAAAGACAAGACTGGAGGGCCTGGAACCAAGACACCCTCACCTGTGTTCTAGCTCCTGAGATATCTCTGAGGAGCAAGATTAGACCACTTCTGTACTACAGGAAAATGTCCCTGAGGTTGAACTTGTTTGTTGCACCTCTATCTATTTGCCTTTGGGTCTCATGCTGTTCCACCTCTTTGGGATGTCCTCATTTCTAGTTTCCACTTTCTCAAATTCACATGTACTTCAAGGCCACCTCCTATATGAAGGCTCCCAGAGCCCGCTAATCTGTAGGGCATCATGCTGCTCTGAAGTCACATCTCTGTTGTTTCAGTTACATAGTTGTCATCTAAATCTTTGCCGCCTAAATGTTATTGTATTCAAAATCTTACTTAGGTTTCATATTGCTGTGTAACATATAGATATGACTAGATTGTATACTCCCTGAGGGCAGGGACAATATTTAATCCTTTTTGTGCCTGTATAGTACATACGTTCATTAAGTACTTTATTCAGTGATTGTGATTGGGGAGATAAGCTCTGGCTTTGTTACAGAAGAACATCATGAATCAGAGACAGAACAACACAGACCTCTCACATCCAACAACAACTGACACTAAGGATCAGATTTTCACCTAAAAAGTGAGAATAATAACACATATGTCATCGGATTGTGAAGATAAAATGTGATCACTTAGGAAAAGTACTAGCTCACTTCCTGGAGCAGAGCAAGCACGCAGCTGATGAAACCAGCTATTGTCCTTATTATTAACATAGTATCAACGTACTGACTCCTACTAAATCTGAACAACATGAACAACAATTTTTTAAAATACAGGTTAGATGCAAATAGCATGTTGTGATACAATTTAGGCTAGTGAACTTAATCAATATAATTTTAGTATATTATAGAACATAATTCTATTATATGTAAAATATAACAAATTGTATTTACAGAATAAAAGATAGAGTCCCTCACACAAAATCACCAACCTGTCTTAGAGAACATTAGGGCAGTGTTTTGGCAATTGCTTCATGCCTTCAATAAGACCTCAGAATAACAGGTCATGGTCTTCATGTGTTTTCATCCTCAAGAGAGGCAAAAAGTGGAGGATACAATGAGAGGAGTTGTTGATTTAACAATTATTTATTGAGTCCCTGCTCTGATGAGTCACACACTGCTCTAGGTGGTAAGGACACAGTGAGGAAAAGAGGAGGCCAGCTCCCCATTCTTGTGGAGTTTCTGGTGTAGTAAGGATGCCTATGAGTCCCCTACCCAGGGAGCACTGCTGTCAGGGGTGCCATCTGGCTCCAATGCTGTAGAAGGTGCTGGGAGAGGGGTAGACACACATGTGAGCAGGACAGGGTGCTCCCTGTTCTCTTGGGGTCTGAATAACCAAGGCAAAAGAACACCCATTCAACAAATATCTATTAATAAATTACTGTTTTTTAGACTCTGCACTAGGGGGGCACCTGGGTGGCTCGGTGGGTTAAGCCTCTCTGCCTTCAGCTCAGGTCATGATCTCAGGGTCCTGGGATGGAGCCCCGCATCGGGCTCTCTGCTCAGCAGGGAGCCTGCTTCCCCCGCCCCCTGCCTGCCTCTCTGCCTACTTGTGATCTCTGTCTGTCAAATAAATAAATAAAATCTTTAAAAAAAGATTTATTCTTTGCACTAGGTATAAAGTGTACAAAAAATGAAAAAGACATGGCTAAGAACCGAGAATCCAACAAGACAGAAGATATCATATAGTTAAATATAAATGACTAAATTAAAGGCGTTACTAGAGGAGACACAAATGGAGGCAAAATCTGCTTATTCTGGGCCAGGCCACGGGGGAGGCAGGACCAGGAGTTTCCTGTAGGAGATGCTCTAGTTAGAGACATTTCACAGGTGGACCAGTGTGAGAGGGTGTACGGTGGGAATGCCTCTTTCCTCTTCCTGTTATTTCCATCCAAATGGAAAGGTCTAACATTCTTGGCTTTGCAGTAGCTCCTAAACCCCTTCTCTGGGGAAGAAATTGATCTCTAAACTGATTAGAGGATGTTGTCAAAGAACACTGGGCATGTGTGCCTCAGCCCCTCCTCCTTTCCATCCTCCCTTGGTCCCTAGAGTTCTAAGTTAAGAAATGATAGAGGTCCTGCAGTCTTCTGGGGTCTTCCAGTGTTTCCTATGATCACTTGAAACAGTCTTCCCATTTCTAGAGTTGTGTTAGCAAGCTCATTTAGCTCACACTCAAAGCAAAATTCTCTAACTTTAACCTCATCAATTATAAGGCTGATCTTTGGCTTTCATCTGCCTATTTCTCATCATATTAAGCAGCTGTTACTTATCTGGAAGCCCCTTTGAGACTCTAACAGAAGGGAGTTTCAGGCAGAAATGTTCAGCTGGAAAGAGGAAGGTGCAAATCCTCTTTCCAAACTCCAAAAAACTGGAGTTCCAAGTCCAGTTTGACGGGGATGTTTGGAGTGAGCTGGGATTGGCCTGAGGTGGGCCTGGACTCGCCGGCCAAGCCAACACCATGGAAAGCCTCGCAGGTCTGTGGGGGAGTCTGCTGGAGGGTCTTTCCGGAGGGGCACATCAGCTGATGTGCACTGTGGGAGGGTCCCCAGGAACTGGACCCAGGGGAACCTGTCAGGAAACAGCTCCAATGCAAGATGACTGTGGACGAGAAAGGAAGGGAGAGGCCTAAGGGGTGATGAACAGAGAGAAATCATTGCTGGTGACTGCCTGGACCTTGAAGTGCGGAAGAGAGGAGAGGCTGAAGAACAGGTAGACATCTGTGGTCTGTTTGTAACTTGCTGAGATTAAGTGCCTTGTGCTCACTCCCAATCTCATGGAGGAGTAGGCGGTCCAATGGCAGCTCTCTAAGTCTGGAGTTCAAGAGAGGGGTCTGTGCTGCAATCAGACGTTGGGGCAGGGGTGCACTCAGACTCCGTGTGTGGAGACTGAATAGAACAGAGGAATGAAACTGGGGGGAGAGGGGGCACCAATAGTGTTTCTCCAGGTACAGCTTGTCTGCGGTATTGAATGTGGCACAGTGTGTTCGTGCTTGTGTGTGGGGTTGTGACCCCAGAATCCTCTCTGTATTGCTGCGGGAGCTGGACCACAACTGACCTTGACTCCTGGGTAGGGTCACTGAGGACCATGCAGACAAATGAAAATATGGCTCCTAACTGCAAGATTTTGGAACAATATTTTTGTACAGGTTTTTAAAAGCCCTTTGTTATAAAGTTGGGTGTCATGAAATCAGATATTGTAACAAGAAAAGAAAAAGCTGAAACTGACCACTCTACTGCATTCCATCACATGCATGAGCTGAACCATCAACTTAGGAAGGGACGGGAGTCTCTTTTTAAACCTATCATCGGTATTTTTACTTGCAATTGTGAGTATTACTTGATAGCATTTAGGGGACAATTACTTGATTACGTAACAATTACTTGATAGCATTTAGGGGAAGATTAGATTAGATCCTGTAAGTAGATCACTCAGTGTGTCTGGCACACAGTGAGCGCTCAATAACTGATGATCGGTATTAGTATCTGTGAAGGAGTTGAACATTTGGGGTATTACCATTCTAATGATTCACATACCAGATTACCCATAGCAATATCTTTTTCAGTATAAGCTAGTTTCCTCCTCCTTCAGGGAAGGCCATCTAATTATACTACCCATTATCAAACATAACTAGAAAGAAATATCTATAACCAAAAAATACAATATATTTTAAAAGTTATATATAAACATTTAGCACATTATTTGTGAGTATAGATTTTTCATATTGTCCCTATTGTCAGAAGTCTCCTTTGGCATGAAGTCTAAGATTATAGGGGCAAATGGGCTATCTGACTGAGCTGTGACCTCAACCCCACCCCAATAATAGAAATGAGGCTACTTCCCATGAAAGAGAGAGGAAATGAATGTGAATGAATATTTGTTGAAACTATTGCATGACTAGCCTTATGTAATACATTTTCACATTTTGTCTCATGTATCTCTCCTAGCAGTTCAGGGAGATTGGTTTGGTATGGGCAATCCATTGTACAGATAACTTCATTCCATTGAAGTTCAGAGCAGCGAAGCAACTTATCTAAGCTCATTTAATGTCTAAGAACAGTAACTGGTAGATCTGGGATTCCATGTAGGTTTGCCTGACCAGCAACCTCCCCAGCTTCCCATGAAACTCATTCTCCCCCAGAGAATTACAGTAGCTCACATTCAATGAGGCATCATCAAGGTGGCTCTCATCCAAGGG
This sequence comes from Enhydra lutris kenyoni, assembly GCF_002288905.1. Taxonomy (NCBI): domain Eukaryota; kingdom Metazoa; phylum Chordata; class Mammalia; order Carnivora; family Mustelidae; genus Enhydra; species Enhydra lutris. The sequence continues at coordinate 30,854,814 of NW_019154100.1, read as the reverse complement.
CTTTATATCTACTTTCTCTTTTAATCCTCCCAACAACCTGTGGGGTACATACTATCATTTGTCCCCCTCAGAAAACCGAGGCACACAAACCAGCCCAAAGTCACACAATTTGTAAGCAGTGGGATGAAAGATCAATCCAAGTGAGTTGGCCCCCAGAACCTATAGTCTCCACCACCAAACTAAATAGCTTCCCTTAAGACCACCGACCACAATTTTCAAAGTTTTGCGCTGACATGAAAGCATGATTAGTTTTAATCCAACAGAAGGGAGGAAATTGGAAGTTACACGATAGAGACAAATCACCTATGAAATTGGGACAGGGGGTGGGCAGGGAAACACTTGCAACAGTGCAGTTCCACTTGGCTGTAGTGCCGTGGGGGCCGCTCCTGGGTAGGAACACACCCATTGTTTACCAACAAACTTCTCCAGTTTGAGCAAAATTATTTTCTCTCTAAAGCTTTGGTGTTGGGGGAAATAGTAAATGACCTCTTAAGCTTTCAAAATGACAATCTAGCGTTACTTAAAAGTCTACAAATTTGTTCCTAAATGTATTTAAATCTTACCAGCGAACATGATGCTTGGTTATTAAAAAGTAATTCTGGAGAAATTAGCTTGCAGCTACAAAATTAATATAATTCATTTATTACTTGCAGCCACAAATCAAGATGCTGTTAACACTGCTACACACAATTTAATATGCACAGTAAGTTTCCATATGGCTTCAATTTTAGGTTTCTGGTCAGTCCATTGAATCATTTAAGGAATAGGCCAGCATGTCAAGTCAGAGGGCACTTGACTTAATGGAAATGTGAAACACTGGCTTTCAAATTCTGGAATTAGAGGTTTGGTCTATTTCTTATTTTCATCACGTTAGACAAATATATATTTTTAAAGCTATAGGCCTACTATAACATGGACATTTAATGATAGGGAAAAACCAAAGCACTCAATCATGAATGCTAACCAAGACTCAAGACTCTTCTTCTTCTTCTCTTTTTTTTGGTTCCCAGTCTCTTTCTAATTCACTGCTTTTCCTCAGAAGATGAAGAAGAAGGAGAAACACACATACATACCCTACTCATTTAAAAAGGCTGAGATAAAAGAATTTGTCCAGAGTTTAAGACTTCTTTTTCATGATTCTGCCAGAATCGATAGGTAGCTTATGTTTCATAGCTAGATTTCATGCCTAGATGAGAAGGAGTTCAAGTTCCCTAATGAATGAGATACCTAACTTGCATTATTCTAGATGAGAAATAAATAATAATAATTGCTTTCATTTCTCAGGCTCAAAAGAGAACAGTAAGCCGAGAGAAAACCCTGTCACCTGTGACTTCCTCTAGTGTTAAGTGTTCTTGGGAACCTGTGTCTCATGGACCGGCGCCATGGAGTACCCCAATTTATTTTGTGCTGGACAAGTACTTTTCTTCCTTTACCATCCTCATTCTGAAGGCTGGTTGAACAGACCAGATGAGTCGAACCACTTTCCTTCCAGACTTTGTACTGGAAAGAATCTCTTCATCAATCACAATGAAGTCTGTGGTTAAGTCACTACATTTCACTCTAGAAATCTTGCCAGAGATGTTTTTCCTGCCACTTGTCAAAAGTTAAACTTACAAAGGAAACTGATGATTGGGGGGAAAAAAAACCCCAAGTGACAGAGTTCGCTTCTCAACTTTATATTTGGCAGTGGCACCTTTTCGCTTCTGTTATATACAGAAGGAGGGGCTGATTGAGGGGGGAGAAAGGCAGGAGCTGAGAAGACAGAAGGGCAGTAAACCGTTGCTTGGATCTGTACTAGACAAGGATGTTCCTGCTAGAAAAGGGGGCAAGGCTATGTGAGAGAAACAAGCCCAAAGGGCTTCTGTTCTCAAATGGACGTGAAGCTGCACATCTTTGTAGAAGTCGTCTGTGTTTTGATCCGAAGCTAGAAAATATGAAGTGATTAGAAAAGAAACACTCTATGAAGATCAGTGAAGAAATAGAACATTAGAAATTAGGAATTAGAAATAGAACATTGATAACCAGTAACAACTAGTGAAAAAAGTTTGTTATGATAATGAGCCCTCCCACCTGAATGATACCTGTGTTATTTTGCATAGATTTTCACAATCATCCTTTGGGTAGATTGTGGCAAATAAATGTAATTGCCAGTCTCGAATCAAGAAAAACAGAGAAATTAGGTGACTCGCCCAAACTCACCCTGTTAGCAAGTGGCAGAATTTAAATTAGATCCTAGACTTTCAAACTCCAGTTCCACAGGCTGTCCATAGCATGGCTCAAAAAGTCCTGGCCAAAACAAACAAACAAACAAACAAACAAACAAACAAAAGACACTGGTTAAGAAAACCTTAGAAAAAAAGAAAATATGAGAAAGAAAACCTGAATTATGGCTTCCCTTTGTCCTTCCTAATCTGAAAATGCATTACCCATCCCTCTCTTGACTTCTTGGGATATTTACTCCATCATCTGCTCATATGGTACTTATTCCCTTTATGAAGATTAAAGATTCCATATTATGTCCGTGTAAAGCCATATGCTCTATCAAATTGCAAATCCTGGTCATACTGTTGACTCACAGAACTCAGTATAGCACTCAACACAATGTCTTGCACACAGCAGGTGCTCAATAAAAGTTTGTTTAACTGAATCCATTCATTCTGTATGCCGAAAGTTCCCTATGTGTTTATCAAGTGCTATTCCTGTCGTAGAAGATGAGAATGAGTCTAATTTGTGTTTAGTATCAGTTTGAAATGCTAATTTCTTGCCTGGTTTCTGAATACCAACTATCCAGGCCACCATGTGGAATCTGACATATAGACAGTGCAAAAAGGCACCCCACCGCCTGAATAAAAGATAACTGTATTTTGCATGCATTGTTTTCTCCAGGGGATCCTAGAAGGAAGTAGAATCTCTTTTAAGGTCTTCTGATAAGTTTAGAAAAAGCAGGCACTGCCCCTTTAAGAAACCATTTCTGCCAAAAGGTTGGTCAGAGGTCAGGCTAATAAAACTGCAAGATTAGTACAAGTACTAGTGAGTACACTTTCCTAGTTGTTTGTTAATGGAAGGAAAAACTCAGCTTCAAAGGGCAGAAAGCTAGGCAGGAAAATAATGAGGTGGAGGAGAATTACTCCCTTCTGATTGGAAAAGGATCATTAGGAGGGAATCACACTGAGGAGCCCTAGTGGGGCTCTGATCTCTCCCTTCCAGCTTTCCCTAAGTGATGTGGGGCAGAAAACCACGTGCATCTGAAAGCTGAACAAAATGCCAAGCCCAGTTCCTGTGTAGAGGACAGAGAGGACCTGTGTGGTTGGATACACAGAACTGAATTGCAAGCAAGAGAGAGGGGAGACCAAAGGGGGAAGGTCCCAGCATCTGCAGGGATTGCTGGCCCGCTTGTCCTAAAACCCAGATGGTTGGGACAACATTTTAGCATTGAGAACTGTGGACTCTCACCTCCTCTATCCAAGCCTATGTGAGGCACAGAATCTGATGAAATTTGGAGGGACCCACAGCAGTTACTTGACAAGGGTTGAAGAGCAGATGAGAAGGTATCTGATTGTTTCTAGGATTATATTAACAATATGTCCTCATTGTATCATTCTCTAAGTGTTACATAACACAAACAATAGTGCTTAGAATTTTAAATAGCTGGGCAATAAGAATTCACCCTTTTGTTGAAAATGTCACTGTTCTTCTCTTCCCAAAGAGAATAATTTTCTTTCATCCAAGAATGATTTCTTTTTAGGAATATGACAGATTCTGTCTACATTATCAGAAGCATATTAAGCGCTTGACTCCACCAGCCCAAGGTGGCCTTAGTCTGTAAGATCGTCGTGGTCTGCTCCATTCTGCAGGGAGGCATTAGGGAAATGTTGTTCCGCGATGGTGACTAAGCACCTATCACTGGGAGCAATGAGGTGTGCTTCTACTTGCTCAAGCCCCGTGTTCTGCTTTGTAGTGGATTCTCCAGAAGCTTGGAGCAGCATTTGCTCTGCTTCTCCACCTCCCAGGCTTGGCGATCCTGGGAACCCTGAATGTTGATGCCAAAGTTCTTTCAACAATCTTCCCAGAATCCAACAATTTTTAGCAGACAGATGTCCTACTGCACTTTCTTGACACACCGAATGGAATTTCTAAATTGTATGACTAGATTAGGCCTTTCAAGTTTTGCTTGCTTGACAAGTTTTTCACTATTTGACATTTGACAAGATGTGACAAGTTTTTCAATATTATTTCGAACAATACAAGTATTGCATATTCACTGTAGAACATCTACGTTATAAATCTTGCTCTCTTGATAAATATGCCTGCCTAATGCATGGGAAGGCTTAGTTCAAAGTGAGAATACTCTGACTCCTTGGAGTTTTTCCTTGGACCCTACAATGTGGGGAAAGCCATCCCCCAGATGCTAGTCTGTCCCCTGTTCTACCTCCCCACCCCGGTTCCACTTGACCATCATTTGAGTTGAGTAAGTATGCTCCACACAGTGAGTGGTCAATCCAGCAGGTCAGTGGCCCAGGAATTCAGGAAAGGAATTCTGGGCCTTGGTAACTGGAGCTTGGTCTAGAGTATGTGCCAGGACTCAAGGTGGGTATCTGTCCTTGACTCTCTGTCCTTCTGCCTCTCTCTCATATGGCTTCTTCTTACAGATGAAGATTTGGGGAAGTTCACTTAGGGATCATTTATGTTGGGGTTACTGAGATATCTTCCTGTGGTTCTCAGTCACTTCATGCTACTGCTGCCAGCTTTCTCTGTAGGATTAGCTTCCTGGAATAGTCCTGCTACCTACATCCTGACCTAAATGGGGAATGAAGGTGCAGCACCAGAAGCCTCGTGTCCTACAGTACCCAGCAGTGTGGTAATGGGGGAAAATAAGAAGCCAGAAACTAGTCAGTGGGAAGTCCTACCAATGACTGGATATATGTAATTGTTAAGTGAAACTTTCTGTCTCATCTCAGTCTGGTCCAATGAAAGCTCTCCTGTCCGGAGTGGATCTGGTAAGGCAGTATATCCAAGTATAAATGCACCTTACAACTCCCCCTTTTTTGGATACAATGGCTTATTTGATAAAACTTATAAAATACCATCTGAACTAAAGTTTGTAAAGGCATTTTAGGATGTTCAATAAGGCAAGTGATAAATTACAAAATCTTGATTTGAACATACACGAAATACATCTTCTTTGCTAATCCTTAAAATCATTTGTACACACACACACACACACACACACACACACACAACACATAGAGAACCAAGTTGGATAAAAATGATGGGTCATCATTTTTGGTGATATTGTGGTCAACTATAGTGGAGGAAAGACTGGCTCAGCTTTCTATCTTGTTAAAAATTGTATTACCAAATTGTTGTTCTGTGAAGAGAGGATCAATAATTATAATAATTATATAGCCAAAAACTGTAGGAGGGAAATGTATTTTTAAGTCAACAAGTTAACTATTGAAAATATTGTGTGTGTAAATGTGTGTACTTGGATGTCTTAATGTTTTTAGTATTTTCCAGCTTTTTAAAAAATCTATAAAGTACCTTAAGTAAATATTCATTTTGAACCTAATTTTGTATTTTTCATTTTGCATCCTTTTTGTTAAAGATCTTCCACCCTCACCCAGCCTCCTCCCCATACAGCTCCAGAATCCACACACCTAGGTGTGCCACTGGCTCCAGGGTTAGAGTAGATGAACAAGTGCAGGGAGTCCCTAGATCTGCAGGTTGGATTAAGGTCCAGAAAGGCAGAGTGACAGCCAGAGAGTTTAAAGGGATAGAGAAGGTATTCTTTAAATCAAATTAGAAGTCATGATCATTGAGTAGAAGTCAATATATTCAGAATAATAGAAGGAAAAAGTCAATATAAACTAAGTGTTTGAATTACAGATATCTTTAAAGATTTTTTAAAATTATTTGTTGGAGAGAGAAAGAGCACAAGCAGGGGGATAGGTAGGCAGAGGAAGAAGCAGGCTCCCTGCTTAGCAGGAAGCCCGATGCGGGACTTGATCCCAGGACCCCAGGTTCATGACCTGAGAGGAAGGCAGACACTAAACTGATTGAGCCACCCACATGCCCCTAATTACAGATATTTTTAATAGAAATATGCTTTATCTTCTTTCAAGGATGTAAGAGAAGGCTAAATTAGTTCAATAAAAATTTTGGGTATACATATTCTTCAGTTAATGACTAAAATAGAATTAATTTGTTATGTGGGACCATTTATTATATTTACATGTAAATAGTTAACATATAGACTTACAAACATACCATGTTATTTTTTTAAAGCAAGTGGTATATGAGCACACACTGTACCTTCATCCCATGGGTTACGATTCTGGCTTCCTTGCTTACTATCTATATGACCTTGGGCAGGCGACTTACTTTCTCCGGCCCTCAGTTTTCTTCCTTGTATATCTTGCTGACGAGTAGCTCCAGCCTCATGGAACTGATGTGACGATTAAGTGAGATAATACATGGACAACGCTGAAAGCAGCGCCCAGTCCAGAATCAGTGCTGAATTCATATTACCTCTAACTTGCTAATCAAACACCTCCTTTATAGATCATGATAAAATGAATTTCAACCAAGCCAGGACGAGATACTACAAAACCCGAATCAGATGGTAGGCAAATCAGCTTGACTGAACAAATTGTTTCATCTTTAGCCCAGTCACATCGTGGCAGAGTTTCTGACAGGTCATGCAGTGTTAGGCTGATGGGAGAACATGGCAAGAAGGAGATTAAATTAGTCATGAGCGTAGCAAGTGATTGATATCATCTGTAACCCTCTAGGATTTTTCTGCATTGCCATGCTGACCAATTTAAAGCATGGCATTTACTCTCTAGGTCAGATGTTTGAATTCTAGATTTACATGGACTGACTTCCATCCACCTGACAATATATGGAAAAGAATTAAAGCAACAGAATAAAATTCTAAGTGGTTAATTGTCATGGCAATAAAACTGAAATAGATTTTTCATGTGATCATAGTACAAGATTCCAAGTATTGTAAGTGATGTCCAAAAATATATATTTAAGAGTTTTCTGCTGTAAAGCAATTCTATTGCAAATTAGCAAGTTGTAGTAAGAAAATATTAGCATTTCCCCTTTTTATCTTTACAATACAGTCCTTCACTTGAAAAATTATCTTTGGGCCTATGATAATGATGTCTTAGAAAAAGAAACAATAAATGCTGGCATTAAGCAAAAGGCTTAGTATTTTTTTCAGCTACAGAATCAATGACTATCTAGAGAATAACATGTGATGTTCATTGCACAAAGATTTCTTAAAAAGACTATTAGCACCATAAGCTTTCATGGATTTTTTAAAATAACAATTTCCTACTAAAACACAAAAGAAATTAATAGAAGTAATTTAAACCAGATTCAAAAATAAAGAAGAGATAAGAACTGGATAGTTCCTCTTAATGTGCCTATCTTCCACAAGAAACTTAGCTCAAAAGTAGCATATTCCTCAATCTTGAGTCAGGAAATGTGGAATGGATGGGGAGGTCCACTGTTACGTATCCTAATTAATACAGACCCATAGTACTTTATGTGATTCATACTATTTCATTGAAGTTGTGTTTGCAGATCACTGGCAAAGCGTGGGCAGTGCTACAGTTAAATTCTGTTCTGTTAAGTTACAGTTATGGTTATAATGGAGCCAGAACTAAGTCCTATAAAAAAAGAATAGAGGAAGAAATTAAAAATAGAGCTTCCCTATGACCCTGCAATTGCACTACTGGGTATTTACCCCAAAGATACAGATGTAGTGAAAGGAAGGGCCATCTGTACCCCAATGTTTATAGCAGCAATGACCATAGTCGCCAAACTGTGGAAAGAACCAAGATGCCCTTCAACGGACGAATGGATAAGGAAGATGTGGTCCATATACACTATGGAGTATTATGCCTCCATCAGAAAGGATGAATACCCAACTTTTGTAGCAACATGGACGGGACTGGAAGAGATTATGCTGAGTGAAATAAGTCAAGCAGAGAGAGTCAATTATCATATGGTTTCACTTATTTGTGGAGCATAACAAATAGCATGGAGGACATGGGGAGATGGAGAGGAGAAGGGAGTTGAGGGAAATTGGAAGGGGGGGGTGAACCATGAGAGACTATGGGCTCTGAAAAACAACCTAAGGATTTTGAAGGGGTGGGGGGTAGGAGGTTGGGGGAGCCAGGTGGTGGGTATTAAGGAGGGCACATATTGCATGGAGCACTGGGTGTGGTGCAAAAACAATGAATACTGTTATGCTGAAAAGAAATTTTTTTAAAAAAGGAAAAAAAAAGATTTCTAATTCAAGATGACTGAGGTCATGTGTTGCCAACACTCTCTCCCCAAATTCCATTTAAAATGCAGGAAGGGATTTAAAAAATTAAATACACAACAACAGTTGAAAGCTGGAAAACGTAGCACCAACAGAGCAGAACAGAGAAAATTTTCTCAAACACGTAACACAGAGAGAGAGAAAATACAACTGAAAAACCTATAATCACTTTAAATAAAAGAGAAAACTTCCTGGTCCAGATGAGTTTCCCCTACAGAAACCCTAGGAACTCCAAACTCAGAAACAGCAGAGTCTGGAGAAGGAAGACAGGAGAGACTGCCGAGTTAACAAATCAGGTGACAATAAAAATGTTAGAGCAGCTCCATAATCTTGTGCTTCTGGATTTAGCACTTGACTGTGGATTAAATTCTGGAGCACCCTCTGACTTCAGAATTCTGAAGGGGCGGGCCTAACAACAATTAGCATGGGGCAGTAGAAGCCAGCAGCACTCCAGTAGACCTATGGTCACTGAAAATTAGTCTCTAAGCCCAGAGGTAAAACCACCTGTACACTTGAAAGCAAAGCCTGTCCTGACCTGTCATGTGTCCTCTTGCTCCATTCAGCCAGCAGGAACTTTCCAAACCAGACTCAAATTCATGGGTCAGACAGGAGGTTTCAGTTGAGATAAGGAAATAACTCTTCTTGACAATATTGTTTAAATTAGAACCACTTCTATAATATGAACAGACCGCAGAGTCACCAAACATCCAAGAAAAACTCTAGCATGAAAGAGACATAATACTTAGCAAACATTAGAACTGCATCCAGAGAACACAGAATTAACACTGAAAACAAAAGAAAACTGAGTAGATTATCCTCCAAGAGATTTGTAAAGCCATCACATTTATAAATTTTAAAATAAATAGCAGGCTATGATAAGAAATAAGCAATGAGAACTCATATTAATTAAAAACAAATTGTTAAAAATATCAACAGTTCATCTGAAATACAAAGTGCATGGCATTGAACATCAAAGCAGAGTTCTAGAACAATGTTCATGCAGTGTTAGTCACCTTCTCTCCTATTGGAAAAGAGACGGCCTGGAGGAGCATGGGACAGTTCAGGGCAAGGAATCATTTAGTTTGGCCACATGGCAGTATGAAAAGTGAGTGTAGTGGGAGATCCTGCTGTTGCATGGATTAGCGGATGGCCAGGGAGAAACTAAGGTTGCCCCAGGGCTGGTGGAGAGTCAGTTACTGGGAAATGTGGTAACAAGGGAAGCAGGTCCAAGGTACCTATCTGGTTAAGCCTCAGCTGCCTTTATCTTCCTTTCACTGTGAGCTAATCCAGGGAGAGCCCACAAATACAACAGAAAACATCTGGCTGTATATTCTGAGTGAAGGAGCAAGAGCAAACTGTTTTCTAGCAGCCGCACCTCCCTGCAGATAAGGGCTAAGGATCCAGGGAGGCTGCCTGACCCACAATGGAAAGAATGTCCCAGTCTTAGGCTCAGCAACACTGTGGAGTAAAAGCTAACTAGCCATAGGCATTCACCCATCTTCCAAAGGTATCCCACTCCACAGTATTTCTCTTGCCAAAAGAAAAGCCCCCACCCAAGCCAGACTTCAAATAAACCCATTTCTGTTAAATGGACACAGTGTTTCAGTGAAAGGAACTTATCCCAGGACACCGGCCGCGAGAGCTGTGTAGGCAATAGAAGCGCATTTACACTCGCGTCATTGGTAAGAGCAGCAACAGTGCTAGGCTGGTAAACGTTTTGTTTTGGTTTTTTTTTTTTTTAAAGATTTTATTTATTTATTTGATAGACAGAGGTTACAAGTAGGCAGAGAGGCAGGCAGAGAGAGAGAGGAAGCGAAGCAGGCTCCCTGAGCCTGCTTCGGGGCTTGATCCCAGGACCCTGGGATCATGACCTAAGCCGAAGGCAGAGGCTTTAACCCACTGAGCCACCCAGGCGGCACCCCTAGGCTGGTAAACGTTTAACAGCTAACTCTGCAGGGGAAAAGCCTTGATTGTGGCATTTGCCATGTTTTGTTTTGTAAATACTCCCACCTCGGACAACAACATCAAACTATCCATACAAAGGCACTGAGTGTGGTGCTGGGAGGAGATGCTTGGCCACGTCCCCTCACAGTGGTGTACAGATCACTCCCATGTTGACGCTGGCCCTTCCCACAAAAGCCCCACAACCTGCTGTGATCTTTTGGACCCAAAGCGCATCTTCCAAAAAAAAAAAAAAAATTACAGACATTTAAAAATTATTGATCTTTCACTCTTTTGACAGTCAGCCAGCCCCTTGTCAGCATCCTTTGAAACGTACTTGCTTAACACCCTTTACCACTGAAATGGAACTCGACCATTTAAGCAGGTGTTTAGGTGAGACTGTGGATGTCTCCAAGAATGATCCATAACAAACCAATTCAGAAACCTATTAAAATGACACAAAACAGGGGGAAAAAATCCCCCTCTGCTTCTAAAAACCTGGAGACAAATCTAGACTCTATTCCAGTATTTTCCCAAAGCTAGAAAGAAAGTAACTAGTTCATAAATTCCATCAGGAGCTTGGGGATTTTTGATGTAATGAGTTTTACAGTTTCAGAGGAGAATGCTTTGCTAATAATTATGTAACAGTAATTAAATCTGAAAAAGGCTGTACTCTAACTATGTTGATTTATTGCAGCTCCTACAAAGTACTCCTCCAGCGTGCATTGGAGTGTGTGCTGCCTCCCTCCAGTTTTCTTTAAATTCTCACAGAGCACTGGGTCACAGATGGTCTGAGCTGCTATATTTTCCCTATTAAATTCCTAATAATCTTTTTCTGAGGCTGAGTCATGGAAGCCTGGGGATTTCTCATTTTAATTAGAAGGTTTAAGGAGCTAACTCTGTTTGAAATTTTCTCCTAGGAGAGATGGGTGCAGGTGATCCCATTCAGAAGAATGACACAGTACCGTGGCCAGGACAAATTTCCATATTAGATTGCAGCTTGCTTGGCTCGGCTCCTATTTCTGAGGTTGATGATGCATTGTCTGAATCTGAAGAATAAACTTTGGAAAATAGGGTTATTTGGGGATTATTCTTTTTGGGGACATATTTTGGCATTTGGTTCCCATCCCTACTTTGCATATAGAGCAGTGATTCAGGGATGTGAATTATTTGTTCTTCCTGGTGAAGTTTTTAAATCATATCACTCTGAGCCAAAGTCACTAGGGAACAGATTTGAGGCCCATTTGTCCATCTTTATCCCCATCGTTTTCTCCCTTTGGCCCCTTCAGACTTGGTTTCTAAATCTTCCAAGTTTTGGGACAACCTCCTATTCAATCTGATCTTTTGTGTTTAGTTTTGTTAGCAAAAGAATGTGTGTGAACAGACAGGACAAGCTACTTAGAATAAATAATACCCATAATTTATTGAGTAACCAGAGAGTAACATTCAGGATGAGCCATAGAGCTGAAATAGGATTATCTTTTGGAGTTGACCAATGTTTGATTGTTTTTTTGTTGTTGTTTTGGTTTTTTTGTTTTGTTTTGTTTTGTTTTGTTTTGGTAGAAAGCCTGTTATGTAAGACAGAGTATGTGGAGCTAGGCACAATTCCCTTGATATTATAATGTACAAAAAAGAAAATGCTTCTTATAAGACAGCTGTTCAAGTTTCATCTGTCTCCATCACAAGGCTGGTTTCTCTGCTTTTGTGAAATAATGAGCACCTCATGCTTTGAATGTGGCAAGATCCAGAGAAGAAGAGCCACATGATCTGCCACCCCCACCTCCACAGTTTTCATGTGGGCATCTGCAAGGGAACGAGCAACCATTGCATCTTATAAAACTAAAAAGTATAAGCAGAATGAATGCAACATTTAAAAATAGATTTTGTAAGTGTAGAATGTAGCTGGATTTTTAGTTCATTGAAGCCCCCCCCCAGAAAAAGACCCCCCTCCACACACTATTACATCAAAATGGAGCTCTGCTTTCTGTCTGTATTGTTAATTCTCTGGCCCCTTCATGTTCAGCTAATTGAGTCATTTCAAAGTTTGAGAAGTATCTTCACTTAGTTATTACCAATCTTCAATGATTATTTTTGTGGCTTTATATTTTTCGTAGCAATTAATTAGGTTTCTCAGGACAGCTCCTAGTCTTTATGGTCATAGTTTTATATGTAAATATATTTTTATTTTATATTCTATACCTGTGGAGAAGGAAATATTAAATTATAGATATTTTTTTCATTCCCCCTGTTAGGATATGTGTCATTTGCCTTGTGTTAAAATTCAATCAAGAAAGGAAGTAATAGTTCCCACGCTAAATTCTGGGTTACACCAGAAGGTTAAAAGAGTAGAGACATGTACAGCTTGAGAATATTATACTGAAAAAAATTGTTTTGAAGGCTTTTAAGGATCTTTAATCCTTAAGAATAAATTTTTCTCAGATAGCTGCAGCCCAAGCTGATGTTTCTAGAATGTGCTGGCTAGAGCCATATGTTTGGTGATTCTATTGGTGAAATGTGTGGACAAGGTGGCTGAGGACTGCCAGATTGCCACTGTGTGAGCAGGTTGGCCTGCATGATGGGTGTGGATAATCCTGTCATAATAGGCAAAATGACACCCGCACTGTCATCGTGTGGGAAATCCAACCACCTTTGCTCCTAAAGGCCAGATTTAGGAAAGAGGAGCAATTTTGCATACCTCATTCACAAAATGGCTAGAGAGGAAACTAAACTGTATGAAATGGTCCGATAAAAATGTATGTGGGTATATGGAGGTGCAAAGCACCTCAAGTTGTAGATGTTTATCCACGTTTTCAGGTTAATGACTAAAAGCTTTCTCTGACATTCCCCAGATCTCCTGCTACCAAACCTCATCAAGGGAAGGGAGCACACTCTCTGAGCCTTTGGCAGGGAAGAGTTAAGGGCTTTATGCCTGCGACCAGGTTCTTGAAGGAGTTAAACAAGAAAATGTTTCAGACTTCTGATTAATGGCCAGGGACATTCCAAGCTGCTTTGCCTACCTCAGCAGTACATGACTGGTACGGTGGGGTAATATCTAATAACTAATCTTTGACACAAGAATTAAGTCATTTTGCAAGAAAGCAGATCATTAGAAGCCAAATTGAATTATAAGTAATACTATCTCTGTAGAGGATTGTAAATTAATTGGTTTTTAACAATAACATTTCTGTGTTTTATTAAAGCAACGTAAGAATTCGGTGAAGAAGCGAGCGCAGCAGACAAACAGGCCAGGTGCCGGCGATGCAAATGAAATGGATGACAGATGGCGAGTAGCACGCTCACTCACTGCGCGTGTATAATGGATAGAGGTAATCAAATTCCTCTGTGAATTGGAGACTTTCTTTACATCAGGAACTTGAACATGGGCTCCCTTACACATCTCTCTACCCTGTGCTCAGCACGCACATGTGCACGCGCATACACACCACCCTTTCATTACATACACATACGTCCTAATTATAGCCTACGTTAGTATCAGAAAGATGGGCTATAACTCTATTTACATAACACCACACGCAAATATCATTCCGCCAAATCAACCTGTATACACTAAACAACAGATTTGTCTGATGAGAACACCACACTCAGGAAACAAAGCAACCTGTTTCCATGAAAGAAGTTCCACCCAGTAACAGAAGTGATACTTAGACCAAGAGGCTGGGTGTCAGTGGGGAAGAATTACTTCTAGCTCCTTACCTTGATTTTTCCAGGAATATCCTTGAAAACTGAGGAGAATTCTGATGGGTTTCCTTTTGGCATTCAAATAATGGTTGAGGAGTCTCAACACTCAAAGAAACTGCTGATCCAAGTCAACTATTGGATTTACAGGTTGTAATGGAACTGATTTATCCCCTCCCCATGCTGCTACCAAAGAGATTGCTTTATGTTACTGCTTCTTCTGAAAAAGGAAAACCACTCAGCTAATTCAAGGACACAAATTCACATCCCACGAGAGATACAGAGAGTAGTATCCCTCAGGATTGTAATATATGAACACCCAGATTGCTGAGAATTACCTCGCATGGACTCAAATCTGTAATTCCAGTCCTATCCTGGCTTTATTCCCTTCTTTCTAACTCCTCATTGGACATTTCCATTTATTTTTTTTAAATGTCTCTTCAACATCAGTATGCCCCAATCTTACATGTATAGTCCTTTTTTCCCCCCTCAAAACCATGTTCATATGGAAAGTATCCTTTCTCTGACCTCCATTTTACAGACTTGAAATTCTGGAATTTTGCTCTCTTCTTTATACCTCATGTACAGTCAAAATACAACACCTATTGATTGTTCTTCTAAAACATCCTAACTTTTATCATTTCCTCCACTGTCCTACTTCTGGATTCTAAACAGGGCATCATGGCTAGACAGCTTCATCTGCTTTCTGTATACTTTCCTCAGACTCTGTCTCTTATATCTCCCACTTTCCCTGTTCCCCTCCCAACTAGTCTCCCTTACACACTGTTTCCATGGCTTTTTCCCACTCATCCAATCCTTTGCTGGCCACCAGCCTTCTCCAGATAGTCCCAGTTCACACTAGCTCACACAGGATGTACAATTTGCTAAGTTAGGACCAGTCTCCAGCCATCTCTGCAGTGCCATGTTTGTTGTGGGTCAACCTACCATGATCCCTGCAGCCGCCATGTTCCTTCACCCTCAGGATCTTCACACATGCTATTCTTTGCTTGGGAGGCCCCTGATCTGTTTTCCCTTCCCCTGACCTTGTCAGGGCTGGCTCCAACTCCCTTCTCTGTGAGGATTTCCTTGACTATCCTCTCTGAATCCACACATTCAGGAGCCTGTTATTTAGTCCATCATTATTTGCTCCTTTAAACTCTTTTCTGATTGCTTCCCTTGTGATGATGGAGTCTGCCCAACTATACTGGGAGTCATTTGAGATCAAGGATTATATGTTGCATATGTCTATACCCATAGCCATTGGCACACACTCCATGGTGTTCAGAAGCCATCATGTCTGCTTTCTTTTTTTTTTTTTTTTTAAGTTTTGTTTATTTATTTGTCAGAGAGAGAGAGAGAGAGAGCAAGCACAGGCAGACAGAGTGGCAGGCAGAGGCAGAGGGAGAAGCAGGCTCCCTGCCGAGCAAGGAGCCCGATGCGGGACTCGATCCCAGGACGCTGGGATCATGACCCGAGCCGAAGTCAGCTGCTTAACCAACTGAGCCACCCAGGCATCCCTCATGTCTGCTTTCTTACTGTGTAGCAGGTACCAGGCCAACAGGCTATAGCACTCTCACTCTTTGGGAGCAACTGACCACCCGGTTCACCTCACCGCCCCTTCTCCCTGTACCTTTGAGATTTGATTCTCACCATGGTCTTGTCTTTGACTATACCCCTTACTGGGTGCCCTGCCTTAGGTAAGCCACTTTCTGGCTGACTTTGGTCCTGGAACCTATACTCTTTGTCCTTTGAGGAATCTGCTTGGAAAATCTACCCTTATGAGTACTGAGCAATAATAAGTGTCTAATTAGTGTGTGTTCATCAACGTGTTGTTTCAGGGAAAAATACATCTCTTTCTCTGTGATTTGTAGGCTATGGCATAAGTTTACCAGATCATTCTGAAGTACACTTTATTTACATATATATTTACATATATATATATATATGCCTGCCAGAACACCTCCATACACCGGGCCTTAAATTTGATTCCAAGAAGTAAAAATGACATTTGCCTTGCAGGATTCTGTGCTTAAGGCAGCAGAAAGCACTAGAGTTTGGCCTGGTGGTACTAATTTTGTGTTGACTCCTCCTAAGGGAATAATATGCTTTTGGACTGTTTCTGATTTCCTATTAGATGGCATTAAAGGAAGTATATTATATCCTGAACCTAAAAGGATCAGCTCTTTAATAAACCAAATTGACCTTTCTGCTTTTTCCCCAAGGGGATTGGGGTCCTCTTCCATGCCTTGAAGCCCCCTCTCTGCCTTGCTAACAAATTGATTTTGTGACTGTTTTGTTTTTTTTTTTTACATAACAACCACATATATGGTGAAGAGTAATGACAAAAAGTCATATTCCTGGGCAACTGGATATCGCCAGATGAGACGATAAATATAATTTGTCAAATTACAGAGGTAGCTCCTGTTCTGCTGGGTGCGTGTTTCAGCTTCAACATCTTGGCAAAGAGATGATGTCACCAGAGTCATAAGGCAAGTGGCAGACCACCTGTTAAGCATCCAGTCACAAGTCAAAACCAAGAGCCCTGAGTCTAAAATGTCCCCTTTTAAGTCTCATGATTCCAATATGAAGATATACTGTTTTCAACAAAAATCTTTTTATCACGAAAACTCTATGTTAAGGATGATCAAATATTGGAAGACTTGGTGTTTTCATACTTTCCTGTAGTCACTGCATTTATCCTGGTTCATACGTCTGGAAATGGACAACCTTTCAACATACAGACAATTCAAACACTCACAATCCTGTGGCATGAGTGAACTACATAAATATTCTAAATGAAACATAGATGGGTATACATGTTGCTTTTGTGGGGCTGTATAAGAGTAACTGATATATGGGAAATATTCTGAACCTCACTCACCTTTCTTGTGGCCAACCAAAGCCTAGATTTTGATTTATTGTAACTGTAATGCTCAGTTTTAGCACCTTGCGCTCTTACTAAAGATTAAATTTACTTATATCCTTTAGATGTGCTCCCTCTCTGATAATTTTGGCCTTTCTTTTGCACAGGAGAAATTCTGTAACTGAGTTCCAAAGCCTCTCCTTCCTAATGCATCTGTAAACAGCTGCAGCTCCCTGTTCAATATTGGCTGCAGCTGCCATAATGCCCCAGAAGGACGAGCAAATGGAGAGAGCTCCCCTTAATTGCCTTGCCACCCCCGATTGAATTTATGTTTTGTTTTTAAGTAACATTTTGTTGCATTTGCATTACTGAAATTACCAGGTTACAGTAAACTATATTCCCAAATCAATGTCCCCCCAAAGAAAGCAGACATGAACTTTATCACCAACAACAAATTCAATTTTCACATTACCTACTGACAAAGAAGCTTGTGCCAACAACACTTGCGGATTCCTGAAAAGTCCGCCAAACAAGAGGAAATCCGCAAATCTTAGATTTTATTATCTCATAATTTTGCTTTCTATTTAACTATTGCTTTCACCTACAGGTAAAAACTGATCTTCATATGCTTTGTTTTTATTTCAAAATCAGATAGGGTGACACATAAAGATAATCCCAACTGGAACCCTCATGCATTGCTGGTGGGAATGTAAAATGGCGCAGGCTTTATGGAAAACCATTTGGCAGTTCCTCAAAAAGTTAAACATAAAATTACCATATGATCTGCCAGTTCTGCTTGTAGGTATATACCCAAAAGAATTATAAACAGGGACTCAAACAGATACTTGTACACCAATGCTCATGGCAGCATTATTCAAAATAGCCAAAAGGTAGAAACAGCCCAAATGTCCATCGACAAATGAATGAATAAACACAATGTGGTATATACACATAATGGAATATTATGGAGCCACAAAAATGAATGAAATTTGGATACATGCTACAATATGGATGAATCCTGAAAACATTATGCTAAATAAAATAAGCCAGGCACAAAAGGGTGAATACATGATTATGCTTATGTGATGTACCTAGAATAGGAAAATTCATAGAGAAAGAAAGCAGAGGAGAGTTTACCAGGATCTGAAGAGAGGGACAATGAGGAATTACTGCTTAATGAGCACAGAGTTTCTCTTAGGGGTAATGAAAAATTTCTAGTGATAATGTGATAATGGCTACAGCACTGAATTATATATTCAAAAATGGTTAAAGTTTCATGTTATGTTATATACATTTTTTCCACAATAAAGAAAGTTATTGCCAAATATCTAGAGTTTAAAGTTGTGTTGTATACATTTTGATGTGAACTCTATTAAGAAATGAAGTGAGTCAAAGTATCAGGTTTAAGTTGATAAATTTCTAAAATATTTGTCAAAGATAAAACTAGAATTAAGAAATGTTCTTTAATGTCTTTGTTGCATTTCTCTTCATGGTTTGTAGAGATACGTATATACACATAAAACATTGCTTTGTAATTTTAAATGTGTTACATACCTTTGAGTTTGTGACTTGTCTTTCATTTTCTTTATAGTGTTTGTGAATAAATTTAAAAAATTTAATACCAAGAATATTTTGTGCTTCATCTAAAAAAGTCAGAAAGACTTCTTCCCTATTGTGAAGTCAAAAAGATAATATTAGATACTTATTTTCAAGCTTTTATTGTGTGTCTTTCATGATTAAATTCAGTAATTGAATGTTTACATGGTGTGAGGTAGGATTAAGCTTCATTTTTTTCCACATAGAAAACTAGTTGTTCCCCTACACATTTACTGAATTCTCTGTCTTTCCTCCCAAGAACCTAAAATGTTTCTGTCTTCTATAACAATTTTGTATATACATATGTCTATTTCTGTACTCCCTCTTCTGTTCCATTCATCAGTCTCTTCCTGTGTCAGTACTATACTGTCTTAATTACTCAGTTTTATAAACCTTGACACCAAGTACAGCAAGTTCTTCTTCCCCTCTCTTCTGTAATACTTTGATTCTTTTTGTTCTATGGTCTTACATATAAATTTTAGAATTTGCTTCTCAGGCTCCATGAAAAATACTCTTAATTAAGTGTTTGTTTGGAAATTAATTAAATTTCTTTGGAAAGACTTAATATCTTTACAATATTGGGCTTATGCTATCATAAATGTGAACTACTTACCATTTTTTAGCCTTCTTTAGTGCTTTTAAACAAAGATTAATAATTTTCTCTATACAGGTCTGTGTATATTTTGTTAGATTTATTCTTATGTTCTTTATAGTTTGTTGTTATAAATATAAGGCTTTTTATTTGCATTTTCTAACTATAATTGGCATTTATTGTTTTGTATATTGATTTTTAATTAACAACTTAGATTTTGTGATATCTAATAATTTGTGGATTATTTTGGGTTTTCTAGAAATATTCTATTATCTATAAATGGTGACACTTTTGTTTTTCTTTTCTAGTCTTATGACTTCAAATTTTTTTCCTTATCTTATTTCAACAAGTAGGATTTCCAAAACAAGGTAAAATAGGATACAAGAATGGGCATCCTTACCTTTTTCTGATATAAAGGGACCTCTTTTAAAGTTTTCCCATAAAGAATGATGTTTGTTGCAGTTTGGGACAAATATCCTTTTTTTAATGATTTTATTTATTTATTTGAAAGGGATGGGGGCAGAGGGAGAGGGAACAGCAGACTCCCTGCTGAGTAGGGAGCCCAACATAGGGCTGGATCCCAAGACCCTGGGAACATGACCTGAACCGAAGGCAGATGCTTAACCAATTGAGCCAACCAGGTGCCCTGGGACAAATATTTCTGATTTGCTATGGATTTTCAAAAAATATTGTATTTATTTATTGGACAGACAGAGATCACAAGTAGGCAGAGAGGCAGGCAGAGAGAGAAAGGAAGGCAAGCAGGCTCCCTGCTGAGCAGAGAGCCTGATGCGGAACTTGATCCCACGACCCTAGGATCATGACCTGAGCCGAAGGCAGAAGCTTTAACCCACTGAGCCACACAGGCACTCCTATGGATTTTTAATAATAAAAAGGTATTGAATGTTATCAGTGTTATTGCATTTTCTCCTTTTATTGAGATGATCATATATTTCTTCTATTTTAATATATTAATGTGAATGCTAATAATAATTTTAGAATGTCTAAAACTAAAAAAACTGATAAAAATAATTATTCTACTTTATGTAACTAAAACATAGAACAAACTAAAACAACAGCATAAAATTTAAGGAATAATTGGTATTGAAGGGTTCTAAAGTCCTTTTTATCTTTCAGGAAAGGAGTTACTATATTAGGAGTTACTAACTTAAAATGGATATTTGTTAAATAAGGGATCCTTAGAGATTGGATTCACAGTATATCTGCTCCTTAAAAATGTACTTCCTTAGATTCACCTCAGTTAGAAGAAATTATTACTCTGATTTTTTTTATATGCATAAGCATATCTTTTGTCCTACAGCTTCCCTCCCCCTCTCCGGTGATGTCACTTCTGTATAAGAAGATCATTTTTTGTATAGCTTTCTCTTGTTACAGTCTTAAATGTCTGCCTCAGATGGGGTCAAAGCTGTCCCCTGCTACTCTGGAAGTGTTTGAGAATCAGAAATATTTAAATCTCATAACATATAAAAGTTCGAAGAATTTGTTATCAAAATCTATCATTTAAATGACATACTTAAGAATCACTGAATTATTTTCCATTTGAATTCTTTCAAACTGTATTTCTTCTTGAGCTGCAGACAAGTAACAATAATTTTACATGGAAAAACAAGATAATACAGAGCTATGGGCCAAGGGTCTTCTCAGTTAAAAGAAACTTGAGAGGGATGTCTATGAGGCTCAGTTGGTTAAGCAGCTGCCTTTGGCTCAGGTCGTGATTTCAGGGTCCTGGGATCAGGCCCTGCATTGTACTCTCCACTAAGCAGAGAGTCTGCTTCTTCCTCTGCCCCTCCCTCTGTGATCTCTCTCGCTTTCTTTGTCTTAAATAAATAAGTCAAATCTATGAATAAATGAATGAATGAATGATACTTGAGTGTCCCAAAAGCCTGGTTTGGACAAACCAGTTGTAAAAGACATTTTGGGGATAATTTTTAAAATTTCGAAAATGGACTGGGTATTACTTGATATCAGTGAATTACTGCCAATTTTGTCAGATGTAACAATAGTTTTGTGGTTAGGTAGATACATGGAATCCTTTTTTATATGTGCCTATTAGGTTTTGGGTGAAATGTCATGATGTCTACAACTAACATAAAAATACTTAAATAAAAATAAAAAAGTTAATGATGCAAATATGGCAAAATGTTAACAGTTGTTAAAGTTAGGTGCTTTGTTCTTTATTATACTTCATTATACTTTTCTATATTCTTGCAACTTCCCATAAGAAAATCAGACAAGATTTTAGGTACTAAATAATAAGGGGAAAATACTGTGTTAGGCAATGGCTGAGATATCCCAAATATCCCCACCACCTAGTATTCACACTGTTGTGTAATCCCCTCCCCTTGAGTGTGGGCTGGACTTTGTGAGTCACTTCTAATGGACAGAATAGGGCAAAAGTGATAGAATGTCATTTCTGAGACTAGATAACACGAAGACTCTGGCTTTTGACTCACCATCTCGTTTCTCTCTCCCAGGCACTCTCCCGTCCTCTCTTTCTCCTTTCTCCCTACCCTCCCTCTGGGAAAAGCCAGCTGCCATGTCCTGAGCTACCCTACGGAAAGGCCCAGAGGCAGGGGACTGAGGCCTCTAGCCAACAGCCTGGGAGGAACTGAGGCATGCCAAAAGCCAGTGAATGACCTTGGAAGAAATCTCCTCTGAGTCAAGTTTCGAGATGACTACAGCCTCGTGAAAAACTCAGAGCCAGAGGACCAGTTGAACAGTTCTGGGTTCCTGACTCACAGAAGCTAGGATGTAGTAGAAGTTTGTTTTTGTAAGCTGCTAAATTTGGGGGTAATCTGTAATGCAGCAATAGATAACTGATACGAATATTATGAGAAAAAAAGAGGCTAAACCCACAACATTGCTAGAGGCATTTGGAAGTGTTGTGATTTCAATTCTGTTTTCAATAAAGAGCTCCTCCTATTTCAGGAGTTAATCAGTTTGGTGGGAAAGGAAAGTCCATGTGGTCATAGAAAATGATTGCTAGAAATTAAGAAACACTAAACTACCATTCTGTGAAAAAGCACATCTATTAACTGATAATTAAATCAATAAGCATTTATAAGACACCTACAATTTGCGCAGCAGTGTTTTAGATGACAGAATGAGAACCGCGTAATTAAAAGATAGCCCCTACCACTGATGGAACTGGAGTCTATCCATGCATAAACCACTTGCTGAGATTACGCAAGGCAGGTTTTGAAGCCATTTTCATGCTTCCAGGCCATCTGGATACCTCACGTGGAAACTCCAAATGGACAACTCAGCTTCTAAGATTTGGTTAGTTTACTTCTAGAAATTAGTTTATATAAGAGGAGGAGCTGCAATTAAGCACCCACGTCTGGCAGCGTCTGTGTACTAAGGTGGCGTAAGCAAAGATGTGGGGCCGATCTGCTTTCAGCCTTCTCTTTAAAATAATCATGAAGACCCACCAAGAGGAGAACATCTGTGACAATCATGAAGGAACCAATATTCACTGAGCCCCTACTGTGTGCTACGGACTGTGTTATATGCAGCACAACAGAGGTGAATACACTAGATGTGGACCCTGCCCTCACTAAGCTTATCCTGTCATGGAAGATGCTCAAATAAATTCCAACTATGTGCTACTCTGCATAGGAGGAGGGAAAAGCATAACGTGGGGAGAACACTTCACTGAGGAAGTTTAAGTCAAACTGTGACCTGAAGGATGAAGAGAAATGAGAAAATATCCAGCATTTCCAAAGGCCTGTGGTCCCGGGCCGTGGCCCCGAAGGCACAGAAAGCCCAATGTGGCTGGAGTGGAGGGAGTATGAGGACAGAAGGTGGGGGCAGAGGAGGATGGACAGAATCCTGCTACCAGGAGAGAATATTATATCTTATCAGAAACACAATGGGAACCCTCTGAAGGGACTGGAGAGGGGGTGACCTGGTCTGGTTTTAGATGGTTAGTAGATTGGTTAGTAGATCACCCTGGCGACTGTGTAGGGAAAAGTTCAGGAGAAGCCGCAGTGGAGTGAAGGGCTGACCTCTGGATTACGGGAGCAACTGTCTATTAGGACTGTACCTCCTCTATCCTGTCTTATTCCCATTGTGTTCTGCTCCTTATTTTTGTCTTCCACATTCTGAAAGAATTTACTGAATTCATCTCTTAATGTGCTAATTCAATTTTCTGAAGTACCCAATTCTCTGTCTGGATTACAGATAAAAATTTTACAATTGTGCTTTTCATCTTAACATAGACTCTTCAAAAATCTCAAAACTACATTTTCTTCATGCCTATGTTGTCTAGTTCCATGTGTGCAAGATATCTTTCATCTTTTAGAAACAATTTTGTTGGCTTTTTTTGTTGTTGTTTACAAATTCACAAGACATCTTCACATGAGGAAAAACTAGAAAACACAAACAAGCAAAATGAGGAAAATAAAATATAGTTTTAATTGCACACTTCAGAGATAGTCAATGTATGCCTACAGGGTTTTAAGT
Organism: Enhydra lutris kenyoni; assembly: GCF_002288905.1. NCBI lineage: Eukaryota > Metazoa > Chordata > Mammalia > Carnivora > Mustelidae > Enhydra > Enhydra lutris. The sequence continues at coordinate 30,831,303 of NW_019154100.1, read as the reverse complement.
TCTGTGCCCTTTTATTGTCTGTCTTCTTTGACTTAAAATACATCACAAAAAATCTTTCGATGTAAATGTCCATCTCCAACATATTTTAAAGCTGAATAATATTTGTGTTTATGTGCTGTCATTTCAAGCAGTATCCTCTTTTCCTACCTACCCCCAAAATGCTATAATTTCCCATGGGTATTCTTTCAGCACCTCCTATTTACTGGATGTAATGTCCTTGAGGGAGTTTACTATTCTCATGGCTTTAAGGATCATTTAAATTAAATAATGCAACCACAAAACCATACCCTCAGCCCAAACCATTTTCTACTTAACTTCAGACTCATGCTTAGCTACTGCCCAATAGATCCATCCAGATACCCTACAGCAATCTTTCTTCAATGTTAGCACATGTTAGAATCACCTGGAAGGTTGTGCAAACAGATTGCTGGGCCCTGCCCCAAGGATGTTTGGTTTGGTGCATCTCAGGTGAAGCCCAAAGATATGCTTTCCTAGCAAGCTCCTGAGTAATGTCACTTTTCCTTAGGGGACCACACCTGAGAACCACTGTCATATGGACATCTCAAATTCAGAATATGTAAACAGAAATCATCCTCTTCACCCTTAATGATTCTCACCCTTGCTTTTGACATTTTTGTTGCGATATGAAATTCACATAGAAACATGTCCATATCATATGTGTACTGTTCAATGTATTTTTCATAAAATGAATGCTCATGTGTACCTAGTCCTTAGATCAAGAAACAGAATCGTCAGCACCCCCAAAAGCCACTTCATAGCCATTACAATTGCTACACCCCATCTACCAAACTGATTTCAGACATCCTGGATTGATTTTTGCCTAGCCCTGTAGTGATACAAACAGTGAGTGCTTCTTTGTATCTGCCTTCCTTCTCTCAATTTTATTATTACATGTGGTGTTGATTTTATCCATGTTTGTGCCTGTCAGGCACACAAAAAAGGTTAGGCATATTCTAGTCTCCCCTTTGTCCCCACTCTCACACCCATCTATGACCAGGTCCATCAAACTAACTCATAATTATGTTTTTGACTTATCCCCATAAAGCCTCAAAAAGGGCTCTAATCACCTCTCAGGGGAATTGTTAAGATATTCTGTCAACTGGCTTCCATGCCTCCATTCTCTTGGTCCTTTCACTTTTGTGCCAATTCAGTCATTTAAAATGAATGACATTCTTCTTGTCACTCTCTTTGACTTAAAAGTGAAGCACCAGGAGCAAGTTTTCAAATATCACTTTTCCTTTCTTCCTGAAATTTCATTCTGTCTCACCACAAATGGGGATGGTCCATATGGCAGAAACAAGCTTTACAGTTTTCTTCTTCTACTCAGGAGAGCTAACTACTCCCCTTTGTTCCAGTTAAAAAGAAAAATCCTGGAGAAGGATGTTGATTGGCTCAAACTAGGTCAGCTGATCAATCCTGAATATCCAGGGCAGATCCAGACCAGAAAGCAGAGGCATGGCCATGGGAAACTCGCATTAGGTGTGGCATCAACAATAAGCACACACTGGAGCCCATACAAGCCATGTAATGGGAGTTCCAGAAGGGTGAATTTAAGTGGGCAGAGGGGAAACAAAGTCCAAAAATAAAAAAGAAATATGCCAAAATACTTGAGTCATCAGATCTAAAAGTTCCTGGGCAGGAATATTGAAACACACTTCATTCATATCATAATGGCGTTTCCAAATGCCAAGGATAAATGGCAAGTGAACCAGAAGAGAAGTGGACTACATACTATGACATAGAGAAATGTTCACAAGTTATAAGGAAACAGGAATTTTCCCTTAGAATTCTGACTTCAATAGGCTGTTACTCAAACAAGAGTGGAAAAGTATGACATTTGTGGACAAAGACTGAAAATGTACCACCTATGTCCCTTTTCTGGGCGAAAAAAAACTTTTAGGTCCCAGGGAAAATCATTGAGTCAGTCACTCCTTAACAACAACAAAAAAGACTCTGAATACAGAGCTCAAGAGGGGGAAAGTAAAGATACAATGACAAGCAATGTGGCCTTTAAAATATGTAACTAAGTCAAACAATGGTAGTTAGTGGAGTTGTGAAGTTTAGTGCTACTATTTAGACAAGTACCTAAAAGTAAAAGACACTAAGTCAAAAGTATATTGAAACTAAAACAATTGGGAGGAAGACAGGTAGAAGGTAAATAAAAGCATATGAATATGCTTATTTTTTTTTATTTGTGAAGGGAAGGGCAGTTTTATAAACACTATTAAATCCTTGTCCAAAAACATTGTTAAATTCTAATCCATTTGCTCAAAAACTTAAATCAGCAAATTATAGCCCAAGGGTAAGCTGTTTCAGTAAATAAAGTTTTATTGGAAGCAAGGCTGGGGCTGAAGGAAGGCCATTGAGAGGCAAGGTGTGCAGTGCAGGGTTGGGTTCTTGTTTATTTAAAACCTTGATATATATGGTTCATGGTGGACTTTTTGTATTAATTTTGACTTTTTATTTATTGCAGGAACATACTTTTAAATCTTGAGTGTTGAGCATCCTCCTAAATTTTGCATTCAGTGTCTCTCACTTACCTCACTCTGGTCCTAGCTGTGCATCAAAATTTTTGAAGGAATAAATGAAACAGAGAAAAGTGGTCAGTCCTTTAAAACCACTGAAGAAATAAAGGGAAATAACAACACACACACACACACACACACACACACACACACACACACACACATATACACTGGGGGAAAATTGATAAGAAATGTATACCATATAAAGCTGATGATAAAAGAAAACAGAGGTGGGGCGCCTGGGTGGCTCAGTGGGTTGAGCCGCTGCCTTCGGCTCAGGTCATGATCTCAGAGTCCTGGGATCGAGCCCCGCATCGGGCTCTCTGCTGTCTAGGGGAGCCTGCTTCCTCCTCTCTCTCTGCCTGCCTCTCTGCCTGCTTGTGATCTCTCTGTCAAATAAATAAATAAAATCTTTAAAAAAAAAAAAAAAAAAAAAAAAAAAAAAAAGAAAACAGAGGAAATAGTAAGCTCAGAGAAGGAAAAAGTACATCAAAAAAGAGGAATATTTGATAATATAGGTATAAGTACTTTTTTACTTGATACGCAAAATTTATTGAGACATCTATGAAAACATTATTCTATATCAGATATACAGATATACCATTTACCATCAATACTTGTAATTTATACATCATCTTCAGCTGAAAGACAAGGAAATTTATATAAAATTTTTAAGTGATTTCCATTTTTATTAAGGTAAAATTAGAAGTTCTCTCAGCCTCTCCTAGGCTCCTAAATAAATTTGGTTTTTGAGCCCTCTCTCAAGCCAGCTACCTGCCTTCCCTATATTCAAATGTACCAGACTGCTCCCATCTAGGGTGGTTCCCCAAGAGCCATGTCCTCCTGTCACTGGCCTCCTTAACCTGGCTTAACTTTAGTGATCCTTCAAGACTCAGCCAAAATATCACAGTCTCAGGGAGGCTACTTGTGGACCCACACTAAGATCCATCCCTCTGTTCTGCATCTCCTGGCACCATTGATTCTTTATCCATGACATTGCTCATACCTTCCAAATATTCAGCCTATAATGAGGGCAGGGACTGTATATTGTCCACAGCTTTTTGACCTAATGACTTAGCATAGCAACTGGTACATAGCCTCTGCCTAATAAATTATTTCTTGCTGAGTGACTGCAATTAGATATTTACTATTATGTTTTCACAATTTATTTACTATCCATATCCCAGTCCCATAGAATTTTCATTGCAATATTTTTAGTATTTATTTATAGCTGATAGAGTAAATACCTCCCACTAGTTCTTTTTTAAAATTCTCTTGACAACTGGTACATATTTAGAACCAGCTTGTCCTGGTCCAAAGACAAGCAAACAGAAAAGACAGTTGGGATTCTGGTTGTAATTGCATCACATATCTATATTCATTTGGGAAAGACCAACATTTGCATGACATTGTTTCCTGTCTAGCCAGGATGCACTTTCCCCAGTGAGGGCACCTCCCAGGATATATTCATAACCTTCAGTTGGTTGGTGAATTTTAGGGGTTTTGGTTATCCCCATGGGAGAGGACGGACAGGGAAGTCAGGTAACCCTTCTCCCAACACAGTACACGAATATGCCACAAAAGCATAGAGAAGTGGACCATAGTCTCAAGAGAGCTTTAACTTTCCTCACACTTCATCCTAGGAGTTCCTTAATTTTATCTTGTCCTTGGGTGCTCTTATGCCAGCACAATCTTTCCCATTGCTCATACACCAAAGCACCAGCATTAGCAACACCTTGGAACTCAGACTGAGACTCTACTATTCTTTTTTTTTTTTTTAAGATTTTATTTATTTATTTGACAGAGATCACAAGTAGGCAGAGAGGTAGGCGGGGGGGGGGGGGGGGGGGGAGCAGGCTCCCCGCTGAGCAGAGAGCCCAATGTGGGGCTCGATCATAGGACCCTGGGATCATGACCTGAGCCAAAGGCAGAGGCTTTAACCCACTGAGCCACCCAGGCGCTCCGAGCCTCTACTATTCTAAGTGAACATCCTAGTTAGAGGAAATCAAGCATGGTTCACCTTAACCACCTGAAATCTTATTTACCCTGGACTGTAATGACTGGTAAGTCTGAAGGCAGACACATTTTCTAAACAATGGAAATTCTCGAACTCAATTAGCCAGGATGAACACAATAAAGGAAAGGCAGAGGTCTGGCAGTCTTAAGCATTCTGCCTTCAGATGTCTCCAGGAATGAGTCTGATGAAGGAGCATAAGTTGGCAGTTTTCTGCTTCTTTCGACTTTTCTGTACATTTTATTTTGCTATTAGAAAACCAAATGTTTAATCATATTATAACCCCAAGTTCCATTTATCCTGGTCTTGCTCTATGTCCTTCAGAAAAGTCACACACCACAGTGGAGATTCATCTTACATAACGATTGATTTCCAAAACCTGCATCAAGGTGACAATTGCTTATGGTCAAAATTATTCTTAAAAATCCTTTTAAGTGCCCCTGAAGAACAATATGCAGATGTAATATCTTACAATAAATTCAACACAGTCAGCTTTTCTTTCAGGATTGAAACAGATTGCTGTTTCTCAACTTGAACACCCAGGAAAGGACTTGGCCTGTATTTGGGAGCTTCATTGCGTGAAATACACGTATCTTCAAAAAGAAGCATGTATAGCATGGAGTAAGTTTAATTTAATTTGTATATGATAAATGGGCATATGATATAACTTCACTATATTTCTCCTTATGTAGATTTTTTATTAAATATATTCCTAAGTACCTTATTGTTTCTGTAGTCATTACGAGTGAGATCTGATTTTTCATTTCAATTTTTTTGCCAATTATAGCTAGCAAATGGGAACGCTGTTGATCCTGTGTGTTTCCTGTGCTCCTCTAATTTAATAAATTCTTTTAGTGCTATTAATAGTCTTATAACGGATGCTCTTGTCTTTCGCAGGTATAAAGTCAGACAATCATATCAACAGTTAATAAGAGTTTCTCTTGTATTCCAATATTTATATGCTGCTCATTTTGTTTTCTCATATTATGACATTTGCTTGAACCTTCAGAATGTCTAAAAAACAATGATGACAATGGGCATCTTGTTATTTCTTTAATTTAACAGAGAATACTTTTATTTTCTTCCTACTATAAGTACCACTCTCGGCTCCTGACAAATTATCTTCATGGTTTTTGAGAAGTTTCCTTATATACATTGTAATAAATATAAATTCAATGTTTATGATAAATCATGAATGACTACTTCTTGTTTAAAAAGGCTATACAAAGATTACTAGACAGGGTCTACCAAGAGGCAAATAAGTTTATTGATTAAGTTAGATGTATTTGCCATGCTCTCAGGTGTTGGAAAATATACTCAGACTATCTTTCATAATAAGGATTTATTTTTAAGCATATCCAAGAATATGTACTGGCATGGAACAGAGCCTCTGAAGTTATGTCCACTTGCTTCCCAGGCTCAGATAGATAGCACAGAGGAGAGGACCTGGAAACATATTTCAGAGTTTCTTAGAGGCTGACTAGCTTTAATTTCTTTTTTTTTTTAATTATGTTCAGTAAGCCACAGTATGGTACATCATTAGTTTTGATAGATTTAATTTCTTTCAAATTGCTGGGTTTTTAAACTTTTTAAAAGAAGATCTGATGGGATGGGTTTAGTCAACCAGTACTTAGCAGGCTTTGACAGCAAACCAATTCAGAGTTGACTAACCTTTTTTTTTTTTAAATCTGCATTTATATGCTCTTATTAGTTTCCTTATGGCTAACACTCGAACCACCAATCTAATCAGTAAGCATATCCAACCTATGTTCTATTAGATATAGTGACACATAAAAAGCAACCAGTTTGGGCCACTTTTATACAAGATAGTTGTGTGTGGCAGATCTGAGGCTTCATGAATATGGTAAGTATTCTGCCCTCTGTATTAGGTTGAATCTCAGATGCTGTGTAGGATGTTTATAATAAAATGGAATTTAATGAACTAGATTTTTGAAGTAAAATGTTTATTGTTTCATTTGGGCATTTTATAGAAAGTAATGAAACAAATAATAGTTCACATAATGACTTAATCATATAACAGTAAGTGAAGTCTTATTTTACCAAATCTTAATGTATTAAAATAATATGGACATCTATCATGTGGGTTTGGTTTCTATATGTTAAAAAATTATTTTTTGATATTTGGGTTGTAAAAATAGCATTTTCTGATTTATTGGAAATAGATAATGATCTTTCTACTCTCTATTACATTTAAATAGATGTGTATACAACTAATATGCTGAGATATTTGATTTAAGGCCATGTGCCCCAGCTCCTATATCTGTTCTTTTTTTTCCACCAGAGTTATATATTTATCTTCTTTGTATATATTCTCACCATATGTTACATAAAGCAGCAGAAATGTCAATGCTATCATTGCTGTTAAACAGCAAAGTACTTAGTCTTTATACTAAAATTAATCAATTGCCATGCTTTTCACCATATAAATATTATTTGAGTATTTATAATTACTCTCTATGTATAAAAGATTTTTTAGCTCCCTTCTTGCTGTCTCAGCCCCTTAGCAGTGAAAGATGAAGCCAACCATCAAGACAGCAAGCTGTCAAATTTCTAGACCCCCAAACCTATCCTTAAAATCTACCACACTGAGAGAATAAGCCCTACCATCTCCCAAGCCTAGAGTTGGCTTTTAATCAGTTATGGCCAAAGAACCAAGGCGGAGATCTGAATTCACAAAAGCACTGACTATAATACCATCAGGGGAAGCAACACTAGGAGAACAATACATCTGGAGGAACAAATCACTCTGGAATCAATGAGTTCACATGCTTGCCTGTCCAGTAAAATCTTTTTATTTGTGACTCAAGACCACATGCTCTCGTCTCTGTCTTTTATCCTTTGCATATCACCACCTTGCTGATGACTCCCAAGACATTTTCCTAAGACAGGGCAGCAAGTCTATGTGTTTCTCTATCACTAATGACTATTTAAGTCATTTGTACCTGGCTTTTGTTCATTTTAATGTCATGGTCATGAATGAATGTTCTAGAATTGAGGAGATAAGAAGTGATACCTACAGAATTCAGTGTTAGCTGCATCTGCTCCACTGCCCCAAATTTCACCTGTGTTCTGGACTCACATGAAGCTTACAGTTTGAAGCATGTAAGCACGCAGTGGGCTCCTTAGCTAACTCATTCTTCCCAACATTGTCACAGAATTTGTGACTTATCATATCCTATTTCTGCCCCCAAAACTAATATATTTCCCTCTTCCAATAAAATGAATATTTCATTGAGTCAAAACTACTGAATAAATTTATGAAAATATGTAGATTTCCCATTATTAGCTTTTAGTTAAATTCTGTACTGTGTGTGTGTGTGTGTGTGTGTGTGTGTGTGTGTGTGTTTCTGGAAATACTGCCTTTATCTTACAATTAGTAGTATTATCAGTTTACTTATGATCCTATTCATCCATAAGTCCACCCACCATTACTGCATGCCTACTGGGTGCTAAGTATTTTGCTAGGCAAAAGTTAGTGTGATTTAACCTCTTTTCTACAAATGGACTCCAGCTCAACAAATCCCAGGCATCAGGAACCTGAAGAAAAACTACAACAAGTAACATCCTATTCAAACTGCTTAAGATCAAGGAAAAAGAGAAATATTAAGAGCAGCCAGAGAAAAACTCATAGGATATAAAGTAAAATAGATAAGAATGACAGCAAACTTCTTGTCAGAAACAATGCAAACCAGAAGTCAGTAGAACAATGTGTTTTTTTTTTTTGTTTTTTTGTTTTTTAAAGATTTTATTTATTTATTTGATAGACAGAGACCACAAGTAGGTAGAGGCAGGCAGAGAGAGAGGAGGAAACAGGCTCCCCGCTGAGCAGAGAGCCCGATGTGGGGCTCGATCCCAGGACCCTGGAATCATGACCTGAGCCGAAGGCAGAGGCTTTAACCCACTGAGCCACCCAGGTGCCCCTAGAACAATGTTTTTAACATATTGTAAGGAAAAAACTGTCAATCTGGAATTCCATACCCAGCAAAAAATCTGTCAGTATTGAAGGGAGAAATAGAGACTTTTGCAGACATACAAAAGCTGAGAGAAATCATTATTCATAGATCTACACTACTAGAAATATGAAAGGAAATTGTTTAGGCAGCAGGAAAATGATCAATGATACCAGACAGAAATCTGGAGCTACAAAAGGAATAAAGAGCATCAGAAATAGTAAAGATGTGACTAAATATAAAACATTTTTTGTTACTCATAAAATTTCTTTGAAAGAGACTTGATTGTTTAAAACAAAAAAATAAAGACAATGTATCATAATATTTATAATATAGGTATAAGAAAGGTATACACCCAATACAGCACACAGGAGAGGAGGGAGGGTGAATATATACAATTGTAAAATTCTTACTCTCTATACAAAGTAACATAATATTACTTGAAGGTAGACTGTGCGAAGTTAAAGATGTATACTATAAATACTAACACAACCACTAAAACAAACAGAATTATAGTGAATGAGCCAATAAAAGAGATAAAATGGAATCATAAAAAATCATTAATCAAAAGAAGGCAGAAAAGGTGGAAACATAGAACAAAGAACAGATGGGAGAAATATATCCTATTCTGAGGGAATAATCTAAAACACAAAAGTTAGAAACAAAGGTGTTTATCATGGCATTGTCTACCATACAAAACACTAAAAACAACCTACGTGATAATAGGGAAATGGCTAGTAAATGACAGGATGGAATACCATGCAGACACTAAAACTGTTGTTTACAAAGAGCTTGTAATAACATGAGAAAATGCTGATGTTATAAAGTAAATTGAATTAAGGAAGAATATAAAATTTTATAGTGAGCATTACCTCAACTACAAAAACTATGATAGAAAAAGGGCCAGAAAAAAAACTAGATGGTGTAACAGTGGTGATTTTTTTCTTACTAACATTTTTTTTTCAATTTTCTATAATAAGCTCATAGTCCTTTCATAATCGGGGGGGGGGGGAGCCCAGTAATTAAACTCTTAAATTTTGTCCGGTTCTGTGCTAGACCCAATGCACAGGATTATCTCATGACTCCCACAACAGCCTTGCCAAAGAAAAGAGAGAAAAGTTTTCGTATGTTTTTAGATATGGAAATTGAATCTCGGAGAGTTTGCTTTGGTTCGTGTAGCAAGTAAGTGTCAGACTGTTGGCAGTTATTCTGTCTTCTGAATATGTTTAATTATTTTACTTGGGTATTAGAAAACTTGGTATATATTTGTTGCAGAAGTAATGATAAGAAATGGCATGTGATTCTCTTTGTGTATATTTGCTCTTCAATTTGGGGGATAAAAGATGTAAGACACAAGTCCTTTGCTTGATGGAGTTTAAGACTTATAAAAAGATCTTATGCACTGAACAATAAAAACAAATATCAACTTGCTGTTTGGAAAGTCCCTCTGCTCGGTAGTATTATAAAATACAGAACACCGGTGTACTGTTGATATGCTGGGCATGCTGGCATTCATGTTTACCAAATAAATAAAATAAATACATGGATTGTTAATTATTATCCTTAATCACGGAATAATTTGTTATTTATCCCAACATAATTGAACTGGGTGCTAAATACTTTTACTATTCATAAAGGCAGAAAAATCCAGTTTTAAAATATCTCAGGTATTAAACTTGAAAGAATGATCTGTTCCAACATCAAATAACCTAAAGAAATCTGCATGCTGTTATTTATGGCCTGCAAGCACATATTTATGGCATTTACACTTGAGTGTTCTTCATGTGTTGAATCCTCTAGCGAAAGAACTCTGATCTGATGCAAAGAGAGAGCAAAATATTGTTTTTGTTTCTGAATACCGGCTGCCTGGACAGCAGACACAATGCTTCTACTCCGCTGAAAAATCTGAAGCTACAAAGATGATTTTCAGAATTAAGGGCAACTCACAGCTGAAAATTATACCTTTGGGCAAAGGGCCAACTTGGGATGCGTTTCACTCCGATTTGGAGCCATGCCAGAGTCCCTCAGTCCCATTTGTTCGGTTTTATAGCTAACAAACAAAAAGGAGATACTGAGAGTGAGCTGAAATGTAGCTGCTCGGGAGTCAGGATTTAAGGTCTTGCTAAGATTCGTGTTAACATGTAGAGCGGCATGATGACAACAAGAATCACTGGGCATTCTCGAACAACCAAGCAGAACAGGACTCTGGAAGGAAGGCTGCTTGTTAGTGGGACCGCGTCAGCGTCTCTTCTATGCACCAGCCAGCGGGCATCGCCGAAGGAGCGTGGGATGGGCTGGGACGCATGTGGAAGCAGGACCACATTCTGATGTTAGCACGAACACCAGGATTTGTCCTAATGGCCTCGCAGGTTGACAAGACCCGTTTCTAAAATAAACGCATGGTGCAATTTCACCTGATTACCATATGACAACCGTTGTTTATTTTCACCGTGGACTTACATAACGGCTAAAGATCAAGCCGATTGAACTTGACGGTTTTCCTCAAAATAACTATTAATACTATTAGTTTTTTAGGCTGCGGATAAAAAAAAAATCCTGGCCTCATTTTTCATTATGAACCTCATTTGGGGAACAAATTTAGTTTCCTGTGTTTTTCAGTTTAACAAGAGCTGAGGTTTTGGGGAGAATGTTACAACTTTTAAAAGAACTGACTGAAGAAAATACAAACAAGAAGAGTAAAAATTATTCTGAGTTAGCCACTTCTGACATTTTAGGGTATTAATATCCTGCCACATATATATGTATGTACACACACCACATATATACATGTGTATATATATATATATATATATATATATATATATATATCTCCTACCATATACACTTATGGATATTAATATCCTGCCATATATCTATATGGACATAAAAATATATTTTTGTGCAGAAGTGGATCATTCTGCTGTACAATGTGTGTTTTGTTTTGTTTTGTTTTCTTTCACTTAACCATATATCCTGAACAGCTTTCCATAGACTACTATTTTAAGCTTAGGTAAAGAAAGACTTTGAGGATCCCTTTTTGAATAGGCTTTAAATGGAATGTGAGTAACATAGTGGAAACTGCTTCTTCCCCAAATAGGCTCTAGACATGATTTGTAATACAAGAAATTTAAATGGCTGTCACGCTTGCAATATGTAACACAGATATTTAAAATCTCAGTATCTGAAGACCTTCAGACCTGTGTTGGAGTACCAGTCCTATCCAGCTGTGTAACCTTTGGAAAATTAAATAACCTTTCTGAGTTTAGACTAAAAATTTCATAAGGATTAGTGAGATACTGTATATTCCTGCTTACCACCAAAATACAATTGATAGCTAGCACTTATTTATTCTTTTATACTATTTTAAAAATCATTTAATTGATCATACCCTTCTGCCACTTCCAGAAAACTCATAGATTTTCATTTGAACTTGTGGTGAACATACACCTTAATTCAAGCGAGATTTTCCATCTTATAATATTCAGGCTTCCCTACTTGCTTCAAGAAGTCCTTCATGTACCTTAAAGAAGTGGATCCAATCCAGGTGGGTTATTTTTCCCTCATATAAGTACTAAACATCTCCTGTTATTTCTTTCCCTAGATACTTTTTATTTCCACTATTTTAAACACGACCATTTTTCCAATGTATTTTCTTTTTTTTAAATTAATTAATTAATTTTAAAAATATTTTATTTATTTATTTGACACACAGAGAGAGAGAGAGATCACAAGCAGGCAGAGAGGCAGGCAGATAGAGGGGGAAGCAGGATCCCCGCCGAGCAGAGGCCAATGCGGGACTTGACCTCAGGACCCTGAGATCATGACCTGAGCTGAAGGCAGAGGCCCAACCCACTGAGCCACCCAGGTGCCCCTCCAATGTATTTTCTACTGATGATCAATGACACAGAGAAAAGCTATTACATTTAATTTTTTAGCTTGTTACATATTAAATAAATAAGCTCAGAACAGTCCACCAATACTCTTGGTAGAAGTTCACATCATCTATAAGTAATGATTTTTCTATATATTCCCTTATGAAACTTTCATTTACTTCTGTTTCATATCTATTACATTGGCTAGACTTCACAAAAATATTCAGTAATACTAGAAATAGTAGGAATTTTTGCTTAATCTTGGTTTTAATGGGAATTCCTCCATGTACTGTGAGCTATTGTTTTGAATAAATATTCTTTAAAAGGTAAAAGAAGTTTCCCACTATTTCTGGTTTTCTTAGATTTTTTTAAATTAGTGATAGACATTAAATATTTTTAAGTGCTTATATATAGCATCAATTACGATGATTTTATGTTGTTTCCTTTGATCTATTGATTTAACAGATCAATAGAGATCCTAACACTAAGGTATTCCTTCTAGAATAAAACCTATCTAACTAGGATGTATTATTTGATAGACTGCTCTATTCAGTTTAGAAATATTTTATTTTTAATTACTTAATTGATTGATATTAATAAGAGTATGCAATCTCTAGTTTTTGTGTTAGATCTATCTTTATCAGATTTTGATATTTCTGTTACATGAGTTTCTGAAAATGGTTTAGGAAGTTTTTTATCCTTTCATCTGACCTGGGATAGTTAAGTGATTTAGGAATGGTGTATCCTTGGAAAGCCAGATCACTATCTGGGTTGTGGCATTTTTAATGGTTAATATTCAACTAATGAATTTTCTGATTGATTTTATGATTATTTGCTTGAGTCTTGTCCTCTTCTTCTGCTGATTTAAAATTTGTCATATATTTACTTTACTTTCATTTTTAGTTTAAAATTTTTTGTTTTATTTCTCTTTTCCACTATTCCTTGTTTACTATTTTATATTCAGCTTTTACCTTTATTATTGCTTTTCTGCCAACTTCTTCTGTGTTTTAAAAACTGCTTATATTCTATAATTAGTTTTCAGTCTTCCCTTTCCTTCAGATCATTGTTTATTGCATCCTAACATCTTGCTTTTGAGTTCATTTTCCTTCTTTCTTTTAATTTAAATTAGCAAATATATAGTACATCATTAGTTTTTGATATAATGTTTAGTGATTCATTAGTTGTGTGTACATACATTCATTTTCCTTCCTGCTGAGGTATAAATATTTAGTGATTCTTTAAAGGAGGGTCCATGAATAGTGCATGCACTTGGTCTGAGTGACTGAAAGTGTCTTATTTACCTCTCATTTTATGGGACTACAGTTTAGATAAGCAGGGAATTCTAGGTCAACAGTTATTTCCTCATGGCACAATGAAGATGTTATTCTATGGTCCTATAATACCTATGGTTGCTGACAAGAAGTCTGCAATACCTCTGATGATTGCTTCTTTACAGACTGCCTTTTCTCTCTGGCAGCCTGTAAAATTTTCTCATTTGCCTAGGTGTTCTGCAGTTCCACTGTGATGCGAATCAGACAGAATTTGTTTTTACTTAACCTTTTTAGGACTCTACATTCCTTCACTCTGAAATCTCATGTGTTTCTTCAATTATGGAAACTTATCAGTCTTCACTTATTTCAACATGCCTCTAACCTATAGCCTGGAGTCTTGCCATGCAGAACTACTATTATATAAATTGAACTCTTTCATTTCTCCAAGACTCTTACCTTCTCTTTCATATTTAAATCTCTTGTTTCCTCTCTGAGCTGCATTTGATTTATTTCCCAAGATCCATATTTCATTTCACTAACTCCACATTCAACTGTATGTAAGCTCCTTTTGAATCTAACTATTGAATATTTTAAAATTCTTTTTCAATGACTATATTTTTGTCTCTAGAATTTCCATCTGTTCCTTATTCAAACTTGCCTGTTCTTTTTTTTTAATGTAATTAAATTTTGTTTTATGTATCCCATGATCTCTTTAACTATTTTTAAAAATATTTATTTTAAAGTCTCTTTCTAATTGACATACTATCTTTTGTCCCTCCAATGTAATTTCTGCTCTTTAATATACTGGTTAACCATCTAGCATGAATTGTTTATGGCATTGAAATTAAGAAATCCTTTTGAGGGCTCTTAAAAATAGAAACAGTGAATTTGGTGGGGGGGGGGGTCCTTCATTCATCCATGTCGGGCCTCTTAAGGAACAGCCTAAACTCCAGGAACTATAGTCTTCAACCCACAGGCCCTATAATCCATAGGAAGTTTATGAATCTATAACCATTGAGTATTATAGACTGAATAAATAAGTTTATTGCCATATGTATCTGTTTAATGTCTGCCCCTCCTGAGTGACCATGAGAGGTGACACAAACCTTGTTTATTGTATGATTCACTGTCTTGTCTGCACCCAGTAAATATCATTAAATGAGTAAGTCATTTTATTTTAACAATACTTAATAATAGTATGAATTTAACAATAATAACAATAATAGTATGAATTAACAAAAATGTCATATTTAACAATAATAGTATGAATTAATGTTATTTAACAATAATAGCATGTATTAACAAAAATGTCAGCTGGGAACATTCAAGAGTGACATGAAATCAGCAGTTTATGGCCAAGACCTTGAAAGGCTTCTTCGAGACTTCTGCAAATTTCTGAGAAGCTTACAGTGTCCAGTCCTTTCCTGCATCTTTACTATCTAAAATGTTTACTGCTTCAACCCAGCATGACACCTACCTCCTTCTCTAGTGTTCACATCATGCATTTCTGAGCTCACTAAGCAACTGAACTCTGTTAGAGGGGTGGAGAAAGGAAGGAAGGGTCATTTCAGACACTAAATAATTCTCCTTTTTTGCTAGACTCTCCTCTCTCTATCCTTTCTCTGCTTTCCCACCCTCCTTCTTCTCCATTTCATCTTCTTGCACTACCTCCCGAAGTTCAAACTTCTCTCTCTGTGTTACAGAGATCAGTGTCCTCCTCACCCGCCAACACTCCTGTCCTCTGCATTTCCACCACTGTCCCTTACATACTCATCAGGCTATTTTCCCAAAGTGAACTCCGTAGAAATAATCCTGGTGCTAGCTCTGTCTTTACCTAGCCTAACTTTTAAGATAAAAATGTCTCAGTCTTGTTATACTTACTTAGATAGTAATATGATTAATGTAATACAACTTAATTTTCAAGTCCTCAAGTTCATAGCAACTTTTTATCATTATGCATTTGCTGAACAACAAAGATTAAAAATTGACAACTGCTGCTGTGCAAGTAGATCCGCGTAGTCATTAGTGTCATTTACCCAATATTTCTGGTTCTCTCCTCGTTCTGAGCCCATACAAAGTTTATACAACTTGGCCCTCCTGTTATGGGGAGCATTGTATGACTAGCTGTGGTGAGCAAGTTGTGAAAATAAGTGCTGGCTGCCCCTTCTGAGCCAGGCTTTCATTGTCAGTGGGAGACCCTCTAGTGTTCTGCTCTTCCCTCTGCTTCTGTGATCAGAGTTGATGGCTGCTCCATCAGCCTGGCTGCCGGAGTAAGGAGAATGATCAGGGGCCCCCATTGGTTCAAGATGGACAGTAGTGTGATCCAGAAAGAAAGTTGGTGGTTTGATGTCAATGACATTTTGAAGCTGTTGGTACTACATAGCATAGCCTATCCAGGGTGATATAATTTATAGTGTGTTTGGACATTTGAAAGAGCTTTTCATATGTGAAAAGATTGTGAGCCACTTTCTGACTAGCTGACAGCCATCACGACCTCTGCAATCCTAGGACAGAGGATGATGCAGAGCATATCTAGCTTGCTTGGGTCTGCACTAGTCCCATTCCACAAATATTACCATAAACTCTTCAAGAACATAGGAGGTCTTTTATTTTGCTGTAATCCTCTACCCCACTCTTAATTTACATTACAGTGGTCAGTATATAAATATACTCTAAAATTTTAATTGGCTTATTTACAACTTGGTTCTTTCCATAAAACCTTCTGAGTATAATATAACCAAAATCACCGACAAAAATGTAAATTAAAGAGAATAAAAAATTAAGATTATAGAAAAAAAGGTGACTGAAATTACATTGGTGTATAAGTTTATGAACCCTAATCACAACTCAGTGATTCTAATTTGGCATCCATGACAAAAAGAGAAATAAGACATGTTATGTAGCTTTTCTTGTTGAAAAGTAGACAGGATTCCAGGCTTTTAGAGGGAGGCACAAGGGATTATGGAGGGGTAAAAAAGCATGTCATAAATTAGAAAATAAGGTTAAGGTAAAGGAAGCTCCACTTCCAATTTTGTCCTGCAGAGTGAAAAATATGCAAGATGGGCAGACTCTACTAGGTTATCAATCTCAAATGTCAGGATATTTGAGAAAGGTACAAGTAGCCAGGGGCCATATTTTTTTTTTAAATTTGATTTAAATGTCTAGTTTTTGTATGTTAAAAATGAATCCCATTCTTTTTTGCCCATATCTATTTATTATTTATTTATTTATTTATTTGTTTTTTGTTTTTTTTTTGATAGCAAGAGAGTGAGAGGGCACAAGCAGAGAGGAGGCAGAGGGAGAGGGAGAGAAAGAATCTTAAGCAGGCTCCACACTCAGTACAGAGCCCCGCCTGGAGCTCTATCTCACCACCTGAGCCAAATCATAACCTGAACCAAAATCAAGTCAGTCACTTAACCCACTGAGCCACCGAGCCAGCCCTTTCTTTGTCCTTATCTAATATTAAACTGACAAAGCGGATCAGGAAATCTTTATGTAATAACAGATTGTTATTTCCCTGGCACAAACTACAACGAGAATTGCTCTAAGACAGCAGAACATAGCTTTTTCTTAGTGTGAGTACACATGCATGTGTGTGCCCATTTCTTTTCTTTTCTCTTCTTTTTTTGATGAAGTTGCTTCAGTTACAAACAGTATCAGAAGATCATTTAAATATGTGTTTAGGTAACAGCTCTATTCTTTTGAACAACATAGAAGCTAGAAACACTATGAGAAATGAATATGAAGGGGAAAAAACAGAATCTTTCTTAAAGAAATGAGCAGAATATATCAGATGGAGTAATATTAACCTACTGAATAAGAGAGAACTATTAAATAAACAAACACAGACATTAATCCCTCACCATTCATTTATTCAACAAGTATTTGTGGGATGCTAGGCACAGCTCTAGGCTTTGGAGATGTGCTGGTGAACAAAAGGGACAAAAATCCCTGTGCTCATGGAATTTACATTCTGGAAAGTAGAAGGGACCCAGATAATAAATAAATCATAAAATATGTTAGAAAGCGATAAGTGCCATGGAGGAAAGGAGAGCAGGGAAAGGGGTTTGGGAGTGGGAGGTACAATTTGTCCCTACCATCTGGACTAACCCCTGAAACATAGAAGAGTGTTTGAAAAGACAGTAGTTAAGAGTTCCACGTGTCTGAGTCACAAGCATGTGGTTAGTATTTGAATCTTTAAAAGCACCTTTGGGGTGCCAACAAAGCATAAAGAAGACAAGGATTTGATTTTGATTTATTTCTATTAATTTCCTGGGGGAGAGGTCTTAATGGAAGTTAAGTAATTGAGCAGCAAAGAACTTGTTTTTATTTGTTCATTTTTCTCTTTTTCAGTCACAGGGAGCACAGAGCACTCTTAACTTTTTTTGCCCTCTTGGCACTCTTTATGCATCTTCTAGTATCAGTACCCTGATTTTTCTTTGGAAAGCTGCCCGTCCCCAGTCTTGGTCCCTGTGGCATGACTGGACCTACCCTCCTGTCTCCAAGGCCTACCCCATTACCATGTTTCAGCTCCTTAGTCAGAGCATTTGGTTCAGGGGTATTGCTCAGGAGAGCCCAGAAAAGCCCTGAAATCCAGCCTGTGCTATTGGGAAAAGGGCATGACCTTCTCTCTGGATATTTGAACTTAGCATGATGTAAGCCTAGGGTCCTGGGGCCATGATGAAGGAAGAGTCTGCCAGAGAAAAGACCAACAGGCAGGGGCAGAGAGAGTGCTGAGGACCCTATAGGAGGGCATGATCTACCTATAATCTACCTACATGTGACAAGGCTTTATTTCAAAGAGGCGATAAGTTCTCTTTTTATGTTAAATGACTTTCCCTTTGGTTTACTTATTAGCTTGTTCATTCTGAAAATATTTGCTAAGTACCTAGCTTATGTGCAAGGCACCATTGTAAGTGCTGGTGATATAGCAGTGAGCAAGACAAAATCTTGCCCTTGTGAGGTGGATAACACACATACATATCAATGAACTAACAGAATGCCAAAAATGAAGACCCAGACAGAGAAACCAGGCAGGGTAATGGGAGAGAAAGTATTTGGGGGGTAGTTTAGAAAGGGACATTAGGGAAGGCCTCTATGAGAAGAGACCTAAATAAATGAGGGGTAAAATCCTCTCTATGTGTTTGGGGAAGATCATTTTAGGAGAGATAGAAAGTCCAAACTAAGAAGGAAAAGTGTGTTGTGTATCTGAGGAAGAACAAGAAGGCCATTGTGGAGTGCCTAACACAAGGCATGATAATCTTTCTTTCACTGACTCTCTGACCACCATTTATTCAACTTCCACTATATGCAAAACTAGGTAGTGCTCTTGAAAGTATAGATACAACTTATGCAGAGACATGACAAAGCCGAGACATCAGTGAAATACTTAAAACTTTCTTTGACTTTGGTTTTATGACTCAATGCTGCAAAAAGTGCCCTTCATCTGGTTTTGCCCACAAGACCAGAAAGTTCTGATGAGGCCAGCTTGAGCCCAGCCATTTTGACACTACTGTTTGATTATCTCACCACTGCCAGTTTCTGCTGCTTGCTTACCTTACTGCTGCCAATTTTACAACAACTCTGATTTTTCAGCCAATTTATTTATTCATCATTTCATTTCCTGGCCTTTGTCAGAGGTACCTATAATGTGTAAAAGGAGATAGTGTGTTCAGGTGAGGAACAGAGTCTTGGCAGAGTCTCACTGGGGATTTTTTGAGAGAAAGCACAAATGTGGAGATGGGGTGCTTGGTGAAAATTAATGAGCAGTGATTGGAGTGAGGAAGATAAAATCAAGAATTTTTTGGCAAGAGGAGAAAACACCCAATGTTTTCATATCAACCTCACACTTTTCTCCCTAAAAGGCAAATTATAAAACTTTCAGCTGTTAAGTGTTCCTGCTGAGTTTCTCCAACCACCAACAATAGAACACCATAGAGTACCAAGTCATGTGTGTGACGGTCCTCCCTATATTAACAGTGCCACATACAACTCACTCTGCATTTTAATTAGTAGCCACATCCTGCTTAGTTGCTTGAGAAAAGTACTTTTTTTTGGTTTCGTTTTGTGAAATGAGCTGAAGTACACAAAGAAGTTGATTAAGCAGATAGAATGGTTTCCGCAAAATGGTGGCGTCAAAATGTTGGAATAAAAAATTGAAATTTAAATGCCACATGTTTCGCTGAGCACCGGGATTTTTTATTTTAATTGTAAGATACTGTAGACTCATTCCAGGTATTAATCTACCAGTAAAAGTGTTTCCCAATGTGAATAGTTTGTTCTTCAAATAAATAGGATGATCTTGGTTTAAAATAAAGTTAGTAGGCCCTGCTCAATGGTAAAAGACTGAAATCTCTCCCTTAAGATCAGGAACAAGAAAAGAATGCCTGCTTTCACTGCTGCTCTTCAACACCATACTGGAGCCATTAGAAGAATAAGAGAAACAAAGGCATCCAAATTGAGAAGGAAGAAGTAATACTCTGTATTCATGGGTGAGATCATCAGATATATACATAAGAAATTCCAAAGAAGCCACATAATGGCTAGTTACTATAGCAAATATACAAATTTGGAGAAAGTTTCAGGGTAAAAGAATACAAAAATCAGTTGTGGTTCTATAGATCAGCAATGAAAAATCCAGAAAGGAAATTAGGAAAGCAATTCCATTTGTAACGACATCTAAAATAATTAAATTCTTAGAAATGAATCTAACAATGAAAGTGAAAAAACTTCTATGGTGAAAACTATAAAACATCACTGAGAGAAAATAAAGAGGACAATAGTAAACAGAAAGACATCTCATGTTCATGGATAGGAAGATGTAACATTGTTACAAGTTCACTAATACCCAAAATGATTTACAGATTCAGTGTAATACTATCAAAATTTCAACAACCTTGGGGCACCTGGGTAGTTCAGTCAGGTAAGTGTCCCACTTTTGATTTCAGCTCAGGTCATGATCTCAGGGTCATGAAATCTAGCCCTGCATCAGGTTCTCTACTCAGCACAGAGTCTGCTTGAGATTCTCTCACCCTCTCCTCTGCCCTTACCACTCCTTCTCTCTCTCTCAAATAAATAAATAATTTTTCTTTCAGGAATGGAAAAGCTGATCTTCAAATTCAGGTGGAACCACAAGGGACCCTAAATAACCAGAACAATCTGAAAGAGAAGAGTACAGCTAGAGGGTTCACACCCTTGGCTTCAAAACTTACTGCAAAACTCTAGTACTTGAAACAGTATGGGGTACTAGAGTACAAAAGACATATGGATCAACGGACTAAAATAGCCCAGAAATAAACTCTCACGTAAATGGTCAATTGATTTTTGACAAGGGTTCTAAGACCATTTAATAGGTAAAGCACAGTCTTTTCAAGAAGTGGTGTTGGGAAGTCTGGATATCCACATGCAAAATGTAACTCCACATGTATACCTACCATATATAAAAATTAACTAAAAATGTATCAAAGAACCAAAATGCCAAAACTGAAAAGCTTTTAGAAGAAAACACTGGGGAAAATCTTTGTAACATTGAATTTGTTAACAACTTCACAAATTTGATTAAAAAGAAAACCACTTTTAATAAAAGAATATATGGATAAATTGGACTTCATCAAAATTAGAACCTTTATGAATCCAAAGATACTATCAAGAGAGTGTAAAGACAATTTACCAAATGTGAGAAAATATTTATAAAAAAAATACCTAATAGGGGATTAATATCCAGAATATTTTTTTTAAACTCCCACAATTCAACAACAAAACAACCCAATTAAAAAATGGACAAAGGAACTGAGTAGACACTTCTCCAAAGAAGGTGTACACTTGTCTAATAAAAACATGAAGAAATGTTTAACATCACTAACTGCTATGGTCTGAATGTTTCCATTTCCCTAATATTCATATGTTGAAATCCTAATGCCCAATATGATGGTATAATGTGGTGGAGCCACTCAAAGGTGCCTAGGTCATGAGGCTGGAGCCTTCATGTATGAAATTAACACCTTCGTGGAAGAGCTCTCACAGAGATCCTTAGCCCCTTCTGCCATGGGAGTCTGCAACTTGGAAGAGTCCCCTCACCCAACCAACCAGCACCCTGATCTTAGACTTCCAGCCTCCAGGGCTGTGAGAAACAAATTTCTGTTGTTTAAAACCCACCCAGCCTATGACATTTTGTTGTAGGAGCCTGAATGCACTAAGGGAGTAATCATTAGAGGAATGCAAGTCAAAAGCACAACAAGAGAGCACTTCAAACCTGATTATAGGATGGTTATAACCAAGAAAGAAAAAATAAAGTGAACTGAAAAGTGTTGGTGAGGACATGACATGAAGAGATTCCCACTTCATACACTGTAGGGAGGAATGCAAAAATGGTGCAGCCACTGTGGAAAACAGTTTGGCAATTTCTTGACTGGTTAAACCTAAAACCACCATATGACCCACCTGTTCCACTCCTTGATACTCATTCGGAAGAACTGAAAACAAAGATATGAATAAATTTGTACACGATGCCTGTAGCACTATTCACAATAGCCAAAAGGTGGAAATATTGTGTATCCATTAGCAGATGAATGGAGAAACAATAAAATATAACATGGACTATTATTCAGCCATAAAAAGGAATGAAATTTTGTGTATGGTACAACATGGATGGACCTTGAGAACATTATGCTTGGTGAAATAAGCCAAACAGTGAAGAACAAATATTATATGATTTCACTTACATGAATTACTTAGAAAAGCCACATTCAGTGAGATAGGAAGTAGAAGAGAGATTACCAGGGGCTGAGAGGAGGAGGGAGGATTGTTAAAAGGCACTGAATTTTGGTTGAAGATGATGAAAAGATTTGGGGTATAGATAGTGGAAATGGTTATGCAACATTGTAAATGTATTTAATGTCACTGAATAGTACACTTAACTATTGGTTAAAATAAGTAATATGTTATATATACTATGCCACAATAAGAAAAAGTTAAATGGGTTGATTTTATCAGAGGCTTTTATAATGAATTTTGAATTGCCAAAAAGGGGAAGCATAAGATACAGTGACTTTTTACTTTTTTCCAGAAAATGTTATGTTAATTTAGTGGAATATACTCTGGGAAATGTTGATCACAAATCTATAGAGGAGTTTGTTAACTTGAGACTTTAATCATATTAAATGATGTTCAATCTCTCCCACAATAAGAGTAATGCAAATTAAAACTATAATGAGATACTATTATTTTCATGAGAGATCATTATTTTTAGCTACTGGATTGGTGAATACCAAAATTAAGATAACACCATGTTGTTAAGCTGTGAGAAAATAGGCATGCTCGTAACATGTTTAGAATATAAATTAGTAGAAGTTCTATGAAGAATAATATGGCAATGTATATCAAAACACAAATGCATATTCCCTTTGACCAAGTAATTCCATTCTAGGAATTTTAATAACATATATTTGCCCATATGTGAAGTAATGGACATATGAGTTTACACACTGCTTTGTGGTTTGCAATAACAGATATAAGAAACAAACTGAATATCCATAAGTGGGGAGTACATAAAGACATTGTAGAGTATCCATACAATGATATACTATGTAGCTGGACAAGAAAAGAAAAAGACACTCATCTTGTGCTAGGTAATCGGGGATTAATTCATAACAGACCGAATCTCTCACTAAGAACAACTAAAATAGCTGGATTAACAAGAAATTTGAAGACCATAGAGAGGTACCAAAGTGGCCAGCAGGTGAAAGGCCAAAGTCCTGGATAGAAGGGAAACCGAGATGCCTCAGGTGGTCTGCCACACTGCACAGGGTACAGGAAAAGAAGCTGGGAGATGAGCCAAAAGAAGTGACTGAGAAACCAGGGAAGCTGAGGGGAGCTTTCAGCAAACTCAAGATCTGGTGAGAATGAAAGTGGAGTAAGGTCTGCTGAGATGCCCCGGGGCTGAGGGTCTAGGAGAAAGGCAGCAGAGACGTGTGGGACTGATGTGTGCAGCTTTCCCTTGATGCACTCACTGATGCCTCCCTGCTTTGCTGGGCCAAGAGAGTTTTATTTTGCTCTGTGGGATGCACAGAGTGGCAGCCAAGAAGTGTAGAGTTTTTGGAGAATTTCTTTTTACTGACATTCGGGGCCTTCCGAGAAAAGAACTATGATAAACACCCCAAGTTTTCCTTTGGGATCCCTGAAAAGCACATGCTAGGAATTAAATGAAAGCAGAGATAGACCAGGCATTACAAATCACTGGGTAGAAAAACAGGACAATGTCTTGAATAGGGACATCACCAAAGAGGATATCCAAATGGCTAGGAAACACGTGAGAAGAAACTCTATATCATTATTCATCCAGGAAATGTAAATTCAGCAATGAGCCAGAAGCACACACCTTTTAGAATGGCTCAAATTAAAAACACTGATATTAAGTAATCACCAAGTTTAGGCAAGAATGTAACAACTGGAATTTTGATAAACTGCTGGTGGCAATGTAAATTGTTACAATCACATTGGGAAACTGGCCTTATTTGCTAAAGTTGAATATGTACATATACTCTAACCTAGAAATTTCATTTCTAGATTTTACACCAAACAGAAAAAAACATGTACCTATGTTCACCAAAAGACATAGACAAAAATGTTATATTGGTACTTTTTGGACTATTGTCAATAGTACCAAAATAACACTGTTGTCATAACGTCAAATGAAAAAGCAGACTGCCCAAAAAGTAGTATGTGATGTATGGTTTCATTTACACAAAATGCAAAAACCAACTATTGGTGATTGTGATTGATTATAAAAATAGCCACAACACGTTGAAGGCCTTGCTTTGAGGTGGAGAATCACCCCTTGAAATTAGGCTGGCCTCCCGACTTGCTTTGACAGATACAACGTGACCAATGAATGTATCCATGAAGCTTGGGCCTTGTAACAGTAATAAGCTGTTACAATTCTGCCCCTAGAAGGACAAGCCTGACTTGGCCCCTCGGAGGGCTTATATGGAGGAAACCTGACATCCCAGTCAGAAGTCAGCCAGCCCCCAGGCAATCTAGGAGACACCTGCAGGAGGGTGCTATCACCCCAAGATTAGCTGAGCCTCATCTAGATCAACAGAAATTCCCAGTTGAGCTGAGCCAAAGCTGCCAACCCACAGAATTGTAAATGACTATTGTCTTAAACCACTAAATTTTGGAGTGGTTGGTTACACAGAAGATTTAACTGATACAGCGAGTCATGAAGGAAGTAGCAGTAGTGATTGGGAGATTGGCTCACAGGGGCTTCTGAGGTGCTTATAATATTCTATTTCCTGATTCAGATGTTGATAACACACATGCATACAGTGTTAAGATTCATTGAGCTGTGATATATATATATATATATATATATATATATATATATATATTCATGTGATATATACATTCATGTTCTGTGATATATAATTATTAATCATTATATTAACTACATAAATATTAATATTAATAATATATTATGACATATATTCTTAACATTATTAATAATATATTAAAATATTTAATTTAAAAAGTAAAATAAAATCTTCATCCCACCGAGGTGGGATAATCTTTTAGATATATTGGTAAGAAACTGAAATCCTTGAGGTCAAACCTAAACTTACTGTTCATAATCAATTGCAATCTTTGAAGAAAATGGTGCTTCTACAATAAGTAGTTTATGTCAATGCTCACTGTGAGATTTTTTTGAAATCCAAAAATTCATGATTTTTAAATTTTAGGGGGAAAAATTAAAGCTAGGATTATCATTTACTCATTAAATTTTTTTTTAATGAAGAATTTAGTTTTGATGTGCTCAGCCTAGTGGATCAACAATGACAAAAATATTGCCATATCTAGAACAGGTGTTTTTATAACTGTGATACATTAGTTGGAGCTTTTGCCATGCACACTGATTCTCAAAGCCGTGCTGCTTTTTAAAACAAACAGAAAGCTTTATTGAGGTCTGTAGGAATCGCTGATCTATAAATATTCCTCAACCAAAGTTCTTCAAAGACCTAAGCACTTTGCAAAGCCTGTGCAAAAGCCAGAATGGGAACTCCATTCCAGCTTCTCATTCCTGCCTCCTCTGGTGTCCAGAAACAGAGATGGCCAGTGTGTCCATCAAGAATCCATTCACAGCCCCATCTCTTGCCCATCTGTCCCTCAAAACTTAGCTGAAGATCTCTCTCCTCTGTAAAGTTTATCTTGATTCTCCAAGAAACATATGCTGCTGTCCATCCCCCCATGATAGCAATTGTCTTAACATATTATAATGGTCTCCCTGGTAGGCTGTGGATAAGTTCATGGAGGCAGAAACCATGACTTATCTGTGTAAGCCTAGAAGCATTTAAATGTCGGGTCCTAATATAAAATAGATGTTTTGTCAATATTGTTTAATGAGTGAATTTGTCCAAGTTCTAGGCTGAAATGAGAAAATATATTACCTTTGCAAAACAGAATGATTCCATACTGAAATATTGAAAGTGTGCTTTCTTTCCTAAGGATGCAAACCAACTTAAAACTTGATATATGGCAAAATAGTTGCTATTATATAAGCCACACATTATCTGAATCAAGCAGTTTGATCTTCCAACAGTGGGCACAAGACAAACAGTTTCCATCTCTTTCTAGGTTTCACATGCACTGTTAGGAGAAGCTGGTAGGATTAAGCACAAGCCTGAGTTGGCAAGAAAGCTAGCAGCATGCTGGCGTACTGAGAAATCAGTAAAGAGGGTAGGAGGGTTTCTCCATCTCATTACCACTGTCAATGAGTTGTAAAGGAAATGGAAGATGAAGGAGAGGGACCTAGACCCAAAGCTCCCCTGCAAGAGGTCTCATGGTCTGCCCCAGAGGAAAGGCCACTCCCCATGCCTCGTTCCCCTCAAGCTGGAACCAGATGGTGTTTGGGGCTTGCCATAGTACCCACGGCCTCCTGCAGAACCCCAGCTGTGGCCTATCATTGGGAAGCCGCAAACTTACCTTAGGAATTTGGCCAGGAGATACCTGAGGCTTTCATCAGCTGCAGGCATCTGGCAGTGCTCCCCAAAGCCCCTCTGATCTCCCCTGCAGCCTCTCCCTGATCACCAGTAAAAGGGATGCCCATCCAAGAACCATGATTATGCACCAGAATTTAACACACCCTACTTCTGTTGTTATTACTCCTGGGCTCACCCTGCTGCTTCCAGAGAATTACACTGGCAACCCAGATACCTTACTGCTCTTTCACTGATGCATGGGATCATACAAGAGCTCACTGGGCTCCAGATTCATTCATATAAAGAACAGGCAACCTAAATCTTGCAAAGTACTTGAGCCCCTGAACAGCACAGGCAATGGCCATACCTGTTGAGAGATGATCCGGGACATTTCCCACAAGCTCCAATATGGCACGGTGTGACTATTCAGCACGGTTTCCTCCCCATCTCCCCTCTTAATTTACCACTCCTTCCTTTGCCCACCTCTCTAGTATATTTCTTAGTTAGCCTTTGTATCTACATTGATATGTCTGTGTAGACACCATGACATGTAAAAAATATAGAAGCTTTTTTGTGTGTGTATGTGTATTTTAAATTATATTCATGGCATTATGCTGTTAATCTGTTCCCATTTCTATGTCACCCCATAGTTGAAAACTAACCATGTTGCTACATGTAAACTCAGTCCATGACTGAGTGGTACATACCACTTTTTGTCTATGCATTCCCCGGTGATCTTCAACTCCTTCAAACTACTTCAAACCGTGCTGCTAGGAATGTGAGCTGAGTTGGCTTCCTAACTTTGAAGTCAGCCTTGGCACAGAATCATATTCAGGGATGTCCTGTTTTAACAAACTGAAATAATTGAAAGGCTGTTTAAGTATTTAAATATATTCTTTTCCCTGTTTAAATCTCTTTTAAACTCTCACCCAAACCTGCCTTTAGAAATTTGGGTGTGTTCCACCGCTACCCTCTCCCTTTTCTGGGTCATTCTTTCCTCCCTGGGTTAGTTTCTCTTCTGTTTCCAAAAGAACACATCCTTTAGTTTCTGGCTCCTTTCTGGCCCCTGTCATCCCTATAACACCACCTTAGCCAGGAGCCAAGTAGTGAGAGGAACAAAAGGGGAAAGGCTGATATTAACCTTTTCCCCAGACTTTTTTGTTTTCTTGACTCTCCATTAGCTTTCTCTGTAATAAATGACAGTGCTGACTAGGGAGTTTTGCTAATCACTATTACTGTCTTCTCTTTTGTCCAGTTGAGAAGATATTTTAGAATGACATGTGACCATTGGTAATATGCATGAATTTATTCTTGGTGACTTTAAAAGAACTGAATGCATGTCCACTTGACATACCACAACAGATTTTCATGAGGAGCCTCGACACCAATCAGTACCTACCCCCCTAAGTAATAACTGCACTACCCTCTCCCATAGTACTCCCAAGGCCCTGACTCTGCTCTAATACTACAGCATAAAAATTCTTACTTTCTAACATACTCTATACAGTATGTATTGATCAAGTTTAGGTCACTGTCTGCCACCACTTTCCTCCTTAAGAGCAAGTTTCTGTGTCCACCACATTCTCTGATGTATCCTAAGCACCAAGAATGGTGCATGCCTAGCGTGGAGTACAGATCTTTGAGAATGAAGGTATGAAGGAGTGGCTGATTTCCACTGCTTCCTGGCCATTGTATGGTTCTTTTTCTGGGACACTTTCACAAATCCTGCAGAAAGTTCTTTTCTGGGAATGCCAGGTTCTTCCTCTCTCAATTTTCCTCCAAGTGGCCACTCATGGCAACCTCCTCAGTGCTTGCAATTGGAGGGGTCCTTTCTGCCAGTTTCTTCATCTGGAAGGAAGCTCTCCTTAGTGGAGTTCATTTTCAAATAACCTTCAAGCCCAGTCTCTGTCAAGGGACCTGTGATTGATCTGTGTGTACTATGACCCCAATGTGGCACAATTTGCTTTCAAGGGCATCCTCTTCCCTTGCTTGCTGCTAGGCAGATGTCTCCTACCACCTTTAAATTGAGTCTTCAGGCATGTGACCCCACCAGGTCCCTCTGTCTCCAGGGTTCAAATTCTTCAGCTCTTTCTAAAAAGGTGTTTGAAGAAGAGAGCACACCCTCCTCTTCCCCATGGGGGTTGGAGACAGTGGGAACGATACCAAATTCTAGAAAATGTCTCCAAAATTCTATCACCTGGCCTCCTCATCTTCTACTCATACATTCAAGGAGCCATTTAAAATGTTCAGACATCACCTTTTGCATGTCCTGTATATCTGGGACATACTCATACTAAAATTAGGTATTATTTATCTGAAATTCAAATTTAAGGTTCTTAAATTTGGGGCATGCTTCATTTTACTTGGTAAACTTACATATAGTGGGTATAGACCTTGTGTTGAAATAAAGACTACTTAACACCTAATTTTCTTCTTTGGCCTTTGGGCCTCAAAGAAAGGGCAATAATACCAAATAAGTCCATCCACAGAACAACATGCTAAACCACATAGCACTCACCGTGTATAATTTTTCTCATATGGATCACTCTTTGCTTCCTTCTCTCACTCTATATCCACACAGCCAGGCTATTCTATTCATTTTTTAAATTCATCTAATAGAATGGATTCATCAGATGCAATTTGATGCATCTTTACCTAAAGTTCATACCTTTAGGAGAAGCTATATTATACCTTTTTATGTAGTGGAGGCAGACATTCATCACACCAGACTTCAGAATTGCTCAGGCAAATTTCTCTCTTCTGTGGAAAATTCTTTGCCCAAATATTCAGAGCATTCAAGCCTGTTATTATTTGAGAACTGGCCTGGCTATGCCTGACCTGAGGTGTCTTTTTTTTTTCTTAAGATTTTATTTATTTTATTTGACAGACAGAGATTACAAGTAGGCAGAGAGGCAGGCAGAGAGAGAGAGGAGGAAGCAGGCTCCCTGCTAAACAGAGAGTCCGATGCGGGGCTCGATCCCAGAACCCTGGGATCAAGACCTGAGCCGAAGGCAGAGGCTTTAACCCACTGAGCCACCCAGGGGCCTCCTGAGGTGTCTTTTGAAGAACTTTCCAAGCAGAAGTCCCTGTCCCCTCCAGGGCAAGAAATGAAACTGTGGCTTCTTAAATAAATGGATCAGCTTTAAGTGACACCTGGCCTTTCTCAGTGTCTCATTACAAATTCTTTGAAGACACACAAAGATGAAAATTCATAACATCAGTGAAAGCTAGAACAATGAATCTGCTTCCAAAACTAGGAGAATCTGGCTCTAACACCAGATAACTGTAACTATAATCAGACTCATAAGCACCATGCCACAAGGGGGGACACCTTGTGCTTTTCTTCTAAAGAGAAGAAATCCTGTACAGCTGAAAGAAGGGAGAAAAATCTTTTGTTTCTCCTCCACTGCATGATGCTTTGTTGAGAAACACGTGAACTGCACCTACCAGAGAACTAGCTGGCTAGCCCCTCACTGAGCTCATGTTATTTTTTTTTAGGACAGCCAGATGGTAATTTCTCATTTCAGTCACTCCCACCTCACCCCCATCTACATCCAGAGACTTCAACTCTTCAGAAAACACCTGGGCAAGACTTGGGTTGTGGGCTACCAGCATAGTAGTCTCCATAAATAAACACTATGGGCCTGGGAGTAGATAGAAATAGAAGCAGTGAAAACCAGGGCTATAGTTTTCCGTGTGGTCCATCTGTTCCATGTGTTGGAGAGCCAGCGATGGACGTAGGAGTGGATCCCATTTCTGTCTGAGGGAGCAAAACTAGACAGGAAATGTGTGAGGCACTGGGCTCACCAACCTACCTACCATCTGTGACTCCAGGAAAGAGACTCAGCCTCTGCAGAAGTGGTCAGAGCACAGGGGCTGGGGGCCCCTCCCATGGTGGGTTTCCTGGGTGAGGATGGAAACAGTGAAAAGCAGGGGGACCACCTACTGGAGTACTCAGAAAAAGAATATGTCCAGACATTTCAGCTCAAGGAAGTAAAAGAAAAAGTCCTAAGTTGTTTGTGTTTCAAAAGATGATGAGATGTGATGGAAAAAGAAGGTTAGCGAGCGAATAGACCTGCAAGCAATAAGATGAGAAGAAAGTAGGGTTTACTGAAGTTGAAAATGCCGTAAGGAAACCAAAAATTTCAGAAAGCAGAAATAGCAGAATTGGCATTGACATACTGAATAAGTAATGTGGAGGACAAATTGAGAATTCGTTATAGAATAAAGAGGAAAAAGACAAAAATGGAAATGGGAAGAAAGACAAATGATGGATACAGAAATTCAAAACAGAGATCTAACTGAAGATCTAGGTGATGCTCTACATGGAAATATCAGTGAGCCAATTAAAAAACCGATGGATCAAAGTTCAAGAATTCTGTCTATACAGGACAGCACAGCAAAGTTAACAGGAAGGACAGAAGTTGAGAGAAGATTGTTGAATTGCTTAAACTGACAAAGAGATTACCACCCAGAAGTGCAAAGATGGATGAATGAATGAATGAAATAATAAACAAACAAACATCCTGACCAGAAAGTGGGTAAAGGATGTGTAAACTTAATTCATTACAAGAGGAAACCGAAGTGACTAATAAGAACGTGAAATGAAGTCCAGCCTCACAGGAAATCACAGAGATGTAATTCAAAACAAGACTCTTCACCTGTCCAAACAGCAAAAACAGGAAAGTTCAATTATATGTTAAAAAGTGCTGGGGTGCCTGGGTGGCTCAGGCAGTTAAGCGTCCAACTCTTGATTTTGGCTGAGGTGGTGATCTCAGTATCACAGGATCGAGCCCCAGGTTGGACTCTGTGCTTGGTAGGGAGTCTACTTGAAATTCTCTCTCTTTTTCTGTCCCTTCCCTGTCCTCTCTCTCTTTCTCTCTAATAAATAAATAAATCTTTAAAAAAAAAAAAAGTGCTGGTGAGGATGAGGAGAAAGGATGGGATTATAGATGACCTTCTGGAGTGCTGTCTGGCCATGAATAACATGTGTGGTTGCCCTTTGATGCATGACTATCAGCAGAACAAGCAGGAGATGATGGAGGAGGAAAAAGACACTGGGAGAGAGGGACACAACGAGGAGCAAAGAAAATAGAAAAGTCTTAATTGTTGAGGAAGAAGAAAGTAAAAGGAAGAACAGAATTGGGAGAAATAAGCCAAAGCCGCCTTTGTTTTCTTTTTACTTTTCTGTACTTTTCATTTTTAATAATGAATTTTATAATATGTATGTATTATACATGAATTTTATAATACATTATACATTCACATCAAAAAGAAGTTATTTTTTAAGCATCCATAATCCCACCACCCGAGGTTTATAACTACTGTTAACATTTGGTATATTTCTTTTGGAACATTTTCTGTGCATAAGCACTTTCCCAAATCATTAAATATTCTTCAAAAATGATTTCACCATTTTTAAAGATTGCATAGCATTACATCAATTGAATGTACCATAATAATTTCTAATGTGTTCCCATTATAGAAAATATATGCTATTTTCAAATTTTAAAACTACAATTAAATAGTTTTTACACAAACTTTATTAGCATTCCTGATCACTTTATGGATATGGAATGACTGTTCAAACACTTTTTTGGTTTTGTTTTGTTTTGTTTTGTTTTGTTTTTTAGAGGGTGGGAGCAGCTAGAGGGAGAGAAAGAATCTTAAGCAGTCTCCACACCCAGCATGGAGCCTGACACAGGCCTCGATCTCACAACCCTGAGATGATGACTGGAGTCAAAATCAAGAGTCAGACGCTTAATCGACTGAGCCACCCAGATGCTCCCCCACTCCCTTTTATTAGAGAGAGAGAGAAAGACAGAGACGCTGCTTAAACATTTTTCAGTCTTTTTATTCCATATTATCCTTTTATCTTCAAAAACAATTATAGCAGTTAATACTTTCTCCTATCTTGTCAAATCTCCATGTATCATAACCAAACTTATATTTTTAAAAGTTTATGCTAAATTAACAAATGGGATCTTATAACATTGTTTGAATTTGCCTTTTGTTATTGGTAGTAAATTGTAAAATTTTACACTTGCAGGCCATCTGTTTGTTCTCCACCAAATCTGGGTGAAAGCATCACCTTCTCATGGGCCAGTGACCACCTGATACAGAATTACCATCTGCAGCCTAATCTCACCAGTCCCCATACTCCCCACTCCCTTTGCCTTTTACTTTGTCACAGAAATTACCACCTTCTTGAATACTCTAAAATGTACCTATTCATTGTTTTTATTCTTCATTTTCTGTGTGTCTATCTTCTTCTACTTTTATGTAACTTTCTCAAGAGTAAAGATTGTTGTGTTTTGCTCATTGAAATACCACAAGATTCTAGAAGACGGCTTGGCCCATGGTAGGCTCTCAATAAATGTCTTATTTTGTTTAATGAATATTACCAAACTTTCTTTAAAAAGTATTTAGTCCTCCAGTATGTGAGCAGGTAAATAAGCTACGGTACATCCTCACAGTGGAACATTAATCTATGATAAAAAAGAAATGAGCTAGCAAACCATGAAAAGACACAGGAGAACTTGAAATGCATGTTGCTAAGTGAGAGAAGCCAATATGCGAAGGCACCATACTGAATCATTCCCACTGTATGACACTCTGGAACAGGCAGAAAGTAGAGGTAGCAAAAAGACTGATGGTCTCTATCAGCACAAGGGAGGGAAAGAAGGGACGACCAGGTGGAGCACAGGATCTACCTGTATGATACTGTATTGGTGAACGTATGGCATTACCCATTGGTCAAAACACTTATAACTACCTAACACAAAGAGGGAACCCAGATATAAACTACGGACTTGAGTTAATAATAATGTATCAGTATTGGTTCACCAGTGATGACAAATGCACCACACCAATGCAAGAGGGGCTAATAGGAGGACCTGTGAGAAGAAGGGGAGCGAGGTGTATGAGAGCCCAGTACTTTTTATGCAGTCCTTCTGTAAGCTTAAAACTCTAAAAACTAAAAAAGAACAAGTATTAATTTTAAAGCAAATAAAATGTCTGCATTTTCTCCTAGTTTTCCTATATTTTGCTTCTTTTACCTGTAAATCTTTACACCATCTGGGAATCATCTATAGCATGAAATGAGAAACTAAATTTAATTGAGAAATTATCAACCAACTTCTGCTGCAGCAACACCCATTCTTACATTTATGTGTGACTCCATTTCACATTAAGTCTTTAGGTATAAAAATGCTTGTAATATTCTAGTCTCTCTTGGATTATTCTTGCAACGTATAGTAAGGTTTTAAAATGTATAACTTTTAATATATTTTAAAAACTGACATTACTGGTTTCTTCTAATTGCTCTTCTTTATTACTTTGGTTCTTTGCTACTTTTTTCCATTTATCTTCCAGCTGAACTTCAGAAACACTTTCTCAAGTTCTGAACTGGGGTTTTAAATAGCATTGTGTTTAATCGATAGCTTGATATGTTTTACAATATTGAATGATCTCATGCAGGAATGAAGCAGATCTCTGAACTTACACATCTTCTGTATATTCATTTTTCTTAATTTGGGCTGTTTAATTCATATATATTTTTGTGAAGTTTATTTCTAACTTGTTGTATTTTGTTAGTCTGTTAAATGTTTCCCATATTCTTCAAAATTGATCACCATTATTCATGTAGTATATATAGTCATTTTCAATATATTTATTTTTTAGCTTCAGTTATATTTCTTGTTAGTTTAATAGGTTGTCCCAGTTGGTGCTCTTGTATTTTCAGAGCTGACTCATAGTCTGCAAAATCGTCATCTTGTCTTTTCGTTTTTGTGTGCTTCATCTTTTTCTTTCCTTTTTTTTTTTTTTTTTTCCCTTTTTGGTCTTACTGCACTGGCTCACACTTTGCAGAATAGCAGAATAATGTAAATAATCATGAAGCAGATGCCTCCTTATTGCATTTCCTAATTTAAAGTAAAAGTCCATGCACAAGTAGCTGGTGGTATTGCTTGGAATTAGTTCCAGCAGGTACTGTGTGTTCATGCACATGCACACACACACACCAAAAAATATTAAAAAACATATAGTACACAAGTTTATTACTTGAAAAACATACAGGAGCTATTAATATTCTAATGAAATAGTGACCTTTTTTTTAAAGGTTTTATTTATTTATTTGACAGACAGAGATCACAAGCAGGCAGAGAGGCAGGCAGAGAGAACGGGGGAGAAGCATTGAGATTTCCACTAATGCTAAAAGCTCAATGAAGCTCTGATGGAGGCCTCCCCAATGCACAAACCTTCAGTCTCGTGGGGGACACACACAGTAAAGACAAAATAACAGCTCTGTGGAGTAGAGTGACCAAGGAACACAGAAGAG
Source organism: Enhydra lutris kenyoni (assembly GCF_002288905.1). Taxonomy (NCBI): domain Eukaryota; kingdom Metazoa; phylum Chordata; class Mammalia; order Carnivora; family Mustelidae; genus Enhydra; species Enhydra lutris. The sequence continues at coordinate 30,796,320 of NW_019154100.1, read as the reverse complement.
GGGAGACTAATCCAGGCGAGCAGGTTGGAGTTGGCAAGGAAGTTTTTCTGGCCCTAGCAATGGACTTCTAAAAGGTATTAACTTGGCACTCTGGGGAGGGGCTGGGGGAATGGCGGCTGACAGCAGAGATGGCTACTCCAGGCAAAGAAGGAGAAAACATGCGGCATAGCAGAGAAACTGCAATAATTGAGACGTGAGCCATAGAAGGTTCTTGAAGCCAGGAAGTGACACGACACCGAGTTGTGTTTTAGAAATCCCTGCCCTGGCTGCAGGAGAGAGAAAGGGCACAAGGCAGACAAACCTGGCACCCAGGAGGCCCAGTCAGCAGGCTGATGTACTATCAAGGCAAAGGCGGCCAGCGTGTCTTTGAAAAGGATTAGGGAATAAACCAAGCCATTTCTCTGCTTCCTTCAGGTTGTATTGCTGCTTTCATTCATGTGATTAAAAAATAGATGCCTTGGCTATCTTCTCTCAGCTATCTGTAGAAACGCCTTCCAGAAACCTTGAACACAACCCTACATTCATAGCTTTTAATTTGCAGTCAGGGTAAGAAATAGGACACAGAGGCCCTTTGTCTACCACAAAATTTCTACTGTGTTTCAATGTCTCTTATAGACAGAAACATGTAATAATTCATGTCAGAATTAAACCAAAAACCTATTTCTTACCTTACAAAATTTTATTTTTTATTTTATTGTATTAAAGTAAGATGTGACTATTATATTTTGCTCTTCTTTCCGTCTTCTTTCTTAGCAGTGAGAAGCTCACTGCTAAGGTTTTAACTCAGTTATAATAGACTTTCTTAGCTTCTCTCCTCACCCTTTTACCAAGTTTTTGCTTCTTAGTCTTTCATTTTCTTTTTATTATCAAATTGTATTTTATTTTTCTAAGATTTTTATTTATTTATTTGACCAAGAGAGAGAAAGAGAGAGCACAACCAGGGGGAGCAGCAGGCAGAGGAAGAGGAAGAAGCAGACTCCCCTCTGAGCAGGAAGCCTAATGTGGTGCTCCATCCCAGGACCCTGGGGTCATTACCTGAGCCAAAGGCAGATGCTTAATTGACTGAGCCACCCAGGCCCCAAAACTGTATTTTTTAATATGATAAACTTTAATCCTTTACAGAATATTTTTGAGAAGTAAGGATGAGGGGAGAGAAAAATTTTCACCTATCATTTTTTGTGGGGAAATGATAATAATAATAAATTATTGTTAATAATAAATATTGTCCTCCTTTAAGAGTCAGAGAAGTTAAGTAACTTGCCTGTGGGCACATTCATTCACTATTCTATAGTGAATTTTGGAAGCAGGATTTACATCTATGTCTTCTGGGGCACCTGGGTGGCTCAGTTGGTTAAGCATCCAACTCTGGATTTCAGCTCAATTCAGATCTCAGAGTTGTAAGATGGAGCCCCACACTGGGGTCTGTGTTCAGCATGGAGTCTGCTTGAGATTCTCTCTCTCCCTCTGGACCGCCATCAACTGGCTCCCTCACTCTCTCTCTTTCTCTCTCCCCCTCTAAAATAAATAAATAAATAAATAAATAAATAAATAAATAAATAAATAAATAAAATCTTTAAAAATAATAATAATAATAAATGAATTAATCTTTGTCTTTGACCCCAATCTTACCCTATTCTACTCTATGCCTATTTACACTATGCCTCATAGGCAGGAGAACTTGAAGAGGGTGAATTGAATCTATGAGGTTTTAAATTCAATTTAAAGTGAAAATATTACTGAAATTATAAAGGGGTACCTAGCTGGCTCAGTCAATAGAGCATGCAACTAGATCTCAGGGTAGTTAGTTTGAGCCCCACGCTGGGCATAGAGTTTACTTAAATCTGTCAGGGGCACCTGGGTGGCTCAGACAGGCATCTGCCTTCAGCTCAGATCATGATCCCAGGGCCTGGGATCGAGCCCCATGTCAGGCTCCCTGCTCAGCAGAGAGCCTGCTTCTCCCTCTCCCTCTGCCTGCCACTCTCCCTACTTGTGCTCTCTCTCTCTGTAAAGTAAGTAAATAAAACATTAAAAAAAGAGAGAAAACTGTCAGTTTACACAACATATACATGTATAAAATCATCACATCATACTTTAAATATCTAACAACTTTATTTGACAATTATACCTCAGTAAAAGTGAAAACATTTTTAAAAATAAAAATAAATAGAACAATTCCAAAAGACATAATGACAGGATGAGAAAGAACATGGCTAATGAAAATTTATCAAAAAAAAATGTGAGAATAAAAAATACTAACAGAATTGAAATTATTTAGCCTAAATCAAAGAAAAGTGAAAAGTGATTTCAAGCATATAAAATATATGTTTGTTGGGCTCTTTTAGGTAGATGAGGGTTTTCCAGTTTACTTCAATAAGGAAGATGTGGTCCATATACACTATGGAGTATTATGCCTCCATCAGAAAGGATGAATACCCAACTTTTGTAGCAACATGGACGGGACCGGAAGAGATTATGTTGAGTGAAATAAGTTAAGCAGAGAAAGTCAATTATCATATGGTTTCACTTATTTGTGGAGCATAACAAATAGCATGGAGGACAAGGGGAGATGGAGAGGAGAAGGGAGTTGAGGGAAATTGGAAGGGGAGGTGAATCATGAGAGACTATGGACTCTGAAAAACAATCTGAGGGTTTTGAAGGGGTGGAGGGTGGGAGGTTGGGGGATCCAGGTGGTGGGTATTGGAGAGGGCACAGATTGCATGGAGCACTGGGTGTGGTGCAAAAACAATGAATACTGTTATGCTGAAAATAAATTTTTTAAAAATGGTAGTATTGAAGTTACATTTATATTGAAATGACTGTTTTAGATATGTTGGGGTAAATAAAACACATTATTAACATTTAAATAAATAAATAAATAAATAAATAAATAAATAAATAAATAAACAGGGTTTCTTATAAGGTTGAACGCAGAAACTGAAGAATGCAGAAAACAGCCTCCAAGTCACACCCATGGACCCTGGATCAACTTTTAAGACACAAGCCAGGTTGAGTCACCTGGTTTCCCTTTCCTCTCCATGGCAGGTAAACTTCTGATGCTCCTTCCAGTGACCTGCCATTATGGCCACACAGCCTCACATAGCTGCTATTTGCTAAGATGTCTCCACTACCAACAGACTCTTCCTGTAGTCTCTGCCTCAAGGTTTCTGATGACTCATGGATTCTGGTCACCTACTATCTTTGTTAATCTTGAACAATGGCTGATTGAATCTTCAGCTTCTAACCAGATTCAAGCATCTCCATTTGGCAGAGGTATTTGTCAGGTCACCTGGGTGACTATTCAGCCTAGATGGCTGGGGTGGCTAGGTCACCAACCCTGGGCACCTGGCCAAGATTCCTGGATACAGAGCTCTCCTTCGCATCCCACTCTGAACACTGTACAGTCTTCAGAAAGAGGTCCTGTTCTAGGTGTTTTTAAGGGACACCAGAGACTTTGTCCAGCTCAAAGATAGAAATACAAAATACAAAATATAGTTTTTAATGGCTAAGGGGAAGATGTAAGTGAAAAAGAAACAAATTCTTCATAATAATGAGACCTGATAAGCCATACGATGAGACCCTAAGGGGTGTTCAAAAGTCTTGTCCCTAAAAATCAGTGACTGTCTGAGTGACATTATTGAAGCCTACCTTGTAGGATTCCAACTAATCCCACATATCTATAGTTTGGTCATATGATAATTATTAATGAGTAGAATATGTATCAAGTATTATTCAGAGGCATCAAAGTCCCATGCCTTTTACATGTGCACCCACATTCTGAACTTCCCCATATCCAGCACATTTCTTTCTCCCCTTACCAAGCAAGCATCCATCTCTGAGCCTGGGTCCTCACAGGGGATCAATGCTGTGGAATGTGTTAACCTGGAAAGCAAAGTAGACCCACTGTAACAGCACTGTCAGTGGCCTCCCCATATCCCTTTGTCCCTTACCATTTTAGTGGACAATGGCACAGCTTCCTCCTGCAATACCTGTATCTCTGTCAGAGGGCTTTCTCTGACTGCTGAGGTCCACTCTGCCCAGGCTCAGCAGACCAAATTAGTGACCTCATCCCATACTAGTAGGAACAGACTTCAACTAATTACTGTGCTTATTCCAACCCTTCTGCCCCATGGGTGGCATGACTCTGAGGGATGTATTCTATACCAATCCCCAGTTTAATGTAATAAGATTAAGTTCCAGGTGGCAACTTGCTTTCCTGCCTCATTTCTCCACTCTCCTACCACTGTTTCCTAGGATTACTTCCCAGTAAACTACTTTCACTAGGAATCTTTGACTCATGGCTTACTTCCAAGGGAATCCAAACCAAGACACCAAATGTCACTTCCGCCCTTGTATTTTACTCAACGATGGAGATATTAACTTGTTATTATTGATTACACAGATGGTTCCCAGCACTGGGAGTGACCAATCCTGGTCCTATTTGCATAGGACTTAAGGGATTACCAGGACTCGGGACTTGCAGTGCTGAAATCAAGTAAGTTCTGGGCAAACTGGGATGAGATGATCACCCTACCTGCAGATTGCCTGCCTGTGCTGGTGAGTTCATGCAGCAGTTTCCTTCTTATGGGCTCTACCTTCATCACCAAAAGCTTCTGAACAGACAGGAGGCAGACAGCTGGAGGTTGCTCTGAATCAACCAAGGACGGAACAGTATCATTAGCATGTGGGTTAATTAGCTGGAAAAGAAGCAGAATTCTTCACCCATTGTGCACAATAGGGATGCTGAGGAAGGAGAATAAAGTGCTCGAGAGCCTGAGTGGACCAAAAGACTTGCAACCGTTGCCTTGAGATAGGGACGAGTGGTTATCATCTAAAAGTTATTCATAGCTCCTCGCTGTGCCTAGCACAGGGATCTCACATTTTGCCAAAAGTCCTGCAATATTTCATGGGATGTGAAAAAGCAAAGATGTTCATTAAACTAAGTGTCACTAAGTGTAGTGTTCTTAAACACATCAAGGTATGTTAAGGTCTCTTGTGGCATTAACTAGCTGATTTTCTTGCTAAGTTCTGCCACGGGCTCTCAAGCATATTCTTTCTAATGGAAATAAAACATAATCATGAACATCACTTTCATGACATATCAAGGCTCTATGACCAGGAACATCAGTCCAATACCTGGCATGTCTCAATGCTTCCATAAGGATACTTGGGTTGTAATGATGTATGAAAACATTTTGTAAACCATAAAGCATCATGTAAGTTGATTAACCCATAATTCATTCATCACACATCATTGTAACAATTGAAACTATAAAATTTTATATTAATGTGCTGGAATCATTTTAATTTGGACTGTGAACAGGGATTTTTTTTTTTCTTTTTTATCACTCATTTCCAGTCCCAGAAATGTGAGTGGCACAGATCAGGTAATCAACAAATGTTTGCCTTATGAATACATAACCAGAATAGTGCTGCCTTGTGGGCTGAGATCTGTGCATCAGGCCCTAGTGACCCTCTGACTCAATGCCTTTAGAAATACTTTCTTTGGGGCGCCTGGGTGGCTCAGTGGGTTAAGCCTCTGCCTTCAGCTCAGGTCCTGATCCCAGGGTCAGGACCCACATCGGGCTCTCTGCTCAGCAGGGAGCCTGCTTCCTCCTTCTTTCTGCCTGCCTCTCTGCCTACTTGTGATCTCTGTCTGTCAAATAAATAAATAAAAAATCTTAAAAAAAAAAAAGAAATACTTTCTTTATGCTAGTTTTAAAGAGTGTATTTCATTACAGTTCTTGAACTGTACTACCATCTACCTCATTACAAAGACTTTAAACTGTTCCTTCTTTCTTTCAAAGGTTAATCTATGTTAGATTACTTTTAATGCTTGTGCCTTAGTGGATGCTTTTTCTTCCTGAGGAACTAATATGTTTCCTCCTTTTTGACAATGAAAAATTATGCATGCCATTTTCCATATTTCTCTTTTTGCACTGGTTTCTAGGCAAGCCCAGAAACCAATTTTATATGTATTTCTAATCAAATTTAACTTCTTTTGTTTAAAAAAATCCCTTTATCTCTTAATTTTAAAGAATTATGTTTCCTTAAAGAACATTCCATATGTTTCTGGGAGATGGAATATAAACATATTTGGTGCCATGAATTTTATGAACTTAAAAGTAAGTGTCTAATTTACCAAGGCATTGTTCTAGACTTGTGGTAGTGTCATTCTTACTTTACTCTGCAAATTTTAAAAGTTACCATGTACTGTCTACACAACCTGGTGGTAACTTCACTTTAATGAAACTTGCCTATTTCAACCAAATTAAGAATCAATGAAATCAATGAAATGAAATCAATGAAACTTGCCTATTTCAACCAAATTAAGCATGGAATCAATGAAACTTGCCTATTTCAACCAAATTAAGAAACAGTAGTGTGGACTTACTTAGGCAATGGGAAGGTTATTTGGAATATGTTATTCCGGGTACAGTCAAAATCTGTATTGTGCAGGTAGATCTAGCTAGCTCCCTGTACTACCTAATTGTTTGGACTAGTTTTTGTTGTTGTTGTTGTTGTTTTCCTACTGGATAAGAAATTGAAGCCCCAAACCCCACATGGTGAATAAAGCAGCCAAATCCACAGTCTGGTACCCTATGGGTTTGTGGCCAGTATTTGGCCTCTTAAATAATAATTTCAATACAGATGATGGGGCAGAGTGATTAAAAACATTGAGTTTGGCTTTTGAAAAACTCTAAACTCTGCCACTTAGTGCCACTTGAGCTCACAAATAACTAAGTCAGTACAACTCCTGTACAAGAAAATGGATTCATTTGAGCCATGTAGTGACCTTGGCCTTTTCCTTAAGTGTTAACCTCTCCAAGGCCAATTCCCAAAATAAACCAAACTTGCTCCAGTGAAAGTGGGTCTAGCTTCTGACAATTATTGCAACTCTACACTCCTCAGGGTTGGAGCCCTTTCTATACCTGTCTTTCCAATGAACGCCTCAGAGACCAGGGAGAAAATGTCAGCCTGATGGGCACACCTGCCAGGTATCATCAGTCATGGCTGGGAGACTCGATGCCTGCCCACTAGTTTGTTGGGACATATTTTCCTGCTCTGATCCTTGAGCTCTCTCTTCCTGACTAGAGTCCATGGCCACCAATGGGTCATTCAGCCACGTCCCTCAGCACGACGCCAATCTTGGGGCTGCTACTGCTACTACCTGCTATGGTTGTCACTCTCCAGCATTTCTCAGAGCATACTTGTGACCCACTGGGCACAGACTCTCAGGGGACATAGCTCGGAGCTCCAGCCCCAGATGGTGGAGATTAGGGGAGCGGGATGTTCTGACTTACTCAGATACAGTTTTGCACCAGGTTTGTGACTGATGGAACAGGATCGACAGTATGGGGGATACCGTGGGACCACCTACCTACATTTTACCCAGTCCAAAATCTCCTTTTCATTAACTCCTCCAAGAGGAAGTCACCTCCCTGGACTTTCTGGGTGACTGACTCCCAGGCTGACATGAGAATAGGTCTCTGTGGCCCCTGGATCAGTATACCTACCTCATCACATTACAGCTGTTTTATTATGTGTATTATAATTATAGTTATAAATTCAATAATTTACTATTATAATTATGTATCTATGTATTTGTCTCCTATCTTAGATTGTGAGCTTCTGGAGCACAGGGACTATATCTGATTCATCCTTTTCCCTCCATTGGCTAGCACAGTGCCTGACAGACAGGAAGCAGGCAATACATGTGGGTTGAACTGCTCTGATTTCATAGGAAGGAGCAGGACTATAATTTTGCAAGGGTTGTTTGTCCATGGTGAAGGCCTAAACTAATGCGTAACATTGGAAGTATAGTTTCAACAGAATGGTAAAATTGTCTAATCGTTACAGTTAAAATTAGGTCTCCCCCCGGGCCTTCCCTCAAAAAATGCCTTAGTAAAATTATTTTATAACTAAAATCATTACAAGAAAACTTACATTTCCCACCACAATGTTATGCTATTGAGGAAGGCGCATGAAAAACCCTCATCACCTTTCATAGGATTCCAACAGATAACCCTTTTCCATTCTAATCCACATCCCTTTTCTCTTCAATTAAAAAAAAAAAAGGAGGTGAAAAGTTAAAGTAGAATAATATTGCTGTGTACACAGTTTTTTTTTTTTTTTCCTTCCTAGTGTTTTTCTCCTCAATGCGCGCAATTGGTAATTAAATATATTTCTGCTGGTCTTGTGGCCATATGCCTACAATATGTAAAAATACATTTGCGCTTTTTTTCCTCCATTCCTTTTGTTCCCAGTGCTGACTGCTGTCAGAGTGAATGGTCCAGATTCCCGTGTGCTGGTATCCATGGGCTCCGTCTTGCCAAGCTGCCAGTCTGGAGCGTCACACCTTACTGCCTTTAAAGATTGCCCTGCAGAGATAGAGGGAAATGGCAATTTTTACATGATGCAGTCTGGCGACCCAGGAGATTTGAAGTCAGAACTGGTGCCAAGATTTACCCAGGAGAGCAAGCAGAGGCAAAAACAGAGAACCTGGGCCAAAAGGAAAAAAAAATAAAAGAAGAAAGAGGAGGAAGGCTGGGGGATGGGGAAACCCACTGTCAACTCTCTCTGGGGGTTCTCTCCAAAGGCCAGAACTTAAGGCCACTGAGTGGGTGATGGTTGTGTTATTAGGAGTATGTGGGTCCTAAAGAAAGTCAAAGGGAAGAGGTCGGCTTTTTTTGCATGCCCTAAATTGTAGTAGATTGCAGAATGTAAATGAGACAATTATTACACCAACGCTCATCAAGCTGGGCTGGAAAGACTTCAATAGCCTGATGAATATGCATGCAAATTTGTTAATTAAGTTAATTATTCTGCTGAAAATTCATTTGTCTTCCAAGGACATTTTCCCAATGATTTTAACATGCTAGCGCCATTAGTCATGCTCCATGCTATTTAACATTACTTTTTGTCCACTTTCTTTTCCCCCCACTTTTTTTTTTAATATTTTAAAGTTTTAAAAACAGTTGATTGGTTCTTTTAATTGACCCCTGCAACGTTGGAAGATGCCTAGAGCCAGCTCAGTAGGCATCCTCGGAAGCGCATTTCAGTTAAATATTTCCTTGATATATAAAATGTCTGCAAAGTGTCACATTGGTGGGGAGGAGAAGGGCTCTATCTGGGATCACTAAAGCCAGAAATCGAATCGTTCTCCATAGTGACTGTAAGAGGTAATCTGTCCCTGCTGTGGGCGATTTCCCCAGCTCTGAGTGTCATTTGATACATGGGTTTACCTTGCTGTGGGAATGCGGTGATTCCAGCCTTCTCTGTCTTCCCGCTGCAAGGCGAGACCCAGCAAACATGTGTGTTCAAACAGGAACCAGTACTGTGAGACTTTTCTGTCACCCATGAGGGCCCAAACCTGTAACCATGGCAACAAAGGGGAATAGTGTGTTTAAAATCACATCTAAATGGCAAATTGAGATATTTGAAAGAAACGGTTGGGTTTAATTTTGTTAGCCAACAGTAGCCAAAAAAATTGTAGCGTAGTATTTTTCAAATCTGCACATTATTTTGTTGGGCAAAGCAGGTTTATTTAATTGAGACTTTCGTTATGGGCCTCAAAATTAGAATCTTTGTGAGTCGGAGTGAGCTTTATTCAACCAGATTCTTGATCTTAAGGCGCATAGACATGTACGAAGCAGCCTATAGAAATCTTTCAAAAATCTATGTGTAGTGATTATTACTTCCATCTCAACTCAAAAATCTGGACATGTAAATCTGATAAATCTGATAAATGCAAGTGTTCTTAGTGAGAGTAGAATAGAATACTTGAAATCAAGACTTGCAGAAAATCAGAGGACTATGGTTGCCTGCATACATTAGACAGTCATATTAAAAGAAGAAAGATTGACCAATGCTTCACTCAGGGGACTGCCATATGCATTTTAAAGGTCTCTCTTAAGGTCATTTATTTTCTTTGGAAAGAAGGTAAATTCAGATTCTACCCCCACACACACCACCATCAGTCATCCTAAAAGAACTCACTGATACTGTTGCAGGTTATAACCTATATCTTCAGTTAGGGTTGATCAGTCCAGCTTAGAGCCCAGCTAATGGAAAGGGGATTAAATAAGGAAGACAACATGATTTAATTGAGAGGTAAAGAAAAATTAATTGGTATGCTATCTCTTTCGAGCCATCCGTATGTATTTTATACAGTATGAATGGCACTATGAGTCACATAGATCGTAAACCAATTAAAATGATATTTTAAACCCTGTAATTTCTATAATTCCATCTGTTTTAGAAGGTTTAATTAGCAAAGTTACAAAAGCCAAATATATTTGAATATTTTGAAAGCAGGCTGAACAGCAAAAACTGAGAAGTTCCCATAAACACTTAACCACACAACCATGTACATTCATGAGACTATATTTCAGTTAAAATAATATGTGTGGATTTTTCTAAATTTTACCAGCAGCAAGTCACATCCCCCCCCCCAAATTATGATCATATGTTAGGCTGTGTAAATTAATTCAGGGTTTTTTTTTTCCCGTTTTTCATCAAACTTCCAGAGATTTCTCCTGATGAAAATCCCATACCTGTCGTTTAACCTCAATTATGGGCCCAAAGGAGTGACAGCTACATAAAACTAACACTATTGAACTTTCCCTTAACTATTCTTTCGTAGGATTATAAGAGAGGCTTGCCATTGTGCAAGTAGAAGGGACTATTTTTCAGATATATCCAAAAACATATTTCAGCTACCAGTAACCTATTTTTGAGAAATAAGAGCATAAATAAGAGATGACAGGTTGTGTCATCTTTAAAATTTGAACACAAAATCCAAAGCTACAAAGTATTCAACCCATTTCTGCACTATGAAAGGAAACTATTATTTCGATCTTTAAAATAATGGGTCAAACATGAGATCTTGCTCTGTTCTTTGGTTTGGATGCTGTGCTGAGCAGCTGGGCAGGGTTCTGGGCCTCATATGGCCGCAGTCACTGATGACTGACAGAACGATGGTGACAATGTGACGTATAATATTCTCTCTTTTCAAAACGCTTGCCATACCATGATTGTGACTCAGTGGGTGTCCAGCTCTGTCTTTCCTTTCTACGGGATTTCTGACATATAACAAGATGTAATTAATTTTTTTTATACGCTTGTCTTTTTCATTACCAGAGATACAGTGAGTGTGATTTATTATTAATTCTGCTCCTATTCCATACTACCTGAGCAAACTACTTTTGTTTCCATTTGTATTTGTGTTGTATGCTTTTAAGTCAGAAAAAATGGCTAATAAGGAAAACAGGGACTCAAATCTCACTGTGCTGAGGAGATATATTGTGCTGGAAAACTGCCATTTATTGAGGATCTACTACATCATTGTGTTTCATGGGCATCATCTCCTTAATCTTTGCATCTGTCAACCAAGAAAGGTATAATTATCCTCATTTGACAAGTGAACAAAGCAACACCCAAAGAATTTAAGCCCCTTGCTCCATAAAAAAGAAAGAAGTGAAAATTTCCAATAAGCGAGCAGCAGGAGCAAGATTGGAGCCAGAAAACATATCCAAATTGTTTGTTTTACCCCAAAGCTTTCAAGTGTTCTAATATACCCGACTACCACTACCACTACCACTCTTCAAAAACTCATCTTTGGAAGGCCAAAATATACGCAACACTTAATATTCTTGTAAGATCTCAGGATTTACTTTCATCACCAAGTACGACCCGGCCCTCTCAGCTTGATTTCATTGTATCGTATTGCAGGGTATTAAGGATGGACTTCCTATCTTTTAAGAGGATTACCTTTACTACTTGGATGTATTTTGAGTTTAAAAAAAATGGGGAATACTCCCAAGAAGGAGGTTAAATAGATTTTGTTTGTAAATAGTTGAGCAGTTGCAGGAGGCATCTGTTCCTCTTCTGCTTCACCTGTGCTTCTCCTTCTTTGGATCTGCACTTCCTCCCCACCTGCCATGCAGCTGTCCTGGGGAGGCTGCATCTCCCCATCCTGTCCTTTTCATGGGGTGGTGGGTGCCTGGAGTCCTGAGAGAGGGTTAAATATGTCAGAGGGAAAAGGTTCTTTCTCCTTCTAAAATGATGAGTAGGGAGGGTCTATGGATCTTGACTGCTGTGAGCAGCGAGATTTTTCTGAGAGAAACCGACATAGAGGGAAGCAGAGGAGAAAGAGGGAGAGAGAAAGAGGAAGAGAGAATCAGAAAGTTGATATCAGGTCAACTTGTCTAGGACTTCTCACTGACAAGAGCCTAAAAGTTCTCTCTCTCCCTCTCTTCCTCTCCCTCTCTCTCTATGTCTCACTATTTTGACTTGGATAATTGTCCTAATATAGACATCTGCAAGAGTCAGAAGGAATAGTATGCACCAATTGACTTTTCTTCATTCTGTAGTATTTTTATTCAAATTTTACAAGGACAAAGTGGATCAATATCTCAGAAGATCCATATATGTTGATCTTAAAAGGGTTGTCCACCAGCCCATCTTTAATTATCTGTGTCACTTTAGTCACTGATCTGTATTTATCAAATATTTCAGTAGTTATGAGGAATCCTCCATCCATCATAGCAATGTATCAATTTGTAATTATATGCTAGAGTTGAGTTTCTATACTAGAAAGATTGGCCGTGAGACAAAACTGAGTCTTTTTATAGTCTGGGCCTGTTTGGTAACACTTTGAATATGACATTTGGCAATGATCATTGTGAAATGCTATCCAGATAATTGAGACCAAAGAATCCACTCCCAGGCCTGACTTGCTTAATTTGCTTGCCTATGCTAATGAATGTAACTTTTTTTAAAAAGTCTTTATGTTGTATACATACTTCCAAAGTCTTAAGAAGGGCCTGGAACTCTACTGTACCCTTGGGAGTTAATGTTCTCAGTCAGAGATATTTGAACCATTTTTTGGTAATAATTTAGAGAAACTTACAATTGATCAAAAGACTAAGTTAACATACTACAGGATCTCAGAACCTGCATTCCGATAACAGATTTACAAAGGTTGAAAGCCTGGTTCTACCACTTACTGTCATTGATGTGACTTTGGGCACATTGCTTCAGCATTTTGTTCCTCGGTTTTGTTATGTTCAAAATGAGGACAATAATAGTTTCTACTCCACAGAGTTGTTGTGATTGTTTATGGAGTTAATAATTGACAAGTTCTTGAAACAGTCCCTGGTACATAAGCTAGGCTCAGGAAAAATGAAGTCTTCTTATTATTGAGTTTTTAATTTACTAATAGTTTTTTTATAGGTGGGAGAGGGGCAAAAGGAGAGGAAGAGAGAGAGAGAATCTTAAGCAGACTCCATGCCCAGTGCAGAGTCCAATGTGGGGCTCAATCTCAAACTCCAAGATCATGACCTGAGCCAAAATCAAGAGTCGGACACTTAGCTGACTGAGCCACCCAGGGGACCCTGAAATAGTTTCTTTTAGGGAACTCCTTCTGCCCCATGGGCAGAATACGCAGACATTAGTTAGATAGTTAGTATAATTAATGCTAACAATGTGCAAAATCCTGGCTAAAATTCTTCCTATTTCTTAGTAGCTGTATTTGCAAGAATTATCCAAATAATTGACACCTAACCAAATCTATTTGTCTGCTGTAGTTCTTGCTTACATACCAGACGTATCTTCAAAAATTCTAATTTTTAAAATCATCTTAAAAATGTATCACATATCTCCTATATGCAAGGTACTGTATTCAGTGTTTCTGGGGTTTATATAGAAATATGTCATGGAGCTTTCTTGGGCATATGCTACAACAATTGGGAGAGTGGCAGGTGGTAAGGCATACTTCCAGAGGGGCACTTTCTTTGGGTATTATAGTGTGTTATCTTCTGGCCTTAGGGTATCCCTGATCAGAGCCTAGGGTCCCTGGGCCCCTTCACTCAGGATAAGTAGACCATCACCAACACACTTCTGCACAGAGGCCACTGGCTTGCCTGGCTGATTCATATGGGCGTTAGCCATGGCTTTGTGTAAGTCTAAAGGCATCACAAATGCTTGGGCTCAACTACTTCTTGTTCTACCAACTTTCATCTTTGGGATAGCATCTCTCTCCATCTTGATTGCTTACTGACCAAAAATACCAAAAACACACTTAAAGAAGATATCCAAAAGCTTTCTCTACACTTTTGACATTTGACTTCACTGTTTTTGGAGCAGGGGAGATGCTGAGTTTACTTGATCTTTCTACTTTCCAGAAATTGAAGACCCTCTAGTTATTCATTATTCTTTCATGCATTCTGGATGAGCTTGACTAGATGACAAGAAAGGATTTAACCTTCCCAGTTCTGCAGACTCACCTACTTGGCCAAAAGCTTCCAGCTACCTTCTTGAAGTACTTGGCAGTGTTGGTGCTCTTTCTATCACCTGGTTTAAACTGTGTACTTAAACTGCTTGTTGGTATAACTTTGCTCCCACCTTCTGACTAAGACACCATACCCTTACACCCCATCTTAGCCCTCCTTTCCCCCAATTTTTTCCACCTTTCTGAACCAAGGCAGAATGACACTTCCACGATACATCAGTTCCACACCAGGCACCTCTGAGACAGGATCTTATTCTCTCAAACTTCCATTTCTCCACCTCCACCACCAAGAAAGGTAAGGAAGATAAGCAAGTGCCTGGAATGGGCCAGGCTGAGCAGTAACCGAGAGGCACAGACACGCTGAGTACCAAGAAGAGAGGATGGAGGAATGCCGTCCTTGATGGGGCCAGCCAGAAGCCGTCTTTCCTCCACGCGGCCCCAAGGACAGCACTCTGTGGTGTGCAGGGGTCTGATGGCCACTGCTAGATGGCTCCTTCCAGTCAAGATCACATCTTAGACAGTTTGATGGTTTTCCAGCACCTGTCCCTTTGCTGGGCACACAGGAGTTCTCTCAGTGTTTTCTGAACCATGGATGGAAACTCTGAATAAACTTTCCACTTGTTCAGTATCATTCCAGTTGTTCAATGAAAACTTCAGAACACACTTAGTTTATTCTTCTCTCAAAGAAAAGTACAGGGCTGCCCTTGACTGGTTGTCCCCATTTCTGTGGGTCCCCTGGGAGGAAACCTGTATCTTTTTCACACATGCCTATTTTTAGTCATTTTCTCCAGAATCTGTAACGTCTCCCTCCAGCTCCGGCTTACTCAAACACAGACGTTCCTGGATAGAGATTCTAACTGGAAGCTAGTTACTACCTCTCCCACTCACCTGGTTAGACTTTTTTACTACTGACTTGCCAGAGCAGGAGGGTCACTGACTCTGTCCCCTGACCTTGGCAGAATGACTGTCACCTAGGAGCCCTTACAGATTCCTTTCCTGGAGGACCATCTGCATGTTATCTAGGGAATAGACCTTATTTTCCTTCTATGATGCAGTAGATGATGTTCTCTGTTTTAAACAAACATCTATAAGAGACAGTCCCCTCTCCCAAAAAAGAAACTCCAAGTAGAAATACAACCCTGAAAGATTATGGACTATGAATTCTTTCTGGGGGAGATCAATTTATACAACTAAATCTCAGTCTTTTCTGTTTCTCTCATGATGAAGGGTTGCCTTTTGGTAAGGAAAAAGATTTTTAATCATAGAGCTAAACATCATGGAAATCCAACCCAGACTTTTTTAAAAGCATGGTCTTCTCAAAAGAGAAATAGTAATAACAGTAATATTAATGGTGACACCAACGATATGGCAGGTTATAATGAAATGGATTAACTTGAATAAAATGCTGTGCATTGTCTTCTCTATTCAAAAAAAAAAAATATATATATATATATTTACACATACACAAACACACACACACACACATATATGTCATGGAGAAAATGTGGACTGCCCCCTCATACGAGGAATACGTTAGGAAATTTATGATGTGTACACACAAAAAGGCTAGAATGCAGTGTCTAAAGTGAGACAGGCTGCAAAAGCCCCCATGTTAGGGGTTGAACTGCAACCCCCTAAACTTCATATGTTGAAGCCCAAACCCCCAGTACCTAAGAATGTGACTGTATTTAGATATAGGCTCTCTGGAGAGGTAATTAAGTTAAAATGAGGTCATTAGGATAGGACTTAATCCAATATAATGGATATCCTTTTAAGAAGAAGGGATTAGGACAGAGACACACACAGAAGGAAGAGCAGGTGAAGATGTGAAGATGCAGGGAAGAGACAGCCACTTGCAAGCCCAGTTGAGAAGCCTCAGAGGAAACCAACCCTGCCTGCACTTTGATCTGGTACATCTAGCCTCCAAGTCTGTGAGAAAATACATTTCTGTTATTTGAGCTGCCTTGTCTTTGGAGTAAAGTAATATAATAGGTAAAAGAAAAAAGCATGTTGCCTTGACCAGAGCACTGGAAGTATCCTTCCAGCTGGAAGCCTTGGAGAAAGCTCTATCAAGGTGACTTGATAATGGCCTTTGGAGTAGAAGATGGGCACACAGAGCTGGAGCAGCTGGCTGCTTTTCACATGTCAAGCACAGGACTGTGGAAAAGTAGAGGTGCCAGCTGGACAGAGGGGAAGAAAGACTCAATGCAGGTTAGAACCAACATAACAAGCTTGGATTTTTAGGCTGAATGCAAAGGAAAGCACTGTAACAAAATCACAGTTGTGCTTGAAAATGGTTAACCTGGATGTGATGTGATGGTCAGTTGCAAGAGGGAGGCGTTTTGAGTTGGGGCCGACAAGCTGGCAACCCAAGGCAACAGAGTACAGTGAGAGGGTAGAAAAGGCTCAGAAAAGACAAACACAGAACAGGTAAAATAATCAGGACCCAAGAGATGGATTTGCAGTGGGAGGCAGGGGGAGGAAGAAGAACTGAAGAATTCAGTGATGACTGGAAGGTTCTGATTTTTATGGTCTGGAGGGATGGGATGATGCATAACTACAGAAGTAGGAAGAGAGTGGCAAAACAGGTGTAGGGAGGATGATGACCAGTGCAGCTTTAGAGCTACTGAGGACCAGCAATTTGAAATGGGTCGGAAATACACAATGAATAGACATATATATATATGTACGCACACATGTCCTATCGACACACAGTATTTGTTTGGAAATGTATAACATATTCCCTTTTGGAAAAGTTTGCTTCTATGTATGCTTGAGACTTTTACAGTCCTAAAAGTAAGGGTGAAGCTATAAGTTTGGAAGTTTGGATCATCACTAAAGCCATGAGAAGAGATTAAATTGCCAGCAAAATAATAGAAAAAGAGAAGAGAAATTTGGGCAAAGTCCACAGAGGGCCTTTACGGGAGACAAGTCAAAAGAGAAGCAAGTGATGCATTCTTTGGAGAGCTAGAAGGAGGGCTTCTACCTGGCAGAAAACCTCTACTTAGCTATGGTAGTTGTTCTAGAACCTTGAAAAAAAAATCCTCTTATTGTATCCTCTTTTTTAAATGATTAAAATTTTCAATGGAACAGATGAAAGGGTTTCTCTGGTTGTAAATAATAAAGTAGATCCATTTTTACTTGCATCATCAGAAAACAGGAATCTCAATTTCTTCTCAGCTATAGTAAATCTAAATAGAAATATAAAAAATCAAGCTATCTCATGACTACCAGCTATTACTTATCTCAAAATTTCCTTTAATGGAATAAATGTGTTTTCATAAAATTTGAAGAAACATATATTCAAATACTGGCTCATAGAATATTTATCTTAGAAGCAATCCAACCTTACCTCTTTCTCCCAAGCGGCGGAATTTAAATCAAAGAACTCCATGGAGTTTACATTACTAAACATTGGCTTGTCATATGTTCATTCCATCAATGATAGAACATCAATTGATATAAATATCAAAGGTTATAAAACTCCTCTCTCTGGCACATTGTCTGGCCTCTTCTCTGATTTTTTTCTGAATAAGGTTGCCCAGGGCACTTACATTTAGAAATATATCCCCACTTATAACCATATTCAGGGACTGCCTAGTGTCCATCCAATCTGCAATGGGCAGAGGGACAGAATCTGCCCCATGCTATGAACATAGTTGTTAGGGGCTCACAGTATGAAGGTGATGCACATGAAGAGGTGTGCTGAGAACTCACAGCCCCCAAAAGAGAGTTTTCCCATTGATTAGAGAACTGTCTTTAAACTCTTCCTTGTCATTCCCCAAACCCCTGGGCTTAAAAGAGATAATGATATTTTATAGGAGGGGATTTATGAGCAGTTGTAAGCTTTATAGCATACTGAGCCTTCTGTGCATTTTTGGCTATTATAGAATAAAGGCAATTTACACTTAATATCAATTAGTTTAAAATTAACTTACAAATCTGGGAGAGTTCAACTTTTTTATTTTGAAGATCATAGTAATGACATCTACTTTACTTTTAATGAATGTTAAATTTTAACATGAAACTAGTCTAAGTAAACAATCAAATAAAAGCTTTAGAAATGACCCTTAAAAGTCAAAGATTCAGATAGGATTATACCTAAATAAACTCAGACGGATTTCTATCATACTGAAAGCTATTCCACAAAGAGGCTTTCTAACATCCTTCCTGAGTGTTTGTTTATCTGATATCCAGAAATAATTTACTAACCAATAGAATATCAATTTAATAAATTGAGTTTATTATTCCTATTGTACCATCTTTGCTAATTGTATCTATCAATCATTTGCCAACAACCACTTAATTGGAATTTTTGAATAAACCTTTAAAACACTTATGAAATATGGATTTATAGGAAACACAGATTATATAATGCAGCTGAAGAAAATTTATCAGTATTTCTCTTTTGCAAATGGAAAATCATTGGCTAGTAAAAAAAAATAAAGATTTTATTTGTTTGGTCAAATCAATTCACAATCATTGACTTATTTATGTCTATGTATCTCCTTCCAAATAAGATATGAAAGGTACAGTCAACAGTGTAAATTCAATAAGTTTATTACAGAAATAGAAAACCAGAGCCAGGACTGAATATAACAAGGAAAAATGGAATGGAGATAAATCTCAACAGCAAAACCAAAAAGCTAGCTGTTCTGTTTTTTAATAAATCCAAACCAGTGGGGTTTAGGGCATGTTCCCCCTAAATCTGGCACCTTGGCATACTGAATATTTTAAGTTGAAGGAATCTGAGGAAACAGCAGATGCCGGAAAGTCATTTTGGTCTTTCTCCACCCTTCTCACCAATCAGGTCATAAAACCTTCATAGGAAAGGAGACCTCTCTACACCTGGATGAAAGAAGCACCTTATCGTTGAAAACGCCATCTTAACAAATAGGCCTTGCTAAATTTCCCCCCAGCTTACTATACTCCCCTTGTACTCCTTAACCTCTATTCCTACATGGCTGTCCACTCTTCATCCAACCTAGCATAAATATACTCAGGCCCAACTCTTTCTTGGGTCATCATTTCCTTATGAAATTTCCTGTGTCACACAAAACTTGGATTTAATAAATTTGTGTGCTTTTCTTCTGTTAATCTGTCCTTGTCAATTTCATTTTCAGATCCATCCAGGGATGGATCTAAAAGGGCTGAGGAAAAAAATTTCCCCCCTACAGAACCACCAAGCCAAGAGAAGCAAGCCTCAAAATACACTTGCTAGTGTTCAATTATATAACCATGCTGACCATCTCCAGGACCTGGTTACAGGAGTTTGAAAGGATTTGCTCTCCATCCGCCTCATAGGGCATAATACTGGTGCCCCTGGAGCTCAGAGATGAAAGTGCAAGTTATTAGATTGAACACCATAATCATACCATGATCGATACCACCATTTCTTCCTGTATGAAGTCTTTCTGAATGTTTTATATCAACGAGGAGTATTTTTGGCAATAATATATCCTAAATGGAATTTGTGTGAAACCATACTATCTTTTTCAGCAGTGTACAGGCCATACAGTGTTTCTGATTTTAATTCTCCTTTTAAAAACAAATGGCAACTTTGAACTTGAGGATGTGTCTACCAGCATTGGTGACTTGAAGGCAGAGGTGTTTAATTATAGCAGTACAAGAAATTAACATGCATCTGTTCTACAAAGACTAAGTTAAATTTTTATCATAAGTGCACTGATGTTACAAGAATAAAATGGCAAAAAGGTTTGCTGGAGATGCCATTTGCATTGGTGGTGGGAGGCGGGTAATTGGGTCAGTCGAGTTCATATATTAAAGAATTGTCTGCCAGCTATTGCATGGGCTATCACAGTCTGCCTAAATCAAGCATAACTGTAGATCTCCAGAAAGCTATTATTGATCAAAATAAAAATCCACATTTTATTTAGGTTCAAACAAAGAGCCAAGGCTAATATCAACTATATTTGATCACCAAGTGTGTGCTAGTTGAATATTCAGTTTTACTGTACTACAGCTTATTAAAATAAAAGTCTTGGTGTCTTTTGAAATACAGATAGGTTTGATAATTTATCTCAGTTTGAGGACAAAAAGTGAGGTTGGAAAGAATGAATGTTTCTTTGATGATGTTGCATCTCTAGATAGAAAGAAGAAAATAAAAAGAACAAATTTATAAAAATAATTGAACCTCATCACAAAAATTTCTGACATCCATAATCAATCAACATTTCCTGAAGATACCATATTTTCTCCATCATCTATTTAAATGGCTCAAAAATGGTATCACAACGGACAAACTCCCTTGCGAAAGAAACAATTACTTGATAATATAGGTTATTTTAATGGACATATCCCTTTAAACAAAGCCATCACATCTGTTCCGCCTTCTAATTACAAATGCAAAAGGAATACAATTCACCAATGCCCCATAAAAAAAGTAAAACATAAGTGATTTAAATGCATATGTATGTTCCCTAGTCAATGCAGCATGCAATCTGCTATGTTTTTTACATGTTCTGGGCACAAATCAGATGGAAAACCTGTTCTCTGATGAACTGTGACTTCTTCCTGGATAAGTTTGATGCTGTATCAAAGCAATGATTTGCACAAATAGTTTGCAGTGTACATTATAGATGTAGCAAGTTTTCCAAGCTAAACTTTTCCTGGCCATTGACATTTTATAATCAGTATGATGGGTCACACGTTCTGATCCACACTGAGTATTAAAATATATTAATCTAATGTGTAGAAGAGATTTTCACTTCTTTTCATTTCTTTCTGTTTCTTCCTAAAGGAGGAAAACAACAGAAGTATTTTCATAGTGTTACCTAGTGGTCCCTGCTCATGGGGGTGACTTAATGGCATTTGCCACTCCCCAATGATTATTCAAATAATTATATGTAGTTCTCACATTAAATGGTAGAATAGACATTGGTATATAATAATATTATTTTCTTCTCAAAGAAAAGTAACTTCTTTCCAGTAAAAGTAGTCCCATTTAAAGATCACATTTGAATGGGGTTCATTTTCTGGACCTCTGAGTGGGGCAGGAAAGCTGGAATTTTATTAGAGCTAGAGGTCAGGAGAGCCAAAATCCTGTACTTTATTAGGACAATGCAGCATACTCAGAGTGCTGTGTTATCAACCTAAACTCAATTAACAATTTAATCTCAAAGGTTAAGAAAACATTATTGTATCTCTTCCTCAATCAAGATTGGATTCATCCAGTTTCTTTCACTCACTTTTCTCCAGGACTGGGAGTTTGGTGGCATGTAGATGGGCCTCAGTTCTTCCCCTGCTAAGAAGGAGGCATCTCCAAAGCGGAGGTCGTCTTACCCATGAGTGTGTCCCATTACTGAGAATAGACCCGTTATAAAGAGTAAATATTAGCTGCCAGTATTTTTTGAATGAATGAATGGATGAATGAATGGACCTGAAAGTATGAATAGGGAATTGACTGATCCTGACAAAATTCTGCTTTCAAAGAGTCATTTTATGTGAAAATAGTAAAATAAGTGTTAATACGGTCTTTCCATCTGAAGGCAATTTTCCCACCTTGTTAATTATTGCTAATATCAGAAGACCCTATTAGTATCTCTCTCCTAGAATTCATTGTGAGGATAAAATGAGATAATACATGTAAAGCACTTAAAACAGTGCCTGGTCCAAAGTAAGTGCTTGGTTAATATCAGCAATAATTATTTTGTTCGCTATAACAAATAACTCAGACAGAGTCTGGTCAATTTCTCATCCCATAGAAAATTAATTATATTAATTATTAATTTTTTAAAACTTGAATTTAATGGCAGCATTGGATAGCCAAAGTTTTAAAGGTACTGAATACACACCTGCACAAGCATACACAATTAAAAGGCAACAGATAAAGATCAGGGTAAATTTTATCAAGATATGACAGAGAATAAGAGTTATTAAGAGTAAAGCCTTCAGAGCTGACCAGTTCTGCCTTAGAGAACCAACTTTGTCTCTTCCTCACTGTGTGAGCTTATATTTAATTTAGCTAAGTCTCTGTTTCGTCATTTGAGACATGGGGATGATAAAGAATACCATCTCCTAGGTTTGTTGTCAGTGACTAATAAGGCAAAGTGCATTGCCTAGATCATTCTAAGTACGCCATAAATATTAGATATTATTATTATTATTATTATTATTGCCACCACTCCTGGAACCAAATTTCATCACAGGCTGTCAAAGCTTTTAAATTGAATTCTGTCATTTTCATGAGCAAGAAGAAGAAAATCCTGATGGGGTTTGACAAATAAGAACCCCAAAGTAAATTATTTCTCCTTCACATACACAACTGACTTCCTTTGATATTAATATGAGCTCTCTATGTGCATAGAAATGAGGATAGACCAAATGCTCTTCACATCTATTTGGCTTTCTAACTTCAAAAGCAGAACTCGGAGGCAATCTGCTGCTGCATGCAGTCCTCACAGCCTCCTGACTGGGTTCACTAATATAGCGTCAGATGGAAGCTCTAGTATTCACACAGCAACTCTGCATCACCTGATTGGCATGAAAGACTTGTATACACTAAATATTTTCTTTCCAAGCATCTTTCCCATCCTTTCCATTCTCCTTGCAACACCTGAGTGTCATGAGCATTCCAACTGTCGGACTCCAGCAGATATTCTTCTTAAAACTACCCAAAATTCAATCACGTTACCATTACCCCGAAACATAGTCCAAAAACATTATGTCTCAACTCAAAAAGTCGCCACGTGGTAACCTCTTTGACATTGGCCATAGCAACTTCTCACGTGTCTCTTGAAGCAAGGGAAACAAAAGCAAAAACAAAGTATTGGAACGTCATTGAAATAAAAAGCTTCAGGGCACCTGGGTGGGTCAAGCAGTTGAGCATCTAACTCTTGGTGTTGGCTCAGGTCCTGTTCAGGGTCGTGAGATGGAGCTATGCTTGGGGATTTGCATTCAGTGTGGAGTCTACTTGAGATTCTTTTCCCCTCCCTCTGCCTCCCCCTCTATCTGTCCCCCCCACTCACTCTCTCGCTTTCTCTCTCTAAAATAAATAAATGAACAAATAAAATCTTAAAAAATAAAAAAAATAAAAAGCTTCTGCACAGCAAAGGAAATAATCAACAAAACTAAAAGGCAACCTTCAGGACAGGAGAAGATATTTGCAAATTACATATCTGATAAAGGGTTAGTATATATAAAGAACCTATAAAACTCAACACCCCAAAAATAAATAATCCAGTTAAAAAATAGGCAGAAGACATGAATAGACATTTTTCCAAAGAAGACATACAGATGGTCAATAGACACATGAAAAGATGCTCAACATTACACAGCATCAGAGAAATACAAATTTCCCTGCATGGCTACAGCAGCCACTCTGGAAAACAGTACAGAGTTTCCTCAAAAAGTTAAAAAATAGAATTACTTTATGATCCAGCAATTGTACTACTCAGTATTTACCCAAAGGATAGAAAAATACTGATCCAAAGGGATGCATGCATCCCAATGTTTATAGGAGCATTAGCAACAATAGCCAAACTATTGGTTTTCAGGCCCAAATGTCCACCAACTGATGAATGGATAAAGATGTGGTATATATATATACAATGGAATATTACTCAGCCATCAAAACAAATGAATTTTTGCCATTTGCAGTGTTGTGGATGGAGCTGGAGTATACCATGCTAAGTGAAATAAGTCAGAGAAGAAAGACAAACACCATATGGTTCACTCACATGTAGAATTTAAGAAAGAAAACAAATGAACATGGCAGGGGTGGGGGAAAGAGATGAAAACCAGGAAATAGATTTGTAGTGATAGAAAACCAACTAATGGTTGCCAGAGGGGAGGTGAGCAGGGGAATGAGTGAAATAGGTGATGGGGATTAAGGAGGGCACTTGTGATGAGCACTGGGTGTTTCAGTGTTGTATGTTAAATGTTGAATCACTAAATTCTACACCTGAAACTTTACACTGAAATATTATACAGTATGTTAACTAACTAGACTTTAAATAAAAACTTGGAAGAAAGAAAGTTTCCATTAACTCTCAGTGACTCTAGAATGCAGCCTAAGTGCTGGGTCTTCTTCATTTGCCCCTCTAGATCCACTCTCTACTCTGCTCTGTCCAGCAGTCTCACCTCCACAGAGGGGCTCTTGCTCTCTGGCTTCTAGTTGGGTTTAACCAAAGGGAAATCCCAAAAGGTCCTGATGAGGACCTTAATTGAAATGTGGGGGAAGAGAGAGCCACCTATCCTTCACTGCCAGAATATGGTTTTGGCACCATTTTGGCACCAGAGAAATGGCTGCGTTTCTCTGCCTAAGGTCACAGTTCTTGCAGGCCTCCTTTTCCCATAAATGTAGCACTTTCCAGTTTCTAGCTACAGTTTCTCCTCTTGCCCACTCAGGCCCCCTGAGGATTGCTTCCCTTTATTAAACTTTTCAATTTTATCCCATTTAAGTGTGTCATCTGTTTCTTGCCAGGATCTTGACTAATGCATAATAGTTCATGGCATGTGCTGCCATCATGAATGCTCAAATTATCATCATCCCCTAAACATTTGCATAAGAAGACCTGGATGATGCTTTGTGAAGGCACTTAGAAATGCATTGGCAAGAGAAGCACCCACATCTTTGAAAGTCCCTGAGGTGTTATTATTAGGAGGTAGGGGTAGAAGCTGGCATTGAACTTCCTGATTTCAATGGAAATAATGGAATCTCAGGGTGGTAGGAATCATATGGCAATGCTTAATCATATGCAATTACCCCCAGTAAGCCAGGGAAGAGTTCAGAAAAGCTAAGTAGGAAGAGACTGCCTTCAAGTGGAAGGAACAACTGTATACTTTATAAGGGTTCTTCTCATTCTCTTGCCCTCTGTCATAAAACAGTCCAGAGGGATCTTGAATGCCTTGATATTCTGCAGAAGAGCACACTGGTCCAGTTCATCAATGACATTATGTGAATTGGATCTTGAGAACGGAATGTAGCTAGAACCCCAGATGTCTTAGAAAGACATAAGTATGCCAGAGTATGGTAGAAAATCTCCACAGTATTTCAGGGGTCTACCACATTGGTATGATTCCAAGGGTACATAGTCTGGGACATGGCAGGATATCTCTTCTATGGTATGAGACAGATGTTTTAACTGACCCACTGTCCACAAAGAGGCATAAGGTTTGCTGGGCCTCTTTGGGTTCTAGAAACAACATAGGTGTGTGCTGCTCTGACCCAAGTTCTGAATCTCCTGTGAGGCTGTCAATTTCTGTTAAAGCTAGGCTGCCATGCAAACTACTTACGCACTTGGACTTTATGACCAATCATATCCAACTGGACCGGAGTATCTGTGGCAGATAGGGATACTCAGTGGAGTCTCTGGAAAGCCCCACTACAAGCAGAGCAGAACACGTCCCTTGGGGGTTGTTTGGGGTACAGCCATGCCATGTTCTGGAAACAATGATTCTCCATTAGAAAGGCAGATTCAGACCTGCTACTGAGCCTAGTAGGGACCAAACACCTGACCATGGGACATCAAGTGATTACCTGTCATGCACTGGGTATTATTTGATTGACCAAGTCAGAAAAAATGGATGTACACAGCAGCAACCCATTGTCAAATGGAAACGGTTTGCATAAGACTAGGCCCAAGCAAGTCTGAAAGAACAGGGGAAGAGCACAGACAGGTCACTCAGACTCCCTTAGTACTTGCTCCTCGTACTGTGCTAAAGAACTTATCATAAAACGAAATAGATCTACTTTATAAGACATTCTCTATTCTGTGATTAGGTCCTTCTACTTTATTTTGATTTTTATTTATTTTTAAATTTCTTTTCAGTGTTTCGGAATTCATGGTTTATGCACCACACCCAGTGCTCCATGCAATATGTGGCCTCCATAATACCCACCACCAGGCTCACCCCACCTCTACTTTTTAAGATGAAAATATTTTTTATTTGATTACATAATGGTAAGAAATACTAGGGTTTGTTTCCTTTATTATTTGTTACTCAATGTTTATACTTGGCAAAATACAATATGACTACCTTCTGTTCATTTCTGGGAATTTTATTAGTTTGTGAAAGACAAAGTTTAGAACCCACTAGTGTATTGGTTATCAACACTGTAAGACCTAGACATAGTTCCAACTCAACTCCACCACTAATATCTGGAGGAAATTTATTTACCCTTCCTGGGAGCTCAGTTTCCTCAGTGACTTCCTAGGGTTTGGGGCAAATTAAATGAGATATTCAGTAGAAAGTGTTTCTTTCACCCAGTACCTGGAATCTAATAAGAGCTCAAAACTTATGTTGGTATTGGTTTATTATTATTATTATTATTATTATTATTATTATTATTGCTAGTATTATTCCTATTAATACATTGGTCCAAATCATAGCAGGAAAGAAGCTAGTAAAACTTTCTGTACCACTTTGAGTGGGTATCTCAGACTATTATATCACCTACTCTTAGGACACAGTGTGAGTTCCTAGATTAGACACAGACATAAGAATCAAGCAGCTTGGATACCAGCCTGGCCCTCTTCCTAACTTCCAGTGAAACTACCACATCATTTCTCATCCATAAGATGAAGGGTGGGAGGAAATGGTCTCTCAGGTTCTTTAAAGCACTGACCTAGTTCGGCTATAAGAACCATCTCCAAAATGATTCTAAGCTCTCTGTATCGCTTCATCAGGAAAGGGAATGTGTGGAAATAGCATGATTCAAACATGTTTGCTTTCTAGCCACTTTTTTAGGTGAAATTTATATAATATAAAATTAGCCATTTTAAAGTGTACAATTCAGTAGCATCTAGTACATTCATAATGTTGTACAACCAGCACCTCTATATAGTTCCAGAACATTTCTCCTACTCATTAAGTAGTCAATCCCCATTTCTCCTCCCCCTGCTCCCTAGAATGACCAATGTTTCCTGTCTCTATGGATTTACCTGTTGTGGATATTTCACATAAATGGAATCATACACTATGTAATATTCTAGGTCTGGCTTCTTTCACTTACCATGTTTTTGAGATTCATCTCTGCTGTAGCAAAGATCTGCATTTCATTCTGTTTTATGGTGAAGTGATATTCCATAGAATGCCTTGACCATGATTTGTTCATCCTTTAATACATAATGATCATTTGGGTTGTCCTAGCCATTTCTTATCACCCATGATCTGTAATGATTTCTACTGTGGTTACCCCTTTTTGTTTTTAATTTGCCTCTCTTGTTTTACAATAATACATATCTCAATCTGTTCAATATGTCAGTTAATGTTAAAGGAACCACATTTTAATAGGACCTTATTTCAAAAGATATTTGGCTCAACAGCATCCCCCATAACTCAAATCATTCTCTTTGCTCAGAGAGTGGTGCCATTTAAGATGTGTGCCCTAAAAAGAGCCCTGGTATGTAAGAGAATACCCCGACCTCGTAATCTGCAGTGACCAACATACATAAACAACAAATATGTACTAGAGAAGGGGAAAAGAAAAAAAAAAAACACCAGAGTGGTTCCATGGGAACTTAGGAAGGCAGATGATGTGGTCTGTCATATCAAGAGAGAACTTTTGTCCAGTCAATAAGATGGCAGAAGTGGTCCATCCTTATGGCCCTAGTCCCCTGTCTGGAGTGAGCTATCATGAGAGAGTTCTACCCTGGGTGTCGAAGGGCCTTTTATCTCCTCCTTTATTTCTGCCCAACCACTCAGTCCCCTAATCACAGACCAATAACATGAAGAACTTTTTCCTAATTGGAGAACAATCTCTCAGGAAGATTATGAGGAGTGTGACTGCACACCAGAGATCATGAGGCCTGCTGAGTTGGCTGTGTGATTTGGAAGTAAACTAAGTCTATGACCTCTTATATCAGTTATCCAAATGTAAGAATATCATTATCACTTGCTTTGTGGTACTTTTTCCTCCCTACTTTGATTCTGCTACTTCACACAATGAGTCCTGTCTCTGAAACAGCCTCACCCAAAAAGTTGTGTCTACACCCCACTGAGGAAAATGGAGATCTGGCAATGATCCAGTTCATTTGATCAACATAGCTGGCGGAACCAGATAATTTAAGCTCCAGATTTCCCCATTAATCAAAATAGTCTGATGACGGATACATCTGCTTTTACTTTGGGTTGTATAGACACAGTCTAATTGTGCATTTCCTAAAAACAGAATTGTATCATCTGTAACATTCATAGAGCTCTTCCTGCCCACATTTCTTTCCCAGTCTGTTTGACTGAACAGATAACTCAGTAATTAAAATTCATAATCAACACATGTTGAGTATTTTTCCTCTTTCTTCTGTTTTTTACAATCCTTTTCCCTGACTTCTGGGTGGTTTGCCAACTGTTCCACTTTTCAGAAGTATATACGAGAGGTTCTCTTCCTATGGGGTCACCACATTGGCCATCTTTCTTACACCTTTCCTTTTCCTTCTCGCCTCAGCACCAGTCTCCACCACTTCAGAAACACTGACAGCTCTGACTAGTTCTTGAAGGCCAGTTGGGAGACTAAAGTAGAAAGCAGTAAGAGAAATAAGTAATAGAGACAAGAGAGAGTTTGGTTTGGAGCCAGATGTACCACTGTGTTTACAGCCACGGTCTTCCATTTCAGAAGGTCTATGAGTCCTAGACAAGCTTATTAGCCTTGTGCCTTGGAATGGAACCCGGCCAGGCCAACCTTGTGCCAAACAAGTGGGAAGATGGCTAGTGGGCTGCTAAGATTGCAGTTAAGATTGCTGCTAAGATTGAGGTAAAGGGGGCTTTGGTAAATGTTTGCCTGGGGACATAAAATGATTGTGTTCTGAAAAGGAAGACTAAGCTCTTGAAGCTGATTTAGGTCTTTGGGACTTGACTAAGCAAGAGCCATGTTCAGCTTTAGAGCAGAGCCCACTTGGTTTCTAAAATAAACCTGAACCAAGACTGTTACCAGCTTCTTTAACTGGGAACAGACCCCCAGGGCCAGGTCTTCTTCTGGAGACTTTGCATCCCTCTCTTCAACATGCTGGAAGCTTCTTTTGTCCTCAGCACTTAGGATAAACTTACCCATAAACAGATCTCTCTGCCTCCCTACAGCAGCCCTGTTAAAACCGCATCTTACAGAGGAAGCCACCATCAAAATCACACCTCGATGGAGCTGCCAGCCCCTTCCATTTTTGATGCCCTAAAGCCTTCTTCCTGGTTGTACTTTGAGCTCAGAGAAGTTGCTGGTTCTTTGAAATTTAAAGCACTGAGATTCTAAAGCTGCTGTTGCATAACCCAATTAGAGAACCTCTTTTAACTGGCTTGTACATTTCTCCCAGACGTACCTTCATCAGAGTACATAAATGAGGACGCCGCCTCACAGTTCCAGCAATCTGTGAAATCAAGATGGTATTTTTAACGCACCCATTTTAAACAATGTCTGTGCCGGACCACTTTTGTTTTTGCTGTTGGCGCAGGTGAGGAGCTCCTAACAGCTGAGCTCCGGATTCGACATGTGTGGTGCAGGGAGGGGCCCTGGATTTTTCAAAGGGTAACGTTTTCACACGTGGAAAAACACTCAAGTGTTTTCACTATTCATGGCTCAGTATAGCTCCTTCATGTGTATTTCATAGACAAACAAGAGGCATCTAACAATGGAAATTCTATCACCCTAACTGTTTTACTCTTCCTCCCATCTGGAGAACACACACACACATCCCCACCTGGGAAGTTTACTTTCTTCTTGAATTCCAGAAACTTTTATGAGTGTGCCTAGAATTTTCTCCTTAGTTGCAGAAGGGCTCTGCATATTTCTGCATACTTCTTCCCCAAGCCCTGAAGAAAATGAGGTCTAGAATTCTCTACTCCGGCCAGAGTCTGGCCTGGACACTGTAAACTTTCCTGAAATTCCCAAATAGGACCCTGACTTTCTAAGTAAGGGGAAGGCCATGTGTCATATTCCATGGGATATGTAGAAATGGTGTGTGATGTCCTTCAGCCATAATGCAGAATAGCCTAGGACTGGTCAGGACAGCACACCCTTGAAGCAGGTCCCCTGGTCATTTCTCTGTGCGAAGGAAAATAGGAAACTTTAGTCTCCTTACAGTCCTTCATAGACCCTGCTACCTCTGGTGGTAGAGGAGTCCAGAAGATGCCACAGCATCATAAAAATTATTTTGAGCAGAAGGTATTTGAGTACCTAAAATCCCCTATCTGCCAAAAAGCAGAATCCCTCAAAAGAAATCAAAAGAACTCAAATGTCATATATTCTCTACTCAGGAGTTTTTGCAACCAGAGAACATTAACTCATCACTGGAAAGGGGACATTGTCATAAAACTGTCATGTCTTCCATCTTTTCTCCCAAGGGCCATTTACCTTCAAAAAGTCATTTGTTTTCCCATAAATGCCCTTCTCCCCTTTCTCTTCCCCTATTAAAATGGTATATAAGCCCCAAATTCTAACTGCCACAGTTTTCTGTGAACTACCTGAAGTATGTGATTAAATCTGTCTTTTCTCCTGCTAGTCTGTCCTGTGTCAGGCTAATTCACAAATCCCCACATTCTGAAGCTAACAGGATAGAGGAAAAGTTTTTCTTCCTCTATAGTGGGGTCAGCATATGCTGGATGTTTTCCACTTGGCCCTTCAGACCTCCTCTACCCTTCTGCCCTTTTCTCTGCCTAAAGAGATTTGCTGTATGGACTACTCAACAGCCTCCTTTGTCCTCTGGTTTCCAGTGGGGCTTGGCCACTGGAGAGCATCTGAAAGAGCTCAGAGAAAGGAGAATGAAGTCATGGTATTTATATTTCCCCAAATCCCTCATCACTGCGGGGTCACTAGGGGCACTGTCCATCAACTCAAAGTCCTTGATCTTGTAAAGCATCCTGTTCCACACAAATTCTCTGGCTCCTGGTTCTGGAAACTTCTTCCTCCCCTTATTCCTTGTGGTCTAGGGGTGATAGAGTCCTCACCATCCCCAAGCGCTGCAAGCACCTCTTGAATTTTCCTTTACCCTGCTCCATCTTTGGACATAGTCATATATTCAAAGTACCCAGTTTGGATGTGCTTTCTCACCAGAATCCTCACAGATACACAGGGAAGACAAAAAAACAATCATGGATTTGGAGGCAATACCACTGCCTTTGAACAGGAACCCTATCCCTAGGGAGTCACCAAATGCCTACTACTCCAAGCCTTCTCTCCTGGATTGGCAGCAAGGTCCGGCCAACTGTTTCCTGTTCCTCTGGAGCTATGAAAGCCCAATCACTGCTCTCACCAGTGGGTCACTTGTCCTTGTGCTTATTGCCAAGACAAAGGTAATGTCAGGGTACCAGCCCTCCCACACTTGTGAGAAAGACCAATCTGATCTGTGAGACTCTTTCACCAGAGAGTTTGACCCCAATGCAGGAAGGTGACCACTTGCTTCTTATCAGGTGCTAAACAAAAGAGGGGGCAGTGGGTCACCTGGTCTTCTCATAAGGCACACCTCTGATCATAAGGTACCTACTTGTCTAAAGGATTCTATCGGAGCTCCTTGGCCTGGAGTTCAAATTCCATCAGAATCTGGCCTCAGTCTATCCTGCCAGGTATGGCCAATAGTCCTGGTCAAATGTTGGGTTAGGTGATCAAGTTGGGGGGGGGGTCTTCATCTGCTTTGTAGGTGAGAGGACCTCACAGTAAAGAAGGGAAGATGAGGACAACAAAAGATCACACAGATGTCAGTGTGGCAGAAGACCAGATGGAGGTAGCCTGAGCAGAGGCAGGGTGGAGAGGTGAGGAGGAGAAGGTCCCACATCTTCTTTGGAATATGGCTTTCCACAAGGTCAGGAGGGCCTGTGAGCGATCCCACCCACCTGCGGAGAGGTGTGTGGTAAGAAACAAGCTGCTACAAGCTCCCAAGGAAGCAAGGGGTCAATCTCCACTGCTGTGGCAGCCCTGGTAGAAAAAGGAGAAGGGAGAGGTTGGAAAAGGAAAAGATGGGGGGAAAAGATGCATTTTTGAAAGTGAAGGCCTTTGGGTTTCTGAGCTGCCCTCATCTCATAACCTCTTTAATCTTCCTTCCCATTCCAAAAAACAAACAAACAAAACAGATCAGACCCTGGAGCTTTGGGAGTCCAGTGAGCAGGACATTCATAGATCAGAGCTGGGAGGCAGGGATTCTGGGAGGGGCTGCACTGCTGGCTTCCCCTGTCCTGCCAGCCAGTGTGCCGAGATGCTGATGGGGCCACCTAGGGACAGTACTGAGGCCCTGAGGTGAGCAGAGAGCCCAAGGGGCCTTGTTTTTTGACTTGGAGAGAGACATCACTTCCATAAAGACTTCTCTTAGCAAAGACCCAAAGAGGCAATTCACAAAAGAAGAAATAAATATTCGACAGCACTTGTAGTGTAGGACGACCTCACTATCCACCAAAGAAATGCAAAGTAAGGAAGGTATAGTTTTTCACCTATCAAACTACCTAACCCTGAGAGAAAGAATATACCCATGACTGGGGAGAGTTTAAAGAAATACAGCTTTTTATAAATCACTGGTTTTTACAGAAAGCAGAACTACCTTACTGGTACATTTTAGTAAGTATCAAAACCTTGAAAAGTGACACACCTTTCACCCATTCATCTCATTTAGCAGAATTGATCCCAGATCACTAATTAAGGGTGTAACCAAGGTACTAACTCTTTCATTGGATGATTGCCTTTTGTCCAATTCCCAGTCCTATACATTTGAGGACTGAAGATGGCATCTACCTCTTTTACCAAAGAATCCTTCATTCTGTTACCAGCCCAGTGAGAAAACTATCGATTTTTTAATAAGCACATATATGGGAAACACATTATCTTAGTGTCCATATGAACAAAAGTCCCAAATTCATTACCTTTCTATGCTAGACTTTAGTTTTTGGCTTTGTTTCTACTGTCATTCCCAGAAATAGTTCAACTCTTCACACTTTTTATTTTAATTGGAAAGTCTTATATAATGCATATGACAAATAATTTAATATAGATTTGGCCCACAATGAGTCAGTCAGGAAAGATTAAAATACAGTAACAAAAATCCCCCAAATTTGTGTGGTTTAATCACCACAGGGGGTTATTTCTTACTCATGCTTCATTTCCCACATGGGTCGGCTGGAGGGTCTGCTTCATGTCTCTCCTAAAAGGAGACCCAACGGAACTCAATGGGCTACAGCCTCCATATACACAACATTGCTGGCTACCCAGGCAGAACAGAACCCAGTTTGAACTGCACGCATAGAGATGCCATCCCTTCCACACACAAGTCTTGGGACAGAGTCACGTGGCCACACAGGTAACTTCAGGGGTTTGGGGAAGCACAGTTCTACTGAGTCTGGAAGGAAGCATACCGGCATGTAAGTGAACCATCCTCATGTTTACCCCACAGGCTGAGGCCAGGGAGTTTGTCCCTAAAGTATCAGACTTAGGTATCAGACTGTATAATTCATTCCTGAAATTTTCTGAGTATGTCGTGAGGAAAGAGGAAATGGAATCAATCTCATTAATTGATGATTCACTCAGTGATTAACTATTGAGTATTTGTTCAGCATCATGCTAAGAATTAGGAAAATACAAAGAATTAGAATCACAATGTTTCCAGGTGCTTAAATCTAGCTGGGGGGATAATATATTTGGCATGCAAAACTGAATATAAAACGGAGGGAGTCACTCAGTAGTAATGCCTGATGACAATAGAAGACTACAGTTTCTTGACCTGCTCCAGCTTTCAGAATCACTCAAGCAGCTATTTCAAATCATACAAAATCAAGGTCTAGCTCCAGAAATATTGAATCAGAAAATAGTCAGTGAGATGACGGCCAGGCACATGAACTTTGACAAAATTCCCTGGGTGATTGTGGGCTCATCTCAGGTGAAGAACACTTGAACTATAAGAGTCCAACAGTCATGCTCTCAAGGGACAAAAGAGTGTGACACACACCACATACATGTGAGGTTTAGAGGAGGAAGAACCGGTAGCCTGCAACCTGTGGTCAGGGAAGTTGTCAAAGGGAAGGTGGGCCCTAGCCCCATGAAGGGGCCTACACATAGGGTTTGATTAAGTGTTTAAAAGAGCTGAGCGGAGGCCTGGGCTCAGCAGTAAGTGTAGCTACATACAAATTATACTAGAAGGATAAAGAATAATGCAATCACTGGGGACTTAAGATGCAATGATGCTTAGAATCTAAGTTTTCTAAAAAGTGAGTACTGAGTTTAGGGCACTATCCAATTCTGTAGAAAGCTTTTGGAGCAGCACAGATTCTCAGCACTGTGGACAGTGCCAGGCAAACGATATGTGCTTCATGAATATTTGTTGCATTAATTAAATTATTAATTAATAAATTCTGAATTGAGTAACTGAGAATCAAACTTCAAAAGTCAAAGAAAGTAATTAATGGCTGTTTATGAATAATTTATAACCATTGGTTCTACTTCTCCCAGAGATTAAAACAAGAAGTTATGTGGTCCTTTTGTTTTTAAAAATAATATATACATTACTCCTGCTTCCATAAAGCATTCTCAGAGCTCACCATATAAGCTGAAGAGGCCACTGAGATCTCCCAAAAGACAGAAGCATGTCATGGAGGGGCTGATAGTGCACAATAATGAAAAATTAATAACTGTTAAACAGAACTTGTGTCCCTTACTAGCTGCGTGACCTTAAACAAATTATTTACCCTGTTTAGGAAGTTGGGATAATTATATCTAACTCATAAGAATGTTTTGAGGATTAAATAATATCATGACTGTAAAGGCAATTTAGGGAAAATCTAAGACAATGGCATGGTCACAACCACACAACCAGTAGACCTTTTTTTTTTTTAAGATTTTTTTTTTTTTTTTTTTTTGACAGAGAGAGAGGGCACAAGCAGGGGGAACAGCAGAGGGAGAAGAAGAAGCAGGCTCCCCATTTAGCAGGGAGCCTGACCAGGGGGCCCATTGCAGGGGCTCTATCTCAGTACCATGGGATCATGACCTGAGCTGAAGGCAGACGCTTAACCAACTGAGCCACCCAGGTGCCCCACAACAGGTAGATCTTAACAATTACCTAGAACTATCACCTGTGACAGACGAGGATATCAAGATGTGCATTCAACTGAAGCAACAAAAATCCTTCACACACTAAAACTCCACAGATCAAACCACACAGAGGCAAGTGACCACACCTCATTCAGTAGTGGATTTTAGATTTTATTAATTTATACAGCTGCATGAAACATGCTAGACCATTTCCCATATGCTTAAACTACCCTGCTGAGAGATGGAGAAAACTCTGTGCATTTTATTTTCATAAATCACTGAGACACAAATGATTTCGCCAACAAACTTTCTTTGCATTGGCCTGACCCGTATTTACAAGGTTCTCTCTTGGCCATTCTACCTCGTTCCCTTCCCAGCCCTGTGTCACCAGCTTAAACAAACACGTGCATCTGCTCATAGGGAACACACTCAGGTCTTCGTCTCTTCCAGGCAAAGAAACAAAACAAACAAGTAAACAAAAAAGGTTGATATGATAAAAATTGAGCCAACCATGGTTTCTGGCTATAGAACACCAAACTGGTTAAACTAATTTCAAAAATCAAAACAGACTTGATTGAATGAATGCACAATTTATTGGATACTAATCCAGTTGAGTGGGTTCATAGCTGGCCAAATAAAAGTAATAATGAGAAAGAGTAGTTAGCATTTTAAAGCATACACCGTGTGCCAGACATCATGCTAAATGCTCTGTCTATATGGGGTATTGTGCTCTCCATAAAACAACCTAATAATATAGCACTATTTTATCCATATTTCTTAAAAGAGGCAGTACCACTGAGAAGGGTAACAATTTGCCTAAGAAAGCAACAAATCTCTAAAACTCAAGTGGTGATATACTGACCTTATTTCCTGTGCTCAGTTATTACATTTGATTACCAGGAATGCCATGGGTATAATTCATCTTGATTTTAACAAGGCCTTCAACAAAGCTTCCTGAGATCCAAATATCTCCAGAGTTGCCAGGTGAAAGGGGAATTCAATGCCAGCTCTTCTCAGAGAGCAGAAAAAGTACTAATGGGAAGAGAGTTCATGGCAAGATCTTCCAACACCACCAGTGCAGCAAAGTCAATGGAAAGAAGACAGAAAAGCCTAAAGGCAGTGGTCTGTGGTTGGATTGCCCTTCTTATCATGTCTCTTGTAGGGATGTCTGCAGAGAAAGAATGGTACTTAAGATAGTCCAAAGGAGTAAGCCAAGGGGTGGGGTGTGTGCTCTAGGAAGTTGCATTTGGATGACCTGAGCTTGAACAGCACACAGCCAACTGAGCCACAGAAAAATAAATAAAATATCCGAAGTCTCCAGAAGGTCCTTTTCTTCTGCAGTTTGAACTTGAGGAAGGTTCTAAATGTGAGGAATTCATCCTTGTAAATGTCTCTGAGAACAGATTCTTGCTAAGACCTGTCACCTTAAAAGTTGTCACCCACCTCTGATTCTTTCACCAAATTCCCAAAGGACATTCATTCTTTCTGCTCTTTGTATTGGGATAAGGGAAGGAACTCATAAAACGTGTTTAAATTTCGCTCTGGGAACCATGCAAAGGACAAACTGAAGGAGTAAAACTGGGCTTCCCAAGATGAAATATGGGGTACCTGCCTTCCTCTAACTTCAAAAATTTCCTTTGTTATGCTTCTAATTGTAATAATTGATGCCAGTCGACATCCACTGAGTTTACCAAATTATTCCATAGGATTTCTTTTTAATGAACCGTTTCAGTTTATGCTCATTTCACAGAGTAGAACTGAGGCAAAAAGACAGGTAAGGCCCTAGGAACTCCCAGACAGTGGCCACCATGGCTCCGCTGTCCCACCCACCATTTGCAAGCAGAGAATCTCTCTCTGAAGCCCACCACCTCAGCCACGGTGCTATTTTGCCAGCTAACCACCTTAAAACTGATTTTTGTATCAGTTCATGACTTTTAAAACTAATCATCACTCATCATTTTCTTAAATAATGAATAAGGTTATGGCTAATAGAAATAACCCTCAGCTCAGACTTCCGGTGTGATATCCGGGCTGCTTGTTTGGTTTTCTTCTCTGGGCCTGTTTCTTTGTAAGATAAAGAGCTATCAGGACGGGTGTTGGCCCTCTCACACCTCTAACATGTTATAGCTCTGGATGCAATAGATTGAATGTAGCACCAGCAAAAATTAGAGGTTATCATAAAATTACTATGCCATCTATATCCATCTGTTGTTTCTTTCTTTTATTTTCTCTTTACCATTAAGAAGTGAGGCTAACCCCAGTCGTTTATGAAGTTAAAGAACAATTCCACCTCTTCTGACCCTGGCTAAACAGTCGTGTTCGGAGGGAGAGAATGGAGGTGGGAGCGGCAGGTGCCGGCAGGGCAGCGGAGGAGTCACGGGGATGGCCGGGGGGCCAGCAATCTGCGCAACCCCACCCCCTGGGGGGGCCTGCCGTCCGCAGGCTCCGGGAAGCCGCGGGTCCCGGGCGCCAGCTCCCCAGCGCGTCCAAGAGCCGCGCAGATCCTGACAATCCCTGCACCACACTGACCCCTAGGGGCCGCGGGACACTCCGCAGCCAGGGCTCCCGCTCACACAAAAGAAGCCCCCGGAGCTTCCAGCTGGAGCCGGCCAAAAAAATCTGCGAGGAGTGCTCTCAGATGCAGAGACCACAAAGCCAAAACATTAACATTTTGCTTGCTATTTATTCAGCTTCTCCGTCTTTAATTCCCCCTAGCCAAGTAGCCTCCAAATGTGTCTCTTCGAGTATCAAAGTGATCACTTTGGATTAAAGTATTCCTTCTCAAAAGATACCTTAATTAAAATGTGTGTGGTGGGGGGAAAGAAGGAGGGGAGACCTCCGTACTTCTTTCTCATTCTTCTATGGGAAAGAAAAGAAATAACTAGTTAATGGAAAAGGCAGGTGGCTTTTTCGCAACACAGGATACAAAATAAGGTTTTAAGCTTTTTGTTTCTTTCTGGTCGTTATTCAAACACTTTGGATAATGGCTACAATAGCAACAGTAACAAGTAACATTCACTGAGCGCTTGCTATATGCTAGGTACCTTTCTAAGTACTTGCATTTGGCATACACATTTTATTATGACACAACTATGGCACAGAGAGGTTTAGTGACCTGGCCAATGTCACACAGCTCTAGGTTGAAGAGTTAGGATTCCAGTCCACACCCTTCTCTAACTTACTATACTGCAACCCCTTCTAAAGCTGCAGCTTAGAGGCATTTCAAACCCGTTTATACTCTCAATGACTTCCTCTATAATTAGCAAAATCCTGCTGACACTCAGGTAACCCAGCACCTCCACTTCACAAGGAAGAGTTATGGCTTCTCTCAAAAGAGGAAAAGAAATAGGTTATCCACAGGGCTGAATCACCGCCAAAGGCAAGGACTCAACACTGAAGACCATCCCAGTTATTTGGGACATCACTTAGAAGTTCCTTTGTAGGAGATTCTGAAACTCTTGCCCTCGGTTTCCTCATCTCAAGAATGCAAATACTATTTGCCAGAAGATTCTTGGGAAATCGTATGAGATGATTCACGTTAAGGGCATTAAGAGTGCCTGGTAAAGGGTAAACACTCAGGAAACCTGACAATGCACGGTCAGGTCAGGGTGGTGGAGAAAGAGATGTTCATGAAGTTGACTTTCACATGGAGGGTTCCCTTGGAAAGAGCACTACAGAGAAGAGAAAAGGAAGATTCATACCTAAGAACCCTAATACCAAGCAAAAATATAAGTACAAGAGAATATTGTAGAGGTGGGCCCTGGAGGAGAAGTCTGCAACCTGATGTGGAAAATATGCTTCATGCCCTGTACACCCAGAACTGTGCCCAGGGCTCAGGGGCTAAGAAATGATTGCTGACACTGTCCATGAAATATTCTTGCCCAAAATTTGAAACCTGAGTCTCATCAAGCCTGTAGACCCAAATGCCAATGATAATATGGGAGAGAGAAGAATGCATTGAACCATGCTCTAGGAATGCAATTGGCAAAAAGCAGATTGTGGTCAATTCTACAAGACAAATAATCTAATTTCTGTAACAAATCAGTTACATGAAAAGAAAAGGGCATATATAGACTAAAAGACATTTAAAAGATATATCAACAAAGTTCAATGGGTGGACTTTGAATCCTGATCTGAATAACCAACTATAAAACAAATTAACAAATATTTATGAGACAATTGGGGAAATTTAAAAATTAACTAGATACTTGATATTAAAGAAAAGCTGTTCATTTGTTAGATTGATCATGGTATTGTGGCTAAAGCAATGCGGTTTAAGCAGATGGTATTGTGCTTAAAAAGAGTCCTTGTCTTTTAGAGATACTCACTGAGGTACTTATGAACAAAACAGTATGATGTATGGCAACTGCTTTAAAATAACCTTTTCAAACAAATAATCCAATCAAGAAATGGGCAGAAGACATGAATAGACATTTCTGCAAAGAAGACATCCAGATGGCCAACAGACACATGAAAAAGTGCTCCATATCACTTGGCATCAGGGAAATACAAATCAAAACCACAATGAGATATCACCTCACACCAGTCAGAATGGCTAAAATTAACAAGTCAGGAAATGACAGATGCTGGCGAGGATGCGGAGAAAGGTGAACCCTCCTACACTGTTGGTGGGAATGCAAGCTGGTGCAACCACTCTGGAAAACAGCATGGAGGTTCCTCAAAATGTTGAAAATAGAATTACCCTATGACCCAGCAATTGCACTACTGGGTATTTACCCTAAAGATACAAACGTAGTGATCCGAAGGGGCATGTGCACCTGAATGTTTATAGCAGCAATGTCTACAATAGCCAAACTATGGAAAGAACCTAGATGTCCACCAACAGATGAATGGATAAAGATGTGGTATATATACACAATGGAATACTATGCAGCCATCAAAAGAAATAAAATCTTGCCATTTGCGACGATGTGGATGGAACCTAGAGGGTATCATGCTTAGCGAAATAAGTCAATTGGAGAAAGACAACTATCATATGATCTCCCTGATATGAGGAAGTGGAGATGCAACATGGGGGGTTAAGGGGGTAGGAGAAGAATAAATGAAACAAGATGGGATTGGGAGGGAGACAAACCATAAGTGACTCTTAATCTCACAAAACAAACTGAGGGTTGCTGGGGGGAGGGGGGTTGGGAGGAAGGGGGGTGGGGTTATGGACATTGGGAAGGGTATGTGCTATGGTGAGTGCTGTGAAGTGTGTAAACCTGGCGATTCACAGACCTGTACCCCTGGGGATAAAAATATATTATATGTTTATAAAAAATAAAAAATAAAATAACCTTTTCAGGGATAAAGTTGAAACAAGGTTGGTCATGTGTTTGTTCATTGCGGATGTGATGGGCACAGGAGGGTTCATTTCATTTCATTATTCTCTTTTAGTGATACAGATGAAATTTTCCATAATACCTGTTTTGAGTGACTGATCTCACCATGGATAAATAAGTGAAAGAACCATCACATGTTCATATGTATAGGTGGGAACTTCCAGGCAATCTGCAAGAAACCAGGAGCTGGGCAGACTCTCACAGGTTATGTAAAGCAAGGCAGAAACACATAAGTTTGGGCAGAAATAGTAAGCTTTGATTATGAAGAGCCACAAATACCAAGAATAAAAAGAGCAGCTAACATTTTATTTGACAATTACAATGTGGCAAACATAGTGTCTCCTCACTCTTTAGTGTTAGATCAATAATTAGATCCATTTTATGGAAGAAGAAAGTCACGCTTACAGGAGGTGGGTCGCCTATGCAGGTGCACGCTTAGCAAGCTGAGGAGCCCGGATCCAAAGCAGCATCTGATTACGCAGCCCCCACCCGGGCTTCACCACTGCATCTGGCAAGAGCACAGGTGATGGCTTGGAAGGGAGAGTGCAGGTGGGGAAACCGAAAGATACTGTCATTGTCTAGATGAGAGCTGGAGAGATTGCATGAAGGAATGAGACAGAAAATAGACCGATACCAGAAATGAAGAGAGGAAGAACACAGAAGGATCCAACAGCAGATTGGATTTAAATGACCAGAAAGAGAGCATTGAAGTTAGGAGGGTATCTAGAGAGAATTCTTTTAACCCCACTGGGTGCAGGCTGGGAAAAGGGCAGATATGCTATTATATTCGATGGAGCTATGCTTGGGTGCACAGTTTTTTTGCTGTGAGGTATATTCAGATGACATTTTACAAAACGATGCTTTGCCCCATGATTTATATACCATTATCGATTTAATTGCAGCTATGAGACTGAAAATAGACACATCTTTTCAAGAAAAAAAAAAAAGGCAGACTTTGCTGGACTCTTGTGTCTCACAATGGCAGGGGCACTCTTGGATTCTAGTTGTGAAAATGGAGCTCTCGGAAGCACAGGGCCTTCTGGACAGATCTGGACAAAACAGCCAGACCACCTGGAGCTTGTTTGTTGAGGAAGAGATTAAAAAGTTCCTCAGGGACAGGAAGAACCTTCCTGTGCCGGCAAAAAATTGAATCTCTGATCCCCCAGTAATCTCTCCATGCTTGATTTATTAGAGATGGAAGGAATTCTCAGCTCCTATGAAATGAGCATGAAGCCCAGAAGAGAGAGGTGACTGGTCCAAAGTCTCACAGCTAGATGTTGGCAAGAGGCAGGCTTAGAGGTCAGGTTTCTAAAACACAGCACCTCTGGGGCAATAAAAACACTCTTAATAATTTCTCCAGTGAGCTACTAATCTCTCACATTTTTCAGATTAAGAAACCAAAAATCAGAAGCCAGCTCAGCAGCCAAGGTTACCAGTCTGCTGACTTGGTTGGTAAGTGACTGGACTTTACAATTTTACCAGGAATGAACATGTTAATTGGCATTCCTCTAGGGAGGGCGCCTTAGCCTTTGGTCCCGGGCACAACACCAGATTTGCATGGATATATTCTACAGCGATTTGGTGAGCACATGGTATGTGGTTCTGAAAAAATGAACTTGACCTCCTTATATCTCTACTCCATGACATGATGATCTTAGCCAGGTTTTGTTTGTTTACTTTAAAGACTTATTGATAAATTAACGAGTGCAGATTTACTAGGCCCTAGGCAGACATCTAAGAACTCAGTGTTGGAAAAGTCCCTGTACTCAGGCAGGAAGGAGAGCTGCTCCAGCATCTTGGCCTGGCATCCTGATGGAGGTACGCTGGGAGAAATGGCAGTGTCTTCTGGTGCCAAGCCTGCCAGAGGCACTCAAAGACATCTGGTCACTCTTTTGAGAAGGCAGAGACTCCAAACAGCAGGGAAAATTAATTTAAAGGAGCAGGATGAGCAGCTCCATTCTGCTGGTGGTGGATCTCAGCAGAACGCATGTGTCATCCAAGACAGGCAGAGTGCACCAAGAAATGGATCCAAGCTTCCTGCCAAACCATGATTCTGCATCTGGAGCAGATTGAAGAGTAAGCCTTTGGGGTCTGCTGGGAAGTTGCCAAAATGGGAAGGAAGCACGCAGCAGTGTATCTAGGGGCGATGATCAGTTGAACCAGTAGGAGCCAGTATGGCCTCTGACACCTTGGCTGCTCTGTGCAATCTTATCTCAGAGATCTGCAGAGGAAGACTCCTGCGGCCACAACCCCACCCAAGTACAGGATGGCAACATCAGACCGAGGTTAGCACATTGTGTCATGGGAGAATTTTGTCATAAAACTGAACTGGGGGTTGATCAATTTGCATTACAGATGACTAACACCACTCCTGTGTCCACTCTCTGGGCCAGTCACTTGCTAAAAACACTAGAGACGAGGAATAAAGAGGACTTGGTTCCCTACCCCTGATGACTTGATGATCCAATGAAGGGTACAAACAGATGAACACTTATTTACAATATGTGGCATGTTTGCAATAGAGGCATGGAAG
Organism: Enhydra lutris kenyoni; assembly: GCF_002288905.1. Classification (NCBI taxonomy): domain Eukaryota; kingdom Metazoa; phylum Chordata; class Mammalia; order Carnivora; family Mustelidae; genus Enhydra; species Enhydra lutris. Next base: position 30,753,202 of record NW_019154100.1, on the reverse strand, counting down.
AAAGTACTATGGGAACTTAGAGGAGAACGTGAGTCAGTCTGCAGGGAGGCAATGGTCAGGAAGGCTGCACAATGGAAGTGACATCGGAGTGGACTCCACATGAGATTGCGTCAGCAGGTTGAGGGTAATGTCATTTCCAGGAATGGGAGTGACACGTGCAAAGGTGCAGCAGGTTTGATAACAGAAGGAAGAGTCTTCAGCCTCTGGTTATGGCTTCAGAACGTTGCATATCAGGTGATTTATAGCTCTGATTGTTGTCCCTCCCAAATGTATGATTTAGGTCACTCACAAGATTTGTTTTGTTACTGTTAACTTTTATAATTGCTCATTTGTGGGTCAGTGATGGAATGAGTAAGATGGTAGAAAAATAAGGCCTCCCTTGAACCTACAAAAGTACAAGGAAATCAACTTGCAAGATATGGAGCTAAAATAGCCACTATTTAAAAAGCCCCTTCCACTCAGCCCTTAGACACATTAGAACTTAGGGGGTATTTGTAGCCCAGTACAGGCTTTGCTGACCATCTCTCTTAGTACTGCAAGAGCAAGTAGGTTATTGATAGCTAGGATATTCTAGTTTCCTTTACAAATTTCTGGTCACCTAGAACAATGACCTTGGATTTTTCTGTCATGTCATTTTTCAGAAAAGGCTCATTGTTTGCTTACCCTTTCTTTGAAATGAAAGGTGTTATGCTCCCCGTAAAATTCTATTTTTATTTTAAATGCTCAGTTGGGAACTTTAAACTTTGTTTCACTAACTCATTTTTAACTGAAGCTGGATAATACCATATGATCTGAATTCTATAAATTTTTCTCTTAGCTTCAAAGACTTCCACTCCCAAGAGTTTGAACTCTGGCACTTTATACAGCCACGTGGTTTGAATGTGTTGGAGGGCGGTGGGTCAGACTTGCCATCAGGACAGCATTTGGGGCTAAACTAATCTCCCACAGTCACATCCGGGGCATCTCTGCCCTTCTGTCAGCACTTTCGCTGCCCTCACCAGTCATTCTGTTTCCCACGGTGACACCAGTGGGAAAGGAGCTAACCACAGAAGTGGAAAACAGAAAGAGAGGCTCCCTGTAACATAAAAATACGATGGAAGTTCCCTATGGTCTCCCTGAAAAAAGAATGCCAAATAGTAGCATCTATTAACCATATACAGTGTGCAAGTGCTAGGAACACCATGACAAAGAGAAGTTGGGGCCTCTGGGAACATGCGCTCCTGTGGGGAAGACCCAAAAGATATACCAGCAACCCGGACAGTCAGATGCAGAAACATAAAGCTGGCTACGCAGGCAGAGAATGATGGCGTGGGAGAGATGGGCTCTTGCTCAGATGATCAGGGAAGGCTTCCTTTAGGAGAGGATAATTGAGCAGAGATCTGTCTGAAAGGAAGAAGCATCCAGCTGAATACCCGAAGGAAGTTCCTGGACCATTTTCTGAGAAGGAAGTGTCCGAGTGGCTCCCACTGGGCCAGGACCACGAAGGTGGGCTCCCGTTCCCATGAGCAGACCATCTAGGCACCACAAGCAGGTGTGGTATGCCTGGTGGTCTCCTTACTGGGAGAACTCCCTGTCTATACCCCAGAAGTGCTTTGGTTGTGACAGTGGCTTTGGGAGCACTCAAAACACCAAAGGGAAGGGACCGAATCAGAGGTCCTAATCCCAAACATCTAGACAATGAAAGAAGAACCTATTCAAATTCAAAACAACCGTATGAAAAATTTCTTTCTGCACAAATGGATTTGTCTTCATTTATTTCTATCAATATGTATAAAACATCTATTTACAGAAGCATTTTATAGAGGCTGTATTCATCAAATATTGTACTTCTCAGGATTTGTGACTTGATTTATCTGAAGTATTCTCTCTTTTCGTTTTTTATTTTCATGTTGGGGGAAATTTCTCCAACTTTATCTTTCAATCCTTCTTTTGAAATTTTTGTTTTGGGAAATAAATTCTTAATTTCCAAGAGCTCCTTCTTAATTAATGATTGTTCCTTTTCTCATAGTATTCTGTACTTATTTTATGGATACAGAACCTTCTTGAACCTCTCCAAGGATATTAAGTAGAGGATTTCTTGCAATGTCTTATGTTCTCTGCTTTAACCATTTTCTTCTAGGAGAATTAACCTATTTGATGTATCATGGTATTTATTTTCATTTATATCCAGTGATAGCTGCCTATACAACTGGGGGATGCATTTTTTTGCTGCCATATATGTACATCACCCCATCTATCCCCCAATTACTAGGTCTTTTCCAAGAAAGAAAAATCTGACTAGTGTTACACATAGGCGTGGGGCTCACTACTGGCAGAATTCTATTACCACAAGAAGGTAACAATCTGGCACTGCCATCAACATTGCAACCTTAATTCTCAGAGATTTTTACCCAATTTCTTGAGAGAGACATCTGATGTGTAGGGATGGAGGGAGGGAAAAAAACTAGACTACTTGTCCTCTGTGCAGAAGGAAAAGAGGGCCATGGAACCAGTACTGGCATTCCTTCCCGTGCATCTTAAATGGAGGCAGTGCCTCCGTTTTATTTAGAAAAAACTGGGGGAGGGGAGTTTGGGGTGCCTGGGTGGCTCAGTGGGTTAAAGCCTCTGCCTTCGGCTCAGGTCGTGATCCCAGGGTCCTGGGATCAAGCCCCACATCGGGCTCTCTGCTCAGCAGGGAGCCTGCTTCCCCCTCTCTCTCTCTGCCTCCCTCTCTGCCTGCCTGTGATCTCTGTCTGTCAAATAAATAAATAAAATCTTAAAAAAAAAAAAAAAAGAAACAACTGGGGGCATTTTTAGTTGTTATACTAACTGGGGGATCATTAGTACTAGCATTTAATGGGAGAGGCCAGGGACATCAAATGACCCACAATACATAGGACCGTCCCATTTAATAAAATCTGATCAGCACAAAATGTCGGTAGTGCCTCCACAGAGAAAGTATTAGACAGACTTTCCGTTAAGTGCTCCTCTCCCCAACACCACTCTCAGCTTTCCTTTGTGTTCACATCAACATTTTTTTTCCCCGAAGATTTTATTTATTTATTTGAGAGAGAGAGACAGAGTGCACACACAAGCAGGGAGGGCAGAGGGAGAGGGAGAAGCAGACTCCCTGTCCGATCTGGGGCTCCATCCCAGGACACTGAGATCATGACCGAGCTGAAGACAGACACTTAACTGACCGAGCCACCCAGGCACCCCACTCCCATACTTGTTCCTCACCATGAGATTCTGGAGGGTCTCCAGGTCTCTGGTTTGCCAGACTGATGCTCACTGGTGTTGCGGGACCCCTTCTGGATATTCTCAACTGTAGCTCTCTTGCTTTATTTAACCACCAAAGGGCTTCCACATCTTCATTATCCACAAATTTATTAAGACCACTGTTTACTGCTAATGTCTCTCTTTTCTCTAATATAGGAATAATAATAGGTAATATTATAATATTAGGTAATATTAATAATAGGTAATAATAGGTAATTAATAATAGGTAATATTATAATATTATAATAATAGGTAATATAGGAATAATAATAAGATTATTCCTATATTACCATCTCATTGAGTCCTTTAGAAAGGGAGAGGGAATGACCAGGCTTCCATACAACATCATGACTCCATTTTTCATTTTATCAACATGAGTCCAGTATCTTAATTCTCTTCTAAATATGAAAAGGATACTGGCACGCTTCCCATTCCTTCTAACATTTCCCCTTCCACCTTCTAACATTTTCCCCCTCCACCTTCTACCCTTCCACCTTCCACCCTATAACTTCCACTTAACCGTTGCTATTTTCATTATCATTCACATTGATTTCTCCAGCTGCAAACATCATCCATTCTTTGTCCACAAATTGGTTCTAGAAGTTGAAAGTCAATAACCTTTATTTAAATTTAAATGTTATTTACAGCTGTCCTGAATATGATGCTTAAATATATTTCCTATAGGCCCAATGTCCTAACTACTGGACATTCAACAGCCTTTCTAGAAAAGAACTGAATGCATTATCTGCCCCCTACCTCCTTCTCTCTTTCTGATTATAAATTTTATGTGTCAACTTGACTGGGCCATGGGGAGGAGGGGAGTCAGATATTTGGTTAAAATAATTATTCTAGGTATGTCTGTGAGGTATTTCCAGGTGAGTTTTATATTTGAATTCATAACACTGAATAAAGTAGATCACCTTTCTATGTGGGCAGTGGGCAGGCCTCATCCAATCCACTGGAGGCCTCATCCAATCCACTGGAGGCCTGAATAGAACAAAAGGCAGGGTAAGGGAGAATTCATAGATTTAAAAATGAATATTGAGTAAAAATAAAGTAAGAAAAAAAGTTTTAAAAAGTAAAAAAAAAAAAAAGCATGACACCACTATCATAGAAATGTTTAAATGGATAGGCCACATCGGTAAAGGGGAGTAGGAGGTACAGGCTTCCAATTATGGAATGAATAAGTCACAGGAATAAAAGGTCCAGCATAGGGAATAGAGTCACTGATACTGTAATGGCATTCTGTGGAGACAGGTGATGAGCGCAGCATAACATACAAGAAGCTGAATGACTACGTGGTACCCCTGAAACTAATATAACATCGTGTCAGCTCTACTGAAAAAAATTGTAAATAAAAAAGTAAAACAAAATGACAAACTCAAAACAACACTGCAGTAAGCACTAAAAAACTAGGAGTATTAGGAAATTAGATGGAAAGGACTCAGCTTGAACATAGCAGAGTGAGTACAAACAGGGCAAGGAGAATGGAACTGGGGAGAATGATTAAAGGGTAGAAACAAAACAAAACAAAACCAAGCTAAACGGAGCAGAGTAATTAAGTCAATTCTGTTCCCCTGAGGTCCTTACTTCCCATCCTTATAGCAGAGATAACAAAGCTGAGACAAAGGACAGAGCAGGAGGGTGGGCAATTGTCTCCAACTCCTTCCCTCCAGGCCTCAACACCCCGTCCTATCAGCTCCCTCCTGCCCTCCTCCTCTTCAAGATCAACTTGAGCTTTTTAAAGGCACCTCTGGTCAACCACCAGTTTCTGATATGTTCTTCCACCGCTGACCACTTAGGACCTACTGAGATGTCCCCAGGGGACAGCACTCCTGCTCAGGCTAGGGCCCCAGGGCACACTCTAAGCCACACTGGCGTTATCAGTCCTTATCACAGCACCTGTGACTGTGGAGCCCTCTACCTGCTTGGCTTGAAGCCGCCCTGGGGATCTCAGATCCCATGTAGGAATTTCCCAGCTATTCCTCTATCATTTCCCAACGGACTGGGAACTGTACCTACTGCTTCCTTGAGCTTTCTGCAATACCTGGCACCTCTGTAGCCGGAACTGAATTGTGGGTTTGTGGAGTGATTCAAAATACCTACCTTGGATGGACAGATTAGTAATGTTGTAGAGAAATGATAGTATATCTCCCTTCTAAAATTTTGATGCCATTGTGTTTAATAACTTTTGGAAAAGTGATTTCTGAGGGGAGAGAGACAAATTTCCCATACAGAAGAATACAAATAGTTTATGTAGAGACTCTACCCTGAAGGAGGGCAAAATAACTCCCTATTTCTCAGGTGTGGGCAGCACATAGTGAGTTTTGGGAAAAGTAACTTTCCAGGGGTGAATCTGACAGATGCCATGTCATCCAGGTGATCAAGGTCAACATCTACAGTCAGGAATCATGTTGATAATATATACCTTTTGTAAGGGCCTATGTAGCCAGAGCAATTCCATCTTGGATTAAACAGCAATTTTGTTGTTTATGCAGTAAAACTTAAACTGACCCTGCCTCCCCCCAGGGGACTTACTTAAAAGCAAGTCCGGGGAAACTAGTATAATATGGTCGACCAGTCCCAGGTAACAGAGCCCAAATACAAGGGTGGGTCAGGTCAGGTGGAGATAACAGAGCCGGGATGAGGGGATGAGTCAGGCCAGGTGGAGGCATCCAATCAGTGAGGCATGCATACTGTCTTCCTAGCTACCAAGGAGTGTGGGCCCCGCCTTTTGGGCGCCAATTCTGACCAAGGTGATAGGCTAGTTCAAATAGCTACTGTGGGGTGAACTGTAATTCAATTGGCCACCCGTGTGTGACCTAGCATGACTGTGCAGCTTTCTCTGTGTGTCGCAATCTCATTGGCCACCTGTGTATGGTCAGGCTCAACCACATGGCCTTTGCTCTTTAAAAGTTAGTCTGTGAGGCCGGGGGTGGTCACCCTATCTGTAAGAGGCGGCCCTGAACTGTCCGTTTGATTCTCGATGCTTGGCGTGAAATAAAGCTTTGCTTGATTTTCGCTTTGTATCAGTCTCGCTCCTTTGATCACGGACCTATCATTGGGGGACCTTTCACTTTGAAATGATGTGATGAAGATGGTGCTTTGCCTCCATGAACTTTCTCCCATATCCCCCATCTAATCCTGAGAAAAACATCAGATCAATACCAATTGTGGGCATCTGCAGAACACCTGACAAATATTCTTCAAAACTGCCAAGTCATCAAAATCAAGGAAAGTCTGAGAAATTGTTACAGAAAAAAAAAAGAAGAAGAAGAAAGAAATTGTCACAGAAAAAAGGAGCCTAAATGTAGTAGGGCAACCTGGGTGGGATCCTGGAATAGAAAAAGGACATCAGGTAAAAGTGAAGGAAATCTGAATAAACTAGGGACTTTAGTTAATAATAACACACCATTATTGGTTCAGAGTTATAACAAATATAACACACTGATGTAAGCTGTTAGTAATAGGGGAAACTAGGTATGGGGTATATGGGAACTTTGTACTGTATTGGCAACTTTTTCATAAACTTAAAACTGTTCTAAAAAATAAAGTCTATTAAAAATAAATCAGATTTGTAAAGAAAAATAATTGCTAATATTGTTAAGAGCAGTGGCTATGTGCTTCCATTATTAGCATTGTTGGTCCACAGAGCAAACCATAGGCTACTCCCTCCCTGGCCCCCAGACCCCCTCCATTAAACTAGTTAAGCCTGCATTTAATGAATATGGCCACTCATCTGTAAAACTGACACAACCTTAAAAAAACAGTCAAGAGAAACAAGCTGACCCTCTGGCTCATAGAAATTAGAGGAGGATCAAGACTTAGAATTTTCCCTATCTCCAGCAAGTGTGTAGGCTGACTCTTCTCAGTGGAAAAGAAGTCCCAGCTACATTACTGCTCTAGTAGCAAAGGAGATGTGACCTCAAAAACAGAGAGAGAGAGATGATAGAGAGAGACACAGACATGGACATAGGTATCATAAGCTATCTGTCAGGATTCTCCAGAGACAATCACCTAATATATTTTGCTAGGAAAGTTGGACTTTTTTCCAAGATAACAGGATTTATTAAAATTAGAAGAGATCTGCATATGAAAGCAGTTTATAAACTGTGACAACTGTTCATACATCAATTATATTATTCCATCTTATTAGCACCTTGATGTAATCAACAGAACCAATATATACTGATCTGCAGCCTCATGGCTAACAAATCCAGAACCACCTTTGATAAAGAATAAAAAACCTTAATCTGCTAAAACTATACTGGGAAGCCCAAAGCAGGGTACATAGTAAGGGAGACGTTAGCAAGTTCATGTAGAGTGGTGATGGACACTTAGGCAAGGGACCATCCTTCCAAAGCAGGTATGAGAATTAAGCAAGAAAAGAAAAGAAACTAAGTCAAAACAGAAGTGATCTTTTTCATTTGTTGAAAAATATTTGCTTTTCTTTCTTTTTCCTGGGTCATTTCCTGTAAGAGAAGGGACTGTTAACACAAAGACAAGTGATACTGATATCTTATGTAGTGTCAACAGAAATATGGGAATAGAATCATTAAGTGCTTAATATAAGACTAGTTAATAAAGTCAAACCCTCTCTTCTCCCAGTAGCTTTCACAGAAGTTTTCTGTCAAAGAACAGTCTTCACAGATAGCATGAATGAGCACGCAGTTATTATGCAAGGAGAGTTTTCTTCTAGCATCAAAAGCATTCAGCAACAATGTTGAGTATCTTCAGATGCTCAGAAACAGAGATGAATTTTCTACTTGGAAATCTGATTCCTTTGATCTATCCGGTTTCCATTTTGTTGCCTTTGTTTTCATTGCCATGCGATGCTTGATGGTGTCAGGCAAGGATCGAAGGTGGGAGAAATGAAGTTTTGTGGAAACAGAATGATCATTCAGAGACTCTACTGTTGAATATTGCAAAACCCTAGGGGAGGGGTGCTGAAGTAAAGCCAGTGAGCAATCCTCATTTCCCCAGCCCAGTTAGTTCCTGTGTTCTTCCTGCACTCCCAACTTCCTTTAGGGAAACAGCAGCATCCATTAAATGCCTCCTCACAGAGTCTGAAAGACCTAATAAAGCGAATCCCACAAGGTTAAATCTAGATGATTCCTACAATCAGAATGAATTGGTTTAATAACTGCAATTGCTGGGGGTTTGTTTTGTTTTTTCTTTTTCAAGCTCGCTGACTCCTTTTGTGAATAAAAGAAGTCCGTACTTCGATGCGCTCTCTCTTTTCTCCACAGAAGCTGTGGCAGGCCTTACATTAGTATTTCTTAAACTTTTGTGAGGTTATGGGTCATCCCTATAAGAACATGTTTAAAGCTACAGATCTCTTCATAGAGTGATGGACGTGAGCGTGCACATACACACACAATGTCAGGTAAGAACCCTCGCTCTAAGTAATTTTCCAGAGCTCCTCACATTCCCACAGTCTCATACAGTTGGGTGTGCCCTCACATGAGCTTCTGCAAGTTGTAGCAAAATTAAACGCACTCCCACAATCCCTAGAGGTATCATTCCTGGCAGGCACCCAAGTGCAGGTTTGAGTCAAGAAATGACACAAGGTCTGAGTAAGCGAGGTGGCTCAGCCTGGAGGTCCAAGCATGTCCCCTCTGTCCCCATGACAAATGACCTGCTGTGGCTCTTTGGGCAAGTTACTTCAGCTGTTTTCCCTACTGGAAAAAGAAGACAAAATAGTTCAACCTCATCAGAGAGGTGCTGCCCACCACTGCCAAGGACTTGGCAAACTCTCAGCAGAAGTTAGCTATTATCAGTATGATTTAGTGAACTCAAACTACGCTCCCTTTATTAATTGGCTACTTTAGCCTCTTTCCTCTCCCAAATCTTATGATTCAAAAACACACAGAGTTCATGAGAGATGGAAGGGAATGGAGAATCCTGTCCAAGAATAGCCCTGTCGTAAGTGGTCATCCTGTCCCTACCGGAATGCAGAGAACATCTACAATTCCTTGTCACCTACGCTACTGAACCACCACAGCAGGAAGCCTTGCTGTCTCGTAAGTAGCCCCTTGTCACTTGGGTCTGTTTATAAAGATCCTTTTCCTTTGATGAAACTGAAATCTTATCTTCCAACTGCCAGAATCAGTCTCCTTTTCCTTCCCACATGAGAGATGTCCAGAAGGCAGGACATATTCATCTTCATCTTCTCCACATTCTGGGTTCCAGGCCCAGTGCTGGCCCCCAGCAGCCGCTGAGTTTTTAATTTAACTCATTGAGACTTTAACTACTTGGAAGCAACTATGTGGTATGTCCACAGCCTTAAATGTCCCCTCTTGAGAGCTAACTTTGCCCAGTTTCTTTGAAATCCCTCATTTGACATGGTTTCCACAGCGTCACCATCTCAGTGGTCCTTTGGTTTGAGCACAATGATCCAGGTGCTGTCTGACCAGGTCAGAGAGGAAGTATCCTTGTTCTTGTTCTGTTCCCTTCATTCATTTACTTCCTCATTAACTCATTCAACAAATAATGCCTTTGATCCTTGCTCCTAGAAAATTCTTGGAGATGAAAAAGGAGAATTATACCCGATACACAACTCAAAGCCCTTGACCGTTGAGGGAAGGTTATAGCTACCTCTAGGGAAGAGCCATGTGGGTCCTTCCTAAATCTGTCGTGGCACTAATTTCAGTTCATGTGGACCATTTGCTGTTCCTTATTTTCCATACTGAACTTTTTTAACATTCCTGATTGACCTAATCTTTCTCCAAAAATAATTCTTAAAAAGATTTTTTCTTTCCTCTCAGTTGTAAGTTTCTTATTCCTCTGGCACATCTTTCAGTGACCTTTAATCTTTCTGTTTCTTCTTTCCACTCAGGGGCCAACATACAACTTCACCTCCCTTTTGACCTATATAGTCACAGAAGAACATGTCAGCCACTCCCAGAGGCACTTGGTCTTCAGATACCAAGTGCCAGCAACAACAGGGGCAGGGGAAATAAAAGAAGAAATATTTTGCCAAGTAGAGATTCAAAAGAACTACTTTCATACTTCTGCAGGCAAGTCAGCTACACAAATGTCTGAAACTGTGTGATTCTCCCAAGGAACAGCCGACAGGTTTAATTTCAGCACAACCCTTGAAAGAGCTCAGGGACCCCAGGATAACTGGTTGTACTATAAATCCATGATACGACAGGATAGGAGGGGTGTGTGTCCCCTAATAAATATTGATACTGGCTCTCAGATTTTCATGTGATGACTGTTTTCAAAGGAAGAGTCTTTTATCTGAAGGATGGGATTGACAGGTAATGATTTTGGAGGCTCTTTCATCAACAAATTGGATGGAGAAACACCGGCATAATTAACTTTTTTAGTTACTGATTTTTTTTAAGACCTGTATTCCACAATTCTCAATTCACTATTCTCTTTCTGAAGTAAGTTCTGATTCCCAGGAGGATGAGGAAGGTCTACCAACTTCTAAAAGGTCAAACTGCAAACCAGTGGCAGGTTTGAAGTCAGGCTCCTCGATGATCATGGCTGAGTGAGACAGGAGCATAGGGCATGGCAAGCGTGACCTCCGAGAGCTGGGTGAAGATCTATCGGAGGCCAAAGAAGGTGCCTACATGAAGACCCTAGAGAGATGAAAATGTCCTCTAACAGCAAGTGCGCAGCAACCTCTGAAGGAAAAGCTGCCAAAGTTCTTCAAACCCACAGCCTGTTCCCACCTACATGATTCCTCAGAAAACAAATACAAAGTAGGGAGAAATATGGGGTATGAAGCCAGGCTACCTACATAGAAGAGAGTTCAGGTGGGATTTTAACTTTTCTTTCCTTAGAAAGTTTTGGCTTTAGAAGAGAAAGGAGGCTGAGGGAAATGGCCAACTGGACTGGATTCTTAAAGTACATTTACCAATGGCACGATGACTACTGGCATGAGGCAGAGGGCATCAAATGCAAACTGAGACGTCTGGGGCAAGAGAGCTTTAACCTGGGCACAAGAGAAAAGTGCCTACATGAAATAGTAAAAACAGAAGATGATGGAAGATAAATCAACATTGATATATAAAAAAGAACATTTGACTTCTCCAGACAGCATGTAAAAAATCCTAAACTCTTCATGTTATTATTCTTATAAAATCTTTGCATAAACAATTGATAGTATGAAACTCATGACTTGAATTGAACAGTGAACAGTGTACATTATCCCTTTAAAACAGAGTTTATTGGGGCGCCGGGGTGGCTCAGTGGGTTAGGGCCTCTGCCTTCGGCTCAGGTCATGATCTCAGGGTCCTGGGATCGAGCCCCGCATCCAGCTCTCTGCTCAGCGGGGAGCCTGCTTCCTCCTCTCTCTCTCTCTCTCTGCTTGCCTCTCTGCCTACTTGTGATCTCTGTCAAATAAATAAATAAAATCTTTAAAAATAAATAAATGAGTTTATTTTACTTTCATAGGACCAAATAAGATAATGCATAAAAGGGACTGTTGGTTAAAATTCTGTTTGTTTACTTACTGTTTCTATGAAGATTTACTACTTAGCAACTCCATGTGCTACAGGCACTGCTGCTGTGTAAGTAAACAGAACTACTACTTGCTCTTAAAAAGCTTACTAGCTAGTGAGTTCCCCATAGTACAAGCTATCAGAAAAATATACCGCTGAAGTCAAAGACAGAGGAGAAAATATTCTGAAAAGGATCGTGTGGCAGAAAGACAACAGAGCCGAAGTAAGAAAGCTTGCGAGTCAGCCAAGCAAGAATTAATGCAGTTCAGTGCAATGATTAAGAAGAAGGTTTTGTTATCTGGAAGGCCTTCTGGAAAGATGACTTAATCTGTGTGTCTCACTTTCATTCTCTGCAAAATAGGAATAATAATGCCTGTTCATAGAATTGTTGCAAGAAATGAGTTAGGATATTTCTCAAGAAACAAGAAAGATCTCAAATACACAACCTAATCTTATACCAAAAGGAGCTGGAGAAAGAACAGGAAATAAGGCTAAACCCAGTAGGAGAAGAGAAATAATAAAGGTAAGAGCAGAAATCAATGAAATAGAAACCAAAAGAACAGTAGAATGGATCAACAAAACTAGGAACTGGTTCTTTGAAAGAATTAATAAGATTGATAAACCCCTGGCCAGACTTATCAACAGAAAAGAGAAAGGATCCAAATAAATATAACCATAAATGAAAGAGGAGAGATTACAACCAACACCAAAGAAATACGAACAATTATAAGACCATATTATGAGCAACTATATGCCAACAAGTCAGGCAATGTGGAAGAAATGGATGCATTCCTAGAGATGCATGAACTATCAAAACCGAAATAGGAAGAAACAGAAAACCTAAACAGACCCATAACCATCAAGGAAATTGAAACAGTAATCAAAAATCTCCCAACAAACAAGAGACCAGAGCTGGATGGCTTCCCAGGAGAATTCTACCAAACATTTAAACGAGAATTAATATATATCTTCTGAAGCTATTTCAAAAAATAGAAATGGAAGGAAAACTTCCAAACTCTTTTTATGAGGCCAGAATTACCTTGATCCCAAAACCAGACAAAGATACCACCAAAAAGGAGAATTACAGACCATGGTGATATCCTGATGAACATGGATGTAAAAATTATCACCAAAATACTAGCCAACAGGATCCAACAGTATATTAAAAGGATTATTCACCACGACCAAGTGGGATTTGATCCTGGGCCCCAAGGATGGCTCAACATTGGCAAATCAGTCAATGTGACACACTACATAAATAAAAGAAAGGATAAGAACCATATGATCCTCTCAATAGAGACAGAAAAAGCATTTGACAAAGTGCAGCATTCTTTCTTGATTAAAACTCTTCACAGTGTAGGGATAGAGGGAACATACCTCAGTCTCATAAAAGTCATCTATGAAAAGCCCACAGTGAATATCATTTTCAATGGGGAAAAACTGAAAACGTTTTCCCTAAGGTCAAGAACACAGCAGGGATGTCCACTATCACCACTGCTGTTCAACAGAGTACTAAAAGTCCTAGCCTCAGCAATCAGATAACAAAAAGAAATAAAAGGCATCTGAATTGGCAAAGAAGAACTCTTTGCAGATGACATGATATTCTATGTAGAAAACCCAAAAGACTCCACTCCAAAATTACTAGAACTCATACAGGAATTTAGCAATGAGACAGAAGACAAAGAAATTATGGAGTCAATCCCATTTATAATTATACCCAAAACTATAAGATACCTAACCCAAGAGGCAAAGGATCTGTACTCAGAAAACTATAGAACTCTCATGAAGGAAATAGAAGAACACAAAAAATTGGAAAAACATTCATGGCCATGGATTAGAAGAACAAATATTGTTAAAATATCTATGCTACCTAGAGCAATCTATGCATTCAATGAAATCCCTATCAAAATACCATCAACTTTTTTCACAGAGCTGGAATAAATAATCCTAAAATTTGTACGGAACCAGAAAAGGTCCCAAATAGCCAAAGTAATGTTGAAAAAGAAAAAGAAAACCAAAACTGGTGGCATCACACTTTCGGACTTCAAGCTCTATTACAAAGCTGTAATCATCAAGACAATATGGTACTGGCACAAAAACAGACATAGATCAATGGAACAGAATAGAGATCCCAGAAACGGACCTTCAACTCTATTGTCAACTAATTTTTGACAAAGCAGGAAAGGATATCCAATGGAAAAAGGACAGTCTCTTTAACAAGTGGTTTGAGAAAATCGGACAGCCACATGTGGAAGAATGAAACTGGACCATTTCCTTACACCACACACAAAAATAGACTCAAAATGGATGAAAGACCTATATGTGAGAGAGGAATCCATCAAAATCCTGGAGGAGAACACAGGCAGCAACCTCTTTGACCTTGGCCACAGCAATTTCTTACTAGGTACGTCTCCAAAGGCAAGGGAAACTAAGGCAAAAATGAACTGTTAGGACTTCATTAAGATAAAAAGCTTTTACACAGCAAAGGAAACCGCTGACAAAAACAAAAGACAACTGACAGAATGAAAGAAGATATTTGCAAATGACATATCAAATAAAGGGCTAGTATTTAAAATCTATAAAGAACTTATCAAATTCAACATCCAAAGAATAATCCAATCAAGAAATGGGCAGAAGACATGAATAGACATTTCTCTAAAGAAGACATCCAAATGGCCAATGGATACATGAAAAAATGCTCAACATCACTCAGCATCAGGGAAATACAAATCAAAACCACAATGAGATACCACCACACACCAGTCAGAATGGCTAAAATTAATAAGTCAGGAAATGACAGATGTTGGCGAGGATGTGGAAAAAGGGGAACCCTCCTACACTGCTAGTAAGAATGCAAGCTGGTGCAGCCACTCTGGAAAACAGTATGGAGGTTCCTCAAAAAGTTGAAAATAGAGCTACCTTATGACCCAGCAAGTGCACTACTGGTCTGCAACAGTCAATGTCTACAACAGTCAAACTATGGAAAGAGCCAAGCTATCCACTGACACATGAATTGATAAAGAAGATATGGTATATACATATCTTCATATGGTATATACATATGGTATACACACACACACACACACACACACACACACACAGGAATATTATGCAGCTATCAAAAATGAAATCTTGCCATTTGCAATGATATGGATGGAACCAGAGGGCATTATGCTAAACAAAATAATTCAATCAGAGAAGTACAATTATCATATGATCTCGCTGATATGTGGAATTTGAGAAACAAGGCAGAAGATCATAGGGGAAGGGAGGGAAAATAAAACAAGATAAAACCAGAGAGGGAGACAAACCATAAGAGACTCTTAATCATAGGAAACAAACTGAGTATTGCTGGAAGGGAGGGAGGTAGATGGATGGGGTAACTGGGTAATGAACATTAGGGAAGGAATGTGTTGTAATTAGAACTGGGTATTATGTAAGACCAATGAATCACAAACATCTGTACCTCTGAAACCAGTAATAGCTTATATGTTAATAAAGGGAAAAAAAATAAAAGAAATGAGTGAGGAGATTTTATATATAGATAGATATAGATATAGATATATCTATCTATCTATATAGACATCATAAGTACCCAACAAACTGTGTTTTTAAATGAAAGAAACTTTCATGTTCTATCATTTGTTTCTGTATTATTTGCATTTTTAAATAAATATGTATTATGGTAAGTCAGAAAAGAAGGAGGGGAAAGAGAAAATGCCAAAATACATGTAGGCAAATTAATCCTCAATAAAGCTGATTTTAAAAAAAATAAGGAACTATGTAGGTGAACTGCTGATCTCAAAAACAAGGACAGAATTAGAATTACCCAAGCCATATTCTTTCTCCTGGAGGTCACACTATGGATTCAAGCTCCTACCCAATCAGGACCATTACTTGAAGTGGAGCACAGTGGGTGCCGGAACGCTGGCCTGATTGCCTGCCACACCAAGAGCTTAGCAACATCACACACCAAGAAGGGAAATCCCAAACCTACTTCCAAAGGGGCAAAACATGAATTCTCTGGGAAGTCAAGCTGCATGGAGACCTTTCACACAGGAACCACCCTGGATGAGAAATGTTCTCTTTTCTGATACCCACAGAACTGGGCATTAGGGGATATCTGAGCCTCATAAAGAGGAATGAGCTTCAGAAAACAGCCCTTCATCTCAACCAGTACAGATTGGCCCATGTGAGTCATTCAGACCTTCAGACATTTTTTCCAGGCCATGCATTGAGTTTTCCAAATATTCTGTGTTCTGTAGTGGAAAGATCAGGGCTTGGGTTCGGAAAGATCTTACTATCCTCTTTCTATCACTTATTAAGATGTGGTCAACTGTATGTTCCTTAACTTATCTGCTTCTATGTGTTCCACTGTAAAAACAGGGAGAATACTACTTCCCTTGCAAACATCTTGTAAAAAATAAATGATCTTTCAGTCTGTGAAATCTCCTAATCTAATGTCACTTAAATAGTACATGCTTAATAAATGGTGGCTATTACTAATTTCTGGATTATTATTATTTGATAAGTCAAGTAAATTGAAAATTTGCCCCATCTTTACTTAAGTTTATGTGGACTGAGTAGGAGGAGAATGGTATTATAAAAAATTATTAAATGTGGCTATTTCATAGCCCCAGAATAATAACCAGTGACTATTAAGAACTGCTGGCCCAACTTGTTTAGACCTCTTTATATGGATCTTATTCATATTTGTTTTGCCACAAGGGCCAATTATTAAATAAGTAGTAGCTCCCAAGCAGTTTTTATGCATTTTATATTCTCAAAAGTTTGACAAATATAAATAAATAATGCACATACATGTATAGACAGACATAGAGCAAGTGTAAAATCTTGACAACTGGTAAAATCTTGATAACTGATGAACTGTATATGGATATTTGCACTGATATTCCTTCAATTTTACTAGACACTAAAAATTTTTTAAAATAAAAAGTTGGGGAAACCTTTACAGAAACATTAAAATAAAATTAACTAAATTGAAAAATGTATAATTCATATTGAAAGGACATACCAAATGTTGGAAAAATTTGCCTGGAATGGCCAAATGAAGACATATTCTACTAGTTCTATCAAACTTAAAAAAAAAAAAAGAAAAGAAAACATGTTTTAGATATTCAAATGAAAGGACTAAGTCCCTGATAGGGGAAAGAAAATCAAATTATC
The DNA here is from genome assembly GCF_002288905.1 of Enhydra lutris kenyoni. Taxonomy (NCBI): domain Eukaryota; kingdom Metazoa; phylum Chordata; class Mammalia; order Carnivora; family Mustelidae; genus Enhydra; species Enhydra lutris. The sequence goes on along the minus strand of NW_019154100.1, from coordinate 30,736,301 downwards.
ATGTATTTTTGTCAGTAATGTGACATACCAGAAAATAATACAGTAAAATTTACATATTCAAGAAAATAAAATATAAACCAAAGATTTTATATCTGGCCAAACTGACCTCAAGAATAGAGGACACAGTGCCCTGCCCCTGGCTAGCTCAGTTGGTAGAGCATGCAACTCTTGATCTTGGGGTTGTAAGTTCAAGCCCTGTGTAGAGCTTACCTTTAAAAAAGTAAAAAAGAATACAGGACTTAGAAATGTTAACTTTTTATTTTGAAATCATTTCACAATTACAGAACAGTTGCTAAAAAAAATACTAAAAGAGTTCCTGTATGTTGTTCACCCTGGTTGCTCTAAGAGAATATGATTGTGTCCTTATAAGAAGAAGAGACATCAGAGATGCACATGGACAGAGAAAAGGCCATGTGAGGACATAGCACAAGGCAGTCATCTTCAAGCCTATGAGAGAGGTCTCTGGAGAAACCAATCCTGCCAGTACCTTAGACTTGAACTTCCAGCCTCCAGATCTCTGAGAAAATAAGGTCCTGTTGTTTGAGCCACCATCTCTCTGGTGTTCCGAGCAGACACACAAGGAGTGATATGGTCTGACCTCCATTTTTCAGATAACAAGTCATTTATTTTACTATATGTCTGCCAGAATCTTCACCTCTCACATGCTAGGCTCTTAGGTTCCTTGGAAGGGTCCGCACATGAACTGATTCTTTGTTATCTTCTTGCAAGCTGGTATTTAAATACTGCATACATTCCTTCGTGTTTCTGGCATGGAAAGCCATCATCTCCAACTTCTAGTACTGCTATATTTTTTCTCTATTTTATATTCAAATAGCCATTTCATTGAGAATCTGCAAATATGGTATTATAGAAACATACTGATTCTTATATCAGCTCTCCAGGAAATCTGATGAACGGTCTTCCTAAGTGAATATTGGTTAGAGTAACAGATTTGTTAAAGATTTCTTAATGTAACAAGGTTATGCACTTAATAGTCTTTCTAGTTTATGAAAATCTTCTAACCTACCTGGTAATGAAGCAGCAGACAAACAACATCTGGGCAGATATTTATCTTGTTAAGTTAAACATGCACCTGGCCCCTTAATTATCAACTATAATTGACAACTTCATCATTGCAGAGCACTTTTCTGTCCATGCCACAGTGGTGCAAGTAATTAGGTAATAATTAATGATTCTTTAAGTGCATTATTTCCTAAGAGTTCAGTTTGCACTGTATGTATATTTAAAGAGCAACAACTCTGTTTATTTTGTCCATATAGACAAATGTTAGAATAAATGAAAATTGCCATGCTTATCATGGGTAAGTCAAAGTATCATCTATAATCATTCTTAACCTTTTTTCTACTCCATAGAGTGCTTATTTTATTTTCACTCAGCCTTACCAAATAACCATAAAGTTTTAGAGCTAATTATAGAATCCAAATGAATACACATTCACAAAGATACTCAACCCCATGTTACTCATAATAAGGAAACATGTAAATATATAAATGACCAACACTGGGGAAAGGATTAGTAAATTATGGTACATGAACTAAACAAAATATCATGCTAAATTTGAAGATAATTTTGAACATTATAAAAATATGAAAATTTATATTTAATAATAACATAAAATTCTGGTTATAATTATATAAAATATGTATATTAGTAGAAAAATAATGGAAGGTAATAGGTAGTATAATAGGTGGTATAATAATGTCCACAAATGAAGATTATTTTAGAGTATAGTAAAGTGAATGTTTCCATCTAAAAAACATTTTATTTCCATTATTGAATAGGTTACACCTGCCCATAGTACAATATTCAAAAGATGAAGAGTGATATGCATTGAAAATTTAATGTCCATCTGAGACCTGTCTCCTAGTGGCCTCATCCCACTCCCTAGGAGTAACTTTTTCTAGAAAGTAGCAAATTTTACAAATTTTTGTATATTATTCAAAAAACAATTTAATTACTTACAAAAAAATGCATAAACATTTTTTCCCACACAGATAGTAGCAGTAATAGCACACACATTGTTCCACATCTTGGTTTTCTCACTTAATACCTCTTGGAATAGTTCCATATCATTACATAGAAACCTACCTAATTATTTTTAATGGTTATATTTCATTATATGGGTTTATCATAATTTATTTAACCATCTTGCATTCATGTACATTCAGGTTCATGCCAATCTTTTACTATTTGAAATAATGTTCCAGACAATAGCCAGAGTGATACATCTAAAATGAAAATGAGATCAGACTTCCAATATGAAGACAGCATTATAAAGTTAGAATTTTTCCTTCATTTCCTTGAAAGTCTTTGTAAAGTAAAAGGAAGAATGAGAAACATAAACACAGAAACCATAAACATTTTCTTTTAGTGAAGAAAAAGAAAAATCCCATACATGTTTACCCAGTTCACAGAAAAGAAATAAAAGTTAAATGAGCTTATATACCAAACCCTGCATCATAAGAAAAATATCACCACACTTCACACAGAACACTTACCATTCTTCTACCTCTTATAAATGCTCCTCTGGGAAAACTGTGCATACTATAAAGATAAGTAATCAGAAATTAATCCTTCTGGTAAAGACAGAGTAGCTGGTTTGAGAACAACTCTCTCACTAAAATCACCTAGAAATGCTCAGGAATATGTTTTTAAATATGTATTTGAAGACATTGGAGAACTACAAAGCCAATGAGAACTTGAAGAAACAAGATTCTGGAGAGAAGGAACTTACAAAGGGGTGAGCTGGGCATTAATTTCAAACTACTTTTCTGATCAAGGAATTTGATGATTCACCAGTGGTTATGAAGATACAGAGAAGCTTAGCAAGGATTTCCTGCATTCTTACAAGTCTTAAGGGAAATAAGTGGAGGAGGAGCCCTAGTAAACTCCCGAGGATTTCCTTTGAGAGACCTAAACGACCTACATGGCAGGAATGGGGATGAACCAGAAATAAAACATCCCTTACAAAGACCGAAGCCTGACTTCAAATTAACTCAATATCTGATTGGATTAAAATGATTGTATCCTACTCTAATTTCCTTCCAGAGGTGAAAATAAACCCTCTCTAGGTCTAGATAACACCATCCAGAGCATCTCCAAAGTGTTGTGTTCAATAAAGGAATTTAAATTATTATAAAAAATTATTGTTACATCAGGAAATAAAACCAGATGATTTCTATCATGAGAAAGAAAGAAAGTAAAACAGGGTGCCTGGGTGGCTCAGTTGTTAAGCATCTGCCTTTGGCCTAGGTCATGATCCCAGGGTCCTGGCATCAAGTCCCTCATCAGGCTCCCCCCTCAGTGGGGAGTCTGCTTCTCCCTCTGCCCCTCCCCACTGCTTGTGTGCTCACTTGCTCTCTCTCTCACAAAAATAAATAAAATATTCTTTAAAAATAAAAAAAAAAAAAAAGAGGGGCACGTGGGTGGCACAGTAGATTAAGCCTCTGCCTTCAGCTCAGCTCATGATCTCAGGGTCCCGGGATCGAGCCCAGCATTGGGCTCTCTGCTCGGCAGGGAGGCTGCTTCCCCCCTCTCTCTCTGCCTGCATCTCTGCCTACTTGTGATCTTTCTCTCTGTGTCAAATAAATAAATAAATAAAATTTTAAAAAAAAGAAAAAAATCAAAAAAAGAAAGAAAGAAACAGATAATAACCCCTGAGTCACAGGTGATTCAATATTGGTTTATCAGATATGGTCTTTAAAATAAGTGATTACTGCTGTTCAAGAACTTAGACGACAAGATGGTAGGTTTCATTAGAGAATATAAATTGCACAATAGAAAAATAGAATTAAAAATGCAAAACTGAAATTAAAAATCTCAACTGATGTGTCTAACAGCAATGTACATATATAGATAGAGCTCTAGGTCTATATCTAAAATAGATGGAGAGGGCACCTGGGTGGCTCAGTAGGTTAAGCCTCTGCCTTCGACTCAGGTCATGATCTCAGAGTCCTGGGATCGAGTCCCACATCAGGCTCTCTGCTCGGTAGAGAGCCTGCTTCCTCCTCTCTCTCTCTGCCTGCCTCTCTGACTACTTGTGATCTCTCTGTCAAATAAATAAATAAAATCTTTAAAAAAATAAAATAAAATAAAAGGAGACAGAGATGGGGGAGGGAGAGAAAAATTAGTTAGCTGGCAGTAGATAAGAAGGAAATATCAAAAGTGAAGCCTGAAAAAGAAGGAAGGATGGAGTAAGAGACATGTAAGCCATGGCAAAAATATATGTAGTCCAGGAGGGAATGTAGAGAACAAAAGGCACTGAAGCAATATGTAAAGTAATACCAGATAGAAATTATCTTCAATTGATGAAATACATCAAGCCACAGGTTTGAGAAATATTATGAACCTCAACCAGAAAATTCCCCAACCAGGAAAATACAAAAAAACAAAACAAAAAATGCCACACCTAGATTTATCACAGTAAAACTGCTGAAAACAAACAAAAAAATGTGTTGAAAGTAACTAGAGAAAAAAGAAGACATTTTCTTCAAAGAAACAAAATAAGAATGACAGCCTACTTCTCAATTTCCATAATGGAATACAGAAGACAATGGAATGACATCTTCAAGTACCGAAAGAAAATAATTACTGAACTTGAATTCTTCCCCAGAAAAAACGCCCTTAAAAAAATAAGACAGTTCAGACCATGGAAAACAGAAAATTCATTAGCAGATCTACAGTAAACAGAATGCCAAAGACATAAGGAAAATAATTCCAGATTAATCCTGGTAATGCAGAAAAAGATAAAGAGCAAAAATAAGAAAGGTCCATATGACAGTGAATCTAAATAAATATTGATATTGATTGTATAAAAATAATATTTGTTTACAGAAATTAATAGGTATGTAAAATTAAAATATGTAATTCCAGGGGGTTTTTGCATTAACAGAAGTGTGGTAAAAGTACCATTTTATGTTGCATTTTATTAAGTCAGGATTTGCAGACAATATGATTGTGTGCAGAAATGTTTTTAAAATACAGATAATGTATAATGTTTAATAAATAAATTTAACAAGGTTATTTTATGCAAAAAATTAACTATTTCTTTAGACACGCAACGAAAGATGGAAAATAAATTTTTTAAATAAAATGTCATTTTCAAAAAAATAAAAATGTTAATCACCAGAATAGCTTTTAAGAAGATGTTATTTCTTCACAGAAAACTATAACACATATTTTTTAAATATGTTTTTAAAAAAACAAAGGGATGAACATTACCACGTTCATTGACTGGATGACTTGATACTGTTGAAGATGTCAGTTACCTCCTGCATGGATTTTTAGATGCAAAGGAATTTCAGTCAAAAAAAATCCTAGTACCAGTTTTTGATAAGCTGATTCTAGAATTAATAAAGAAAAGTAAAAGGGGGAAAAGAAGCTAAGACAACCCTGGAAAAATAAAAAGAATTGCCATAAGATGCCATCAGATGCCAAGATATTTAATAAAATCAGTATAAAATAAAATCACCATAATGCGATAACAGCACAAAGAGAGATAAACGGATCAGTGGAATAAAACACAAAGTCCAGACACACATATATGAACACCTGATTTATGATGGCTGGTGACTCTACTGGGCTGAAAATGTACCCCCAACGATATCAAATCTTAGTCTCTAGAATCTGTGAATGTTACTTTACATGGTAAAATTTTTGGAGATGTGATTAAGAACACTGAAATGAGGAAATGATCCTGGGTCATCCAGATGGGCCCTAAAAGCCATCACAGTGTCTTTATATGAGACAGGCAAAAGGAGACTACACACACACACACACACACACACACACACACACACACACACACAGGAGATCATGTGAAGATGGAGGCAAAACTGCAGTGATATGTCCATGAACAGGAATGCTGGGGCAAGGAATGCTTCTCCCTTGGAGTCTCTGGAGGGAGGGCCGCCCTGCCAACATATTGGCATACATACAACATACAGCCCAGCAGTAGCGATTTTGAATTTCTGGCCTCCAGAACTGTGAGAGAATAAATTTCTGTCTTGGTGCCTGAACTCACCAAGTTTGTGGGAATTTGTTATAGTAGCCATAGGAAATGAATACAGAAGTACCATGGAACACTGGGGAAAGGATGGTCTTATCAATAAATGGTGCCAGGTCAACTGAATAGCCATATGGAAAAAAATGAATGTAGCCCTTGACTTCACCTTTTACACAAGTATAAACTTGAGACAAATCAAAAACTTAAATGTAAATGATTTTTAAAAGAACATCAAAAATATAACATAGGGAAACATTTTCATGAACTTGAGAAAGACTATGATTTCCTAACTAGAACCTCAACAGAACTAACTAAAGGAGAAAAGACTGACAAGTTGGGCTACATTAACATTAAGGACTTCTATTCATGAAAAGATATCATGAGAATAAAATTAGAAATCAGGTAGTAGAAGAAGCTATTATCAAATATCTATATAACTCTCAAGAGATTTGTATACCGAAAATATTTTTAAAACATTTCCAAATCAATACAAAAAAAAGACTGTCAACTCAATAGAAAAACGGACAAGAGATTTTAGCAGGCAGTTGACAAAAGAGCATATCCAAATGTCCTAGTAAACCTATAAGATGCTCAGTGTCATTATTTAATAGAGGAATAAATACTGAAACCATAATATAATACATGGTTCCACATCCACAAGAATAACTAAAATTTAAGAGATTGATAAATCCCACTCTTGGTAAGGAAACAAAGCAGTTTTAAATTTCATACAAAGCCAGGGGAAGCATAAAGTTATACAGTAAGCACCTTTGGAAAAGCTTTTGGCCCCATCTCCTAAAGCTTAACATAATACCTATCTTATGACCAACTGTCTGGGCACTGTGGTTCAGCCATGTAGACACATTAATCATCACACTTCCTAGTTGTAAAAAAAAATCCAAACATTTTTGGAATAAATCTGTATTAGTTGTCGAATATTATTGGCATTAATCTGCCACTGAATTCTGTTTACTCTTTTGTTTCCTAATAGTCAAAATAAAGATCGGTCTATAATTTTCACTTTTATCTTGATACTAAAACTTTTCACATCATAAAATAAATGTGGAGATTTTCTTGTTTCATATTCTAGAAGTTTAAACAACATTGGAGTTTCAATTTCTTCAAAGATACAGTAAACTATTTCCATGAACCCATCTGGGTCTGGAGCTTTTTGTGGGAACTGATAGTACCTCTTTGGGAAATTCCTCTATTTCTTCTATTGTACTTGAGCTATATATTCTCCTTCTAGGATTGGCTTTGTTACTACATATGTTTCTAGAATATCAACTAATTTCAAATCACTGCTCAAATGTAATTCCATAATATTAAGCAAAAATAGTATTCTTCTTATTCTTTTAATTTCCTCTGGTTTTGCAAGTAGTACTACCTTATCTTTTCTAATATGTGATTTTATGTTCTCCTTTTTGAAAATTAGATTAACAGTTTATCTATGTCTCTAGTTTTTCAAATAACAAAATTTAGAATTTCTAAAGATTTTTGTTTTCCAATTTATTAATTTCTGCTTTTAATTTTTTCTGCTTTTCTTGGGTTTTATCATTTCCTAACTTTTGAAACAATGCTTAAGTCATTTGTTCTCATCATTTATTTTTGAAGACCATAAGTGTTTGGGGTATGTGAAATGTTTTCCCAATTCTTTTAAGATATTAATGGATTATAGTATTTAAAAATAAATACACATATGCAAAGTTGTCCAAGAAAGGACATGAAACCCATGTGTTATTTTTCAAGACTACTGGAAATATACTAAAGGTGAATGACTACTGACTTCTCATTTCTCTTTGGAAATAAGGCAAAATCGTACAATGACAACATAGCTTCTGGTTAAGAACCTGAACTGTGTCTTGCAGCTCTGGGTGAAAAATCTTGAACTTACTACCAACCTGTTATATGACATTTGGAAGGTGATTTATCCTCTCACAGCTTCTGTGTCCCCATCTGAAAAAAAGCAAGGATTTAAAAGCAAAATTTACAAGGTCCCTATTGTATAAGGGTGTTGGGAGGATAAAAGGTAAAAACCTTTATGAAACTTAGAACAGTGCTTTAATATATAAATTCAATTCATCTGTTTGTTTAGTGAAATAAATGAATATAATTACTTCCAGTTTCTTCAGAAGTATCATGGCATTCCAACATTTATTCTACAGAGGTCTGGACAAGGATGCCTTGTTGACACCAGTGACTGAAACTGTGCCTTTTCATTCACTATTTCCAAGGCTCCAGTGGCTCTCAATGACCCTTAGAATAAAGTGTGTGGCTCCAGTTGCTGTAGGGAGTCTCTGGTGGCCTGAGGACAGAGTCTACACTCCTGAGTGCAATTCTGCACACTCAGGTCACTAGCCATATCTCCCCACCATGCCTTCCCACCATAACAAGACTATCTAGTTCCTCAAAACACATCCCTGTGCTGCTTCCTCTGGGAGTTCCTCAACCCAGCACTATTGACATTTGGGGCCTGAATAATTCTTCATTGTGGGGGTTGTCCTGGGTGTTGTGGGATATTTAGCAGCCTTCCTGGACTCTACCCACTGGATCCCAGTACACCTACCCCTGGTTGTAAAAACCAAAAATGTCTACAGACATTGCCAAAATTCCCCTGCGGGGCAAAATCCAGGGGCGCTGGGTTAGGAACCACTGTTCTATGGAGAATGTTTTTACCTGGCTAACTTCCAACTCACCCTCAAGATTTTTTCTTTTCTTTTCTTTTTTTCTTTTTCTTTTTTTTTTTTCTTTTTTTTTTAAGATTTCATTTATTTATTTGACAGAGAGAGACCAGTAAGAGAGGGAACACAAGTCGGGGAAGTGGAAGAGGGAGAAGAAGGCTTCCTGCTGAGCCGAGAGCCTGATGTAGGGCTCGATGCCAGGACCCTGGGACCATGACCTGAGCCAAAGGCTAAGCCATCCAGGCGCCCACCCTTAAGATTTCGGGTTAAACGTCGCTGCTGTGGCCCCAGTGTCAACACCACTGCTATGTTCCAACACACCGCGGTGTTCGGGGCACAGGGACGAGAAGGTTAGGACGGCACAGGTAGCCGTCAAGTGGGGCCGCATTTACCGGGGGCAGGTTGGATGGGACCGGGAAAGCTAGATAGGCCGCTGGACGGCTTTTCGGGGCAATGACTGGGTTACAGGGCTGTAATGAAGGGGGAGGGGGCTCCACAAAGAAAGAGTAGGCTGGGGTGAGACAGGAGGGAGAGAAGGAAGGAATGGGTTCAGACTTTGAAATGGTAGTAGGCTCAGGTGCCTGCGGGGCAGCCCCGGGGGAGACACTTGAGAGAGAAGAGGAAGCAGTTGCCGTACCTTCTTTCTCGCCCAGAGTTAAAGCTGTGCCTTCAGAGAGGCGGTCCAAAGATCTGGTGGTCCCCGCAAATCCCCTCTCCCTCCCCACTCAGCGCCATTCCACACCAAACTCGCACTCGCGCACGCACGCGCGCGCGCGCGCACTTGTTTCCTCTGCTTCGAAATCACGCGTGCACAAGCTGCTGCCGGGAGAAAGAATTTTCTCCATGGGGTGGGGAATAGGTGAGAAGGTGGAGAGAGAGGGAAGTGGGAGACTGAGAAGGACAGTGGCAGAGCGGAGAATCCACCCTCAGACCTTGCGTTCTCAGCGAGGACCGGCGGAGCTAGCGAAGGAAAGCACTGGAATCTAAGCAGCTGGCGCCATCTAGTGGCTGATTCTTATAACGCGTGGAACTGTGGTCTGCGGTGAGGACCAAAGCCAGCACAGGCAGACAGAGGGGAGTGAGGGAGTTAGGGAAGCAAGGGAAGGAGAGAGATAATGATTGAAAAGGCACATGCAAGCTGTCCTTCTGGGACCCAGGAATCACAAATCCGGCTTGGAACAGGGCATCTGAACTACATTCAGGCTGCCCGTTGGCGGTCCTCCATCTGCAGCAGCCCCTCTTCTGGGAGGCTGGCTTCTCAGAACCACATCATTCCCCCTACAATCCTCTCCCGATCCCTGGCCCCTTTTCTTGGACTGACCAGAAGATCCCTCACGTCTGGTTAATGTCGTCCCTTGCTGACGTTTTTCTCCTAATTATTAGCAGTCTTTATTGCTAGTGCTGGGATGTAGTATTTCTTATTTGGAAATCCAACAAGCTTTTAATTAGAGAAGCAACAGGAAGAGATATTAAGCTGTATTAATGCATCTGAAAACCCAGCACAGTTAAAAGAAAGACATCTCATAGATAACAGCACTACTGAAAATTACAGGAACAGCTTCCAGTAAATAACTAAATGGAAAATCCCAGAGAGGGTCAATTGTTGTTAGTTAATATTTGTTGCAAAGTACAGCACTTAATAATGCGGCTGTTTCTTATCCTTATGGGAGGCAAATAACAAGAATTGGGATTTCCACATTAGATTGTAATTCTGGCTCATTTTTAAGGGCCCCAGATTTTGCAATAATGAATCCAATGAAAGTTGGTCTTAGAAATAATCCCTTCACCATCAACTCTCAGAGAAAAGGTCTCTAGAAATTCTTTTCTTTCCAAAAAAAATTCACAAAATGGCCTTAGGCCAGGTCAGAAGACAGACCCTGAAATAGCTTGTAAAAACGGCCACAATTACTCTCCTCCTTGCATTTACTCCTTGAATCTGGCCTGGGTTTGACTTTTCTTTTTGGTTTTTGTTTTTTGTTTTTTCCCTAATAAAGCACAATGGAAAACACTTACCAATTCTGAGCCTGGATCCCAAGAGACCTTGCATACTTCAGCTCAGTCTCTTGGAACACTGCCAGCTGCCAACAACCCTAAGCAAACAACCCCAAACCAGCTTTGTGGAACATGCAAGGACATACGGAGCAGAGACACCATTGTAGCAAGGCACTGAGAGATGAGGGAGAGCCCAACCGAGATGAGCAAAGCCAGCCACAGAGGTGTGAGAGGACCCAGCAGGTACCGCAAGAACCACCCAGCTGATCCCAGCCCATATTGCTGGTCTTCCCAACCATGAGCTAAATAAAATCTAAGTTTTGGGTTGGTTTGTGATACAGTAATAGGTAACTGATATAAACATCAAGGTTAAAACACATATAGAAAATATATTTCCTGACTGCATAGGAAATCACAATACAAAAAAAAGGGGAGGAGGGGGAGTACATTTGAGGGCCAAGTCTGATGGAATTAAGGACGTTGATCCTTCTCATGTTGCCAGTCAGAGGACTCTTGATCTCCTTCTGGACGATCTAACCTGGACTGAGACTAACTCTGTTCCATCATTAGTACATTCTAGTTAAGCAGCAATGAAATTTTAATAAACTGCAATTCCTGTTGTTACCGCATTGCTTAAGTCCTCATTTATTTCACACCTAATTTATTATAACAGCTGATTTTTCTTACTCTAAATTTATTTCTACTCCAATTCATATTGTTGTCTTCAATCAAATCAAGTGGTTTTTTTCATCTTTTTCTATATGTCACTCCCCTGCCCGAAATGCTTCAAAAATATTTGTTTCTTATTGCATAAAAAGTCTCTGAAAACAGAAGTAGCAAAATAAATTTTTAAAAATTTAAAAAAATGGTAAATCGAACCTTATAAAAAAATTTTTTTTAATTTTATTTTTTATAAACATATAATATATTTTTATCCCCAGGGGTACAGGTCTGTGAATCGCCAGGTTTACACACTTCACAGCACTCACCATAGCACATACCCTCCCCAATGTCCATAACCCCACCCCCCTTCTCCCACCCCCCCCCCCCCCGCAACCCTCAGTTTGTTTTGTGAGATTAAGAGTCACTTATGGTTTGTCTCCCTCCCAATCCCATCTTGCTTCATTTATTCTTCTCCTACCCCCTTAACCCCCCATGTTGCATCTCCACTTCCTCATATCAGGGAGATCATATGATAGTTGTCTCTCCGATTGACTTATTTCGCTAAGCATGATACCTGTATAAGGCTTTTTAAATCTTCGTTCTTTCTCAATATAGAAATTTATAACAATAAATTCTCTAAGCTTTGGTTTAGCTGCATAATATAAGTTTTTGGTATTTTGTATCCTCGTTTTCATTCATCTCGAAGTAGTTTCTGACTTCCTTTGATTTCTTCTTTGACCCATAGGTTATCTAGGAGTGTGCTGTCGAATTTCCACAAATCTGTGAGTTTCCCAATTGTTTTCTGGCTATTGATTTCCGATTTCATTCCACCAGTGGCTGGAGAGCACACTTTGTACTATTTCTCTCCTTTTACATTTATTGAGGTGTATTTGATGGCCTAACAGATGGTGTTCTATGCACCTGAAGAGAATGTATATTCTCTTGTGGAGTGGAGGGTTCTATACATGTTAGGTCTAGTTTGGTTTCTTTTGTCATTCAAGGTTTCCATTCTGTTATTGATCTTGTTGCTCTGTCCATTATTGAAAGTAGGGGTATTGGGCACCTTGGTGGCTCAGTGGGCTAAAGCCTCTGCCTTCGACTTGGGTCATTATCCCAGAGTCCTGGGATCCAGCCCCGCATCCGGCTTTCTGCTCAGTAGGGAGCCTGCTTCCCTTCCTCTCTCTCTGCCTGCCACTCTGCCTACTTGTGACCTCTCTCTCTGTCAAATAAATAAATAAAATTTAAAAAAAAAAAAAAAGAAAGGAAGAAAGTAGGGGTATTGACGTCTCCAACTATTGTTGTTGAAATATTTCTCTCTGCATTTCAGTCCATTCTACTTCAGTCCCTTTAGTGCTCTACTGTTAGATGCACATCTTCTTGATCGATAGACCCTTGTATCATTATAAAACCTTTATGTCTATGTTTTTCTGATATCAACAGAGCCACTCCAGCTTTCCCGTGATAGCTGCTCACATGATGTCCCTTTGCTAATCGTTTACTTCCCATCTACTTATTGCCTAGATTCTGAAGTGTCTCCTGGAGGCAGCATAGAGCTGGATCGTGTTTTTTAATCCAATCTGATAATCTCTGCCTTTTGATAGAATGGTTTATTCTAACTTTTTTATTTTAAGATAAATACAGATACAGAAATGATACAAAAATGTACAAATTATAAGGTGAAAACTCTCATTGCCAGCACCCAGAACTTTCCTTAGCTGCTTCAGAAGCCGCCCCCACCCCGCCATGTGGCATTCCAATCACGGTCTTGTCCCCACCCCCCAAATTAATGACTATCCTGACTTTTATAGTAATCGTTTCCCTGACTTCTTTAAAGTTTTATTACACCAAAGTATATCCACAGATACTATAGTTTAGCTTCTATTTCTTTTCATCTGGTAAGTTTCTTCTTGAAAGCTATACGCTTTGGTTCAAGCCGGCCTATCTGAATAAGAATGGAAGCAGGATTCAGCCTTGTTAAGAGGAATCAGAGAATCAAACACCGTGTAGAACCACAAAAGCTGAATGTTTGCCACGTGTGTACTAAATCCTGTTTGAACAGAGGCAGAAAGTTGAAATGTGGCAGAAGGAAAGATTCAGGCCAGGGAAGAATCCAAGAAATGGGGGACACGATATTCTCAGTCCCCTCCTGCCCCCTGCTCGTCCGCCTGAGGTAATGCGTGTTGCCATCTGGGAGCACCCGCTGGAAATGGGGTCTGGAGGCTGGAACGGATGGGTTCTACTCTCCCCTACAACACACAAACCTATTTCCTAACCTTTGGATACAGAGGTCAGGAAAGTAGCCACCAAGCTGAGACCTAACACAGAGCAAGAGCCTGTGCTGGGAGATAGGAACCCCACAAGATCCTGAGTGGGGGCCACTGTCCATGATTTAGGACATTGGAGAGCAGAGCACAGCCTTTCCAAGAATCAGATGGTCAATCAGCCTTTTATCAATTCCCCAAAACTGGTAAATGGGGGTCAGGGATTACTAATCCCCAAGACCATCAGACTAAGCATTTACTATCTAATTACAGTGAAAGGAAAAAAGGTGCATCTCCTATTCCCCCTTTCTTTCTTTTGGCTCCCTCTCTTCCTCCTGACACCCAGCAGCCCTGGCAGAGGAGAATGCTCCTGGAGCTTGCTTTCCAAGGTAGCTATGGGTGAAGATGAGGACAGCTGGGAATGGTGAATGGTGGGTCGGGAAAGGAGGGCACAAAGAACCACAAGAATCTGGGAGCACCATAATTTCCAGAAGAGCTGAGAGCATGTGCTGCCTGCGGTGGATGTGAACAGCTAGTTTCCGTTCAGCCGGTCCCGCCCAAGTACTACTATCCCCTGCACCAAGGCTGGACCATTCAATACTGGGCAGGCACTGGAATGGGGTAAAAATGCCAGACAGCCTCCTGGGAGGTGTGGAAATGACTTGTATGATGAACTCTAACAACCAAATGAGTAAAAGGTGCGGATGTTCCAGAAAGGTCCCTGGCATTTGGCGGTGCTGGCCAGGAAGTTATGGCGTACTCAGCCCTCTGGGCAGCAGTGTGCTGCCCTGTGACCCCATTCCTAGTGCTGCCATCAGAGACAGAATCCTGGAAGATCTGGCCCTAGGAGCAGTCCTTCAGTATGCGCTAATAAGAAAAACTCAGTTGAACAGAATCAGCTTTAGAAAATCAACTCAACGGAGTCAGCAAGCTACCCTTGATATAGCTCAGTGCTGGGTGGTATTAGGTAACCTGAAGAAGTGTAGAGCAGGATCCTTCTTAAGAAAGACAGGAGAGCTTTCAAGGAAGGAAAAACCCAGTCTTGAAGTCTACTTTGGAAATTTCGGGGGACATTTTTGATCATCACGATGATGAAAGCTGGAGTACAACTGGCATCCCTTGGGCAAGAGCCAAGAACAGCGGACATCCTGGGATATACAGGGCCGGTCCACACCCTGAAACCCTGCCCCACACCTTGCAGAGCTTTCCAACATCCTAACAGACCTTTGTGTAGGCAAAACATGCAGGTTTTTACTTAAAACCTGGGCCAAAGGAGTTTGACATCTAAACCTGGACTGAGAACACAACTCCTGTTTATACTTATACTTAAATGAAAAGTATTAGGGGTATAGTTTTAAAATACGTTGCATTTCCTGGAAACTTTTTTAATCAAGGGAGAAGTAAATAAACCCTTGTCAAAAACTCTCCTGAGACTGGGGCGCCTGGGTAGCTCAGTCATTTAAGCATCTGACTCTTGATTTCAGCTCAGGTCACAATCTTGGGGCCCTGGGAAGGAGCCCCCAGTCAGGCTCTGTGCTCAGCTGGGAGTCTGCTTGATGATTTCTCTTCCTCTGCCCCTTCCCCTGCTTGTGCTTGTCAAGCACACAATCTCTCTCTAAAACAAAACAAAACAAAACAAAAACCCTACTGAGATGCATTCCTAATCTTAGATAATCTTGCAATGGCTGTATTCTACTTTTGTACAACTGCTAATGTTGTCAGCTAAGGGCATTTGCTTATTGAATATATATCATTACACTTCAATGCCCCTTTCTTTCTTCTTTATATAGCAGTTAGACCATTCTATTGCTTCTTAAAAATGTAAGTAAATATAGATGCATATACATATAGACACATACATACTATGGATTTCATTTTAGGAAAGTAAACTGCGTCCATCAGTCATAATGCACTTATTAGGCCACAGAAGTCAACAACGCTGTGCCAATCTCTGTGATTTAAAATAACCAAGGTTTCTTTCTGGCACAAAGGGTGTTTCCACATTGATCTTTGCTCCAGCAGAGGGAACAAGAACATGGCAAGTCTCCCACGGCTCTTGAATGCTTCAGCAGCAAAGTGGCCTGGCTCAGTTGTGTTCATGGGTTGTTGGCTAGTGCGTGTCACATGGCCATGCCTGACGTCAAGGACTGGGGTGAAAGCCATCCAATTTCTTTTCCATAAAGAGAAGGATCAAAATATTTAGGAAAGCCTTAATAGCCCCCCAAAGCATGACGAGAAAAGAATGTTGGATTTCATAGGATTGGTAACCGCTGCATTAGGGAGATTCTGTCCCATGCAAATTACAGAAGATGAGAAAACAATTAGTTCTAAGATCAGTGAGCCATCCCAACGATCATGAGAACCTCTGTGAAAGAGGTGACACTGGAAAGGTGGGTGCCTTTTGGTTATTGGGAACAGAGGAGAATATTTCAAAAGCAGACTGGGTGGAAGATGGGAGCTGGAGAAAGAAATATGTCAAGATCTACTCCGTACAGACAATAGTGGGACACTCTATGTAAGATTCCTGTGTAGGAGCCATTTGCCCTAAGTCACACGCTCTGGGATTCCAGTGCAGGCCAGAGGTAATTCCCCAGGCAGCCACTGAACAGAACAGGCTGAGCAAAGGCATCATGCTGGAAAGGCCATGGGACTTGTCAAATGGAGAAAGGACTGTAATCTGGCCTTTGGGAATCATGAGTCAGGCAGGCAAGCAGGGATTAAAAAGTGTCCCGGAAGTCACTTATTTCCACGAATGTCAGTGGTTAATTCCTATGCAGTAAGATTTGTTTTGTGCCCATCAGGCATCGAAAGATGATTGAAACACACCCTGCCTGGGAGAGCTTCCAAGCCAGTAGGAGATATTAGCTCCTAAGTCTGTATGTGTTTGTGGAATGAACGGTCATCTCTAACATGCTTGACTTTAACCTAACCTTCCAAGCACGTTTTCCTGATCCAGAGACTAGACATCGTCTTTCCTGAGTCTTTATGATGGCCTCTGTTTTTGTCTGGATTCTATAAAAGCAGAGCCTAAAATGGAGAATCTGGGGGCGCCTGGGTGGCTCAGTGGGTTAAAGCCTCTGCCTTCGGCTGGGATCATGATCCCAGGGTCCTGGGATCGAGCCCCACATCGGGCTCTCCTCGGCGGGGAGCCTGCTTCCTCCTCTCTCTCTCTCTCTCTCTCTCTCTCTGCCTGCCTCTCTGCCTACTTGTGATCTCTATCTGTCAAAAAAAAAAAAAAAAATCTTAAAATGGAGAATCTGGAGCAAGTAACTTATCAAGGGGGTACCCTCGGAGAAATCGTAGGGGAGTGAGAAAAGCAGGGAGTGGCAGAGGAAGGGGCTGGGCAGAGATGTCTTTGCAGCTAAATTGGTCTCCTCCCAGCCCTGCAGGGAGCTCTGGCATGTACCTCACCCCACGGAGCTTGTCCCATCCAGAGGTTAGGGGCCCCGGCTCTCCTACCGTAGGCCACCCCAGATGGGAAGTGTGGAGGGAGGGTGGTGTTACCCGTTGGGTATCCCTCAGCGATCCTCTGGGGAAGGGGGCAGATGAGCGCCATGAATACCCTACACCTGCAGCTGCTGAACCTGGGTAGGCAGAAATAACACCCGCCAGGGCACGTCTCCCTGCATGCCTTCCTCCGGCAGATTTATTAACTTCCTCACAACCAGCAAGCTCCTAGCAGTCAGTCCGTATCGCTTTCACATTGGTGTCCTTGAGGGAGGACGTAGCAAACACCTCAGTGGCAATCTGAGGAACGGATGAATGAGTAAATGAGTACATTCATGTTTACGATTGAGTGTGAAAAACCTCAGGACCATATTCACTTCCTAAGGGACACCAAACATATGTTTCTTATATTTATGTGGTTTTCAGAAATAAACTTTCTGTATGATGGGGAGTGGGCGGGGGGTTGGGGGGTAGACGGGGGCGTGGGGAGTAAGCTAATACTTCACTACTGAAAATGGAAAGGGTGAAACCCACTGCTAAATCTTCTTTGGGCTACATTCTCTCCACAGGCGGATTTAAGATGTAAGTTTTTCCTCCTGATGTTAATTATAGTAAATATTTTAGCTTGCTCTTGCCCCTCATTATCTCATTTATGAGTCACTGTGTGGAAACAAGCCCGGATGGCTGAGAAATAGGCGCTGGGAAGGGTTCCTGCAAGTTCCAAAAGGGAGCATTGTGCTGCCTTGTTGATAATTGAGTGACCAGCAGAGGGCAGTGCAGACCCACGCACTGATTTTCCTCTCGCCATTTTGGCTGGAAGAGTTGGCTCTCAGTGCCTGGACTTTTTATATTTGCTGTTGCCTCACCTGCTCATTCAGGGAATGACAGGTTGGGTCATGACTTGTTTTAAGTATTTCTCTACTCGAGATGCAGACGTATGAGGAGGGAGGGCCACCCACCGGGTCATTTGCAGAGCCCAGGACACCTATCTTCTGCGCTCTGTGCTTCCATGTTGCCCGCTCTGTGGAACAGCACCCAGTCTTGGATTCTGTTGTTGCTGGGAGGGCTCAGTCCAGCCTGGATCTCACTCTTCCAGCCTTTCCAATGGTTCTGTGAGCCTCTAATGCCCCCTGTTAAAACTCCTCATGCTTGGAATACCCACAATAGCTTCTCTTTTCCTGACTCCCTAATGATGGCCAGTGACATTAAAAGTTGACCCTTCTGTACAAGAACTCTTCAAGACTCCTCCCCAGTCTGCCCACCTGTCCTCATCTCCATGAACGTCACCCCCACCCCAGCCATTGCTCCAGCCGAGAACCTAATCATTGTCTTTCCCTTATCATGCCCAACCCCAAAGCAACTCCCGTCGATTTGAGCTCTGAATGCCCCCGATTCAGTCATTTCTCACTATGTCCGGTGCTACAGCTCCACTCCAAGCTACAAGATCATCTTTTGCATCTGGACAATGGCAGCAAGACTCCGGATTAGACTACGTTCTGTTCTCTACAAGGCATCCAGAGTGATTTGAACATATAAACTGCACGACCTAACTCTCCAGTTTAAAATTCTCTCAAGACACTCCATTGCACTTGAGAAATAGTCCAGATTTTTTTTTTTTATCATGGCCTACAAGATGCTACTTGACCTGGTCACTGCCTGCTTCTCAAACGGCATGACCCTCCCCCTCACTTGCTGCACTCATTGCTTTATCTTTTAGATCTCTCCTTATTTCCATCACCTGGAGATCTCCTTTTCTTTTTCTTTTTTTTTTTTAATTTCTTTTCAGCATAACAGAATTTATTGTTTATGCACCACACCCAGTGCTCCATGCAATATGTGCCCTCCATAATACCTGGCCTCCATAATACCACCTGGCTCCCCCAACCTTCCACTCCCCGCCCCTTCAAAACCCTCAGATTGTTTTTCAGAGTACATAGTCTCTCATGGTTCATCTGAGATCTCCTTTTCTTATATTGGTTCTGCTAGATTTCTAAACATATACATAAGTGCGTGTGTGTGTGTGTGTGTGTGTGTGTGTGTGTATGCGCGCGTGTATAACACAATTCATTCAGAATTTCTATGTATTTGAAATTGCAGTTTGCTTAACAGTCTTTTTGACCAGACATTCTAGCCACACTGGTCTTTTTTCTGTCTCTAGAAACACCGCTTAGTCTGCACCTACATCAGGATTTTTTGCACCTTTCAGCATATTACTCTTTTGATCTTTGAATGACCATATCCTTCTCCTTTAGGTCTCAACTCAATTGTCACCTTCTTTAGAGGCCTATCTGGAGTATCCTATTAAAATCTTCTCTATCCCATTACCTTCTTTTGTTTTCTATACAGTACTACCTGAAATTATTTTATTATTTGTTTGCCTATATACTTTCTGCTTTCCTGATTAGAATGTAGTCCCTGCAAGAAAAAAACAAATCTTCTTCTTCACTCATGGTTTTATCCTAGGCATCTAAAGCACATAGAACTTAACAGACTTGCCATTAATATTTCTGGCACGAGTGCTCAAAGCCAGTGCAACTTCAGTACAAAATTCTATGAGAAAACATCAGAGAGGCATTTCACCAGATTTGGGATCATGGGAAGCTTTTCAGAAGAAAGTGAAGCAGTCTTTGCTAATACTATTTTCTCTGCTTCTAATGGCTCCCCCCCCCCCTTCATAGCCATTTGCTCATCAGTACTTGGGCTCAAGAGCAATTCTTTTGGAAAAGTTTACTTACCAAACCCCTCCCCTAGCTATTATCAGGTGCCTCTAACAGTAAAGATACTATATGTTACAAGAGACTGAAAACCTGACACCATCTCACATATTGGGGAGACCGTGAGAATTTGGGGGATCTAGCTAAAGGCAAGTTAAGTTAGAGATACATTCAGTTTGGCTTACAATTAAGTAGCATATTGTTGCTTCATTATATAGATTATTACTAAGTCATCTGGAATGCTCCTATATTTCATTCAGCATTACATGCAAAAACAGAGGACTAGAGATCACATCATAATATGAAAATGTCTGGCATTGTGATTAATTGTGGAGAACAAAGTTTGACATATATGGAGCCAGGCACTAGTCTATGAAAGTAATCTTCCAATTTATCAGGTATGTAAAATTTTAAGTGGGAGATTCTGTTCTCATTGGTACTGAGTCCAAATTATCAATACTAAAACACAAATTTTGATGAACCAACGTGACTGAATTATATTTCAATTATCTGTATAGAGAATGATAGAAAAATTATTATCCAATAAAGGCAGAATCAAAGAGTGAATTGCCAAAAAAAAAAAAAAAAAAAAAAGACAGAAGGGCCATAGAGTAATTAATACACATATTATAAAATTTTTTTGGATTTTGAAACATTTGTGATAGTTGTCAACTTTTCTCATTCTCAAAAGAAAAAGTCATTTTTATACCAGTTTTAATTTAAATCTTCGCATTTTTTTCTTTTATTTTTTAAATTAACATATAATGTATTATTTGCCCCAGGGGTACAGGTCTGTGAATCATCAAAAATCTTTGCATTTTTTATTAAAGAGAACCCCCTCCCCCAAATTTTGTGTGTTTCATACCCTATAAATCCTAGATCTGCTTTCGTTCAAGTTGGATAAATTGGCCACACAAAGATTTGGCTCTCAAGTAGGTATAGTATCTTGGAACTGTCTGTGGTGCTGGACCTGAGGTTCACTCAGCTTTCCCCAAGGTACTTATTGCACAAACCCCGCCCCCCTCCCTTGCTCCCCACAGGCCTATGCCAATAGATTGTGCCTGGAAATGAAGAATCAGGGCTATCAACTGAGGTCATGGTTAATGAATACGAATGAGTGCTTTTGCCCATGGAGAGAGTGTCTAAAAATAAGAGGGTTGAGGAGAAAACCACAGATGACTCTCAAGTGTCAAGGAAACACAAAGGACCAAAGGACAGGGACACCCAGAGGGTATCAGGTCAAGGAAAACATTGAGCACCAAGCCATGTCTGAATCTAGATCAACGGCAGAGAGGAGGGACCCAGAGTGAAGGAAAAGTAAAGAGAATAGAATAAATCAGGGGTTGGACTATCAGGAAGGGGAACAAGAGAGAATGACTGAGAGGGGTGGCCTGAGAGAAAGCCTGGAAGGCCAGAACAAAGACCTTTTCCAATGAGTTGGTGGGACTTTACTCCCAAATCCCCATGTGAAGGTCTGTAGGAGTTGGAATAGATGTAAATAATGGTTTTGTACAAGTCTTCTGGCATCCATGAGTATGTGTAGCTGACTATCAGAATATTTTTTCAGTTTGCCTTTGCTTCTGCTTTGGAAAGGAGACTCAGTGTCTTTGGATTCTGGGGTTATTTGGCAAATGAAAGAAGGTCAATGTCTAGCCTTCCTCAATGGATTTCATCCAGCTTCACCTGCTGAGACTGGGCCCCCTAAGCATTTGGATGCTGCTGTGGGAATTGTGATCTGGAAGGCAGTGGAATCCTAGAAGCCAGCCAATTTCCACGGGAAACATGAGAAATGCTCAACAAAGGACCAGACCAGGGCTGGCTGGGCCAGCACTGATGCACATTTATTACAGTGGCCTGGGAAGAAAAGACGATGGCCTGGGAAGAAAAGTCAAAGCTTATGGTGCTGATGTCTGCGCTTGTCCTCCCCCTCTTAGGAAGTTAATCATTGTCCAGGTCCAAGGTTCACAAAAAGGGACTGTGATGTCCAGCCAGTGTCCTCAGTAGAATATCCAGAACAATGGTTCCTAAAGTATTGTCTCCAGACCAAAAACAGCCATAGCAGCAGCACCTGGGAACTTTTTAGAAATGCAAATTATCAGGAAGGCCTTACCTCAGACCTACTGGACCAGAAATTTTGGTCCAGCAATCTGTGTTTTAACCACACCTCTGGTGATTCTCACACATCCTAATGCTTGCGAACCACAGGGTACCCGAGAGGGATTGCTCACACTACCATTAGCAAAGAGCATCATCAGGAGTAACCCGGGTTGAAGGCATTCTTTTAGGAGGCTTGGGAGAAAAGGGGACTGGAATAGTTGAGAGATGTGGCAGAAGGGATAAGATAGGATTTAGTAAGTGTTCATAGACTGAGTAGTTTGATAACTTTCATAGCTGCAGGTGCCAAGAAGTTCAAGTCTAATACAGAATTCAAGGCTTTCAGCTTGCTTTTGGCTCCTTATCCTTGCTTCTTTAATGTGACCTCCCTCTAAGAATGAAGCCTATGGAACCTCAATGTATCATGGTCAAACCAGTGAGGATATTTTTCTAGACACTAGAGAAGTCTTCTGCCTGAGCGGTCAGCCATCTGACATGCAAAGAGATCGATTTCCCCCTGTTGAGGGTGGGTTCCATTTTGGAAGCAGCTTAAGGTACCTGCTAAATGGGTCGAGTGATATAGGTGGTAATAGCCTTTAGGGCTTTAGGTGGACCTGGAGAGGAAAGAGAAGGGGCAATCTCAGGAAACAGAAACACCTGGGGAACAGCCCCACTAGATACCTGGTGCCTTTGGCAAGTGGCCTATCAAGTTGTAGGGCTCCCATGTTATCTGGTTGGGATATATCTTTTCATTGCCTTGACTTTGTCCTCATAGCCCACTGATCACTGGTGGGAGCTGGCTCTGCAACAGGCCTGTTGGGACGGGCATTTGTTATTTTAAGGCTTTCTAATACTATTGTTAAGTTCCAAACATCTCCAGATTTAGGAGCCTGAGTTCCCCAACGTAGAATCTGGAAACGTGAAATTTGCAGCCTCCTTGGCAACCAGAACACAGCTAACCTAATGGACTTGTGTGGGCTGCTGGCCGCAGCAGACAACAGCTTCGTCACCAGCTCTGCAGCATGCTCGGGCTTGAGCCACCTTTGCTGGTTTCTGCAGCCCTGAGAGAATTCTAGGAGATGCCCAGTATCTTTCCCCTAAACGCCATCTTTGCTCTGTCAGCCAAAACTACCTTCTGTCGCTAGCAACCGTAAATTCCGACGAATACAAGAATGGGCACCGGAGGATACGACCATCAGTAGAAACTCGAGGAAATGGAGGTTACCTGGAATTGGTTAAGTGGTCTGGCGTGGGCTGATGGCTCAGAATATCCAGATGATGGGGTGGGACTCTGGCAGCCAAGATGCATCTGTGCTTACCTGGGATGAAGTTCTCACTGTAGACCAGCTCCGAGATATCCGGTAACCATGTTCATAAACAACATCAGGCCATAGGGCATCGAAAACCTGGGATGAGCTACTTCCATTTCTAGGAACTCAAAATATCCAACAGGCCTTGTTTCCACTCAGTTTGCATGATGCTTGGAGGTCCTTTTGAGGCCATGACTTTGCTTTTCCAAGCTCGTAGTTCTAAGCTCATTTGTGCTTGTTCTCACACCTCTCCCTTGGAATCCAGAAGGCCACAGGACTGTGTGGACTGGATCACTTGGGGTGATCAGATTTCCTCCCCTTCCACCTCCTCAACTCCCTGCCCGCCACTTCTGCCAAGTTACAGCCACCAGGAAAAATGATAAGACATTTATTGAGTCATCTACAGCACGGTGACATCCTTAAAATCCCGGACAAGATCGTGAGCACAGCGTTAACGGCGGCAGCAGTAGCAGTGAGGTCTTTGGGGCTTATTTTTATTATGGGAGATGAAATATGGGAGCGGGGGTCTGGTTCCATAAGTGAGCCTAGAGCCACGTCTGGGATGCTGGGGACTGGCCAACTTCAGCCCTCGGCAGGAGCAAACCACACAACACAGACATAAGACAAGACACAAATGGCCAAGCACAGACACATCCCAGGACCTCACATTTAGGGAAAGAATAAAAGAGTCCATAGCCCACTTGTGGAATGTCCCAGAACCTTGAAGGATTCCCATGGAGGTGACAGGGAAATCACCACCCACGTGAAATTCTCCCCATCCTAAGCCCAAGAGCAAACTGAATCCGTTGACAGAGATAAGCCTGGAACCATGTGTCCCTCACAGCCCACTGGCCTCCCTCTTGCCCCCAGTGCTGGTGGTTTTACAAATGGGGCAAAGGTTAACCCAGGATGGCTCAAAGCAGTTGACAAATAGCACAGGGTCCCTTTCAGGGGTCTTCACCCCAGTACCAGCCCATACCTGTGTAGTATCCAAAGCCCTTTTACACACAAGGATGTCTCACTTCAACCTCATCTCTGGGCTGGGGAGCAGACTGCAAATCATGTCCTCCCATTTGTCAGATTAGGAAGCAGAGGCTCAGACAGGCTGAGTCTTGGGGCACAAAACTCAAAGAAAACCCCAGGCTAGAACACGGTTTTCCCCATCCCACACTGACTCTATTGCTCTTCCTGCGATTTGAAATCCTAAACACTTCAGTAGCCAGATCCACTTTCTTGCACGTGACTGAATGTTTTCTGTATGGATGCTCTCTTTGGGCTCACATGCAGGGCTGGGCACATGCTGGTGGGCCCCTTGCCTCATTCAGGCTTGTGAAGCATCTTGGATCCCAGCACAGTACAGGCACTGTGCTAAGCCTGCCAGTAAGGGATTTCTCATCAGCCCAATGGGGAGGTTTGACCTGCAGATCTCTGTTTTTCTTCGCAGCTCTAGTGCTTTGTAAGTCTCCCTAAAGAAATATGGGGAAGGGGTCAAGGCCAAACAGCAGGTCACTGGCAAAGCTGAGAGAAGTCCAGGTTCCCCATTCCCTGCTCAGAGACCTCCTGGCAGGCTTCCATGGTCACTGTGCTCATGGAGGAATTTATGATGGCAAAGCACTCACTGCTTTCACTTTGGAGTGGTCTTGAGGGGATCAAGGGTACTCACAGAATCACAAAGGAAGCTTCTGCTAGCTTTCCTTTTAGGAAGGGCAATGGTCGGAGGGAGGAGGTGAGTCAGAACACTTGATGGGTGATGATGTTTATTTCAAGCCTTGGGCCTGGCTCCAGATCCCTGGCCCTGTTCCCTGAAGAAGCTGGTTTGGGGAGGGGTGAGGGTAAGAAGAGGAATCACTGCAGACCACTGGACAGGTCAAGGAGAGTCACAGGGCCACCCACTGAGACAGAAAACGTGGCCTAGCCTCACGTATGGTAGGGAATTAAGAAGCCCCCAGTGCGGGGACCACCAAGAAGCTACTGAACCCCCTTCCACCTCCAAATCGCACACTCTGCCCTCTCACAGGTTCCTTGGCAGCCTCAGTATCCCTAACTTGGATTCCCACTTCCCCCGGGGTTGGAGACTCTCTTCTAACATGGCCTGTCCCATGGCGGAGCATTCATAAAAGAATCTGAAAAATCTCTTCATTCCAAGAACAACTCAGCCTCCTCTGGGTGACTGTTGACATTTAGGATTGCATAAAACTAGAAAAAAACCCTCCTGGTGATGATCTTCTAGAGTCATGAAGATGGAGAACTCTGTTCCTCTCCAGCATGACCATTCCCGAAGACCTCAAACCCCTCCCAGCTCACAACTCTTTCTTAGCCCTTCCTGGGGAGGCAAATGTAACTCTGCCTGGGGCCCATTCCCAGTAAGTAGATGGCTGGTGTTCAGACAGAGAATTCCAGAGATGCAATGGGCTCTACGGATCACCTAGTCCTACTGCCCATTTTACGGATTTGAAAACAAAGACTCAGAGAGGGAAAGGTTTTGTCCAGACCTTATGCTATCCATCCCCCTCCACCCCCCCTCAACTGCCTATGACCCTGCAGGCCAGCTGCTTAACCTTCTGGAACATTCAAAATACATGGGGTACATCTGTTCACAAGATGGACAATATTTTGTTCAGATAGAAAAATAAACCAACAAACCAACAGGAACCCAGAACCTCTACAAGGATGCACCCCAGGGCTCAGGTGGCAACACAGCCCATAGGATTCTAAGCTGATGATGTCTTTGCTGTTTTATGAGAATATCTGTATAAAATCAGAGTCTCTTTTTCCACAGTGAAACAGAGCTGCTGGTGGGGACTGGGACGAAGAAATGAGGTCTACTCAGGGCAGTGGTCCTAAGGTCCACTCAGTGGCTACCTCCAGATCCTTCTAGGACCTGGAGGTAGCCACTGTCCAAGCAGCCTTGGCACTCTGACCAGGCTAGGGACATGGCTGGATCTACACATCATGCCGAGGCCCCTGTCCAACTGTCCCTGGCATGATCCCTCCCTCCAGCCCACCAGCTTCCACTATGGTGTCCCACTGGAAGAGACAGATGTTTCCTTTCTAAGAAAGGGAAAATAAATGGCGTTCTCCCCTCCCACCACATATACACGAACACATACACGTCAAAGCCTTAGATGATACATATTAACAATGATGCATGCCCTTTTATCTGCTTAGCTTTGAAAGCAACAATTGCTGAAGTGCAGAGCTTGGAGAAGCTTTCGAAGCCACTGCATCTCACATATGGAACAACTGAGACCCTGAACAGGGAGCTCTGTGTCCATAGTCTGAGCAGTAGAGGCCCAATGGGGGGCAGATTCTAGGTTTGCCAAAGACCCAGGGGTCTACAGTTGCTTCACTGGCCAAGGACACAGGGCTCATCTCTAAACCATGCAACTAAGTCCTTCTCCAGTCATCTAGAGGATCTCTCCAAACACGGACCCCCAGGTCCCCCAGGCCCTGTGCTCTTTATAAAAACAAGCTAAGCAACATTCCCTCTCCACCCAAGTTCCCCAAGCATTACAGAACATGATCACGAAACAAGTCTGCAAACACACTTGGACAGGAACAACACCAAAAGTTGACATGGAATGAAATGGGCCCCCCACATGGGCCACAGCACTCTAGCACTTTCTCCCACCTTCCCTCAAAATCTGGTTCTACACCATTTTGAATTCTTAGACTGTGGCCAAGCAACTTGCAACTGGAGAACCACAACAGGAGCTGGGGAGCTGCCATGCCTTCCATCTGTGGCTTCTTCTAATAGGCATGGTGGGGGTGGTTCTCCTCCCAACATCCTAGGCCCCTCTAGCATCTGTGGTGATTCAATGTCAAGAATACACAGAGGGAAGTCTTTGCAAAGGTCTCAGAGATAGTTCAGTAGCTGAGCCCAAGCCCAAGTTGCTGGTGGCCGGGGCTCCTCATTGTCCATGAGGGTGGGGGGAAGGGGAGTTATGAGGGCCCTGACTCGGGCACAAGGAGGTAAGGTGATTTGGGATTCATTGACATCACAGGAAGGCGGCTGGTTCATCCTATTCATGGCTTTGACTTGAGGAGAAATGAGGAGGGGGAGGGCTTAGGGGCTCCTTGTGGTAGGTAGGGGTGGGGAGCAGTCTCTCTGAGGCATGAGTCTTTCACCTCCCGCAGCTGATGCCTAGGGATGAGAAGCGTAGAAGGGAGGCTACTCAAGGAACCCCCCCCCCCCCGCCCACCTCGAGTTGGGAGCGAAGTAATGGAGCCAGTGAAGGTCTTCTTCCACGGGCCCCCAAACTCTTTCCATCTCCTTTCCAATCACATCCACATTGCTGGATCTTGGCAATTTTTCTTCTACCAAATGAAGAGCACCAGAACATGCCGGAACCCTGAGCCCCACACCCAAAATGGAGTCTCTGATTGGAAGAGTCCTGGAGCTGTCCACTGCCCTGACACCCAGGAGCTGGGCACCTGGACACCAAGATGCTGGGGGCGGAGGATGGGGGAGTCTCGGCTCAGTTCTCACCTCCACTAAAGGATGCTCAGAGCACCCAAGCCAGATCTCTGGCAGGCCTCAGGGACTGGGCCCGGCCTGAGAAGAGCCTCAGGTGGTGAGCAGACTCAAGGAGTCCACACTGAAAGTCAGACACTGTGGGGGCTCTCGGGCAGGCCCCTCCCCAACCCCTCCCCCCAAAGCAAGGTCGTCAGCCTCAGCTCACAAGGCCTCATTCACAAGGGCAAGGAGATCACTAAGGCTGGTGGAAATAGGATAGGGTGAAGCTGGGGACTTGCCTGAGGTGAGCAGGGACAGGGGGTCAAGGGGTGGGGATAAGATGACTTTTCAAAATTGGTGGAGTATTTACAGGTTGGGATCAGGGCCCAGGGGCCCATGGGGGTGGGGGGACAGTGCCAGATGGGGAGGGGCAATACCCAGGTTCGCCCTGCATCCTTCTCCCACCTCGGGGAGCCCGGCCTCCAGCCCAGGGCCTGCCCGAAGTGAGAAAAGAAGCTGAACATGCGTGGGCCGGCGCCCGCCTGCAGCCCCAGCCTGTGTACAGAGGAGAGAAGGAGGGGAGGACGGGCTCAGGTGGCCAGGTTGTCAGCCGGGAGTCCGGACATGCGGATCTGGGAGCTGCTCTTGCTCAGGATGGAGAGTTGGGTGCCCCCGTTCACCCCGCTGCTGGCCAGGGACGGGTGCCGGTGCTTGAAGTCCACGGTGAAGTAGCGGTTCACCTTCCAGCTCCGCCACTTACGCTTGATCTCCGCCTGCACCTGCAGGGAGCAACTGGGACGGTCACTTCCAGACAGCCTCTTCTACCTGACTGCTCTGCCAGGGCCCTCCCCAGCACCCACTGCCACCTCCTACAATACCCACAGACTCAGACGAAGGCTTGCAGCCCTTCAGGCCAGCAGTGGGGAAAGGAATGCCTCTGAGGAGCTGACTTGAGCTCCTTCCCTGAGCAAGGAGCTCGAATGGCTTCTTGTTCTCTGCGGGCTTCTGGTCCTGGGCCTTGGCATTCCCCAGGCCGTCGCAGGCTCACAGGATCTTTCGGGGAATCTTAAAAAGCAGTCGCTTGGGGCAGACAGACCAGGGAAGGAGCCCCTCTCTCTCAGACCATTAACAGTGGGCTGCGCATCAGAATTACCTGGAGAGCTTTACAAATCCAGATGCCGCAACCACAGCCCAAAACAAAGACATCAAAATCTCTGGGGTAAGGCATCTGTATGTTGTAAAGTTCCCCAGGGATTCCAATATGCAGTCAGGCTCGAGAACCGCTAACTAAGGTGCTGTCTGAGTGAACACACCCCCCATGTTGCCCTTAGCCTGGTATGTACAGGGCATGGCCAGCTTCAGCCTCTCTACGCCCTCCCCAGTCCAGCACCTCTGTGTGGAGCACAGACTGCATGCCTGCAAGTGAGTGGTCCCAGCACCCAGCCCTCCAGTTCCAGCTCCCACCTTCCCCACCGGTCTCCTGGCCAGCTCCCTGTGCTCCCACCCCCTGCCTCCCCTAGCCGCTGGATGCTTGGCGCTGGCGCCTCTCCTTATCTGACCTTGCTGGAGGCTGTCTTGGCAATCTCCGAACCCAATCTTCGTGTTTCTCAGATGCAAAAAGGGGAAGAGCCTGCTGTGCTGAGCCAAGACCCAAGCACAGGTACAATGACTCCTGGTCATTCCGCACATGCATCCCACCCATTCAGCCCCCATTCCTGTCCCAGCACCTCTGTTCTGGGCTCTGTTCAAAAGCATCACCTTAACAAACAGGAGCAGGAGGCCCTAAGACCATAGCTCTGGAAATGACACAGTACGAGAAGGTGCCAGGCCTCTCCCAGGGTTTCTCGCAAGTTCCAGGGTCCTCACTCTACAGGGGATGGGTTTGGGCAGACAGGCAGGCCTGGTGGGGGCAGTGCTGAACTTTGGGTAGCTCCCCACTTGGCACCCCTACCTGGCACAGCCTCATAAACTATAGGTACCATTTTTTGTGCCTTCCTCTTTCCATTTCTCTTTACTAAGGTGTGTCTTATAAGCAGGGTTGTGCTCAGCAGGGGATGCCTTTACAAGTCCAGATGATGCCTTGCACAGCAGGCAAAGTGAGAGATTCTGGCCTAGGACAGAGCCTTCCAGGAGACTCTAGCACCACTGCCTTCCTCCTCCTCCAGGTGCTGGGAGCCTGGCATGGCCCTGGTCAGGAGCATCAGCTCTGGTGGGCAGCAGGCTATGCCCCGTCTGCTCCCCAGCAATTCCCACCTCCATTGCTAAGAAGCCAGAGGGCCAGAATCTTACCTCCCCATTCAGAAAACAGTAGAGAACAGCTACCACAAAGCCCTATGGAGAGAAAGCAAAAATAACCTGAGAATGCTAGCAAGGGACCTTGGGCACAGCGAGCGTAGGAGGCAGCAGAAATGTGGAATGACCCCAGGAATCAGAAACATACCTGGATGGGGGGCTCTTGCCCAGGAATCTGCGGTAAGATGGGAGAGGTTCTGCTGCACCATGATGGCCATGCTCAGGAGGCCAAGTGGCTACAACCTGGCTTTGGAGCTCACATCCCCTAGGTCAGATCCTTCCCATTCCCAACGGCCAGCTCCAACCCATGTGCTCCAAGAAGCCTTTCATGGATGTCCCCAGGATGTTCTTGGGCTCCCTAACCAGCCTGCAGGACCCTGAGGGTGGCACCCCTCCAGGACAGAATGGACCCATGTCTTTATCCCCACCCCCTCCCCATCCCACACTTCCTTGGCCAGATACTCTTAACAGCACACGAAACACCATGACTAATAGCCTGACACAGAGGAGGCAGTCAACTACCCTGCATATGGCCTTTACATGTACTCTTTGCATTTAGAATTCCTGCGCTAAGACGAGTACCCTGGGCTCTGACTCCAAGGCTGGGGCTGCAGCCACACAGCTCCCAGCCATGCCAGGCTAAGAACCATTAACAGGGAAAATACCTTGAATCAAAACTGGGGGAGGGAGAGTAAGAGTAAGCTTACTCTTACTCTTACTTACAGAGTAAGCTCCTGACCCTCAAGAAGCTGGGGCAAACAGCTGGGTTAGGGCGAGGTGCTTTACCGGGGGACACTCAAGTTTGCCCCTGGAGCACCTTCACGGACCCACTTGTGCAGCCGTCCATTAATTTACTCACTAGGCATCCTCATGCCCACTCGCTCACTCCTTCGCTCACATGTTGACAACCCCATCCACTTATGCTCTCAGGGATGGAGTCATGGTCCCTCTCTCACTATTCTCTGGATCATCTGTATCTCTCTTTGCTCATCCACCTCTTTGGTTCTCTTTGGCCAGGTCCTGTGCTAGGGACACCAGAGTAGGTAAGACTGAGCTCCAGGGCTCCTAAGAGGCGTGGTCTACAGGCTGGAGTCAGGGTGTAGACACAGAGGTCTCTGGAGAGCACCCTGCTCCCCGCCCCCCAGGCTGAAGGGGAGGGATGGAGTACCCAAGGGAGGCCTTGCTCAGAACCTCCAGATGCAACCGCAGGAAGATACCAGCACCTGTTCTCACAGGAGCCCACGGTAGACAGCAGAATGGGCTCTCCCAGCTCTCTTCTTTCTACTGCTATTCCGGACATGGAAACACAAGGCTGAATCTAGGTTACAGAACTTAGAACCACCAGCAGATTAGAGACCGGGGCCCTGGCTCCCCACAAGCCCCCACCTACCCTACCCACCACACCTACCTGGAAGGAGCCCAGCCCCAGCTCAAACACAAGTCTCTCCCTCTTGCTGACATTCTCCGGGGAGAAGGCGAATACCGTGTAGTGGATTCCAAACAGTGGGATGAGCAGCAGGGTGGACCGGGCTAGCCGTCTGTTGGGAGAGAGTGAGAGAGTGCTTGCTCTTAGGGTGGCCAGGTCTTGACATTGGAGCCATGGAAGGCAGAGAGGCTAAGTCCCACCTACCCGCTCTCCCCCAGAGCTGGGGCTCCTGTCCACAGACTCTCTCAGCATTCTCTCCCAGGGCATAAGGGCTGGGGGGAGGGTGGCCAACCCATCAGGGCTTCCAGAACCCCCTGGGATGTTCTGGGTGGACATCCCATTCCTCTAGGCCATGTCAGTGTCCTGTAGAACCACTAAATGTGAGTGTGGGGTTTACAGACACCCCTTGTGAGAGGTACAAAACCCTTGGCAAAAGGGAGATGGGGACCAATGTGGGATTCGGAAGGTTTGTGACATCATGGACGCTCAAGCAAAGCAAACTGTCCCCTGCTCTGGATGGAAGCTCCACGTGATTGAAAGAGCAGCCCCTGGGGGGCCACGGAGGCAGCGGGCTTTTCTGAGCCTGGGGTTGCCACACACATGGGGAGTGATGGGGAAGCGCTGATGAGGGAGGGGGTGGGGGGCACCAGGGGGTGGACCACAGAAGGAGAGACCCAGGAGGGATCCAAGGAAGGACTGACTGCCTCTGGGAATTAACAAGCACCGGCTAAACCGGAGGAATCCACCACCTGGGGACAGTCAAGGGAGAGGAGGCTACCTGCTTGGAACTTGAGGGGGTAGAGAGAGATGGAGCCAAAGGGCCCTCCTTGCATCCTGAGGCTGCTCTTCTGGGATTCCTCTGCTTGCTACTGGTTACTAGGCCCAGCGAGATGGGGCTCTGCTCTGAGGGGCAGGGGCACAGAAGCCACAATATGATGTCCAAAGGGTCCACACTGCATGTGCTTGTGGGTCCTATTCTGTGGGAAGGGGTGTTCCCAGAGGGTCTCCAAGTGGGACCCCAGCTTTGCCCACCGCAGGGTACTGGCTCCCTCTGGATCTCCTGGAAGACCCAGCCCTGCCCTTGTAGGTGTGGTCTGCCCCCTGAGCCATCAGAGTGGGGGCGGTAAATGGGAGGTCTGGCTCCCCTCCCTCTCAGTTCCTGTCCACGGGGGAGGACTTTGGGGGGTGAGGAGGGTAGCCCTTTGATTTGGGGGTATTGCATAAGCCCTGCCCTCTTCCCCATCCTAGCCTTTCTGGGAGAAAATGTTCTGTTGAATGTGGGGGCTCCAGATTTCAGGAGGTGAATCCATGGGGTCTGCGTGAGGCCCTTGGCTTCCCAACTGAGAGAGAAGGAAGGAGAGAGAGAGAAGGAAAGAAAGAGAAGCAGAGAAGGAAACACAGAGGAAGGGGGTTGGAGTACCCTGGGAAAACCTTTAGGTGGACAAAGGCTGAGCCATGGAAGCAAGAAGCACCACCTGGGCAGATGCCCGACCCTTCCACCCCTGGACACAGGCAGCCAGTTCTGCAGGGCCCGGGCTCCCTGGGCCAGAGCTGGCGCCAAAAGAATGGGAGTAGGTCCCACCCTGAGCCCAGGTGTCCTCGAGTGGGCTGTCTTTTCTCAGACTGTGGATCCTTGAGGATGCTCTTGGTGCTTCCTTTATCGGTTAGCTTCCCTGGTCAGCTCGTGCCAGGCTGGGGGCTCACACTCAGAAGGTTCCTGCCCAGGAAGGGACAAACAAACACACAGGCCATGGGAAAGCCTCAGAGTTCTGCAACCTGAATGTGACTTGGGGCTCAGGTCCTGCTCTTCTCTGTGTCCCCCGTGGTAAGGGGCAACGCATGGCTGAAGGATGAAAGCCTGAAAAGAAGTGGCAGGTAGCCTGGAAACTCAGGCATGTGGGCACTTGTGGGCCCCTTTATGACGCTGCCCAAAGGGGGGGGGGGTTACCTCACAAGCAAAGTTTAAGTGAAGGGGCTTGGGAGGAAAGGTGGCACTCAGACGCGCCTGTGGTTTGTGCCCTCTTCCTCCCTCCCTCCCTCCCTGGGCCTGTTTGCAGGGATCCATCCCCGCAGTTTGAAAATTCTTAGAAACCAAAAGGCCAAACCTCTTCAGCTTTCACATGGCAGTGGTTGGATGGTTCCATGTGTGAGAAGCAGGGACCTTCCAGACATGAGCTCAGGCCCTTCCCAGTCCCTGGCCAGGTGGCAAATGGCAGCAAGGGTGACAATGGTGGCCCAGAAGCACCCCTGGAATGGTTTGGGACTTCTGCCAGAGCAGATGGTCACCACTTTGGCAGACAGAGAAGTGGGGTGCAGACGAGGAGGCCATGAGGGCCCAAAGTTCTGGGACCAATATACTTCTGAGCGGACCAGAGGCCTTGGAATGGGGACACATGGTGTGAGCCTAGGGAACCCTCTGAAGACAGTCGCAGAATCACCCTATCTGATTAAGCCACAGAGACTGTGACACAAGCCTCAGCCTCTGTCCTTCTGCCCCCAAGGGGGCATCGATGGACAGAAGATCCCTAAAAAAACACAAGGAAGAATTTCCAATGGTCAGAGCCGCCCAAATTACGGTGGGCTCCCCCATGTCAAGGGATTTCCAAAGGAAGACTGATCTTCAGTTAGAAATGCCCTGGGCCTTTGTGCCGAGGACTCCCTGGGTTCAAATCCTCGCCCTGCCAGGGATGGGACCTTGAGTATTTCCCCTCTCTGTGTTCAGTTCTCTCATCTATAAAATGAGGTTATTACAAGGACCCCACCTCATAGGGTCACTGTGAGGATTAAGCCTCTTAGCACAGGATGTGTGAGCAAGGTTCTTCGGGGGTGAGGGTCCAGTGTATAGGAACTCAGGCTCTAAGACTCTTAGAACTAATTTGGCAGGTGCAAAGACTGAAGCCCAGAAGAGTGGGGGATTCAAGGGAAAACCACGCACCGTGGCAGCAGCAAGGAGGCTGCTCCCAGAGGGACCACAGCTCCGTCCCCACAGCCCCCCGCCCCCCACCCCAATGGCTTGAGGTTGCAGAGAATTCACAAGACACACAGACACCAACATGCAACAGCGGAGAAACCGCTGGGCTGGAGGTACAGGCTCGCTCTCCGCCCTCGGCCAGCTAGCAGGTGCAAAGCTCCAGGCGGCAACGGCAGCGGCAGCATGCGGCCCCCTCCCCTCCGGGACCCCCGGCCGCAGCCACGCCTCGCACACTTACAGAGTTATGGTGGACAGTTCTGACATCTTGCAGGAGTGCTGCTGAGCCCGCTGTGGCTTGCAGTAGCATTTCTGCACGCAGCTGCTGGGTGTGACAAGATCAGCACTTCTGTCAGCTGGGGGCATTGGGCAACGAAGGAACTGAGGGGAACCTAGAGCAACGCGTGGCTCAAGGGAGGGCAGAGGAGCCCAGGTGCAGAGCCAGGGCGGGGGCAGTGACACAGAAGAGAATGAGGAAGCCAGGGGCCAAGATGTGGTCAGCTCTGGACATAGAAAGGCATGCCCAGACGTGGACAGGTGTGTGCACGGAGACATACGCACACAATGAGCACTCACACCGGGTCCGCAGCAGGTGAGGGGAGCTGGAGGGCACGGGTGTTCTGAAGGCGGGGGAGGGCCTGGGTCTCAAGCAGGGCCCCCCACCCCGGAAGCTGTCTGCTGAGTCAGCGCCAGGCCCGGAGCACGGCCTTGCCAGAGGTCTCGCAGCAAGACGGACAGCTGGAAACCCATGCCGTGGACCTCACGCCGCCCAGCCTGGGCCGGCCCAGCCTGGGCCGACCCAGCCCAAATCAAGCCCGTTCTGGGCTTGGGTGTCCACTGGTCTTCTTCCTCTACACCTCTCCCTCTTCTGCCTGGACCTCCTCCTCTCTGAACTCCCAGGCAGCTTGGCATGGGCATACAGGGGCAACAGAAGTGGGATGGGTGGAAGAGATGGCTAATTAACCTAACTCTGCACTATCCAACAGGACAGCCATGACCCATCTGCAGCTATTTGAATTAAAATTAAATCAAACTAGAAATACACCTTCCTCAGTTACCCTAGCCACCTCACAAGGGCTCAACAGCCACACATAGCTAGCGCCTCCCATACTGCACAGCATGGTCCAGGGCATGTCCATTCCTGCTGAGGGTTTCACAGCACAATGCTGGGCTAGGCTTCCTGATCAAAGTTCTGCAGGCAGGGGCTGGAGGGGCATCTTTTGGGCGCTTGCCCACAGCCTGCAGAAACAAGTCATCTTAAAGGAGAGGAGCCCCGGGGGTCAGGCTCGCTCTATATTCTGCTGGGTAGGGCACAGAATTTCCACCTTCTCAGAGAGGTCAGGCTGAATTTCCATCTGTCCCAGCTCTTTACGGTCCCACTGGCACTTAGGTGGGGACAAGCCTTAGACACTTCTTTTCCTTCTCTGATAAACATATAAGACCCAGGTCAAACACTGTGTCACCTCATCAGATAGCAAAAGAGTGGCCTCCTCCACAAACCCTTCTCAGGCGCCACATGGCACAGAGCCCCTAGTACCTGCCGGTGACCGGAGCTGAGGGGCTCGGATGCACATGAGAACAGAGACACACGATGAGACCAGACCTTGGGCATTCACCGATTCATAATTTGTGATTCCAGCTCTTTGAGAGGAAGTCTAAAGGTCCTTGACCTGGGCAGACATGTCATTTTGCTGAGGCAAGAATCGGAGTCACGTACTTAAAAGATGAGGCAAGCCGAGGTTGCTCCAGGACCCTTGCCTCCATCAGGTGCATGGTTCTCATTTAATAACCAGCACCTCTCGGTCCGCACCACATGGCACGGTGGGAACCACCACTGGCTCACCTGACAGACATGGGATGTGAGGGACGGCACAATGCTTAGTGCTGCCCAGACCAGCGGCATCAGCACCGCCTGTAAGCTTCTTAGAGATGCAGAATCTTAGGTACCCGCCCCCCACCACCTCCAGCAATGCTGGCTCAGAATCCGCCTTTTCACAGGACCCAGAGGTGATCCACAGACAGCTCAAAGCCTGAGAAGCACTGTCGTGAGGAAGTTATGTATTTGAGAAGTTTCTTCATGTGTCCTCAGTGAATGTCAAAGGTCTGCTTCGTATACATACAAAGAGATGGATAGACACACAAAGGTATGTTTTTCTCACAACTTAAAAGATCTTAATTGGACATTCAGGAATGGGAGCCCTCCTCATCTCCAGATTTATCTCTGCCTGGCCCAGATTGGAAGGCTGGCTACTTTCTCCTACAGCCAGTAGCCTGGTTGGTGCCCAGGCGCCTGAGAGCCCAAACCTCAGATGTGGCCCCCTACGTGCCCGTCTTAAGCCCTCACCCCAAATTCTAAAGCTTCAGCTGCTCTCCTCTGAGACTTCTCCTCCTTGAACTCCCAAAGGGTTATCCCTGCCCTTCCTGGGCCCTGGCCACAGTAAATACAGACTCCTCTGATTTCTTCTCCTCTGATTTCTAACACTAAAGGCCACTTAGTGGCAAGTTAGCTGAGAGCTCAGACCCCTGGTCAAGATGTGGGTCTCTGCTGGGAGGGGCAGAATAAAGTGGGGGGGGCCTGATGCCTGGGAGGGCTCTCGGGAGAAGAAGAACCTAGGGATAAAACTAAGTGTCTTTCTTCCCAAACACCACTTCTCCCAAAACCTCCCTGGCTCTGCACAAAAGGACATACGGAAAAGCATATGAAAGGGTGGCAGAAAAGCCAGAGACTGGTGTGAGAAAGGAAGAGATATCGCAACCTCTCAGGAGTTACTACAGTTGGTGAAAAAGGGGAAAGGAATCAAGAGGAAGACGTAACCCCAGACTGGCTGGTGAGCTCAGTTTTGATTTGGACCTGAAGGGAGATAAGAGACAGGCCAGGGTGCTGGGTGGGAATGGACCAGAAGGCTGAAGAGCCCCATAGCAGGTACAGGGTCCACGGCTCCTTCTGGAAACCAGGGAGCCCTGGCCTATAACTCAGGGAGGCAGCACATGGATTTTCGAGGCCTGTTTTTGTCACAGGCTAACCTCCATGGAAGCTCTGGTGCCTTTGTGTGCGGCATGCCCTGGGCGAGGCGGCCCCAGGGAACACCCCACAGAAGGCTGGAGCCCCCCCACCCCGCCCACCCCGGAGGGCAGCACCGTGTCTACTCCACCCTGCTCCTGGCCAGCAGTGTGGTGCTGGGTCACTGGGCAGGCCCATGGAACATCTCAGCCTGAGCCAAACACTCCCCATAGGGTCCCTCGTGGCCCTGAGATGCCATATCCCCCTGGAACCCTGGCCCAGCACCTGGGGAAGCACTGCACACCACTCCGGCACTCCAGCCAGAAGCTCAGCTCAGCAGATCTTGGAGCTCCCCTGCCGGCTCCTACCTCCTCCCCTACCACTGAGGACAAGCTCAGGCTCTGTGCCCCCTCCCCAGCCTTGGGGGCAGGGCTCCTGAGCTCAAGGCTTTGTCTAGACAGTGACTTGCTGGGTGGTCTCAGGCCTCAGTTTCTTCATCTGCAAAATAGGAGTAACCATTCCCCGCTGCTGATCCTTAACAGGAATTATGAGGACGGGGTGCTCCCCGATAGGGTAGGGGTGCTTTGGAAGTGGAAAATGGACCTCCATGTGAACTGGGAGCCTGAGGCTGTGGGCTGAGCTCCTGGGCTGACAGCTTCCTGGCTGCATTTCTGCCATGACAGAACCTGTCTTTAGAGTCAATGCCGTCCTTCGGACACTGGGTATGACACAGCCCTGCTGACTAGCGACATCACTAGCGACAACCTCCTTCCTTTACCCCAAGAGGCCATGCAGACTGGCTCTGTGAGGTCCCCAGGGGAAGTACGTATGGGGTTTCCCTCCCCCACCTCAGACCTGAGAAGCAGCTTCCAACACCCGCTGGGAGCAGACCTGGGGAGCCCACTGGGAGGACAGTCAGCTCCTGGAGGCGGTCTCAGCACAACTGGTGCCTGTGCGGGGACCTTACCCTTCCCTTTCTGAGCCAGCTGGTGCCTCACAGAGCTCAGGGCAGGAAAGGGCAGACTAACCCTGACCCCAGCCTCAGGTTGAGCCCTAGCCCCAACCCCAGACCGAAGGGAACCAGAGCACATGCCAAGCCTGACCCAGGCCCACACTCCATGCCTGGCCACTGCCCAAGGCCTGAGGCCAGCCCCTCATTCCATCAGAAGCCTCAGGTGTGAATGTGGGTGGCTGAGTGTCGCCGCCCCCTGCGGGCCTCGAAGCCCCCAATAAAAGCTGTGTCTCAAACCCTTATCATCTGAGCAGCTGGAACCAACCTACAGGAAAGGGAGTGAATGCTGGTCTGAGGGCACAGGCAGGGGGTCCTCTCAGGCTTTCTTGGGGACTCTCAGGCTTAAATTTGTTCTGGAAACAGAGGAAAAAACCAGAAAGCTGTTGTGGGCAGATCGGAAGGGGCTTCTCAGCCCCATACATACCTCTAGTGGACCAAGGGGACTCGGGCACAGCCCTGAAATCTCCTCTCCCACCAGGTCCTGGCCCTTCCCCTCCTTCCACCACCCCCGTAGTCTCCCCTCCCCAACAGCAGACACCTCCCGGGCCCAAAGCACTCCAGGTGGGGATGTTCTCTACAAGGCTGGATCCCACTGGGGCCTCTTCTTCCAGGAAGCCTTGTTTATCCCTTATTTAGGGACCATCTCTCGTCTGTAACTTCCTGGAGGATAGGAAAGACAGTGCAGTCAAGCTTAGAGCCAAGGGCCCCTGCTGTCCCAGAGCCATGGCTCCACTCGTTCCTACTGGATTCATTTCACTTCACTGACAACTAGTTCCCTAAGCTGTAAAATGCGGATTATCCTGATCAGTTGGCAACTCAGCCCATCAGATTCACTGGGTGTCTGTGAGCACAAATTGTACATGGTCAGAGTGGCAAGTGTTGCTAGGAGCTCTGCAGTCCCAGCAGCGCCGTCACTTTGATTGTCCCTCCCTGGGTCTCCCTGACCCTGCAAATGCTCAGAAATGTTGCTAAATTTCATAGGATCAAACTGATCCCTTATCCCGCGTCAGCCCTCCCTGCTGGCTTGCAGACCACATCTGAGTTTTCCATCTCTGGGGCTGGAGACAAGTACAGGTTTTCTCTAAGAAGAGGATGTATGCAGATAGCAAGATGATTTTTTTTTTTTTCCAGAACGGAAGCAAACCAACCAGCTGGTTCTTTCAACATGGGCACTTAAATGTAGAAACCACTTTGAGAAATGGTCATCTACACATCAGGAAGGCCCAAAGACTACAGCTCCCAGTCTGTGGTAACTTGAAAGCACCCCCTCCAGCCCCACCCTTCTCTCCACCAGACCCTGGGGCTTCCTACTGCCTGGGACAAGATGTCTGAGCTGAAGTGTGGGGTTGGGGTCCGTGGAGTGTCCTTATTTAGGCTGTAGCTGGGTCCCTGTGTGCCTCCCTGCACAGGCAGGGTGAGGGGAAGTGGGGAGAGCCTCCCAGAGAAGAGATCCCAGGAACCGAAGAAGAGAAAACACTTCCTACAAGGAAGCAAAGAGTAGGGGGAATGAAATCTACAGCTCAAAGGAGAGAAAAGGGCCCCTTCACTACTGCTAGCCCCCTATGTCTGAAATAACCATGTGGGTGCAGACACGAGGGCATGAGTGCCGACGGCAGAGGGGAGGGGAGGGAAGCAGGAGGGCCCTGTTTTGTGGGTTCTGGAGACTAAGACAGGGATGACCCCTCAAGGGTACTTAGTTGCAGGGAGCCAGCCCCATAGATGACCCCCCCGTACAAGCCCTCAGAAACTTTATGATTTCTATATAATTTTTGACGACATAACACATACACATAAGCAAAAACATGAAAAAATGTTTGGGTTGGCAAAAACATGAAAAAAAAAAGAAGACAGTAAATGCATAGCAAAAAAAAAAAAAAAAGAGGGTCTTTTCTAATGTAACGTAATCATCCTTAATGCAGGGAAAAAAAGGTTGACCAACCCAGGCCCTGGGCAGAGCCCCCACCCCCACAAGAAGGACTTCCACAAGCAAAGTGCCCAAGTTAAACCTACAGACCAAGGGCAAGCTCCAGCTCCCCGGGGAAGCCCCAAGGAGCGGAAGGATCTGGGGCTGGTCTCTGAGTAGTTCCTGCCTCCCCTTCTATGCAGTACAATGGTCAGCTGTGGAGAACCCGCTGCTGGGTCTCTCTGTGCTGTCCCACTTGTCCACTGGTAGCCATCAGGGTTCTGAGCCTGGGGTTGGGGTGGCTGAGGAAGGCAGGACCAATCCCCCACCGATGCCATGAGAAGACCTCGGCTCCTTCTAACCTGCCCTCTTCTTAAAAAACCGAGGAGGCAACACATTTTCTACCTTGCCTATGGACAGACCACTAGACTGCCCTCCAATATTCTGTGCCCATCTGGCCCTTCCAGCCAACCACAGGGGATCGACCTTCCTCATCAGCATCAGAAATGTCTCCAAACCCCATACACCCACCAGCTGGTCATTCTTGGGATCATCAGGCAAGACGGGTGAAATAGAAGGTGCTTAGACTCAGAACAGGCGGAAAGCTGGGGGAAGGCTGACAGAAAAAGTGGGACAAGCTGTTAGTGACTCCAAAAATACTTGTAGAAAGCAAGTCAAATGGCCATGGAAGTGGAGAAAACCCATGCTCAATGGTAAGGGTTGCCCCCAAACCCCCTAGATCTCAAACATATCAGTGTACGTCTGCTCAGGGAGGAGGAGGAGGAGCTGCAGGAGGAAGACCAGACCCAGAGATAAAGCTGCCCTGAAAGAAGGTAGAGAAGAGAAAGGACTCCCCCCTTCCAATACCCAGACCAGCAAAAATGTCCACCTGGCTTGCTAGTCAGGCCTGAGCAACTTGCACACACTGGGCTGGTGGTGGGGACATCAGGCAACGATGCACCCAGTGGCATTCATGAACTTCCCACAGACCCAAGATCCCCAAAGGAAATCCAACTGCTAAACAACGAAGGCCCTAATTACCCTAAGGAATCTGGTGTTTTCCACCTTGATTTTCCTAGTGTGACACAGGATCTGACCATCTCATCCTCTCTTTCTTCCCTCCCACCACGCAGATTAGCAGCTGGGTTGGCTGAAGGATAGGCAGGCAACTACATTTTAATGGCACTTTAATCAGAAAGAAATCTTTCAAATACCCTGTCAGCGAAACCTAGGCCTTCTCCTGTGACTCAAGTGCAGGGCCCACACAGCTGTTGGAAGTGACAATGGCATTCACATGAAGGTACTTACAAGTAGATGCTGGACTCATTGCCTCCCATGTCCGGAGACTGAAGTTTCTGCACAAGGATAACGATGATGCCAATGAAGAGAACAAAGTTAACCTGAAGAGCGAAGAAAAATAGAACTGATTCCGGGCCAAGGCTTTCCACAGCCCTGCCTCTGCATGGCCTGTTACAGCCCCAACCCTCCCCAATCCAGTCAAAATCCCATCTCGATTTATAATTCAAGATGGTGGCAGGAGAACACGTGTTTACCTCACCACTTACTAGTGCTAAAATGACAGAAAAGAGAAAAGAACAAGAATTTCACAGGAATCATGAGGAATAGGAAAGATTATCCAGAGTGAGCCAGAAAAGCAGGCAATTTCTGGTAGAGAAAGAGCAAACAGGATCGGGGTGATGGAAAACAACGCCCAACAGATAGAGAAGAGGCTCCCGCAGAGGTGGGAACTGTACTCTGGAGAAACTCCAAGTTCAAAGAATGGAACATGGGGAACCAGAATGGACGGCCATAAGCATTATTAATTAAAGGGATGCCCGGGAATAGCAATAATAGCCTTTACCTTCAGAGAAAGATCAGGGACAAAAATCTCTCTAAACAGAGAAAAAGCGGTGCGGGGGGCGGGGCGGCGGACGGGGAGCAAATAAATGGAAACAAGTCGCAAGGAAAGGATCACATGGCAACAGCCTCTGAAAGTGGCCAAAGCAGCTACAGCCGGAGGAAAAAAAATGTAGAGCTTGACACTAAAAAATGTAGAGCTTGACACACTATCTTAGCACTAACTTGACACTAAAAATAATAAATACTGAAGATAAAATAATTAAGCATTCAAATCAAAAGCTAAGGGGAAAGTGCCACACATTTAACTTCTACAAGAAGGAAATTAAGAAAGATAAAAATTCATTATAAAAAGTTGGGAAAAAGTAGACTTGATCAATAAAAACTTTATTTGGGGGTCTGGCTTTGTTGGCTTGTTTCTACATTCTCCACGAAGGTAGTTCTCCCAGTCTTCTCCCCCACTCCAAGCCCGGGGCCCCAACAGTCCCGGGAATTCAGCACAGAACCTGCTGCTTCCTGCAGAGGTTAGTCAGTCCAGAAGGAGAAAATGCAAGTAAACAAATTTAGGGATGAGAAGGAGAACAAGAC
Source organism: Enhydra lutris kenyoni (assembly GCF_002288905.1). Taxonomy (NCBI): domain Eukaryota; kingdom Metazoa; phylum Chordata; class Mammalia; order Carnivora; family Mustelidae; genus Enhydra; species Enhydra lutris. Next base: position 30,693,611 of record NW_019154100.1, on the reverse strand, counting down.
AACAGATGTATAGAATATTTTGAATCATAAGAGAAAATCAAACAAAATGGGAAAGTAGAAAATAACAAAATCAAATCAAGGAGGTGTAGAAAATCTGAGTAGAGAAATGACCTCAGGAGAAATTTAAAAAAGTAATCAAAGACATAAGCATTAAAAGGCTTCGGGGCCAGTTGACTTTACAGACCAGTTTCATAACACCTTTAGGGAAGATGTCATTTACAGACTATGTCATTGTTTAAAAGCAAATAAAAAGACAACCTCACAAGTTGCTTATTAGGCTAACAAAACTCCACTACAAATCCCAGACAATGGGGTACCTCAGTGGCTTAGTAGTCAAGCATCTGACTTCGGCTCAGGTCATGATCTCAGGGTCCCAGGATTGAGCCCCGCATCAGGCTCCCTGCTCAGCGGGAAGCCTGCTTCTCCCTATCCTACTCTCCCTGCTGTGTTCCGTCTCTCACTGTGTCTCCTTCTATCAAATACATAAAATCTTTAAAAAACATTGGGAGGGAGACAAACCATAAGTGACTCTTAATCCCACAAAACAAACTGAGGGTTGATGGGGGGAGGGGGGTTGGGTGAGGGGGAGTGGAGTTATGGACATTGGGGAGGGTATGTGCTATGGTAAGTGCTGTGAAGTGTGTAAACCTGGCAATTCACAGACCTGTACCCCTGGGGATAAAAATATATATTTATAAAAAATAAAATTAAATAAAAAAAAAACAAAAAAACAAATCCCAGACAACAAAGAAAGCATACAGATACACATGCACACACACACACAAACACACAGACCCAGAGAACTTACAAAGAGTAATTCAAAAACTATAAATAAGATACTAACAAATAGAATTTATCACTGCATTAGAAGAACAAACAGATCATGGCCTAAAGGTTTTATACCAGAAATGCAAAAAAACTCAAAAAACAAAACCAAAAAAAGTCAAAATCTACTAATATTTCTTACATTAACAGATTAAAACAATAAGCTACCCTTATCCCCCGTAAGATAGTGAATAGTTCAATGATCAAAACATCAACAAAGACATGAGAAATGAGCAATCTTGGATTCTGCTCATTTGATATCTATGAAAAAAAATTTTTTAAGATTTATTTACTTATTTATTTGAGAGAGAGAGAGAGAGATCACAAGTAGGCAGAGAGGCAGGCGCTCAATCCCAGGACCCTGGGATCATGACCTGAACCGAAGGCAGAAGCTTAACACACTGAGCCACCCAGGCACCCCATCTATGAAAATGTTAAACATACATACTCTTTGTCCCAGAAATTCCACTCCTAGAGATTTATTCCAAAGACATATTCACACACTCAGATATGCACGAATATATCCATTGTGGCATTGTTCATAAGAAGAAAAACTGGAATACTGTAAAAGTCCATCACTAAGGGAAGAGACCACTTTAAAAAATGTTTCCAAGGGGGTATAGCTCAGTGGTAGAGCATTTGACTGCAAAAAATGTTTCCAAAACACATTTGATTTCCTGATTTTTTAAAAATACACACTAAAATAAGCCAGAAATAAAAACTTTCCTAATTCAATGAAGAATAACTGCTCAAAACTATATAGCAAACACCATCCTCGTCCAGACCAAGGAATAGGGGTGCCTGCATGGCTCAGTCGGTTAAGCATCTGCCTTTAGCTCAGGTCATGATCTCGGGGTCCTGGGATCGAGCTCTGCATCAGGCTCCTTGCTCGGCAGGAGGCCTGCTTTCCCTCTCTCACTCACCCTGCTTGTGTTCCTGCTCTCTCTCTGTCAAATAAATAAATAAAATCTTTAAAAAAAAAAAAAAAAGAAAGAAAAGTAACCAAGAAAAGAAAAAATACACAAAACGAACTGCTTCCTTACGCACCAGCTGTAACCCACTAGAACATACGATGACAGAACGAGTCCCAGACACAATACAGACCCAAACTGGAAAACACTCTAAGATTTTATTTATTTATTTGACAGAGAGAGATCACAAGCAGGCAGAGAGGCAGGCAGAGAGAGAGAGAGGGAAGCAGGTTCCCTGCTGAGCAGAGAGCCCGATGCGGGACTCGATCCCAGGACCCTGGGATCATGACCTGAGCTGAAGGCAGAGGCTTTAACCCACTGAGCCACCCAGGCGCCCCTGGAAAACACTCCAGAGCTAAATTGAACAAGACAATAGGAAAAGCTGTACAAAATGACTCCATGGGAAAGACTGAATCAATGGAGAAGGATCAGGCCATGTTCTTGGAGAGGAAGACTCCATATTTTAAGAAAATCACTTCTCCAAATTAATTTATAGATTTAATGCAATTTCTCTAAATATCTCCATCACACTCTTTTTGCAGCTTGACAAGGATATTTGACAGTTCACCTGAAAGAGTGAACGTGTAAGAAAATTTTGAAGGAAAAAAAGAATGAAGAAGAGGATATTATAACATATTTGATTTAGACATCAAAACCTGCTACCAGGTTATAATAACTACCACAAGGAGGCATTCACTGCAGAAACAGCCAAATAGATTAGTAACATAGCACTGAATACCAGTAGAAAATACTGAATATTCATGATAAAAGGACATTTCAACATAATTGAAAAACGGTGGTCTATTTAATAAAAAGATGAGAGGGTAGAATATCTATCCACTGGGAGAAAAAAAAACTAAAGATGATTAGATATCATTTCAGATCAAAGAAATAAAAATTCAGCTAGATTCGGGACAAATATATAAAAATCCAACCCATAAAAATGTTATAAAACAACTAAGAATACTTCTATGTCTTAGGATGGGAAAAGGCTCCCATAAAAAGATACAAGTTTCCGGGCACCTGGGTGGCTCAGTGGGTTGAGCCACTGCCTTCGGCTCAGGTCATGATCTCAGGGTCCTGGGATCGAGTCCCGCATCAGGCTCTCTGCTCAGCCAAGAGCCTGCTTCCCTCTCTCTCTCTCTCTCTCTCTCTCTCTGTCTGCCTCTCTGCCTACTTGTTATCTCTGTCAAATAAATAAATAAAATATTAAAAAAAAAAGATACAAGTTTCAAAACTTATGAAGACAAAACTTGACAGTTTGTATAAAATTATGCAGACTTGGAAATATACTTACAACATACTTAACAAATAAGCGTTACTATCTTTGAAACAATTAGGAAGACAACTGAGCAAAGCAACCAAAAGAGAAATGAGCAAGAGAAATAAATAGGTAATGATCAGAATAAAAGCAAATTGTCAATAAATGTCTGGGGAAAAGTACCTCACTGCACTAGCAATATGGAGAAATTCACATTAAAACAATGAGCTACCAATATTCCCCAGGAGCCTGTGCAAAAATTTAAATGATTGATATTGTAAGCACTGACAAAGATAAGAGGTACTCTTTCCCACCCAACAATTCCATTTCTAGAGATGTAGTCTAAAGAAATACTCATGTTCAAAATTATGCACAGAATTGCTCCTAGTAGCACTTTTTCATCATGAGGAAAAAAATGAGAAAATAGAAATGTCCAATACTAGGGGACTAGCTACATAACTAGTGTCTCCATGTTGCCAAATATAATGTAGCCGGGAAAAAGGAGAAGGCTGGCTTATGCAGTGGTCTCTGTATTTGTCCCCTTCTCCTGCCTTCTGTCCAGGCCCCTGTCTCTTTCCCCATCCTTGCCCAAGGATACTCACCATTATGGAGCCAACCACAGGGCCTTTGATCACCCACCACAGAGCTGTGTTGTCATTCATATCCCAGCAGCTGAAAGACAGACAGAAAGATGAGAGATTAAGCTCAGTGCTGGGATGCCTACAAGCCAATGCTGACAGCCCCACTGTGGCCCTTTTCCCTTGCAGCTGTCTGAGGACGGGCTGGCTGGGAAAGGAGTTTTCAGCCATGCTGCAGACCGGAGCCCAGCTCTGGTTCTTCTAGTGTCCTGGTCCTTCCCTCTTAGAATCACCAGTGGGCTCCTGGGCAAGGGCCATGTTCCCCCTTCAGGATTGTGAAGGTGCGACCTCACCCTCAACAGCCTTCCTCCCCTCCCTGAAAGGAAAACAGGACACTCAGAGCTGGGCCCAGCCATGGAGAGGGCCTCTGAAACCTTGCACATTCTCACTAGGATCCGGCTGAGATGTGGCTGAGTAGGTCCACCCGTGGTGTGATCAGGGTACAGTCGGGGGCAGGGGATTGGGGTGCAGTCAGGGGCTATTAACGTGAAGTCAGGGGAGCCACTGAGGCCCATCTGTAAGAACCTTCTCGGGGCTCTGGGCCCTGGCTCTTGGGCACGTACTCACCCTGTGTCATCGAAGTAGAGCCTCAGCATAGCCCACACAGACACACACACAGTTGGTGTCCCTGGGAGAACAAGAAAAGAAGCCTGGTGACAACAAGAAAACCAACAGGCCCTGGGGTCCCCTCAGATTTGGGCTCCCAGGGGGTTTCTGACCCATGGGGCAGGTCTCTCTTTCAGACCTGGGGTCTTGAGGACCCTAACTGTTCCTCACACCTCTGCCTCTGCAGGTCCATGTATCCCTCAGACCTTTGTCTATCTCCCTTCTCAGAAGGACTCCTGTGCATACCATGTCTTTCAGACAGTGGGCTTTCAATGGGCAGGAAGAACAAGAAAGGGTCCAAGAACCAGAGATGCCATCAGCTGCAGACAGGGCAGCGCCTCCCTTCCCTGACCTAACATTCCCTGACAGCAGGACCAAGGACATACCTGGCCATGAGGCCTGAGCCATGTGGCCCGAGCACTGGCCACAGTCAGTGACCTACCCCAGCCTATGATGGTGTACCAGTAGAAGTATCTCCTCTCAGGAAAGAAGGTCTCCACTAGCAGGGTGAAGAGGTACAGACCCTCGATGAACAGCCAAAAGTAGTTCGACACGACACAGTAGTGGAAGAAAACCATTATAGCCTTGCATTCCACCTGCAAAGAGGGTGGGGAAGGTGAGGGAGGCATGAAGCCCCCACTGCTGGCTCCCACCCAGCCCTGAAAACCCAGCCCAGCAGGAGCACGGAGAATCCTGGGGGGTCCTTCTGCTCAGGCATGCTTGGGCTCAAGCATCCCACAGATCTCCAAGACTCAAGGTTCCTGGATTTGAAGAGTTAAAAATGGCAGCATCCTATGATTGTGAGTTGAAGCTGTCCACAGAGGCAACTCTAGGCGTGTCAGAAAAGGATGAGGGGAGGGCGAGCAGGGGGCCCGCTCCTCTCCCCAGGTTCATTCTCCCCCAACTTTCCTGCTCCTTCTCCAGCCCCTCTGCTTTTCCAACCCTGCATCCTCATCAGTAGGGGAGTACAGAGGACCCTACAGGAGGCTTCTTAGTCAAATGAAGTTTTTAGACTTCAATGGGGAGACTCCTGGTCCCCAGAAATTTCGGACAAGAGGGGCCCACCCTGACCCCTCCAAGTGTGCTCTCTTGGGTCAAGCCCCAGTGCCCTGGGCTGTTCTTTCCATCTTATTCCACCAAAACCTATATCCTCTGCTTACCTCCAAAGGTATGAGAACTGGGGAGATGGTCTGAAGAGATCCCAACCAAGCAGCCTCTCGGCTCTGTCACCAGTTAGTGAAATGACCAGAGACCAGGCAAACCCTCTCTCCTTGGGCCACCAAGACTCAGTGTTTCCACCCGACCCTCCACATCAGCTCTGCCATGTATGCCAAGTACACTATGTGTCAAGTACACACAGACTGAGGGACAGGAAATGACATCGAGCTGGGGTCTCGCTGGTTGCTAGCAACTCATGATCCTTCCTGGATTTTTGCGTTCCCTGGGGACAGTCAATGTCCCAGCAGGAAAGCACCTGGATGGCAGAGGGGGTGGGGGGGGGCGTTCACAGGGAAGGGAGCCCTGGAAGGGCTTTCCTGCCAGGGTTCCACACACTCACGGTGGAGATGAAGCAGTGGTTGCTGTCCTGCTCTGCGTAGAGGATCCAGTCTTTGATGAAGACAGAGATGGCCCTCAGCATGAACGACACGAACAGGTTCATGTGGATGAAATTGCGGGTGCAGTGCAGCTTCCTACACCAGCAGGCCGGGGGGGAAGAAGAGGCCTTGAGGTGAGGAGCCCCATGGCACCTCCTCCTCCACTCCAAGCTCTGCTCTGGGCCAGCTCCACGGCTCTGACTCGGGGGCTCCCCACCTTTCCACATCTCTACATCCTCCCTCATAGCCAGGCCATTGTTGCCTCGCTCCATGACTCTGAGACACCAGACTTTCCCCTCCTGTGGCCTCTGTCCCTTGGACCAGGAAGATAAAAGTGAGGCATGGGGGTCTCCTGCTCAGGTTCCCCTTGCTGCGTGGCCCTGGACATATCAGTTGCCCTCTCTCGGATGGAGTTTCCCACCTGTTAGTGTAGGGGTGGGGGAAACACCTTCTAAGGGCCCTCCAGGGCTGACATCCAGGGGAGAGGGTAGGGGTGGGGGGGACAGAGCCAGGGCTCTGAGCTATGGTGCTGCTACTCTGAATACTGTTGGTGTGTGGGTGGTGGGGGTGTGGGGTCTTACCGGAAACGACAAAGGATGACCATGGCAGTGGTGAGGGTGACGAGGGATGTGCTGTAACCAACTGTGTACAGGGCCTTGACCGACAAGTAGTAATAATCCTGGAGCAAAGCACAAAACATCCAGGGCTCCGCACGGAAGCTGCCCCAGCCCTCAGCTCCCTCAGGCCAGGGCCTGTCTACCCTGGGGGCCCACCACCCAGCTCCACCTTCCTTTCTTCACCTCTAGCTGATCTCATCTCCTCCTCTCCCCCCCACCCCAGGGCCTTGACTACCCTGTCCTCCACCCTCTCCCCAACAAGCTTCCTCCTCCCCTCTGCAGGGTCTCCACTCTGTCAATACTCAGTAAATGCTTGCTGAGTGCAGGGGCACTGACCCACCAGAACAGGCATCAACCTTAGCCTGGAGAAGTGTCCAGGAGGCCCCCTGTTGGGCCCAGCTTCAACCCTTCCGTTGCTGGGCCACAGGAAGGATGAGCGGCCTGGAAGAGTAGCCAGGGAGGTAGGGGACATGTGGTGGGGGCTGGGAGGACTCAGGAAGAAAAGCAGATGCTTCTTGGCCCAGAATGAATGAACAAAGGCCTTGCCCTCTGTGTGTCTGGCTTGGGTATGCAGCAGGTGCTCCCATGCTGCCTAGGGAGAGACCTGTAGGCCCAACAGGAGCCAAGGTCTTTGGTGGGAACACCTGGTCACCAGCTCCGCAGCCCGACCCCTGCCACCTCCACAAAGGGACAGCCACTCACCTGGTCCCCGGGCTCGTACTCATCATAGTCATCAAACCCACACGCATCTACGTAATGAGGGAAGGGCTCTGACCATCCATCCTCTGTGCAGTTCCGGCTCACCACCCTCATGTCTGCAGCAGAAGAAACACTCAGAGAGGCATGGGAATGATTAAGAAGACCCTGCAATTCTTACTTGAAAATTACTTCTTAAGTGGGAATTTCTAGAACCCGCATATGCACATCTGGGAAGCACGGTGGTTGAAGGTTCATGAAATTTTCCACTGTCTGAGGGAACACAGTGCTTGCTAGTGACCTCTAGCTCAGCCTGAACATGAAGGACACTGGGGAGGACAAGGCACAGCTGATCTCTTAACAAGGGCCAAGAGGACCGAGCCTCCCTCTCTTCTGGACCTGGGAAGTGCCCCTGGCCCCTTCCCCAGGCCATGGGACAGCACTCATCAAACGTCAGCGAACAGAAAAGAATGACATGAGATCACCATTGCAGACTCCAGCAGCCACCACTCTCTAACCCAGGAATTCTGGTCCAGGAATCAGCTCAAGTGACCTTGGGGCAGGAGTGCCCCTCAGACATTGGGAGCTCTGTGCCTTACAGCAGCTCCAGAGCTCCCGCACCAAGCCATGTATGGCTTGCTTGATTAACAAGGACCAGACTTCCATTAACCTAGCGCCAGATCTTATTAAGATATGTATTCAGGTTTAAAAAAAAAAAAAAACTTTTGTCTTCCCAGGTTTAGAGGTCTGTTTCCTCTCACTAATGTACTTTAATTTCCTTTTGATAGACTTTAAAGGCCATTTTGTAGGACACCAAGGGGGAAAGAGTCATTTACAGTCTGCAGGGTGGAATTTAGATTGGTTTTTGCCCCGCCTGGGGCCTTTTAGCCTTTAATGATGGCTCATCTCATCTTCCCCTCTCCGGATTGTCTGCAAGGGTGAACCACAGATGTTCCGTGGAGGGGAGAAGGTCAGCAGCCCCCTATTCCTCCAGCCTTGGACTCTGGCCCCGACCAACACTGGTTCCCAGACTGGCTTCCTGGGAGTTTACCTGGTATATTTCGACACGTGGCAATGGTTCTTTTTTCATAGGATTCAGGGGCCAGAAACTTGTGTACAAGACACTTCTACAGAAGAGGGGCTCCAGCACCCATGTTGCTGGACAGTTCCCCCTGCTGGGGCCAAGGCCACCTCTGGGGAGGTCAGGAAGGAGGCAAGGGCAGAGGCCAAGACAGGAAACCCCTCTGCTTTTCCAACCCTGCATCCTCGCCAGTAGAGTTGGAAGAAATGAGGCCAATTCTTTTTTGCCAAGAGAGTCAAAAACACACTTGCTGGGACTCTGGGAAGCAGAGGGTGAGTGACCCTGCCACAGAAGACAGCTCTGCCCAGAGTGGGGAGACAACTGGTCTCCATCGCTTCTCGAATTCGAAGTCCTATGACATAGGACAAGGAGGATGCCTGGCAGGCCCAGGGAGAGGAGTTGCTTCCGTCCCCCATTTTGATGCCAAATTCCTCCTTCTTCCAGCAAATCCATGTCAAGCTGTTACTAGCGACCTCCTTCCAAGTCCTCTGAAAGTCTTCATGCCCCAGGGGAGTCATGGCCTTGGCCATGGGCCTCCTCTCCTCTGTGCTTTGCCCACAGCAAGGTGGTGGGAAGAGGAAAGGGAAGCTGCTTTGAAAAAGCAATTATTTAAAAGTGTCCCAGAGGTAGAAGCCATTTCCTTTCTTTTATTTTTCTCCTTTCTCCATGTCTTTTTATAAGATAGTGTGGGCACAGAACTGTATAAATCTTTTTGTTCAGAACTATTCCACGAATTTGTCACGCTATTGTTCTGATGGAAATCTCTAGAAGACAGAGTACTCTCAGATTGTCAAAACCTTACAGTGACTGCACCCACTTCACTAGACTTTTACCCCAGCAATTTCATAGGAGCACAGGATTTTAGGGCACTGGTTCTCAAAATGGGCACCCTACCCAGACAGGCCCCTCAGCAGCACTGGGAAGACAGGCTGGAAATGCACATTCTCAGTGCCTCCCCGCCCCAGGCCAGCTAAATCAGAGACTCTAGGGGCAGGGAATCAGAGTTTTAATAAGCCCCCTAGGTGACTGAAGTCACAGTAGAAGTTGGAGAACCACCGTTGCCCCTGAGGGAGTTCCAAACTTTCAGGGGCCCTTGAATCTAAGGTGTCTGTATTTGGAGTCCATAGTGTGGCTTTGAGAGATCTGTGCTCCCAGAAATCATACACACAATGCTCTGTCTGGGCCCATGAGTGCAAGTTTCCGTGGAGAAAATCCACACCTTCTACAGGGAAGGAAAAGGACCCAATAAAGATCCCACAGCCACAGAAGTCCCCACCTGTCCTGGACCTGGGACCCTCAAGCTCCCGTGCCAGCACATGCCCTCCCTCCAGCCAGGCCATGGTGGGCCCCAGTTGATGCCCTCACCTGAGAGATCCAAGGAGTTACTGTCAGGGAAATCGAACTCTCCTGCAAAGCACAGAAGTGGGCATGAGTCAGCACACGCGGCCCTCAGTGTGCCAGAGCTGTGCGTGGTACACTCTCTACCCTGGAAGGTCAAGGCTGTCCCAGGTCTGAAGGACAGAGGTGGGGTCTCCGCCAAAAGGCTGCAGCGCACACAGCAGCCGCACCCCTCTCCGACACAGCGTGCCCTCCAGCATCGATCCCATTTGCTTTGTACTGCAGTGATGCTAAGGATGGCCCATGACTCAGTTCTCCCCACTGGGCCACAGGAAGTGGAAGCGGAATAGAGTCAGGGAGGTGGGAGGGCCTCTGGACTAGGAGAGGAATGCAAAAGGATGACTGGGTCTTTTCCAGAAAAAAGCAGGAACAGCAACATGGGTCCTGGGCTTGGGTTTCTTCTTGGGTCCACAAGCCTCCATCTCAGCCCCAAACCTGTCTCATCCGAGGGGGCCCAGGACTTCATCCACAGACATTTTTTCTCCTCTCTCCTGACTCTTTATTCCACCTCCATCCTTTTCTCATGACAAAGCCCCTGAAAGCAATGAACCCTCATTTCCATTCCACTTCTGAAACCCTATTTCCAACACATAGCTGACCTTCCACCCCCTACCCCTAGGAAGCCTCTCCTGACCTTTCATTATCCTGCCTACATGCTGCACAGCTAGGTATCTCCTGTTCTCAAGCTTGCCTTCCATTCCTACATCAAGGCCACCAAGGATGTCTGCATCTACATGGGCTCACACACACATTCAGGGCTGTACCATGCCCATTTTCTATCCCCTCCACGAGTGTGTCTCATCCTTCCAAATCTGTGCTGAGTGCCCCAAGACCAAGGGCTGTGTCTTCCATGTGCCTGTGTCCCCCACCTCCTTGGATGGCTAAGGGCAGGGGGTGGGGGTGGGGGGAATCTGGTCCCTGAGGAGCCTCTCATTCCACCCCCACCCATTCCCAGCAGTCAGAACTGGGCTCCCACTGGATGGACAGATGGGCAGATGATCAGCAGTCTCTCCTCTCCAAGGTTCCTCTTACCAAAGGTTTCTAGCTTCCACACTGAAACAGAGAAAGAGAGAGAACCCATAGGTGAACCAGGGAGCTAACGCTGGGTCTGCTCTCACAGGGTCCTGCTGATTTCCTCTCTCCCCCACTCCCCATGCCCAAGCTCTGCTGGGGACCCAGGGGCATGAGGACTGTAGCCTGTGGGTGGGCCAGACACAGGAGACTTCTATCTCTCCCTTCAGAATGGGACCCAGCGAAGGAGAGATGAGCCAAGGCATTTGAGAGAAGGAGAGATCCGCTCCCCCATATCTTCAGTAGCCTAGGAAGCAACAACTACTATAGTGAGCAGATTCAGCCCTGGGAGCCATGAACTAGAATAAGAAATGCCATTTTCAACTTTCTAAGCAAGTCTCACTAATCCAGGTTTGTGAACAGAGACGCTAAAGGGCCCTGCTTTAATGAGCCATTAAGAATCAGGTGTAAATAACACATTCACGGTGCAATTGTCAGAGGGAGGGACACAGTGTGAAGGGAAGTTTTCCTTGGCATCTTAGTTCACCACTGATTCATTCTGCCTTTTTGTTGTTGTTGAAAAGCAGCCGTCTCGCCATGGTACCTGACCCAAAGTAGACGTTCAAGAGACCTCAGGTAAATGATGAATGAGAGGAGTACATGAACAAAGGAAGTGAGGAAGGCAGTTTCCACAGGAATGCAGCAGCGATGTGGCTGAGTCACCGGCTGCCACCGCACCAATGTCCCCTGTGCACACTCTACCCTGCACTCCTGCACTGCTTTGCCTCTAATTCCAAATTCGCTTCCTGTCTGGCTCTGGGGCACACCCAGTCCTCCAGCTGTCAGGATGGGAGAGCCCGGGTCGTCCTCCTTCTGGGCTGGGGGGTCTGGAGGCGGGAGGTGTGGCTGAACACCCCAGAAGGGGAAGTAACAGGGAGGGGGAGCTAAACCCTGCCTCCCTTGGTCTTCGGATGGGGCCCCACACCCCAGCATACGGCCACTCTCCTCTCTGCCACCTCCCACAAGCACCTGCCCCTCCAGGCAGGGTCACAGTTGCTGGCGTTCTGGAAGTGAAATAGAATGTGCCTCTGCCTCTGATAGACGGGTCAGATGTTGGAGGTAGGCAGGACTCCATAATGGAGTGGAGCTCAGAGGTTCTCCAGTTCTAGAAGGACCCTGTCCTAAGCCTTAGGCAGACAGCCTCAGGGGGCTGAGGGCCAGGTGGCAAGGTCATGTGCATGAGCACACAAGTGACTCAGATGCCTCTAACCCCCTCAAGAGGCCCTGCCCTCCATCCTCCCCTAAACAAGGCCCCATCCCTGGGCTCAGCAGTCAGTGGGCATGTTCTCAGGACATCACCTGCCTAGAGCCCAGCCCTGCCTAACTTGGTGTCCTGCTTCCCTCCACAGCCACAGGAGTCGGGTGGAGGACCAGGGCAGGGCTCTAGGCCCTTCCCAGGGCTTGGGAAGCCTGGCTAGGAGCAACCTTTCTCAGGAGTCTACAAGGTGCCAGCTGAAAGGTGGAACTGGCCTAGAGAGCCCAGTGGACTCACACCCAAAGAAGAGATCTGCATGAATCCATCTTAGACCCCTCCCCTTGGAGATGCGGTCAGTAAAGCCTTGTGCCTTTGTGAGGAGCACCACCCCCCTCTCTTGTGCCTTCATCCCTACATCCTGAGTCACACAGCTCAGCCACTGCCCAACTCTAGGACTCTCAAATGGGTCTGGGGCCCCTGAATATCTCCGCAGCTTATCAGTGCTCCACACCCCCAAGACCTCAAACACAGGCATGTCCCAAGCAGAGCTCTTTGTGATACCATACCTAGTTTCTAAGTGGGTATGTGAGTGTGGACATGGGGGAGTGTCTTGTGTCCAACTGCCAGAGAGCATCTCACTGTGTGTCCATCTCTGGGTGTCTCTCTGGGCCTCTGAGCATCCCTATATGTGTGCTATGGACAGTAGCACCAGCTGCACTACTGACCACTGCAATGTGCCTAGGCCTGGGCTGCCATGTGCATTTCTCCACACAACTCCCCAGTCACTATGTCACACTGCCATTTGACAGACCAGGGAATGGGGAACAGGGGACAGAGGGGTAAACTGCCTCACTCAAGGTCCAAGTTGGCTAAGAGTCGGAGCCCACATCCAAGAGCACAGCCTGGCCTCACCCACAAGGCCCCATCTCCAGGGCATCCTGGGAGCCATGTCTGCGGGCGCTTCCATGTCCCTGTGCGGACCAGGGTCTGTACTCTCATGTTCCTGCTAGCATGGGAGCTCTGGAAGGGGTAACATGGCTACAGGGGGGTCCCAGGTCCTGGGTACTTGTGTCCCAGGAAGGCTTGGGGCCAAGTGTGGGGAGAAGGCTAGACCAATCATGGCCTAGGGAAGCTCCAGGGGGAAACTCACCTTGGTCTGGGTTGAAGATTTGGAAGAATTCAGGGCAGCTGACCAGGACAATCTCACCCACGTGGGCAGGCTTCCAACACGTGAGGTTGTCCCACATCCCAGGGCAGCCTATGGAGGAGAGAACCATAGTGAGAGGGGGCCCAGCCCCACCACACCAACCACACTCATCACACTCATGCAGGTGGGCACACACACACACCCTGGTGAGTCAGGCCCCTGCGGGGGAAGGAAACAGTTTCAGGGAGAGAAGGTGAGGCTCACTGTGTGAGGCAGGAAGACCCCTCAAAGAGGAGCTGGGACATTTCAGAGGCTTCTGGGGTGGAGAGGGAGCTCTCACCTGATTTTCCATCTCTCATAGCCCCATGGTGCCAGGAGGACTATGGGGAAGGGAGAAGCAGGCCCATCGCAGGCCAGGGTGGGATCACCATGCACGAGATGCTGGGGGGTCCTTGGAGCACCACACTCTCTCTCCACACCAGCTCCCCTAGTCCTCCCAGCCTCCAGCATCACAATGGGGTCCAGCTTTAGCTCAGCCTCCTTGGTGGGTCCTCCCTGCCTCTAGGGGAGTTCCAGGAACTGGCTGGCCTCAGGGTGCTGCTCCAGGCCTGCCCCTGCCTTCCAGAGATCAAGGCTCTGAGACTTGGAGGGGGTGTGGCAAGTGGTCTGACAAGGAAGAGGGCAAAGCTGGCCAGGCAGAGGCCTGCGTGGCCAAGGCCTGGGACTGTGAAGGGACTCAGAGCCCAAAGACAGAAGAAGCCAGTGCAGTAGTGGCACAGGCCCAACTCAGGCGAATGCTGAGGGCTGGAGGGGGAGCAAGGACAGACCAAGGGGTGTTTAGAAATCACCCAGACTTGGTGTGTCACCGGACACGTGCTGCCAGGAACAAGAGAAAGATGGCAAGCTTGATGACCAGGTACTAATTTGGGGGCTCAGCGGACCCTCCTGCCCCTCTGCCCACCCTGTACCCTCTGTCTCTCTCTCCTTCCACCCCTGCCAGCCTTTCCTGGGAGGTCTGGGCAATCCCATGGCTGCTCCCTCACCTCCCTTCACGCTCCACCCCTTCCTCCGACGCTATCCCTCCTCTCCGATGCACTGCACTACTGACCACCAGCTGCCCACGTCTTCACCCTCCTGATGGGGTCCGCCTTGCCCACCTTAACTGAAGGCAGATATACCGGTGGCCATCCTGCCCCCGGAGCCTCACTCCTCCCACCTTGGACAAGATCACTGGCTCATGGACTTAGGAACAGAGCTACACACAGACAACCCCGGATCCTGAGACCTGCACTCCCTGAAAACAGGCTGGATATCCCCACCATGAAAGGCCCCAGGTAATCCAAACCCAGCCTGCCCAAGGCTCCACTCAGCATCTCCCACTACAGCCCTGTTTCCTGTCTCAGCCCCAGCTAGACAGACTTGAAGCCACTTCCGCCCGTCTGGCCAACCTAGTCATCTTCAGACTTTAGCAAGCACCCTTAACCCACGTGATTAACGAAACCTTTCTCTGTACACCGAGAGATGATGCATTCTTTCCTAGAAGAGAACACAGCCCTTCTGCACCAGTCACCAGACCCTGCTGTATGGCCTGTGGGCACCCCGATAATGTCTGCAGCTGGCTTCTGCACGCAATCAAGAAATGTTACAGACCACTGGCCTCCCGTAACTGCCCTAAACCCCTTTAAATAAATCTCTGGGCCAAGCAGGAACCTCGGAGTTGGCTTTTGGCCAAGACCGCCATCTTCCCAAGTGGCAGGTGTCCAGAACAAAGCTCGTATTGCTTTCCAATCAAAACTCACCTCTCAAGGGTCGGCTGTTCAAACAAAGGGCAGCCGAAGTTGGGTTTCAGTAACAGACTGCCCTTGCTATGTCTCCTCCTCCTTCTTGCGACATATCCAGAGGGCCGCCATGTCCAGTTGGTCTGACTGACAAATATATGTGGACACTCGTGTCCTATTCTCCATCCCCTCAGCCCACTGAGTTAAGGGGTAAGCTACCTTGGACTGACACCGTGTTCTCCTCACTTGACACCACAAGGCTGTGACCGTGACCTTTTTGAAAGGAAGATCTGGTCAGGACATCCAGCCCACCCGCAGTTGTGCAAACCTTTCAGAGGACCTACCACCTCAAGTCCTCAGCACGGCCCCCAAGGCGCAGCCCTTGCTTCCCCCTCTGGTACACAGGGAGAGGGTGAGGCCCTGGGATGGCAGTTCCCCCAGGGAAAGGGGGTGAAGTGCAAAGGGCATGAAGAAGGGAGCCCCAGGGAACCACACATTTATCAGGTGGGTAGAGGAAGTGCGAGTAGTAACGTAATTCCCAAGAAGGGGAGCAAAGGTGGAGGAGGGAAGAGGCCACATTGAGGGTCCGACAGCAGAGTGCAATTTCAGGAAGGGACCCATATCCTGCTGAGGGGGTCTAGAAATATGGGCTTTGGAGAGGGCTTCTTTACCAGATCAAGGACAGTCAGAGGGTGACCGACAGTGTCCCACCGCCTGGAGCTGTCGTGAGGATTAATGAATTCATCCATGTAAAGCTCTCGGAGCTCCAGGACCACTCAATGCATGTTCATTGCTATTACTGGCATTAATTTCATTATTTCAATTAGGTGTCCCTGAGAAGCATTCCCCTGGGAGAGGCCCAGGCGAGGAGATGAAGCAGAGCCCCGCAAGGTGAGGAGAAATTCCAGTGGAGTGTCACGGAGGACACCTGGGTAGGCACTAGGCCGGGCAAGGGGGCCTAGGGCAGGCCTCATGGGCTCCCAGCCTCTCTGTTGGGGTCCACAACGGACTTAGCCTTTGGACAAGAAGGCACCCAGAGCTTCCAAATGCAGAAAACCTGGTCTCTCAGAATCCAAACCCGGCCACTTTGGAATTCACACCCAGTCACATTGGCCGATGGTCTCCTGGCTCCTGGGATGACCAAGTTTGGGAGCTGGAAGCCCCACAGAAAATTCTGAGGGAAACAAACCAGAAAGACTAGGTCACTGGGGCCATGTGAAGGGAGCAGGGTCCCAGGTCTCACAACAGTAGCCAGTTATTGCTGATTCCTGCCCACCCTTCACAGCAGGACCAGCCGGCACATGGCTGTTTATGACATCATGTCCTTGAAAGAGACCCAGCAGCGTATCTTTGGCTGCCATGGCCCACGCGGATCACGGAACGGCCGTGGAGCACGGCTGTGTCTGGTCCATGCCCTAGCAGCCCCAGCCAACAGATGTTCCCTTAATGTGGAACATTAGGCCCTGGCCCAGCCAGCTGCGACAGCCAGCTGACGCTCCTGAGATCTCAGGGCCCTTCAGATAAACAGAGCATGCTCCCGAGGGCTAAGAGCAGGGAAAGATGCAGAGCCCCAGGCAGCAATGCCATGAGGGGCAGTGGGGGCTCCCAGGTTGGAGGTTGGAGGCCTAGAAGCCTGGTTTGGGAATTCGTCCTGCCCCACCTCTCACACCCACCAGGCCCAGGGCCACAGCGGAGCAGGAAACAAATTTGAGAAGGTTGCATGGGAGGGCAGAGGAAGCAAAAAGGCCCCTGCAAGGCAGCCTTAAGACTCGAATTTGGTTGACTTCTGCCAAGGGCTCCCTTCATGACGCTGGCAAGTCTCTACCCACTCCACCTGACTCAATTTCCCTGTGTGCACTGCCAGGGCAGAGAGTCTCTGAGCATATGCCCAACTCTGGATGACCAGATCTCAAATTAGGAACAAAGGTTCACTGACGACCTGCTGGTGTCCAGAAGGGTGGCCGGGGAGGCCGGGGCTGCCCTCCAGGGCCCCACTACCAGGGCAAGCATCTGCCAGGACCTACCCGCCATGGTGCCCCACCCTACCCCACGGCCTGCCACACTATTGAAGCCTTCCTGGTGCCCTCCTTAGGTTCCTGGCCTGGTTCCCTTCCAGGGACTAAGGTTCCCAGGGGCAATTCCTACAGCACCAGGGCAGGTGGAAAGACTAGAATGGAAATCCATAACTCGAGGGCCCAATCCCAGTGTCTGGGTTTAGGGAACCGCATGGTAAGAATTAGGTATTTGGTCTTAGTCCCAGCTTCTAGGCAAAGCATGTAAACCTGTGGAATTTCCTAATAAAGGTAAGGGGAGTGTCTTCAGTTATTCATAAGGCTCTTCCGACCACACCTGAATTCATGCTAATGAGGTGACTCTGGGGCAAAGATGGCTGGTTGCCAGCGGGTACTTTCAGCTAAACCCACCCACGTGGGCAGGGAGCTAGAAATTGGGCTAATCACCAAAGGCTAAGGATTTAGGGGATCATACCTACATAACAGAACTTCCATAAAAACCCTAAACAATGGGGTTCAAAGAGCTTCTACGTGGATGAACACATCCACATACTAGCAAAGAGGTGAACCCCGAACTGCACAAGGACAGAAGCTCCTGTGCCCCTTCTGGACCTCACTCTATGACCCCCTTCATCTGGCTGTTCATTATATCCTTTATAGTAAACTGGTGAACGTGTTTCCCTGAATTCTGGGAGCCATTACTGCAAATTATTGAAACTGAGGAGAAGGTAGGACATGGGAACCTCCAATTTGTAGTCAAGTCAGACAGAAGCGTGGATAACATGGGGACCCATGATTTGCAATTGGCATCTAAAGTGGCGAAGGGGAGAGTCTTCAGACCGAGCTCTTAGCCAAAGGGTCTGTGCTAACTGCAGACAGCGTCAGCAGTGAATGAAATTGTAGGGACACCAGTCGAGTGTTCACAGAAGCCTGGAAAACCCACACGTTCGATGTCAGAAATGCTGTGAGTAGAAAAATAGCTTTCCTTTAGGGGACAATGTCCCTGACCCCACTGGGAGCTCACAGCCCTCTGCCCACCCTCCTGCCCTGCATCACAGGGTTTGCAGGAGACCGAGAGGGCCACCTTGGGGCTTCCCAGGATGTTCCACCTCTCAGAGGTGGCATGGGCTCTAGCTTGTCTCCCCTCCTTGATGGGGCCTGCTCTGAAACCCTCCCAGAAACCCCTTCCAGGAAGATGAGAAGGACAGGGAAGAGCCTTGGGTTTCTCTAACTGAGGACAGCAACTCATTTTCCTTCCACCCCCACAGAACACATCCAGTCCTCTATCTCCATCTGTTTCAGACTCTAGTCCCAACAAAGCTTAGTGTTGTTGGGACTGGAGGATTTCAAGACGCCTTTTCTCCTTCTCCTCCCCCTCCTCCTTTTACCCTATTTTTCTCACTCTCCCTTCCCCTCCCTCTTATTCACACATTTATTCAAGAAATTGTGTCAGTTATGAGTCCAATGCTGCAGAGCAATACAGGAGTGAAGAAAATAGCCCCAGTCTCTGCCTGTACAGCGCTTACAGCCCGGTGGTCTAGGGAAAGATCTTGCTCTTTAGGCTAAATGCTAAGAGAAGCCCTTAGATGATGAATTACCTTCCTATTGCTATTGCAACAAAGCCAACTCGGTGGCTTAAATGCCATAATGTCTTATTTTGCAGTTCCGGAGGTCAGAAAGTCTGAAACTGACCTCCCTGGGCTTAAATCCAGACGTTTGCTGGCCTGCATTTCTTCTGGAGGATCTAGCGTGAATCCATTTCCTTATCTCTTCCAGATTCAAGACACTCTTTGCCAGTGGCCCCTTTCACCACCTTCAAAGCCAAGAGCACAGCATCCTCAACTCTCTCCTTCTCTGACCCTCCTGCCTCCATCCTTCCCTTATGAGGACCCTTGTGATTACACTGGATTCACCTGAATAATCGAGGATCCTCTCCCCATCTCAAAATCTTTAACCCAATTACACCTGCCAAGAACATTTTGCCATGTAAGGTAACATATTCTCGGGTTTGGGGGATGAGGATGGGGCCACCACTGCTTTGCCTCCCTTAGATGCGTTTCAAGGCAAGGTGTCCCCTAATCCTCCTACACTGTTGGTGGGAATGCAAGCTGAGGCAGCCACTCTGGAAAACAGTATGGAGGTTCCTCAAAAAGTTGAAAATAGAGCTACCCTATGAGCCAGCAATTGCACTACTGGGTATTTACCCTAAAGATACAAATGTAAGTGATCTGAAGGGGCGCGTGCACCCGAATGTTTATAGCAGCAATGTCCACAATAGCCAAACTATGGAAAGAATCTAGATGTTCATCGACAGATGAATGGATAAGGAAGATGTGGTATATATATACAATGGAATATTACGCAGCCATCAAAAGAAATGAAATCTTGCCATTTGTAATGATGTGGATGGAACTAGAGGGTATTATGTTAAGCGAAGTAAGTCAATCAGAGAAAGATAATTATCATATGATCTCTCTGATATGAGGAATTTGAGAGGCAGGGTGGGGGGTTTGGGGGGTAGGGAAGGAAAAAATGAAACAAGATGGGATCGGGAGGGAGACAAACCATAAGAGACTCTTAATCTCATGAAACAAACGGAGGATTGTGGGGGGGGGGGGGGAGGGATAGGGTGGTTGGGTTATAGACATTGGGGAGGATATGCGATATGGTGAGTGCTGTGAATTGTGTAAGCCTGACAATTCACAGACCTGTATCCCTGGGGCAAAAAATACATTATATGTTAATAAATATTAACCAGGAGTCCCCTGATCTGATTCCATAGGAATTCCATGGGAATCAGATCACGTGTGGGAAGGTAGAACATTTCAAGAACAGTCAATCAAACACGGAGACATATCTGTTAGGATAGGGCAGAAGTGCAGGGGAGGGCGGAGGGGTTCGATTTGGAGCTGGGACAGCCAGGAAGGAAAGGTATGTCATGTAGGGAGGTCTGGAGGCAGGACTGAAGGGCCCTGCGACAGATCAGCTGCGACCGGCAAGCCTGCCCGCGATTGTTGGGGGCTCACCGATATCACATGACTGAGTTCGCACAAAGGTAAGTGGAGGTTATGGACTGCTCTCAGAGGCATCCCTCACAGGCTCCATGCCCTTCCTCTCCCTCTCCCCTCTCTGCAGCATCCTTGGAGGCGCCAGGTTGAGGCTGGCAGTGTTCTAAGATGGAAGGAACCCGGGGCTCTGAATGATGGTGCAGAGTCAAGCTCTGAGACCCGCATCTGCCAACCACGCCGCCCTGTGACCCGCGTAAGCAATAAAGGCTGCTGGCCTGCGTCTCTGAAACTTTAAGGTCTTTTGTTGTTGTTACTGCAGTGAAATATAAGCTACCTGACTGATGCAGTGAAAGGGAGGCAGGTACCAGAGATGGCACCTGGGTTTCTGGCTTGAAATGTTGGTATGGCTGGAAGGGTCAGCCATTCCCCACAGTGGAAAGAACCTGGATGAGAAGCAAATGGTGGTGGGCACGATGCAGGCTGGAGCTCAAGGGTTTCGAGCCAAGTGGAGATGGATTTCCCACAGGCGGTTAGATAAAAGTCCGGAGTGCAGATGGGGAGTGGGAAACTGGGGCAGGAGAAGAGGAGTGGTCAGCACAGGGAACAAGAAGTGCCCAGCATAGGGATGCTAGGTAGGGCCACGGACCTGGACAATGGCTCTAGTGAGAGGGTGTGTGCCAAAGAGAAGAGAAGAGGATACGGCCTGTTCCTGACAGAAGAAGGAATGCAGCATCGGAAGAGGGGTTGGCAAAGAAGGCTGAGGAGGGGTGGCCGGAAACCGGGGACACCCAGGCCAGGTTAGCAACACAGCAGACAGGAAAGCATGCTTCAAGGAAGACATGGTCAAGTACATCAGTCCCTGTTCCCCTCCTCTCTTCGAGTCAAAAATCAGAATGGCCTCTCTCCCCTGGGAGAACTCTCTGCTTGGACATCCCCAAGCACCTCTCCTCTAGTTCCCCAGTTCTACATGAGGACCATCTCTGCCCTCCTGGCTCAGTCTGTTCCCCAGCCCCACCCCCCCCCCCCCGAAAACCTGAAAGGCTCTATGGAACCTGGTCCAAGGAATCCAGGTGCTTCAGGGATCCTGCTCGGGGCAGAGCGCCGTGCACACTCGGCATTGGGGGTGGGTGTGGCTGCTGCTCATACCAAGACATTAAGACACAAAGCAGCCAAGGAGACGCAGTGTCTTGCAACAGCAGGAGGGGGAAAGACCATTTGGGCTCACTGAACAGCGAGAGAATACAAGGACCATTAGCCTCGACTGGAACAAAATAAGAAGCTAATAGCAGGTTGTCATGGTGATGATTTTGTCCAGTTCCACACAGTGTTCAAAACCCATGAGACCAGGGGCACCAAAGGGACTCAGACAAAGACGCAGTCCTCCCTGTGAGGATGCTCGGGTAGTGTTAGAACAAGCCCTCATTTTAGCACAATTCAAGGGTAAAAAAAAAAATGATTCCATTTACTGTAATTGACTTTCCAGCCAATATTTCTGATCCATAAAATGGGAACCAGCTGTGGGCTCAGTGCTGGGTGGTGGGGAGGTTGTTGGGGAAGGAAGAAGATGCAGTCCTCCCCTCTGGAAGTCAGCGGCCCTCAAAGCGGGGACCCCGGACCAGGAACACCACAGGGAACTTGCCAGAGCTGCAGCTGTTCAGGCCCTACCAGACCCACTGAGTCAGAAACTCTGGGGCTGGGTCCAGGAATTCTGCATTTTAACAGCCTTCCAGGAGGTTCTGAGGCAGGCTGGAGTCTAAGAACTACGGGGCTAAAGGAAAACCAGTTTGGACAGAAATGGAACCTTTTGTCAGAAGCGAGGGTCCCCTGGACCCTCTCCCCATCCCATGTTGAATGCCTGTTCCATCTCAGAGCAGCTGGGAGATGTGGTCAAGAAGGGCTGGGGAGCCTGGGCCCGGCCCTCCTCCAGGCCTCTCCTTGTGTGGTGAAAGTGGAGGTGGGAGCTGGGGACGAAGCACTCGGCACCCCAGACAGGCCTCACAGGCTGGAGCAGAATAGCAATGAGCAGGCTTCCTCATCTTCCTGCCAAATCTCCCTCCTGCCCCAGCCAAAGCCACCGCAGGCCTCTTTCATCTTCTCCAGAATAGGGAGACCCCCAAGGAGACCACACCCAAGCAGCCCCACTGAAACGCAGGGAAGACCTCCAGGCTGACGAAAGCCCGCAGCCCTGCAAAGCGGAGGTGCTGACCGGACCCACCTCGCACAGGCAGGCCCCTCGGGCTGAGCACAGGGAACAAAGCGGGCCATGCCTGTGACTTGTGGGCCCGGCACCTCTTCAGAGTGGAGATCCCGTTCCCACGCACAGGACTCCTTTCTCCTCTCTGGGCACAAGAGCACTGCCACACAAAAGCACCCCCCGGCTGGGATGGCAGACCTGGGTCCTGTCCCAGAGCTGGCTCCGGCGCTCCGTGTGACTGAGCCAGTGACGGCCACCTCCAGCCTCAACCTCTCTCTGGGTCACATGACAGAGCTGGACTTGGTGTTGTCTCAAGTCCCATTTAGCATGCAGGGGCTTGGGATGAGGTTCAAAACCGCCAAATAGGCCGCCTCAGTATCGGTCCCGAGAAACATCTTTAAAACACACCCAGGATGTTGTGACCAAACCCCAAAGTCAGCAAGTCTGCTTTCACTCTGCCGGCCTCACCTGGGTTTCCGACCCTCTTCAGCTGGCTGCCGAGCGCTGGCCCCACTCCCCACCCCCATCCGGCATCTCCCTGCCCCTTAGCTTCCACCCCGAAGGCCACTCTGGGCATTACTATCCCATGTTCTCTTTGGGGTGTTCCAGTGACAGACAAGAGTTGGGGAGGAAACCGTTACCTTCCTGGGAGCCCTCCCCCCCAGCCTGCCCCCGCCACACACACTGTAGCGTGGACACACCTCAACCCAGCAGATCGGTGTCCCCATTCCAATGCACTTGCTTCACTGGATTTAAAAGATTATAGGAAATACACGAAATACATAGAAATACATTTTTCAAATACAGCAAAGCATGACTGTGAGTTCATAACTCATGGTTACTAGAGCAAGAAGAGAGTTTTCCTTTTTTCTCTTTCAAGTGCACTTCGGGGGCATCAGTCGACCTCTGGCCAGAGTTCCATGCTTGGTGCATGTGCTTAAGGGCAGAAGGGGCAGGAGAGGGGCAAAGAAGGGGTGCAGGGGGAGGGCTGGTCTCCCAGGTCACCCCAGCGCAGACCGGCAACACCATGCCAGTCGCCAATTCTCCGTGACATTCATGTTTGACTCTTGGCTAGGAACGAGACCCCAGCCTGGCTTACCTGAACGCTGGGGGCTGCTCTCTTGTCCAAGATGGCACGAGCATCAGTGGCTGCTGTCCTCTGGCCACAACAATGGCTCTCAAACTTGGATATACTTTAGAATCATCTGAAGGCTTTTACCACAGACCTCCCCACCAAATGCTGACTGCATTCGTCTGGGAAGGGCCTGGCTATCAGCATCTTTAAGTGCTCCTGGGGGTTCTAAGACGCCTTGCAGAGCAAGGAGATCAACTGTTGCCTGGATTTCACAAACAGGTTTAATACGAAGCCAAGAAGCCTGGCTTGACGGCAATGACAAGGACGCCCCCAAGGACCTGAGGCTCGTATGGAGCATGTGGGGAAAACAAAGGCCCTAGCAAACTCTCCCCTGTCTGCTGACAGCAAGATCAGTGCTCCCCCAGAACTTGGCACTGGAAAGATGCCCAGAGGCCACCTTCTCAGAGACCCCCAAGGGGTTCTTCTAACCTCAGCTTGTACAGAAAAGCCCCTGGTGGCCACTGGACACTCCCCCCTGCCCAGCACTGCCTCCTTCCACAGCACTGGAGCTGGGGCCTCACACCCTTAAAACACAGATGCCCTTTAGCCTTTCTGTAGCCAAGTGAAGGGCAGGCTTCGGGGGGGTGCACTGAAGCCCCCCCCCCACTCCTACTTATCTCTCCAGCCTCATTGCAACTTCCTCTGCCAAGTGATATTTCACTGCACAAGGGGGAAGGGTGCAGTGGATGGTCTCGCTCTGCTCCTCCTCTGAGCCACAGTGCAGTGGTCAGCAGCAAGGGCTATGGAACCACCAAACGCATGTCCCAGCTCCTTCCTCCCTGGCTGTGTGACTTACCAGGTAACCGGCTCGCAACCCGATTTCTGTGAGTCTGAGAAGCAGCGGCTATAAGACGGAAGGGAAAACTCTGCCTAGCCTGTAGGTCGGTGCGGTTTCATGAGCCACCCTGGGCAGCTCCATGGAGGGGAAGATTCAGAAACTGTCCGTAGCGAGCTGCTACAGTCCCCATCTCCCATACTCATGGCTCCCTTCCTCCCTCTATCAGGTCGTCTCCCACCTGGAGCTCTTGCTCCCCTTCCCATGCTTCTCCATCTGCCCTCTGCAGCCTGGACCTGGTTCCCAGCCCCTCCTCAGGTCTTCCAGAAAGCCCTTCCAGATTGTCCCAAACTGCAGTTTCCTAAAGAGAACTCCACAGTTCCCCAGAGCTCTGACCTAATGGAAGACGGAGACCCTAGAGGCACTCCACGCCCTAACACGACAACTCTAAGTTACTCTAACATCTTTGTGGAGTACTTAGCAAATGCCACATAACACCCTTAGCCTTTCCCACGATTGGAATTTAATGCAATAATCCTACATGGTAGATATTATTTTTTAATCCTCCATTTTGCAGACAGAATAAATGAAGGGATTAAGTGCCCTTTGCAAGGTCATATAGCAGGTGATGGGGGCTAGGGGCTCAGTGTCTCATATCCTTCTTCCAAGGCAGTGGATCCTAGGAGTTGAGGGTACAGAGTACCCGAATACAAGTTTCACCTCTGCATATTATTTAACTGTCTCTAAGCAAGGGGTATAACTTCTGTGGGCAGCAGTTTCCTTATCTACAAAATAGGGGTGATAATAGACCCCACACCTAAGGAGCTGCAGTGGGAGAAAAAAGCACTAGCACAGTGCCTGGCACATGGTAAGTCTATATAAATATTGACTATTAATATGATCCATCTCACCCACTTAATTAATAGAGAAGGTTCTGAGGCACAGAGAAAGAAAGGGCCATGGAGGTGATAATCCAGCTAAGCCCTCAGTCTCCTCTTCTTTTCCACCTGCTGGTTGCCTTTTGGCTGTGCTTTGTCCTACAGAGATCACATCTCAGCTTTGTCCTATAGAACCCCACCCTATGACTCAGAGTAGGAAGATAGGAAGAGGTAGGAGAACCTCTCTTTAGGCAGACCATGGGAGGGTGTAGACTCCTCTCTCCTTGGGGCACTCAGAGTTAGAGGAAAGCTTGCTTCCAGGAGACCCCTCCATACCCTGCCTCTTGCATGCTCAGCCTGAATGCCCCTTCCTCCTTGAAGCCCTCCCTGATTCCACCACGTCCACTCACCCTACCCAGCACAAAGTACTTTCTCCTTCCACTGAATTCCCACAGCATCAGCTCCACCTCTGCCACGGGCATGACGTCTCTGAAGTAGCCAGGGCTAGCAGGGTGCAAACCTCTGTCTCTACAGTCCCCTGCCTGTGGCCTTGCCCCATTCTACCCAGGCGAGACACTAAGATTCCAATTTGTCATATGAGTGAGTGAACAAATGAGTGGGTGAGTGAATGAATGAGAGTGACTGAGAGTGCATGAATGGGTAAGTGACTGAGTGAATGAGTGAATGAGTGGGTAAGTGGATAAGTGACTAAGTGAGTGAATAAGTAAATGAGTGAATGGGTGAGTGAATGAATGAATGCGTGAGTGAATGAATGAATAAATGGGTGAATGAATGAATGAATGAGTGAATGAATGAATGAGTGAATGAATGAGTATGTCAGTAGATGAGTGAATTTGTTCCATAGGCCTGGGGTCCCTCACCCAAATCCAGGTCTGAGGGGGACCTGTGGTCAGCTTTGACTCACAGGGCCCCTGGGACCCTCAGCCAGACACTCTTGATAGCCCACCCCAACCCACCCTAATTCAGGGTTCCAGACACAGGGAGGTACCCTTTCCCCTCCCCACCTCTTACTGCTGGGGTTCCCTCAGCCTAGAATGTTCTCCCTGCTCGTCCATCCTTCAGCTCTCATCTGCCAGCAAGTGCTAAGCTTCGCTCAGGGGTTTCAGCCTAGCTTCTCATTGGAATGGCCTGGGGAGACTTAAAAGATCCTGACTACAATGGACCGTGGTGCTGATTTAATGGGTTTGGATTGTGGCTTCAGCACATTTTTCTAAAAGCTCCTGGTGATTCTAATGCACAGCCAGGTTTGAGAACCAAGGATCTGGTTTAAATACCACCTTTTCCATGAATCCTTGCCCACCTTCCCCAAAGAGAACTCCTTTCTTCCTCTTCTGAGCATTACCTGGTGGTGAAGACCCCCTCCCACCTCGCACTGTCCTACCCCCTCCTGGGAGGGTGTCCAACCTTACATCCATCTCACTCATGCCTCTGGGAGGACACCCCTGTGGCCAGGCCCTTGTGTCCTCTCCCAACCCAGGGCTCCCCAAACTGCTGTGCAATTAACCAACACGCAGCTCCCCAGGTCTGGTCCCCACCCCACCTCTACCCTTCCTTTCTGGATGCTTCTCACTACACAACCCCAAGTGTATCTGAGACCCGTGATGAAGGAGCCACGGCCCTGGGCTGGGAGGCAGGACACCTCAACCTGCCACTCACTCCAACCCCTGTGTGGTCTAACGAGTCACTGCTACCCAGGGTCCCCTTTTCCCATCCCCTTGACTAGAGGTTTGGACCAGGTACCCTTTTGGTCTCCTGCCACTGTGTGCCCATCTGGGCCCCCTGCTTCAGCTTCCCTGGGTGGTGGGACCTAGAATCCACTTTCGGCCTCAGTTAAGACCGAGTGAGAGCTCGGCCCGGAGGGAGAGGCCAGCATGACCAGGAGCTTCATTACCAGTTAATGCTCACTGACTGTACGGGGAGCTCAGCCCGCAGGGACCATTACATTTAACTGGGCTGCCGATTAATCAAGTATTTAAACAGATGGCGCTCAGAAGAGCTCCTCAGAAATGGGGAGGATCCAGAGGGAAAAATCGAGCCCTCCAGTCAGGGAAGGGAGCCCCACCCTCCAGCAACTCAGGCACAGTTGAGGTTGGCAAGGCCACCAGGGAGGCCCTGGCCCCAACTCTGCAAGCTCCCACACACCCTACTCTGTGGGCCTGAGTCTGCAGGAGAGGCCTTACACAGACTTCTGGTTCTCAGCCAGGGTCCCTGCCATGTCCTTGGGACACTTGGAAAATGTGCGGAGGATTTGAGGTCATCAGTGGGATTGGGGGTGTTCTGGGCATCTAATGGGGAGAGCTATGATTGCTAAGTGTGCTGCCGTGCATGGCCCCATCCAGCTCCAGGAAGCAGTATCCTCCCCTCTCCGAGTGCTAACAGCAGCCGCAGGAGAACACTGCACCCAGCAGGCTTAGGAATGGGGTCCCTGCTGCAGCCTTGTTCTCTGGCTTCTGGTGGGGTGAGCACAGGAAGAGGGAAATGACCCCGCAGTGCCTGCCCGGGGTTAACCAGGTGCTCTCCAACTCAGCCACTGGCGACAGCTGTGTCCCTGTTGCCACCAGGCCCAGGCTGCTTGCTAACAAGCTCTCTAATAGCCACTCCCCAGCCCAGACACCAGCCCGCTCCCAGCCCCCAGGGGATCAGAGGCGGCCACGTCCAGCCGCCCAGAACAGCCTCCTCCAGAATGAGGCATCCGGGGTAGGATGTCCCCGAGGAGGGCAACCCCAAGGTCACTGCCCAGAGCAGATCCAGGACTCCATCACCCTGCAAGGTTTCCAGAAGGACCCAGGTACCTGTACCCTCCACCACTCTCTACAAAATGGCCAGAGGCCCGGATGCCAGTTTTGAAAGCCTGGCCAGGCTGTGCTGGGAACTCGCTGACCTCCTCAGCACCCCACTCACCTGGGGAGGAGTCGTTCAAACCCATCAGGTCGTTCGCCCTCTGGATCTTCTCCAGGCACATGGCTTGCTCCTTCTTGAAGATGCAGTCAGAGTGCATGGCGGTGGCCTGCGAGGGACACACGGGACACATGGGATGGATGGGAGGAGCAGGCAGGAGGTTCACAGACAAACCCTGCTACCTAAGCCCCGGAGCAATGTGGGGGGTGGGGGTGGGGCAGAAGCAGGGAGAGGATAGTGCCAGAGAGATTTTGGGGCCAGCAGGGGCCCCAAATATCATGAGGGCTCTTCTCCTTCACCAATTCAACATGTGGCCATCAGTGGCTTCCAGCCTTCCTTGAGTCTCAGTTTCCATGTGTTATAATAATATTAGCAAATACACATGCAGCTCCGTCCTGTGTGTGTGCATTATTCTGTTTTACACACACACACACACACACACACACACACACACACACACATACATAACATAGAGCTCAGGAGCTCTACAAAGTAGGTGCTTTTCATCATTCTCCATTCAACAGATGTGAACCCTAAGCACAGAGACGTTAGGTAACTTTCTCAAGATCACTTAGCTTAGCAGACTGTGCAGCGAGGACCAGAACCTAGGCAGTCTGGCTCCAGAGACCAGGGGACTAGCACTGTACTTCAGGGGAGCAAGCAGGGGTGGGAGAGAGAAGGGGCTAAGGGAGCTCATCCTCTCTCCCCTCTGGGGGCTCAGGAGGCGTGCACACCCAGGTGCTGCGGGCAGAGGAGCACTGGTTGCATTCAGCGAGACCTACGAGCTGCTCTCATTCCCTCCTGCCCCCATTTTACAAAAGTGGAAACCAAGACTCAGAAAAATCACCCGTTCCTGCCCAAGGTCACACAGCTGGTTAGCGGTGGGCACTGTATTTAATCGTAGGACCAAGTAACTTCAAAGTCCATGAGAGCTGTATTCTCGTGCTGGGGCAGGGACGGTTCCTCGAGCGGACGTCTGTAAGCATGCCTGGAGGGGAGAGTCCTGGGCCCTTACCATAGGCAGCAGGAGGAAAGCAGCCAGGGAGGCTTGCAAGATGCCGGCCATGATGCTTCTCAGCCCGGACGGAGACTCAGACCAGCTATGCTTGCCTCCCGCTCAGAGCAGCCGCTCGCCAGCCCCGCGGTGTCTATGGGCTGGAGAGAAAGGAAGGCATGAGTCCTGTGGGTCCCCTGGCAGGGACAGGTATTCCTCCTGACAGCCCCCCTTATCTACAGCAAGGCTCTCAGCCTATCAGGGTAAGTCCCTCCCTGCCTTGGTATATGTGTTCCTTACTCCTCTAGCAAACAAATATCCACTGAACACCTACGCAGCGCTCGGCACTGGGGATACAATGCAGGTCACAAGGGCTCAGGACCCCATCAGGCCATCAGAATGGTCTGCATGGCTTTCTTCTCTGTAGCAGACAACTGTCTCCCCCAGCTCCCTCCACTGTGACAGAGTTTTTGCCAGCATGCCCACCTAGAGAGAACATTACTCGTTCCTTCCCGCTTGCAGGTGCGGGCTTGTGACACAGGCCCCACCTACGGAATACAGGTGGGAGGGACAGGTGCCACCCGCAGACCCCCCGTCCACGAGGCAGCAACCGTTCTCCACTTCTGCTCTTTTGCCCTGCCTGAATGCCAGAGCCAACCCCTGGGCCGTGGGAAGCCCCACGCTGAGAGGAACAGGATCACCGTGAGCACCCCACCAGCCTGGGAGACCACCCTAGCTCCCAACTGCCATGTGAAAAAGAACTGCTCCCTGACTCCCGTGCCCACCACAGAGCATCGCTTCATTCCAGCTGCCGGGCCAGGGCTGCTTAGACGTAACCTCCTTTCACCCTTCCTCGGCCCACTGGGCCTCCAGGAGAAAGCAGTGGTTGCTGAAGAGCATGCTCCAAGAAGGGTAGGTCCCTGAGGACGGGGGCTGCCGGTGGGGACCGGACAGGGGACCGGAATCCAGCGGGAAGGGTGTGGGGGCCCTGGCACATTCCCGAGGGGGAGAGTCTGGTCTGCTTCTAAAATCGATTGTTAGCACACATTCCCTTCACCCCAGCAATTCCGCATCTGAGTATTTATCGAGAAATACTTGCACTTGTCTGAAAAAAAGCACGTGCAATGGCAGTCACTGCAGCATCACTTAAAATAGCATCCACAGCAGAAAAGGAAACAACCCAGCATCCATCAAGCAGACCCTGTTAACAGGCCCCAGCAGCCATGCAAGGGAACACCACACAGTAATTTAAGAATTATTATTCGCATTCCTATTAAATTATTATTAAAAGGATTCAGTCGGCTGGTGTCAGAGCCCCCACCACAGGTGCCTGGGCTCAGAGACCCCTGGTGGGGGGTGCACCCCAGCCATTAGTCTCCACATACCCCCCACTCCCTGGGCAGAGCTGCTGTGACCCTCATTCCTTTTGTGCCCCTGGCTTTTTGCCACCCGTGTGTCCTCCCTCCCTCTCCCCTAGCTTCTCCAAGCTCACTTTGGTGACCAGCAAGTACCCAAAAAGGAGAAAGCAAATGAGCCGCAGGATAGCTCCACCAAAGGGGGACCCTGTCTTACCCACCTGTTGCTCTACTCCTCAGGGCCCACTCAGAGATGCTGAGAAAGGCCTTGGGGGTCCCCAAGAAATGCTCTGAGAAGCCCAGGGGTCCCTGAGGATGCTGATGCAGGCTTTCCCCTGTGGGTCAGGAAGGATGGGCAGGCTGGGGGAGCTCTGGCCCCAGCATCCCGGCACCCCGAGGCACCGGCTGTGCCAGACTCTCAAGCCTGGGTTTCTATACAGGACCCTCCACAACTCTGCTGGTCACGGGCTGCTTCTGGCATGACCAGGCACTGCTGGTCCCCAGGGGGCTCGGTCAACCCCACTCTCCCTGAGCAGCCTAAAGCCCTGTGTGCTGAGGCTGGAGCTGACCCTCTGACCCACCTGGCTGGGGCAGAGGAATGCCCGGCCCCCTGCCCACAGCAGAACCTGCAGGCTGTCTCTCTTGGCCAACGGAGGGCTTAGAAAAGCTACTGCAAGGCATCGAAAGCCTGAGATCCGCAACTGACTCCTCCCGACCTGGGACAATATCAGGCCAAAGGCCAGTGAGATGTGAAGTCAGGTGGGTCCCCACCCACGACCATGCCGGGTGGCTCTGGAACCTCTGTCAGCCCATCTGGCAGGGCCACCAGCAGCCTCAGCCCACAGGCGACACCTGGGCTCCGGCCCCGGCACCCAGCCACAGTCTAGACCGTTGACTTGTGTGGGTCTCAGCAGTCTTAGCCAGGAGGAAGGTGACTTCTCCTCTCAGCTCCCTCCTGGCCAGCAGGGCCCAAACAAGAGCCAGAGAAGGAAAATGGGTACACAGCCTGTGTCACCAAGTGGACACAGTGCTCCTTCCTCAGGGGCCACCTCTCTTGTGCTCCCAGCAAGGTGCCACCAGAAATAGGGCCAGTGGCTGTCTCTGTCCCTTGGGGGAGAACTCTGCCCTGGGGCACAGAGCAAGGTTCCTGGAGAGGACATGTGGCAAGAGCACTCAGCCATGAAATCGGGGCTCCCTGCTCTCAGCAACACCCTGAGATGGCAATGGCACTACCTGCCTCCTTCAGGACGGGGACCCCGCAAATGAACACTTGCCGCCCCCTCTCTGGCCCCTCTTAGCCCACACTCAGCCTGGACCACCCATCAGAACCACTGAGGACCGTTTAAAGATACCCCCGCCAAACTGAACCACTGCCTCTGGGGTGGGGGCCCAGATATCAATGCTGGTTTTGGCTCTCCAGGTAACTCTCACAGAGAGTGGGATTTTAAAATCCCCGTTTTGACCTTTATTAGAACTCAGAGAGCTGGCCCGGGAGAGCAAGCAGCTTCCACGCCTCTGGTTGCTCTAGGGGCAAATGGGAGCACCAAGCAGGCAGAGAATGAATCTGTGTTTGAGAGCTGGCTGATTTCTGATTATCTCCTCTCTCTCTCTCTCTCTCTCTCACACACACACACACACACAAATACACAAATACATAGAAACAGGTCCACAGAGAAGAGCACAAACAAACGTCAACCCCACAGAGTCAAAGAGAGACATTTATCCCCAGGGGGCATCGGTGCCCTGCCAGGCATGGAATACACAAAGGTAGAGACCCCTTCAGGGGCCGACAGACAACTCCGCACACACTCACACACACGGCCCTCGCGGAAGCACAGACACACACGCAAAACACAGAATAAAGACACATACAGATGCAACCAGACGGCGGTGCCGGGATTCACCTGCGTTCGTCCGATCCCCGATCTATGTAGTAACACACACCCGAAGCTGCAAAGGCATTCAGACACACAGAGGCAATGAGATACGTCTGGACTCAGGCCCGGGCGCACACACACACATACCTACATACCCACGCGAGCACGTACACGCTCACGCACTGGCACGGGGACGCCAGACTCGAGGGACGCCCCTGCCTGCTCCCAGCAGGCCCGCTGCTCTGATGAAAAACAAGCCGAAACAGAGGCCCCCGCCCGACCATCCCCCAGCTCTGCTTTGTCACCAGGCTGCTTGGGCCATGAGGGGAAGCAGCCCAGTGACGCAGGGTGGAGGGGCTGGGGTAGGCTCAGCTCAGGGTCTCATCTGGAGCTAGACCCGGGCTCCCCATGCCCACCGCTGCCCCCCCTTTTTTTTAATTAAGATATAATTGACATATAACGTTATCTTAGTTCCAAGCACACAATGTAAGGATTTGGTACTTGTATATATTATCATCACAATAAGTCAAGTTAACATCGTCCCCACACAGTAACGTGATTATCAACATGATAACTCTTAAGATCTAGTCCCTTAGCCCACTCTTGCCTCTTGTCTGCTCTCCCCACCACTCCCCGGCCCACTGGACTCACCCGAGAGAGAGAGAGAGAGAGAGAGAGAGAGCGAGCGAGCGCGGGAGCTCTGGGGCCTTGATCTTTCCACACCCCCGCCCTAGCTGGGGACTCAGGGACCTTCTCTAGCTTCTCCAAGACGATAGTCTCCTCAGCCCCTTCTGGCATTTCTGCCCGCCCCGCTGTCCATGCTCTGACACCTCCCGGCCCCATCCTAGTTGCACAGCGTTCAGAGTTTATGGCTGGAGGCCACCTGCCCTCGAACCTGCTCCCCTTGTGAACTACAGGCATGTGCCCTGAATGCGCCCCCTGGGCCTGCCGCCTGCAGCCCAGTCAGTGGCTCCTCCCCCTTGTCCTGGCTGCCTTCCTGCTCAGCACTCCCTCGAAACGGCCAGTGACCCTCGCACAGGACAAGGCTAGGCATGGCCACTGCAGCCTGCGGTTGGGCTCTCGCCTGCCCGGCCCTTTCAGCCCAGCCACGCAGCTGGCGCAGGACGACCTGGTCACCAATAATCTTAGGCTCACTGTCTTGGGTCCAGGCTCTGCTGGGGCAACTGGCTTTTACAGCTGATCTGAGAACAATTAAACTCGACTACCTGGCATTTACGGTGATGGGCATGGAGACCATTCTGCTGGAGTTTTAAGTCTTAGCCCTTCAGACAAGCCAGTTTTTCCTGTGCCTCAATTTGACTGTCTGTAAAATGGAAATAACAGGAACGCCTATGTCGTGGAAGTAAACTACGGAGCACACAGCACAGCCTGGTTCCCAGTAGGGCCATGTGGGGATTAACTGTTATGATTCTTACTACTCTGTTCAGGTTTTTGTACCTCTTGCTATCACCTCCATCCCATAGCCCTGTATCCCTTTCAAAATGGCAGCAGCAGGACCGCTGCACCTTTATTTGCTCAGGACTAACATTTATTAGACACTCAGTATATGCCAGGCACTCTTCCAAGCAACCAATTTGCATTAACTCCTTTTACCTGCCCAAAACCTTGAAGCAGTTACTATCATTATCCTCATTCTATAGCTAAGGTAACTAAGGCACAGAGAGCCCAAGTTACTTCTCCAAGGTCACACAGCAAATATGTGGTAGAGCTGGGAAGGGAACCCAAGCAGGCTGGCTCCAAAGCTTATACACTCCATCCTTACACTCCTGCCATTCTATGTCTCTCATAAAAGGAAGATCAGCTCAGAACTCATTGTATGTTATTAGTGATCCTTCTCACACCTTTGGGGATTGGTCAGACCTTCTGGTACCCCCTGCCCATACTTCTACATCTAAAATATCTTCCTTGGGAAGAGTTCATTATAGACACACCACTTTAAACCTGAGACAGACTTTCAAGGCCATCTTCCATTATTACTACTGAGTTGCCTGTGGGGAGACTGATGCCAGAGAGGGGAAGATAGATCCCAAGGTCACACAGCCCAGAGGACTGGAGCCCTGCCTGGCAGGAAGGGATGTGCGACAGATACTTGGTCTAGAGGGGAGTCTGCTCCCCCGTTTACACTCAGGAGGTCCTCTTTGGGCCCCACCAGCCCAGTGCCTGATGGCAGCAGGAACAGAAAAGAGCAGCCATGTCCTCCCGTGAGCCACTGCACCAAGCAGACAGGAAGACAGCATCATCAGTCAGCACACCGGAGCCAGCGGTGACTCACTGGGCTCCCAACTTTCCCTATGGAGTGGGAAGGGACTCTGACAACCTCCAGTCACTCCCCAAGCCCCACAACCTGCAGGACACTTTCTGCTGCACCCCAGCTAGGGATGGTCCCGCCCCTGGGATGGGGTGTCACCCCCCTGTGGTGGCTGGTCCAGGGCCCTCAAGGGAAAGCTCTGATATCTTTCCACCATGTCCTTCCGGGCCAGCTTTTGCTGGATGCCCCTGCAGTGAGGGGATAGCACTCCACCTTCCCTTTCCCTTGGGCCACATAGCTCTAGGTGCTTCTTCTGCCCTCATGGGGCTGAGGCCAGCCAGGCTACCCCCTACTGAGCTCCTCAGGCTACCCAGCATCACTCCCTGTCACCAGGCAGTGCCAAGCCTAACACGAGACAGATGACCCATGAGAAATGGATCACCAGCTTCCCTTGCTCACCACATACTCCTTTTTAATGCACCTAAGCAGGCTTGTCCCCCACTTCCTCCTCTCCCTCCCAGGGCAGGAAACCAGGAAAGGAGATGGAAAGATAAAACGTTACCCACCCACCCCACCCCCGCCAAGTTTACTCCTCAAAGGAAGGGAACTACACTTTTTGGTGGGGGGAAGGAACAGCGAAACGTCTAGAACCTCTTTCCTCCTCAACAGGGTCAGAGCTGATGAAGAACGGAGCCTAATGCCTAGGTAAAGGGCATCCTGTCAGTGGCAGGATTAATCATTAACACTGATGTGCCTCTGGGTGTTCAAACCTTCCCCTTCCAGAGCCTGGCCACTGGGGTCCTGTGCACAGTGGGTGACAAAACCCAGGTCCTTGGAAGGATCCCTCATGATTCCACCCACAATCTCCATTGGGACATGTGGGAAACTGGGGCTCAGGGCAGGGAAGGGCTGGGCCGGAACTCAAGAGTGCATGCTGGCGGGGTTACCCCATCTCCCCTGTGAGGGTCTGAGGTCCTGAGAAACCAGGAGGCTTTCCCAAGGTCATGCTGCAGAGGCCTTCCAGCTGACTGGTCCAGGCAGCTTAGCTGACCTGGAAGGGGTGTGGGGAGTTCAATGCCAGGGAGAGACCCACCCCCCTCCACCCCTCAAGAATGAGAGGCCATTTTCTGGATTCAGGGTAGAAGTGATGGTGGCTTGGGCAAGGAAGGGCAGCTGGAATGGAAATAAGGGAACAGAATCTAAAAACACAGGGAAAATGGGAAAGGAAATTCTCCTTGGCCCACCTCGGCGGGGCGGGGGGGGGGGGAACGGCAGGAAGGAAATGTCAAAAGGGAACAGGAGAAGGAGGAAGAAAACAAAGGCAAGACCTGGTTCACCACACAGCTTTAAATCAGAAGCTGGGAAATGTGGAGAAGCCTACAAAGGAGCTATGTATTTTTTTTTTTTTTTCTCAGCCAAGCCTCTGTGGTGCCCATTTGTCA
The DNA here is from genome assembly GCF_002288905.1 of Enhydra lutris kenyoni. Lineage (NCBI taxonomy): Eukaryota > Metazoa > Chordata > Mammalia > Carnivora > Mustelidae > Enhydra > Enhydra lutris. Next base: position 30,657,874 of record NW_019154100.1, on the reverse strand, counting down.
GGGCAGGGTGGGGGTGAGGAGATATGGGGGGAGGTTGAGGACAGTGAAGGCAATGCATTGCCCTGGGATGAGAACATCCAGGTATTCCTCAAGGTCAAAGCCACCTCCTACCACCATCTCTAGGAAGCCCACCTAGAGATCTGCCTCCACTGATCTCGCCCTTGTCTGAGAGCCACCAGCCCCAGAAAAGGAGACCCTCCCTCCTGCTGGGGTCGTTTTGGGTCCTGTTCTGCTCACTGTGAGTTTCAAATCTTGCTGGAAACATGAGACATGTCCAGGGGTCCCTGCATCTCCCTCCTCGTGGAGGTGGGCACGGACCTGGACACAAAGGCTGAATGGGAAAGGGGACACAGGACCTATTTGGTGAGCTGAAGGGACATGATGTCATTTCATGTTCGTGAATGTTATCTCCAGGTGTCCATAGAGCAGATTTACCACACAGACACAGAGAAGGCCTGTCTGGGTGGGGTGCTGAGGCCAAGCAGGGAGCCTCTCCTGGCACTGACCCACTAAACAGATGGGCACTCCAAGCTCCGGGCAGAGTGCAGGGAAGCATCCAAGGCTCCCTAGGGCAGCTCAGGCTCCCAGGACCAAAGCCTCCCTCCCTTCAAATGTTAAACCACTTTTCTTCTCTAACCTTCCGGCCTAGAGTTTGGCAAACACTTCGAGCAGGTCAGACCCAGCCTGTCACCTACTTCTGGCCAGCCAGTGAGCTAAGAATCATTTTTACATTTTTAAATGGTCAGAAAAAAATTAAAATACTCATATTTCATGCCACATAAAAACTATATGAAATTCAAACGGCAGTGTCCCTAAGCAGTTTATCAGAACTAGGTGTGCTCACTTGTTTTTGTATCATCTATGGTTCTTTCCCACCAGGACAGCAGAACGGAGAAGCTGCCACAGGCAGAACAGCCCGCAAAGCCCAAGTGTTTACTACCTAGCCCTTTACAGAGAAAGTACGTCAGCCCTCCATCGAATCTCATGCCACGCATGCACTTTCTCCGTGCAAGTCCGTGTGCCTCTAGACTTTCATTACGGGAGACTTCCGTAATCTCCCTCAGGCAAGTGTCTGAGTACCCAGGTGTGCCCAGATCTAGGTAAGACAGTGTGTCCCAAGGTCCCTATGTCTTTCTGCTGTTGCGTATCCCACCCCAGCTCTCTGGCAGGTGTCATTGGAAACCTCCATGCCTTCTCGGCAGTGTGTCACTCCCTCTTTGTGTGTCCCTGTGGGGGTGGCTGTCACCATGTGCCTCTTACAGCATCCAGGGCTCAGTACAAATGTCGCCGCTGAGGAGCTTCCAAGCCTGTATGTTACCACACATCTGGACCACTAGGCCCAGCACGTTCAGTCTCCGGACTCAGATTCCTCTGTTCAGGAGCAGCTAAGGTTTCCAGGGCCTTTGGCCCTAGCAGTGTAGAAAGCCCCCAGGCAGCCCTGTTTGGGATATCAGACCTCTGCTCACACACCTCCCGAGACAGGAAACCCACTGTCACTCCCATTGTGGGCTCTACGCTGGGTGGCTCTCAGGGAGGCGAGGCCTTCCTGGCACTGAGCGCAGCTCCTGCTCTGTGCTTGGCACTCCTCGGTTCTGCCCTCTGGCAGACAGCACAAAGTGTCCTCCACTGAATCAGCGCCAGCCCTCGGTCAGTGAAGGCTTCGTCCCTGGGAGGCCAGAGGCCTGGGACACTCAGTCTGAGGCCACTTCCCCAGGAAGAAAGCCACTCTGTGGCCTGAGCTCTTGTTCTTCTTGGCCTCTTAGCTGTACATACTAATCTGTAAATACCCATTTTGTGTGTTTGGTTTGTCAACACAAGTTGAGAGAGTGTCCCAATGCAGAGGCATGGTAGGGAGAGGTGACCACATTAAAAAGGGGGGGGGGGCAAAGTATTTCTCCAATCAACCCCCTGTCACCCTGAGCTTTACACCAAAGGGGACTTCCATGGAGGCTCGAGCCTGATTAGCCCTCAGTATGCAGGGAAGGGTCCCTTGAGAGGCTCCCCACAGACACCTATCCTCATTGCACACAGGGCCAAACAGACCAGAGGGAGCCTGGCCCAGATACAGACCCACCAATGAATCATCCACAGAGGAAGGGACCGGGTCCACATCCCTGGTAACCCCATACACCTGTTGATGGATTAGCTGGAAGATTTGGCCCCAGGCCCACCCTAGTGTGTTCTGTCTCTGAGCTGTTGTCCCAACAGTGGTTTGTATCCAGACAGGCCCCTCTGCTTGCCCTCCCCAAGGTCAGTGGGGAACAGGAGCCCCAGATTCAGCGGGGCATGGGGGGGTGGGCTCTGCCTAGCCCACCTGCAGCCAGCACCAAACTGAGATTGGGGCCTCCTGAGAAAATCTGGGTGCTGCTGCTCCCCACCTCCCCCAAGCTCATAGTTTTTCACCCCCTTCATTAGTTCACATCCACTCAAAAGCCTCTAGCCCAACCTGATGCTTGTCTCTCTGCCCAACAGCAGTCCCAAGGCAAAGACCAACCCAAAGACCCTGCGTATTGCCAACCGATTGTCCAGCCACCCCACACACAGGACTGTTCACCAGAAAAGCTAAACGCTGTCTTTCTTTTTTTAAGGGTGGAGGGCATTGCTTTATGGGACACTGTAAGGCAGGGGTAAAGTCAGGGAGACTGCAATAAAAGCATGGAAATGGTCTGGAGAAGTCACAGGGGTCTACCACCCCTCCACCAGCAGCTTTCTAAGGGAGCCTGAACTCCTTCCAGTGGTGAGGTTCCATTCCCCAGCAACGTGTGAAATGCAATCAGCTTCTGGCCCGGCTCCCTCCTGAGCGGCTAGCTCCATCCACTGGAGCCCTGGCCCCCTCTTCTGACCTGCTCAAAGCGCCAACGACCGGCCCAGGATGTGGCCCCCGCCTCTCGCAGCTGCAGCAGGAGCCTGTGCCTTTAAGGCGGCCGGCAGGGGTCTCGGGCTGGCCCACTTTGGTCCTGCGGGCCGGCAGCTCTTCTCCCACAGGTCCCCTTAGGCGTTTCCTTCGAAACCACCTAAGTCCAGGCATCAAGACCCCATCCCATATGCTTCGCGAGAAACCAAGAGACGATGCTCTCTTGAACAATCCCGAACGTGTCACTAGAGGCGGACATTCTAGGCTGGCCCCTACCCCCACCCACCCAGCACATCGCTTGCCCACCCCTGAGACCCCGTGAGGACCTCAGCACCCAGAGACCCTCCAGGATTGCCTTCCCGATCCGCGTAGGCGCGTCCGCCGGCCTTGGGAGTAGGGAGACAAGTCCCTCTGGCCGCAATGCCTTTCCTGCCCCCTGGTCCTCCCTCTGGCACAGGGAGGGGCGAGAGATAGCTCCCTGGGGGCTGCAAGGATCGACTGCCCCAAGTCTAGCAGATATTGGGGGGGGGGAGGGGGATGGGGGGAGGGGGCGTTGTCAGGCTGTCGCGCAGGAAGGGAGCAGCAGCGGGAGGGGGCTTCATTTCGATTTCGCAGGTTGGCCCGCGCTGGCCCCGGCCTCCTATCCGTCGGTGAAGGACGAGGCTCGCGTGGATCACCGGGCTGGAGGAAGGGGTCCGCTGTCTCCTGGGGTGGGGGGAGGCGGGGGACGAGGGTTCTGGATCGGGAGGGGGAGCGAGGGGGGGGCGTGGAGGTGCAGGGGCGGCTGGGCGGCCCTTACCTGCTCACAGCCGGGCCTCGCCGCGGGGCTGCGGGCTGCGGGGCGGCCCGGGGCACACTCCGCGGGGAGGGCGCACAGCGGAGAGTCCGCGCCCCGCGCCGCCCGAGGATGCGGAGCGAGGGCGCCGAGGAGCGCGCGCCGAGCCCGCCTCTCCGCGTCTGTGTGTCCGCCGGAGGCCGGTGTCCGCGGTCCTTGCGCGGCGGCGTGTGCGTGTGCGCACGCGGGGACCGCGCTCGCCTGGAGCCGCCACCACCGCCGCCGCCGCCGTCAGTCACCCCCCGGGCCCCCGAGCGCGGCGGCCCCCGCCTGCCCTCTCCCGCACCGCACCGCGCGCCGCCCAGGCGGCTCTGCCCTGCGGGAGGGGCGCCGCCTCCTCCGCGAAGCCCGGCCTGGGGCGGGAGGGAGGGGACCGACCACTGCCTCAGCCACGCACTTCGCAGAGTTGGGGGCGGGTGTAGACCAATGGGCGCCCGGGGGAGGGGTTAGGCCGGGGGTGTGCGGGGGAGCGGGACCCCGCCCGCCGCGTTCACCGGGCCTGGAGACAGACATCAGCCAGAGCTTTGGCCAGACCCCTAGGCGGACGGTGCGGAAGCAACGACCCCCTCTGTCGCCCGGGCTTCCGCAGCTCAGAGTCCGGTCTTCCCTGGGGCACACTGCCCTCCTTTCCACCCTCCCCAAGATATCTAGAGTGAGAAAGCCCTCTACCTTCTTCCTTCCGAGTCCTCAGGAGTCCCTGTCTGTCTGAGATTGTGCTTCCTCCTCCAGGAAGCCTTCCTTACTTACGGGGCAAGTCCAGACTCTGGTTGGGTTACTCTTTGCCCGGATAGCCTGGGCCTGGGAAGGGCAGCCAGCTTTGGCCTGGCTGGATGAACTCAAGTATGACCCCCTGGAGAACATCTCTATGGCTAGAAAAGGGCAGGGGGCTTACAACAACTGAACAGTGACGCTGCTCTGGAGTCAGACTGACTGCGCTCCAGTCCCCGCCGAGTCAGGGCTAGCTCTGAGAGCTTGGGTGAGTGCCTTGACTTCTCTGAGCCTCAGCTTCTTCACCCGTACATGGGAACACCTACCCATCTTGACAGCAGCATTAGGTAAGAATGGTACATAGACCCCATACCAGGTTTTCACTGATTTTATTTACTCATTCATGAATAAATTAATATTGCTACTGTTATTGTAGTCCTACTCCACCTCTTCCTAGTACAGGTGGATAAATGAGGCTTAATGAGGGGAACTGAACTGGTCAAGGTCATGTCGCCAGCCAATAGTGGAGCCAAAGCCTAACTGAAAACAGTTACCCACTCCCAGACAAAGTACTTTACCCCTGCCCACTCACAGGGTCCCAAACCCCTCCCCCACTCCTCCTCACCCCAGGCTCCTGCCTGCCCCTGCTCTGGTCACACCCCAGGCCTGAGCAACCCAAGAGCTCTCTCCATACCCCCATCCATAGTCCTGCAACCAGGCTGACCTTTCTCAGTAAGTTATTGTCCAGCCTCCCCTGGGCCAAGCCTTGGGTGTGGCCTTGTTAAGGAAGCCTCAAGGAGAGAGGAGGAGGAGGAAGAGATGAGTCTTTCCTTGGGGATTCCAGTCCAATCGAGGAGAAGAGGAATCCATAATGGAGACTTATAGGAAGTAGCTGAGGCCCCAGAAAGAGGCAAGGAGCTCCCAGACTCTCTTTCCTTCCAGTCCAGGAAACCTTCCTGGAGGAAGAGAATGCCAGTCCTTCTCTGTGTCAATAGTGAGACCTCCCTAGAGAGAAGAGGGCCAGGTGCTGTGTCAGAGTTTGACAGATGGACAGACAGACAGGACCTCCCCTTCTGGACCTGGCTACCCTCCTGCCTAGCTCATTGCCCCAACCCCTGGGAGCCTCCTTTCTTTGCTGTGAAGATCAAATGAGATGCTGTGTATGAAGGTGCTCTGTAAACTGAAATGTCAGCAGAGGGAAGGAAAGTCTCCGAGTCAGGAGGGAAGCAGGAAGTTCAGGATGCCGGGGTCCTGGGAGTGTGGGGAAGGGGGGAAATCAAGAGTAACCTACAGCAGGCCAGCTCAGCCTGGAAATGTCAATGGCCAGGGTCCCAGAAAAGGTCCCTTTGTCTCTGAGCTTCTTCATTCTGTTCTAGGTTTATTCCCCTTTCTATACCTAGTGCTCTAGGTCCCATTCAAGGTTCTGTATCCCCTGTTGTCTCTTCTGTGTCCCCACATGTATGTCTTCTTGTGGACAGTGAGCACTTTTGTTAATTGGTCCTGGAGGAGGGACCTCTCCAATTCTCTCCAAAGTGCTGTAGGGACCGGCCAGCCTTGCAGATGGACTCTAATCCCAGCCCTACTAAGGATCATCAGCCTGGGTGAGGCATGGAGGTGACCATCAGAGCTCAGATCCAGGAAGGTTGTCCAGTCCCCTTCCCTGTGAATGAAGTGCCTGAGGCCAGAGGGACAAGAGTCCTAGGATGAGGACACACAGGCAACTTTTCCGTCAGACTGGGGACCACAGCCTGGGTCCCGGTGTTCACCTCAGTGGTGTTCTACCTGGTGGGTGGCCTCCATGATGCTGGGGGCTCAGGCTGGGCTTTCACGGTCCTCACTCTTCTAAGCTCGTCGGGGCAGAGGCTCTGGTCTCTCCCAACAAACATGGTTCTCCTTGAGCAGCAGCTAGGCCAATTGTTTCCCCAGATGACAACTCCCCAAGGACAGAGCCAGAGTCTCCCCCCTTCTTCTGAGGCAGCCAGCCCATTCTCACCCTACCTGCCAGGCTTTGGGAAGATTGGAGGCTGAGGACCCACCCTTGGGAATGGTCTCCTCCCAAAGGACCCCGTGAGTTGCCTTGTCTCTCCTCCAGAGGGAGGCTGGGGGGGTCTTCCCACAGCCTTTTTCCTATCCTGAGGGGCTCACTGCCTTAGCTCCCTTCCACATGCCAGCCAGCCAGGCGGGCGGTGGCTGAAAAATACGGCTTTTAATTGAATTTTCTGAGACATGCCTGAGAGAGATGGATGCCAGGCTGCCCTACCCAGCATTCATCTCTCCTGAGCAGCAGTGCCCTCCATGACTCCTGACCCCCCAGCCCAGCCCAGCCCGCCCTTCTGCTGCCTCTCAGTCAAGGAGAACAGCACATCGGAGGACACAGTGGCATTTTCATTACAGGGAGCTGACATGTGCCAAACGCTCACCTTGCCTTGGACCAGTGTTTCTCAGCTCTCCTGGTGCTCCTGAATCCCTGGGGAGCATTAAAAATATACCCATGCCCCGGCTTCACCACCCAAAGTCACTAGAGGGTTGGTATTTTAAAGCTCATTCTAATGTACAGCTAAGGTTCACAACCACTGTCACAGGCCCTCTGCTAAACACTTTACATACAAGCATCCCAAGGTGGCATGCTTGTGTGTCTGGCACTGGTTAACGAGTGTCCTGTGATACTGTCCCTCGGCCTGCCAGGCAGCCCAGAAGTATATACATGGTTTTGTTTTCTATGTGCTCTAAGACATGAAAAGGATGGGGAATAACTGTCTTACATTAATTAACCCAGTTAACTCATATTTGGGGAATGGCCCTGAATGCCAGGCCCTAGAGTCCATGTTTCTTTTTGTGGAGGAGAAAATACTGATCCTGGGTCCATCCTCACTCAGGCCAGTGGGAACCAATAGACTAGATTACACAGGCTGGGGGAAAGCTTGATTCCGAAGGCCCTCTTATCACTCCTGCACCTGTGCAGGACCAAGGCAGCCCCAGGGGCACCAGGGAATGCCCGCTGGAAGGCCTGGAAGCACAGCAGGGCAAAGCATCAGGGAAGTTCTGGAATGTTTGGCCCCATGCAGTGTTTGGAAGCCATGCCCATTGCCCCATAAATGTCCCCTCTCCCACAGATACACAGGCTCTGGGGACACTGCAGGCATTAGGGCTCGGGCTCCTCTGAGATGGAGCCATTCCATGAGCAGACCCCACAGGTCAGGTACACTCTGACCCCTGCCCTCCCATCTGAGGACAGCATCTTCATCTGATGAGCCAGTTTCATCAGGCACCTTTTCAGTTACCCTCTGGACACTAGGTCCTTAGGACCCTGGGGGTTCTCTGAGAAACCAAAGCAATGAACGTTAAGGCTGTTTAGATCCATGGTTTTCACACCAGGCTCCAGGAGCTGTGGAAATCCTGCCTCACCACAAGCCTGGAGTACAAGAGGAAAGGAGACCCATCTTCAGAGCTAAGCAGTCCAGAGTCCTCTCTGTCCTGCCCCCGACAGGGCATGGCAGGGGATAAGGATGAGCAAGGGGAAGACTGTCTGGAGTAGGGGGAGGTGGGACCAGGGAACCAGAGATTTGGAGCCCTGAATTCTAAGTGCCGATGTGAACAGTTAGCAATCCATTTCACAGACAGAGCAAATGAGGTTCAGGGAGCAGAAACGACTGGCTTAAGGTGACAAGGCTAGCTAGTGGCAGAGTTGGGCCACAAACCAGATCTCTCAAATTTCAATACTGGGCTCTCTCCGCTCAAGCATGATAACTCTTAGAAAGGGAAGTGGAAAATGTGGGTGTGTGGGAAGGCCAGTGGCCAAAGAAGTAATCTCTTAAAGCTCAGAATAAAAGTGAGAGATATAGTCTCCTTCCCCCATGTTCACAAATACTCAAATGTATCTGTGCTCAGATGTGCAGACTCCTGAATACACATACTTGTGACACGTAAGTGTACTTTGCACACATACACATGTGCATTTCCATCCAATCTCTGCCCAGAAGGGCAGTCACATAGGGTCCAAGCATGCTCACATGCACATACCGGGGACCCAGCCACAGACGTGGTATCAAAGTACATCTTCTCTACCAAGGTAGACATGCTTTCTCTCCTGCAGAATTGCACGGAGGCAGTGGGCCTCTCCTCGGGGGGAGGCCGCGGGGGAGGCCTCCGGGAGGAGGCCTCTCCGCTGTCAGACAGTGACATTTCTCACTCACCTCCAAAGCCCCCTCCCCTAGGAACTCAGCTGTTCAACCATGGGAGCCAAATACCCATCAGGGGACGGGATTGAAGGCAAATGCACTATCCTCATTTCCAGCTCCTCTCTGTCTGCAGGGCTTTTCTTTCCCGATCCCTACCCCCATCCCCTCCTCCCTCTTTGGCACACTCTGAAGTTGGTGTGTAGTCCTCTTCTGCTGCAGAAAGGACCCCTCCTGGGCATCCTACAAATGGGCCATATTGTGTGTGTTCAAGAGCCCTGTGGTGCTTGCCCTGCCCTCTGATGGCTAGGGGCTCGGTCACTGCCCTCAGTCTGGCTCTGGCTCCTATGGGGACAGGCACCCGCTCCCCTCTGCCTGCTCTCCCCGCCCCCTTGTAGATCCCACAGTCCAAGCCAGGTCCCACTTGCTCTGGCCGCCATTTCCTCGGAGCCAGCTTGGCTGCCTTGAAAATAACAGTGCACTAAACCCGCCCCAAGTCCTGGCTTTAACACAGGCCCTCGGCATGCATGGAGGTGTGGAAATTGCAGATAATTCGTGTGGGAGGCAGCAGCACGCATGAGGCTTGGATACAGCTGTTCCCAGAAAAGCAGCTCAGGATAATAGGGGCCTGTGACAGGCTGAGCCCTGACTCGGTGTTGTGCGAACAATGCTGATAATTATATTAAAAATAGGGCAAATAGAATGTTCTTTGACGACCAACTTTGGGAGCAGGTTGGTAGCTGATGAAACAACCATTTGCCATGGCAGAGGAGAGCACTGTCTGCGAGGAACTCACTGGGGCACTGGGGGCCCCAGGCCCTGAGCGGGGTGGGGCGGGCAGGGAAGCCGGTGGCCGCCAGCAGGATGGGGCTGGTCTGAGGTTTCACAGACATTCAAGGGCAGGGTTTGTGTATCAGTCTTCTATTGCTGTGTAACAAGTTACCACAGACTTAGAGGCTTCAAACAAATCACATTCATTATCTCAGTTTCCTCGGGGGGCAGGAACATAGGCAGGATCCCTGCTTAGGGTACCACAAGTCTGCAGTCAGAGTGTCAGCCAGGCCTGGGTCTCGTCTGAGGCTGGGGGTCTTCTCTCAAAGCTGTAGGCAGTTTGTTGCTCATGGATGTGGGGCAGGGTCCTCAGCTTCTAGAAGGTTCCTGTAATCCCCCCCCATGTGGTCCTCTCTACAACATGGCACTTTGCTACTTCCAGACCAACAGAAGAGAGACTCTTTGTCTTTGACTTCTAGACCCTCTTGGAAAGGGCTCACACGATTAGCTCAGGCCCTCTCACAGTGATCTCCCTTCTGGCAAATTTAAAGTCAACATATTAGGGACTTTAACAACATCAGAAAAATCCTGCCCCTTTTACCACATAACTAGACTAACCAGGGAAGTAGAATTCCATTATATCTATAGGTCCTGATCACATTCAAGAGGAGGAGCTTGTATGGGCTTGTATACCAGAAGCAGCAATCTTGGGGACCTCACAACTCTGTCTACCATAATACCCATCACCTAGAGCCTGGAGTGTGAGGAACTGGGTTGGGACAAGCCATCGACCAAAGCTCCCTGAGCTCAGATCCTGGGTGGGTCCTGTTCCATCTCCAGGGCTTGGCATGAAGTCAGCACTCAGGAAATACTTTTTTATCTGGATAAGCAAGTCACCAACTCCCAACTCCGTTATACAACTGTGGAAACCAAGGCCCACAGAAAACAAAGAACTCTTCCAAGTCATCCAGGGCAACAGAGGAGGAATGTGAACCAATGATGAGCACTACCACTTGCTGAGCCTCTCCTACATGCCAGGCTCTTTGTTCACTTATTTCATTAGCTCTTCGAATCACCCTAAAGCTGTATGATTAGGGATTATGATTACCCCAGGATTATAGATGAAGAGAACAAACCTCAGGGAAGCAAAGCAACTTGTCCAAAGACGCTATTAACATAATCATAAAGCCAGAACTCGAGCTCACTTGGCTTGATCCCACTGTCCCTGATGCTCCCCACCCCCCCCTGCCTTTCTATGCTGCCTTGCCTGTGTCTCCAGGCAGGACAAACTGAGAAAAGTATCGGGAGGCCAGGTGTGCAGGAATGGTCAAGGATGCCCGGCCACCTACCCCCACTCTCTGCTTCTCACCATCACTCCCTCTCCCCCACCCCAACTTCCTTCTCAGGGGGATTTAGTCCTCATGGTATCATTCAGTTTCACTGTGGGCCACCCAAGGTAGTGGGAAAGGGTTTCTTTTTTTTTTTTTTATTTGACAGACAGAAATCACAAGTAGACAGAGAGGCAGACAGAGAGAGAGAGGAGGAAGCAGGCTTCCTGCTGAGCAGAGAGCCCGATGTGGGGCTCGATCCCAGGACCCTGAGATCATGACCTGAGCCGAAGGCAGAGGCTTTAACTCACTGAGCCACCCAGGCGCCCCGGGAAAAGGTTTCTAATTACTCATAATTAGCCAAGCTGATCAGTCCTGTCATGAGGGGATTGTCTCTTTTAGTTCTTTCTTTTGTGTTCGCAGGACACTTCTCTGGAAAGGAAGGGACTCAGCTGCATGACCGGGGAAAAAAGGACACAAGGGAATGTGAGCAGGGTGAGCAAAGGGGCCTTTTCTGATCACAAAGACAAGCCCCTCTCTGAGCCTGCCCTCTCGCACCAGATTCCCACAAGAAGCCTTTTTCCAGCCCTGGAGTGCAGAGAACACAGGTCCTCCATATTGCAAGAGGAGACCTGGCTTACTCCCCAGATAGGCACCTACATTGCCCCCTTGCCTTCTGGTAAGTTTCCCATCAAATGTCCCCACCCTCCCTGAGTGACAGCACCCTCCCTCCATCACCCTCCACCCTCTTACTCTGCATTACAACACAGTGGATACAAATAGACTCTGAAGTCAGACTGCTGGGTTCAAAACCCAGCTCCGCCACTCGCCACTCGGACAAATTATGTAACCTTCTGTGCCTTGATTCTCTCTAAAGTGGGACTAAACAATAGCATCTACTTTTGTACAGTATTATAACATTTGAATAAGATGTAAAGCATTTGAACAGTGTCTGGCAGGTAGGTACAATAAAGTATTAATTATTCCCTTGTTTGCTCTTTCTTTATAGCACTTAGCACTAACTGACATATTGCATGTTATTTGTCTATTTGTTCAATATTCGTCTCCTCTAAGAGAGTGAAAGCTGCTCGAGGGCAGTGTCTTTCTTTGCTCATTGCTTTGTTTCAGCACCTAGAGGGTTTGGACAGTGTCAATTCCAGGAGTGAGTCCCACCCTCCCCTTTCCCAGGCCCTAGTTTCCTTGTTCTCTGTGCTCTTGGAAGTTGCTACTTAAAGAGACTAAAAATGTGGCTCATGGGCCCTCATCGTCTTCTAACCTCTGTCACCCTGGTTCATGAGTCCAGTCTGGAACCGCAGACCCCTCTGTAATACAAAAGCCAAATTCTAGAATATAAGTGAATGATCTGAGACCCATGTCATAACACACAGGAATTCTAGAATTCATGCATTCCTTGAATGGACTCCAAGATTTGGAGAATTCCAGAACGGAGCTCTGGAATCTCAGATTGTCATCTGAGAATTGCTGATAGGACCCAGGAATCTTGGAAAGGAGGCCCAGCATCTCAGAAGACTCTTGGAATCGGGTCATTGGGAGAATCTGGTGAGACCGGCTGGCTCTGCTTCGCTGGCTTCTTTGCAGCAATGAAAACACAAGTGGTGCTGGTGCTCAGAGCAGAGGGGCAGGGCCAGGGGCCAGGACAGTGGTGGGAAAGGGCTCCGCTGTGAGGGTTGCTAGGCACTGGCATTGGCTGAGACAATGAGGCTGGCGGGGTAGGTAGAGCCGATGGCTGCATCGCTGCATCATAATCAGGATACAGGGGGAGGGTGGGAGGGAGAGGTTTGGGGCGGAGTACAGGGGGGCGGGCACAGCCAGCCCTAATCCCATTACAACTGGCCATCCCAGCTGCCAGGGCTGGCTAGGCACCAGGCCTGGCTGTGCCCTCTCCTCCAATTACAGCTCAGGCTGCAAAGGGCTTTGAATTCACAATGGTCTCTATCTTATTCTGAAGTCCCTACCCCAGAGCAGGAGTGTGGCTGCATCTTGAGCCCCAGGGAACTAAGAGCTAAAAGGGGGATGGTGAAGGGAACTAGAGGGTAAAGAAATCCCTCAAGGAAATGGATTGACCCAGAATAAAACGGTGGTACTTTGTAAAACATTTTGGATATAAGACAGAGATTCAATTAATGGACACTTGATATTAATTCTACCCTGAGAACTGGTTCAGCCCCTGCCAGCACTTTGACCCATCTGGACACTGAACCTGACCTTGTCTCAAGTTAGCCTCTAATCCCAGTCTCAGAGGAAGCCCCTGCCCTGGTCGCAGCCTGATTTGTATCATTGCCCTAATCTGAGACCAGTCCCTAATCCCAGCTATGGATTCCTCTTTCGTGAGCACATAGATCTCTGAAAATAGGCTTCACCTCAAAGAACCCAGAAGACCAATAAGGTTCGTTAAAACATTAAAATGGAGTTCCCTCAGACACATTGGCTTTTGGAAACACAACTACAAAGACCTGAGCTGAACTCCCGCTCAACGTCCAGAGCAAGCTAGTTCTCAACCTCACTGCGTGGAAGGGTCTTCCATCCAGAGGAAGCCCTGCCCCCTCCCTGGCCTCTTTCCAACATGAGAAAGAGAATCTGGAAGGAGGTCAGCGGGCCAGGGTTTAAACTGACCCAGAGGGTGGAGGTAGAGACACTGACCTTGGCAAGAGGGTTGGGTGGAGTGACCGAGGGGGTGGTCCTGCTGGTGGTGGAGGTGCAGTGGCTGTGGGGACGCTGACATTGATAATGGCAATCCAGGCGAATGTCCCAGCAACCGCCACCAAACTGTACAGGTCTCCCAGCTTCCCTTCCTCAACTGCACTCTTTCCTCTTCTCTGCCACCCTGTCTTGGATTCAGTATGTCTGGTTTTAGCGTCTTGCAAGAGGTCATTGCTTTTCCTTAATGAGCCTGGTGCTTTTCAAGGAGGAAGTCTATACCAATTCAAGTACAGAATAAATTTGAATCTTTATGTGCTCCCTGCTCTTCTGTCAGCATCTCCAAGCGGGGGGATAACTGTCTTCTTCCATCAGTAGGCTGCACAGGAGAACTGGAGGCTTCCCCCTTGAGCACTGAATTCGTCTGACACATGTACACATCGCTTACTCCCAGGAAGGTGAAGGGAGTCCTGCCTAGATGAGATGGATGGGCTCCCAGAAACCGCAGCTGCAATCATGTGGACGGAGGAGGGAGAGACTGTAGGCCACAGGACGGGTACTCTGCCAGCGACTCCACGAAGGGGCCGTGCGGCCAGGGTGGGAGGGCCACAGGGAAAAACCCTCTACCCACTCTACAACTTTCCTTGTTCAGCACCTTGCCCAGTTTCCCCACTGGGACTCAGTCTGTTTTGGTGACAAGTGGGAATGTGCAGCACTGAACGCTCCCGTCTGGTGGGGAGAGGCCCGCTTGCTAATCTGGGTCACAGCGTGGCTTCTCACTGACACTTCTACCACCTAACCCCGTATTCATTTCTCCAAAGGCCGTTTTGGTTAGGACACGTCCTCATCCCCAAGCTGCGAATAGTACGAATCCTTTGGCATCCTGAGTCCAGTCCTAAATGCTAGTGGCATTGCCCAGCCACTACGACACTAAAAACATTCCTATGCACCTGGGTGGCTCAGTCGGTTAGGCTTCTGCCTTTGGCTCAGGTCATGATCCCGGGGGCCTGGGATATAGCTCCATATTGGGCCCCCTGCTCAGTGGGGAGCCTGCTTTTCCCTCTCCCTCTGCCCTTCCGTCCAACTCATGTTCTCTCTCGCTCTCAAATAAATCTTTAAAAAAAAAATTCCTATGCATTTCCAACAGTCCACTCTACCTGCTTGAGAACCATTTTGGGAGATCGTCTATGCAGGGCTTGCAAGGGGAATGGCCTCAAAACTGTTTTGCCAACATCAGCCCACCACCAGCCTCCTGGATTTATGAGAGAAGGCAAGAAGTTTAAGTGAAAACCACTGAGGATATAAGTGGGGGGTGAATATGTGCTGATCAGAAACATTATAGTCCCCAGAAACCCCTCTGTGGACCTATCTAGCCAATGGGAATGACAGTAGCCATCGCCACTATTACAAGGAGACAGTCCCACCCCTCCAAGTTAGCTTAAGCAAAGGGATCTTTCTTCTTTTACCCACTCAGTCGCTGTGGTCTTATTTCTAATTTTTGGTTGCCTCCGTTTTCCCAGATGTAGAATGTGAAGACTAACGAACGGCATGTTATTAGGGCCATAAGGTGGTCACGAAGATTAAATGTGTGTGAAGAGCTCACGCCGAGGGTGGTGGCTGGTGCGTGTGGGTCCCCAGAAAGCAGCAGCTCGTACCACTTCTGCTTCCCTGCCCCTCCCACTGCTGTCATGACTGATCCCCACGGGGCCTGGCATTCCGTAGATGCTCCATCTGTGTTTGCTGAGCTAGACTGCTTGTGGGTGTGGAGCGTGGGGAGAGGTGTGTGCTGCTGCTGGGCGGGCAGACACAGGTTCCAGCCTTCCCAGGCTCATGCTGCGTGCTACCCAGAGCCTCGGCCTCCCCGCCAGGCCAGAGGGCTCTGAGCAAGCCCTCCCGAAAGCAGAACTCAGCAGGGAGTTCTCTTGGTCTTTCCCTCCTTTTTCTTCCCCTCTAAAGTTGAACACATTACCAAGATGCCCTCTCACCTCTCACCCCAAACAGCTCCCTTTCTGTGGGCTTGATTTAGGATAACCTTGGGTCAGGTGGAGAATCCCGTGTCCACTGACTCAAGTAGATCATCTCCCCAGAGTCCGTTTCCCTATGCCCAACAGCTTACTTGACATCCCAGCCCAGCGTTTCCAAGACTAAATGTAAGAACCTGCCCCCATTGCACCCCCCCCGGTGCCCTAGCTCCACAGATGGTACCACATTCATCTCCTTGATGAACCAAAAACCTGAGAATCACTCTGCATACTTCTACAATCCTCAAGGTTCACTGGGGCAACCACCAGTTAGCAAGGGATGACATCCTGTGGGCCAGGCACCATGCTAGGCTCTGGGGGCACTCCTGGAGTCTACAGTCGGATGGGTACACACCACCTAAGTAATGATCACACAAATATTATAATCCAACCCATGACGATGAACCAGAAGAATAAGGTGCCATCAACCTGGGGACCAGGTGGCCTGATCTCATTCAAAGGTGGGGGGTGGGTTCCAGGGCAACTGTCAGTTTATCTTAGATCAGAGGGACAAGTACAGGGGAGCAGGAGGGGGATGGAAGGGGTGCAAAGGGGAGAACGCTACAGTAGTCAAAGCAGTAAGAACAAAGGCCGTGAATAGAGATGGGGCTGTCCACACTCAACCCATGGGACTCGGGCCAATGTGCCTGGAGAAGGGACAGCAAGGGAGAGAGTCTTCATTTGAGGCCAGAAGGCAGATCACATTGTGAGGGTCTTGGGGGCTAATCAAGGCCCAATAAAGGCCATGGGGTTTTATCTTAAGAGCAGTGAGAAGTTGCTGAACAGATGATCAGGTCTCCTTTGCACTGAAATGAAGTCACCCAGGATGCAAAGGAAAAACCAGGCTGGAGGCTATGGGGAGAACAATGAGGAGGCTGTCGCAGAGGACAGGGAAGGAGACTGTGGTTTGGACTAAGGGAATGCTGGGAGAAGGACATCGAAGCGAGAGGCGACTGGAGACCATCTGAGGAGACGAACTCAGTAAGATGACGCTTCCCCGATTCTCTTGCAGCCAAGTGTGAGTCTGTGACTAAATCCTGCTCAGTGGGACATGAGCAGAAGGGATGTGAACAACATACAGTGTGTGCCCCATGGGAGAGGCATGACCTCCCCTTCCCCTTTGCCCTTTCCCACTGGTTGGAATGAGGACATGGTGGTCAGAATGAGAGCACCATGTAGGATGAGGAGAAGAAGGCTGCTTACAAAGGAGAGCCAATGCACCCGATCGAGGATGAGCTCGGGCCCCCAGTGGTTATAGAGCTGCCACACCAGCCTGAACTGGACACCCAAGTTTTTATATGAGAAAGAGGGAAACTTCTATTCTGTCTGGACACTGCTTTTTGGGGTCTCTCTGTCCTAGATG
Organism: Enhydra lutris kenyoni; assembly: GCF_002288905.1. Taxonomy (NCBI): domain Eukaryota; kingdom Metazoa; phylum Chordata; class Mammalia; order Carnivora; family Mustelidae; genus Enhydra; species Enhydra lutris. The sequence goes on along the minus strand of NW_019154100.1, from coordinate 30,641,161 downwards.
CTGAATCAGGTCCCCACGGAGCTGCAATTAGACACTAAGCACATGGACAAGGGAGGCAGGGCTGTCCTCAAGTCCCTGGCTTGTGCGGCCAGCTGGAGCTGATCAAGCTCCCCAAGACAGGGAGACCCGAGGGAGAAACAGGCTTCACAGTGGGGTGAGATCGCATGTACAGATGACGAACTCAACTTGGGCAAGCTGAGCAGGAGGCATCCTAAGAAGAGACAAGAAAAAGAATGAAGGGAGCAGGTGGAGAGCTTTGAGGACAGGTTGGCCGCTGGAAGAAAGTGTGACCAGAGAGGGTGGCTCCCAACCCTGACAGCAAAAGAGGGGGCGACCAATTCAGATAGTCTGCTCATCCCCAACATTCTGATTTAGTAGGTCTGGGACAGGGCCAGCATCTGCACGGGTTAAAAGCTCCCCAGGGATCCTTGCAGTGAAGGGTGGGGTGCAGGAAGCAATGTCATGGCCATGGGGTGACTGAAACCACAGGAACGGTTGAGACAGACGCCTGAGGAAGGAGTGTGGATGGGAATCGAATCAGCCTGCAGGCCTGCCCATGCCTCCTGGGCTGGAGGAGAGGACAGAGCAGATGAACCAGAGCAGCCACCCAGATAAGGAGTGATGGGGCTTTGGAGCAACAAAACTGGTTCTTTTCCCTGTTTCTCTCCCTTCGTCTGTCCTTCCTTTCTGGGGCTCCCCGCATGTCACTCATTAGTCACTTAGGAAGCTGTGCTGGCCAGAACCTGCTACTGAGGGGCTCCCCCTTCCCTCCCGGAGGGAGCCTCTCTGCCCAGGACAACTCTAGCTGCTGTCACTGCAACCAGGTGCTCTCTCTGCAAGCATCAGTCCCACCTGCACCGGGAGCACATGCGCACATGAGGGAACCGTCAGGACATCGGCCCCTTCCTCTCCTTCTGCCCATTTTGTTCCTCTGGGCCTCAAATTGCTCAACTGTAAACAGGAGAGCTATCCCATACTCAATGCTAGTGATGCACTAAGTTTTGTGGCGAGTACCTAGGTGGTCATTAAATTCCTAAATAAGTTCCTAAATAAATTCCTAAATAAGAATTTAGGAAGAACATTTTATCTGCCCAATCTCTCTTGTTCGGGTCAGGTGCAAGGAAAAGCCAGAGAGGGAGGCAGAGAAAAGAGACCCATAAATCCCTTACAAGAGAACATGCCTGATATAAGTGAAAGCCCAGAAGGAGAAAAGCTCCATAGCATTTGTGTCAGGAGGAGTCCACAGTTTATGAGGGCAGAGGTCAGCGGGAATGAGAGGGCACAGGAAGGCGTCCTGGAAGAGGGTCCTAGCCCCAGCATTTCCTCAAGAACAATCATTTTCTTCCCCCTACTGGGGCCGCACAGCACAGGACCAATGTCTGTTCTGGGAGGTCAAAGTGGGAAGTGGTAGGGGTCAGCCAGATCTGGCTTGGATATCCACAGTGCCACTCTCTGGTTACGTGACCCTGGGTGAATTGTGAAGAAGCTCTTATCCTTTCTGAGCCCGTGTCTTCATTACTTAGCATAAAGCCTAGAACAGAGCAGTAGTTAATAATAAATATTAGCTACTTTTGCTGTTGGCGAGATTTTACCAAATTCAGATGGTTGTGAGCTAATACGGAAAGTGCCTGACCTAGAGGAGGTATTCAGTGCGTACTGCTTCCCTTTCTTCCTTCAAGTTTAATCCAGTAAAGCTTCAGTGCGTTGCAAGTGTAGAGGGTGAGGACAGCCAATGCTTTGCAGGGGTGAGGTCTCTGCCCCTGTTACATGAGCTGGCAGGGGGAAAGGGCTTTGAGAACCAGCACCTCTTGTGACCATCTACAAAGTGGGATGCCAGTTACTCGCTTGGGGTTACTCAGGCCAGGAGCAGACGCACAAGGTCAGACACAGGGCCAGGGAATAATATTCCAACCCTGCGGCTGGAATAGGAACCCCAGGGCAAGAAAGAGGTCAGTGGCAATGGGGTTGTGGTAGGGGAACAAAAGAAAGCCTACCATATAATGTTTCCTGGATGGGTGGGTAGATAAATGAATGGAATCCGAGAGCTCCTAGCTGGGACTATTAGACATGACAGAACTGGATAATCCGATGCTGAGCCCCTACCCTGAGGCTAACAGATCCTCCTGCCCCCACTCCGGGACTGCTGTTCTTACCGGGTCTGCCACACATGCGCCCGGGAGTTGTTCTCCCAAGGCTCCGCATGTGGCCACCTCCCAGAGTGCGGAGTTGGAGGGTTTTCCCAGGGCTGGCTACAACCTCAGCCCACAGGCCCCGCACTGGGACATGTTGGCAGGGCCTGAGTACTTGAAGGAGCCCTCCGTGTATCCTACCCTGAAGCTCTGCTCTTCCCACCTTCTCCTTGTATTCCTTCACTTGCTGTTCCCTCCAATGGTAAAGTAGGGCCCCAAATCAAGGCCATGTCTTCCTGCACTCTGCCACTCCTCCAGGGCACGCCCCGCCTTTCTTCCCCCAGCATCTAGCCCGCCTTCCTAGTGGCCCCGTGGTGCAGAGCCCAGCCACGGTGTTGAAGTGCTCTTGGTGGAATCTTGGGGTTCTCAAAGGAGAAGATGGCGTCCAGAGAGCAGCATTCCAGAGGCCCTCGGTAGCAAGATGGCTACCAAAGATCCCGGCCAGGGAGCTGGCCCGTGGGGCTGCAGGCTGAGCCTGGTCTCAGTGGTGGCCAAGGGAGGTAAGGGGGCATAGCTGCTGGCTGGTGCATTTGGGGCTCTGGGCACTAGAAATTGAGGCTTCAGAAAGTTCTGGCACATAGACAGAGCTCTACTAATGTTTATGGCATAAATTATACCCAGAAGGGAATTTAAAACCATCAATCCAACCCCCCTCATTTTGACACTGAGCCATGCAGCCATAGGGAATAGACCATGGCTCCACCCATCCCTGAATTAGTCCTCTTCCCACATTACACTCAGGGTCACAAAGCTCAGCTAGCCTTGCCAACTTCTCCTTCGGCTGGACATGAACTTCTCGGCTGGTTGTCAACAAATCCACTGTAGGTGTTAGCTTCTGATAGGGCCCCGAAGTCTCCCTCCTGCCAAGGACAGCCCGATGGCCAAGTGGCCGGCCTCACAGCCGCAAAGGTAGGAACTGTGGTCAGCAGCATCTCAGACAGAGGCCCTCCTTGTTAATGTCGACCCCCCCCCCCACCCTGCCCCTGCCCCACCGGCAGCCCCTGTGAGTGTGAGCAACACCATGATATCCCAGCCACTCAGGAGAGGCTAACACAATCGGATTGCAGAAATCCATGAAAGAGAATGGATTTTCTTACTGCGCTCTGAGGCTTTAATTTCCTGTGTTTGCCCCCAAAGGGCTTTTTCATTGACAAAGCACTTGGTTCTGTGGGCAGTGCGGTTGAAGAAAAGCTGCTGATGGAGAGATTAGCGATGGGGGCATGCAGGGGCTGGTACACTGGGATGACAGCTCTGAGGACGTGGTAGGAGAGCCAAGACCTGGCCTAGGCGAGGGGCGGGGGTACCCCAAACGGCCAAGAGGGAACAGACTGAGAACAGAAGCCAGGTTGGGCTGCAGTCGGGACCCAGGTGGCAGAGAGCAGGTTGCCAAACCAGAAACAAGTGCTGTTGAGAACAGATTCCTGGAGAAAGAGACCTTTCTAATCAGCTGAGAGAAACAGTGGAGGTTAGGGATGGGGGCCAGCCGGAAGCTGCTAGAGCGAGGCAGGACCCAAGAAGCAGATCAGAGTTTCTACCTATCCCTCCCCATGTGTCCTGAACTGCCCAAGCCTAAGCTGAATTTGTGGGCTGTTGCAAGGAGAAACGTCTCCTCTAGGTGAAGGAAGAAGGAACAGCCTGGGGAAGATGGGGCTGCTGGGTTTGGGGGAGGGATGGGGAGGGCGAAGCATTTTCTGTCTTCAGCCATAGGAAGGATATCTATGAGGGGTCTGCTCCACTTAGCTAGAAAGAATTGTAGTCTCACTTTGAGGCCCTTAGGATTACAGTCAGACCTAGGGAAGGACTTCCTGACTATCAGATGAAATAAGCCACCCACATCCCTAAGCCTTCCTCTCACCTTAGCTGGGGCTGCTGGACACGGCCCTTCCCCCATCTTTTGGGAACCAGAGATGCCTAGTTCTAAAGGCTGGGCATGCATCTGGGCAGCCTGCAAGGCTCCAGCCCAGATGTCCTTCCTTGGACCAGAGAGTTCTCCTATCTGGTTCCAAACAGCCAGAGGCTCACAGGCTGATCCAATGAACCTGAAAACTGACCCCACGCTCCTTCCTAAGACATTTTCTCTTGCCTTGTTTTCCTTTTGTGCTATTGGACCATTGGCTTCTCTCTGAGCCTCCCCTTCAGCTTCCTTCTCCATGGCTCACACTCTAAATATTGGTGTGCTTCAGGGCTCCATCCTAAGCAACCTTCTCTTCAACATCTGTACTCTCCGTGGGAGGTAAAATCACCCCCATGTCCTTAAATTTGATCTGCTATGGACCCTCAAGTGTCCATCTCCACCCCCAAAGTCCTCTCTGCAAACCCCACTACCTGCTTGACGTCTTTTTAGTTGGAGGTCTACAGTCATCTTGAACTTGGCAGGACCAGCACGAAACACTTGGGCTTCCTCCTCTGGCTTCCTCATTTCCATGAATGGAATCACCCTCCACCTGCCATTCAAAGCAAAGCCTACTGAGCATTCTTGATTCTCTCCCTTCTTCCCCGTGTCCACCCACCAGGGAGTCCTGTGGAGCCCGTGGGGGGCGGGGGTCCTGAATCATCCCACTTCTGTCCAACTCCATCCTTTCCACCAAAACCCAGCCATCATCTTCATGGGGCCTGGTTAAGCACCCAGGTTCTAGAACCAGCTCTGCCCTTACTCCCTGTGTGGCCTTGGGCAAGTTACTTAACCTCTCTGGGCCACAGCTTCCTCATATTAAAGGGGAGATAACAGTATCTCCTTTATGAAGTTGTTGTGGAAATTAAGTCAAATGATGTGTGTAGAAGAAGAGCAGTACTCAGCACGTAGGAAGCTCCTGATCAACATCATCACTGCCCACGTCAGCCTCATGCAGTGGGAACATAACATGAGCTACAAAGGAAAGCCGTCTGTGTGACTTAAATTTTTCTAGTAGCCACATTTAAAAAAAAAATAAAAAGCAGCAAGTGGAGTTCATTTTAATGAAACATTTTATTTCACTGAATAAATCACAATTATTAACAACCTTAACATGCAGTCAATATAAAATATGAATATTTTACATCATTGGTATTCTCCTGAGTCTGGACTGTGGTGTACGGTTTAAGCTCACAACATCTCTCAACAGGGACTAGTCACATTTGAATGTCCAGAAGCCCCGTGAGGCCAGTGGCCACCGCATTGGCCAGTGCAAGTCTAAGCAGTCTCAACGCTTCCATTCTTCCTCTGCAGTGGAGTTTCTTAACCTCTGCGCCACTGACATTTTGGGCAAGTGCTGGAAACCGAATTTGAACCCAGAGTATATATAGAGCTAGATGTGAGTACAGTGTGACCCTGGGTTATTCAAAAAGAACAGCAGCCCTGGGGATCGCCGACATAGAAACTAAGGTTTCACAACCCCACCCACCACTGACATTTTGGGCCAGATCATTCTTCGTTGTGGGGCTGTCCTGCAGATGGGAAGACATCTAGCAGCGTCCCTGGCCTCTCCCCTCTGGGTTCCAGTAGCACCCACCTCTACCCCAGTCAGAACTGTCAAATATCCTGGGATGGGGGATGGGGTGGGACACTCCTGTTGAAAATCACTGTCCTTGAGTGTCCTCTGTTTAGATTCCGCTCCTGGCTTCTCACTGCACTGAGGACAAAGTCCAAACTCCTCACCATGGTTGGCAGGGTCCCCAGATCTGGCCTCTGTCTGCTAAGTGCTTCTCCTCCTCTCTCCTCAGCGCTACAACACTCCCATCTTCCCAGCCTCCTTTTACTTTCTGAACAGGCCAAATTCCTTCCCTCCGTGGCGCCTTGGCCCAGCTGTTCCCTCTACTTGCCATGCTTTTCCCCTTGACCTTCACTCTGCTGATTCCTTCTCACTCAGGTCTCAGCTGAAGGCTTAATGGGGTCTGCCAGACTTACCCACCCAGGCCCGATTTATCATAACCCTTCGCTCACTATCCCGCTGCATCATGGAAGCCTCTGCATGCCCCCTGATTTTTCTTTTAAGTTACCCTTGACTGTCTCTCCCCTGCAAAACATAAGCTCTAGGACGGCAGAGACCTTGTCTATCTTGAGGATCCCAACATCCAGAAGAGTGCCAGGCAATGAGGAGGTGTTCTCAGTTAATGCCTGCTGTAGGCATCCATGCCCTTTCTGCCCTGGCATCCGGCCTCAGCTCAGAGGCATCAAAGCTTCACTCACCCGCTGTGCCAGCCAGCCATCTCCCTTGGTTCTCCAGTGTGTCGGTCTGAGTGGCTGCCTCTCCAATTTCCGCTTGGCAGGCCTCGATGGACACCAAGTTAAGTCGGCCCCGTGTAACGGCGGTCTGCAAAGGAGGTGAGGGACTGAAATCCATGCACTGTGGGGCCATGTCTGCCCAGAGGGGGTATCTTTTTCCGATTCACACAGGAGGGTCACGGGGGGTGATGGCATCCTGTCAATGTGGCCGCATGACGCAGCTGACAGCCCAATCTCAATGGAACCCCCCACCATTGCGATGGTCCCTTCTGGTGCCCCAGGCTGGGGGGACATGTGAGGACCCAGCCTGGATGGGAAGTGCCTGGATCTTTCCTCCAGACCTGGGAATATCTTGGAGGCAGGACAGTGCCCCAACCCAAGCACCCCTGGGAGCTCTCCCTGTATCTCAGCTCTTTACATAAGCAAGCAATGCTCAGGATCTATCCTCTCGGCACACCCCCTTGGCCACCTCCCAGGGCCAGCTCCAGCTTCCACATCTCTGAGGACACGAGAGGTTTGCATAAAGGCCTTGGTGCACGAGTGACTATAATTTAGGATGGAACTGCCCAGCCACCAGAGCCTGCAAATCCTAGGAGTGGCAGAGGGAAAGGCAGAGCAAAGCCAGCCTGGAGAAGGCTCAGAGCCTGGAGGGATGCAGGTCACCCCCCATGCCTTTGCTATAAGGAGAAACTGAGGCCCAAGGTGGTGAGATTCCACACGGAGTGTTCTGAAAGCAGGGGTCACTGAGAGGGCAGCCATAAGGCGGTGAGGTGGGGTGGGGGGCTGCACAGCCAGGGCCTCTGAGCTTTTTTCCCCAGGACCCCCGGCTCCAGCCCTCCCTCCTCCCGACCCCACTCAGCTCTTATCTGATTTGCTCCCTGTGACAGCTGGGGAGGCTGGGCCTTGCCCCCGCTCCTGCCATCAGGCATCTCGGCATGGCACTAAAGACGTGCGCAGGAGCCAGGCCTCGGCGGGGAGCTTGGCAGCCACTCGGCGTTGCCTGGGAGACCATGGAGGAGGAAAGCTGCTCCACAAGACAACCAAGGGCCAGACGGCTAGTGGTCCCAGAGGTGCCTCTCCTGGGGGCCACCACCTTGTACGCATCTTGCTAGGGTCTTCTAGACACCCACAAAGCAGATTGGGAAAACTGAGGTGCCAAGCCAGGGAGGGCCTGCCTCCTTGACACACGGAGGATCAGTGGCAAGAAACCAAGGACGGAGCCAGAGCCCAGGAGCTACAATCCAGTCACACACAGCCAGGGGACACTTTGTCTCCAGGGCTGGGTCTCCCCCAGGCCCCTCTAGAAAGACCTCAGGCTCTGGAAAGCTCACTACTACACCTTGCTCTCTGGAAGAGCTGGAACCCATAGCCACAGAGTCAGAGGAAATCTCCCAGCCCTGTTGCCCTAGAAGAGAATAAGCAAACCCTGGGACCAGAGCTGTACTCTCTCCTGGGCTCTGGCTAGGGGGTGGAGGAGGGGGCAGGAAAGGGGAGCTGAGCTGGGGGCAGTGGGGTCTAAGAGCTAGGGTGTCCCAACCTCTTCCTTCCACGCGGGAGGAAATCAAAATGCATGTTGGTTGGGGAGAGAGTGCAAGTCATCCAGAAAGGCTATCCAGGAGAAGAGGAACCTGGAAGGAGGGGAAGCTTGAAGCTGGGGGAAGCAGGTCAGGGGCCTCCAGAGACACATAGGGTAGGGGACCCGCCATTCTCAAGGTGGATATGGCTGTTTTACCCATTCCTCAGCCCTGCTGTGTTCCATTCCCAAGCCTTCTGGCCACATGCGTAGCAACGCTGAGCTGGACAAAGCCCTGGGTGCTGACCCTGGAGCCCAACAGCTTACCAATGGCGTGCCCACAGAGACCCCCAGGAGGGCGGGCACCTCCCCCCTCCCCCGGATGGTGAGTGGGTGAGGCACGCATGTCTGGCCCGGAGTCTGAGGTTGGGCCTGTCAGTGCTGTGAGATGGGGGAGCCATGGACGTTTTCCCAGAGAAGGGGAGGGAGCTCTGAGCACAGCTCTTGCCTGGTCTCTTGCGAAGCTAGGGGACGGCTGGATAATTTTCAGCACTGACATCAGGCATGAACTAAATGGGGAGACAGCCAGGTGGGCTCTTAGGGTTCCCGTAACTGAGCTAAATTGCCCCACAGCACTCTCCTCCGTGGCACAAATGGAAACCCCCAGCTGCTGGAGTTGTCACCCAGGCAGCCAGGCAGCGTCTGCTCCCCGAGAGCTGCCTGCAGCCCCGGGGCCTCCCGCCCCCAGCCCCCCCGCCCCGCCCGCCGCCTGAGCTGTCAGCCTGACTACCAAACAGCCTGATTATCCCCATCTGGGGAAAACAAAACATGTCAGCAGTCGTGCCTGAGAAGAGGCCTGTCTTATTAGCAAGAAGGAATCTGAGGAAAACTTCCCGTTCTGATCTGCAATAGAAGTGAATGAATGCATGTAGCTTTCTTCACCTGGCTTTCTCCTCACACCGAAGCAGCCTTCCGCCAACATCACCTCCTCAGAGAAGCCTGCCAGGCCTAGGCGGACCCTGCCCAGTCTCCCCTCTGGCTTCACTGGACCCTCCCGGGGACTGCGGTGACTTTTGAACCAATATTCCCCTGTGTAGTCCTAGAGCTTTTGTCAATATTGCAAAATTGGACTCTTGGTCATACCATTTTTGGTTATGTAGGAATTTAGAAATAATTCTGTGCTTCAAGACTTGCTGACTCCTCCGGGGGACTTTCTGTTCCTGCCTGAATGGGGCGACCTAGGTGGGAGGTAGGGGCGTAGCAGGGTTCCAGACCCACTTGCCTATGATTGCTGCCACAATACTGGCCTATGGGTACCCTCCACCTGGGATGCTTTTCCACCTGAACTTCTATCTTAGCTGTCCTTCAAGTCCAGCCAAACAAAACCCAACCCAACCCTAACCGTCCCTAGCTTAAAGGGCCCTCAGCCCCCCAGCCAGCCTTTGTACTTCCACCTGGCGTAGGGTTCATCTGAGCCTACGTCTTCACCCCGCTCCCTGCACAGCGGGGAGCTCCTGTGAGCATGGTTTATGTGACCATGGTTTATGTGACCATGTCTGTCTGTCTGCCCGGGACCCAGCCTAGGGGCCAGACACAGCGAACATCTGGGAAATGCACTGAGTTGAATGAAAATGCACATTTCCTCTGTCCCAACGTGGCTTCCCTACCTGCTTCTGTCTGTGTTAGCTGCCAGCAGCTGCTCCCACCATCTTCTCAAATTCTAGCAGGATCCGCATGTGATACATTACTCTGCTATCCTCTCATTGGCGGGGGCAGAGGCAGGGAGCTAACTTCCTCTGAATGCCTCCAACTTGTGAGGTCAAGTGATAGCAATTACACACATTCATCTGAGCTAACTCTCAGCATCACGGTGTGGGCACTGTAATATTCCTCCCTTCACAGATGCAGAAACAGAGGCTCAGAGCAGACACAGGCCTGTCCCCGGGTCCTGGGCGGCAGAGCAAGGATCCGAGTTCCCAGTCTCACGGTCCCAGACCAGGGGCTGTGTCCTTTGCAACAGACTGTTCCATTCAAGCAGGGTCCCAGTGACCAAGCCTCAAGCAAGAGGCACTACTCCTGGGAGAGCTCCTAGCACAGCCCCCACTCCCAGGGTAGACATGCCACCGGAGCCCATTCCGACACAGCCACATATATCTTCATTATCCCTGGCTAACTGCTCAGGGGCATTTACCCTATGCCAGGGGCAACACTGTGTTTCTCTTTGGGGCTTGTAATTTATAATCTCCACATTGCAGATGAGGAAACTGAGGCAGACACAGGGTACCAAAGTAGCCTACGGTCACAGCTATCAAGCGATCGAGTCCATATTCTTAACAACTTGCAGGCCAGGGCCAGAGGAAATCACATGCCTCTGCCCTGTGGCTAACCAGGAGGGTGCCCTGACCGTGAGCTCCTCAAGGGTGGGGGCCAGATCGACCCTATTTTTCTTTATTCCCATAGGGAAGCAGAGAGCAGAGTTGAACAAAAGGAAACATAACAATTTTACATGTGCATTTACGACGCTTGCTCTGCCGGCTTCCAAAGCAGGCGTAAGGTGGCTTAGAGTATGGAGATGCACACTTAGGACAATACAATTATTCTTTAAAACAGAGCTGCTGGAATCTGATCGGCAGTCTGAGAAGAGAGTTCTATCAGGCAGCTTGGAGGCCCCAGGTTGGGACGGAGGAATCTGGATTCCTGCACCACCTCTGCCACAAAAAAACGTTATGTAAGTCACTCCTCCTCCTTAATTAAGTCTCAGTGTACCCATCTGTAAAACAGGTACTCCGAGAATATCATGCAGAAAGTGAAGCTGGCCGGCAGTTTTGGAAACTGGGCTACCCAGCGCAGCTAGGAGTTAATCAAGGACACTCTAGTGGCTGCTGGGGGTGGGCTTCAAGGATAGGAGGCTATAGATGGGCCCCAGCCCACCACCACCACCTCAATCAGAGTGACTACCATCATGTATTTTAGTCATGGAGCTTCTGCTAAAAATGTTTGAAACCCCACACCGGACAAGACATTCTCTAAAAGTCCTTCCATATTTAAAGTCCTCTCCCTCCGCCCTATGTTGCTGGCCCACCTACCCAAAGCAAGCTTCTGCTCTGGGCATTAGCTGGGCATTCCTGATCTCAAGGGACATTTGAGCCCAGTGGGTGAGATACAGTTGCCTGTCATTAGGGGCCTATAGTGTAGGGGCTTACGTGTGGCAGAGGTTGCTAAAACAAGAAGCCAGCGTTCCTTATCTCTCTAGACAGGAGCTTATCTGGTGCCTGCCAGAGCCAAGACTTGACCCCTCCCCGCCAACAGCCCCGGGCTTCCTGAGGGCGGGACCCAGCATTGGTGCAAGGGCCATGGACTTCAGGACTTTTCTTGACCCTTCCTTAGCCCAGCTCTGCAGGACCTCCGCACTATAGGCCAGCACCGAGGACACTGTCCCCTCACAGAGATCACATCAGACGGGCAGGCCGATGGCCCAGATAAACTCCTGTCCACCAGCAGGGACTGGATGTTCCAGCCACAGCAGCTTCTGGAATGACTCAGCCACCACTAGGCCGCCTGGTGCACCCCCTATGTGGACCTCACGTCTGGGCTATCAGCTCGCCGACATCCAGGCTTCCCTCAGTCATGGGCATGGCTGTGGGCCCTGACCTTGGATCACTGCAGCAGGGCCCAGGGGGGATGGGCAGAGAGCCATCCACGCTCCCTGAAGCGTCCCTCTGGCCAACTTGCTGGTGTACTTTGTCTTCTCATTGTCTGGTCCTAGCCTAAGTCTTCCCCAGCGTCTAACCCCCAAGCCCCACCATGGGTTATTCTGAACAGCAGCATACACTTCAGATTCCATCGCACGGCACTCCTGCACCCCCGGAAAGGGAGTCCTGGGTCCTGGGAGCAGGGTGCAGGAAGTGGTAACACACTTGGGCCTAGAATGGTCTAGGCCTCTGGCTCCAACTTTGGGAGGAAGACAGGAAAGGGGGTAGAAGGCCAAGAGGACAGATGGTCAAGACATAAGATCAATGGGCTGGGAAAGGGTGAGATGACAAATGGTGAGCTCCTCCACTCCGTGACCACAAGATGGGGGCCCTCCCTGGGGCTTTGCGGGTCCAGAGTAGTACACCCCCACATTGCTTCCAAGACAGCTTGAAGAACCCAGCCTACCCGATAGGTACCAGCAACAACAAACTGGACTTGACTTCTGGGCTCTGAGCTTTTCCATAAGTTGACCCCATGCTATGACCCCAGAGGCCCCATGAACTCCTGCTAGCCTCGTGCCTCGTCACACTCCCCTCTGCGACACCAGACACCTGTGGCCATGCCCCTCGGCTTCCTCGACTCCACCCATTGCCATTCCTCCTCTGCCTCCCCGTAAATGATGGGGGTCCCCAGGTTTGGGCTCTGACCCTCTTCTCACTCTTAGCAGAAACTCTCAGGCAACACTTAGAATGGGGTCATAGCACAGTGTCTGTGGGTGGGGGGTCAAGATGTTCCCTACGGGCTTTGCTATTCACAGTCACCCAACTGAGCAACACACTCTACCCCCCATCCATCTGCCATCCCCCATTTGGGCCCCCATCCCTCACTTGTGCTCTGCTCCTATCTATCCAACCATCCACAGTGTGGACTGTCTCCACACTGATGCCTCACAGAGGCTTGGTAGCCAGCCAGTCCAAAGTCAAGTTCGTAATTGTGTTCTTAGTCTTTGCAAGTGGCACCCCATCCCCCTAACTGCCAAAACCAGAAACCTAGGTAGAAATTAACCTCTTCTGTATAGATGAATCCCATTCCTATCTAATCTACCCCAGTCTATCCCACATCTATATCACAAAGGTATTTAGTCCCTACTTTCCAACCACAGGGAATTGCCCAAACCAGGGCACCCCTGCCTTTTACCAGTTACAATATTCTTCCAACTGGTCACCAAGCTTCTGCTCTCACCCACTGTCCAGCCAGGGGAAGAGTGAGTTTTGCCCCTGCTAATCTGACCAAGCCATTCCTTTGCTCTAGAACCTTCAGTGGTTCCCTATTTCCCCCTATACCATGTCTAACACCACCAGCCCAACTCTGTCTGCAACTGGCTTCCAGGTCTGTGTTTTCCCTTTCCTGACTTACTGGCCACACCACCCTTCCCTGATCCAACTAGGCGGAGTTTTCCTTCACCTCTCCCATCTCGTCATCTTTCATTGCTAACTCTGCCCCAGCCAGGGCAAGACAACACCTCCACCTGAGGGCTCTTCTTCCTTAATCCTCATGTCCACATTCTGAAGAGCCAGCCCAATCCCCCCCCCCCCACCATAGGACCCTCCCCAGCTGCCTCAACACCCACCCACCTCCCTTTCCTGAACTTCCTTGCCCAGGCTGGCTGAGCCCTACCCTCCAGCCAGACAGAGTTCACACCACAACCTGGGCTCTTCTCTGGCTGACCTGGGCTGAGTTTCTTCCCCCGCACCAGCCAGGGGCTTCCTGAGGGGAGGAGCCAGGTCTTCTATCCCAGTCTTCCCAGTAGGCCAAGCAAACGAAGACCCGGATGCAGGGGAGGGAGCACAAAGTGAGGCCTCCTTCAATATCTGGAGTGACCACTCTCACCTTTATTTTCATTTTTCTCGGGGGAAAAACCTTGGGGCCCAGTGGTCCTGGGTGAGTTTTGTATCCTGTCTTTTTGTGGAAGAGGGGTTTAAGAGCCTCCATCTTGCAGCAGGGAGGCCGGGGTCTAGGACCCTGAAGACTGACATTTACATCCTCCCCAGGCATCCTCTGGGCCTGGGGTGGCCACTTCCTGAGGTCCTGGCAGTGAGAACACCCTCAGAGGCAGAAGCCACGTTCTTCCTTGTTGCCCAGTGTGCAGCTCATTGCCCTCCCTTCTCCTGAATTGTGTAGCCTGAAAGCTCTAGGCCATTTGAGTCCAATTTTCTGCTCAAATAGACAGGTGCTTGAGGCATTAAGATGTGGTGTCTGCTGTTCAGGATCAGCAGTACACGGGACAAATAATGACAGAGATGATACAAGAGCGCTTCCTCCTCCTGTCCCTACCCTTCGACACCCCTAACCCCCTCCCCAGAGCCTAAATCAGGAGAAGCCCTGCCTGGCACTGGCACTCCCATGTGACTCCGGACAAAACACCTCCTCTTGCTTCCATCCCTTCACAACAAGCATTAACATTTTCTTCAAAGGATTAGATGGAAATTAGAAATGTTGTTAAAAGCCAAGGAAGAGACCAGTCATTGTAAACTTGCTCTTCCTGTCTAATATTGGCTTGGATTCCCTTTCCCTCCTTGGCAGGTTGTCCGAGCCAGGATCACTATTCCCCTTTCAGGAGGTAAGAACACAGGTGTGCAGAAGTTGGTGTTGCCTTCTTGCTGCATCCATTCACAGAACCCCAGGTAATAATAACCACATAGTTCTGGAGATTGTGTGATGTCCCAGGCTCAGGCCTCCTCTTGGATTATCTCATTGAAAACTCATAACACTTCCATGAGATGGTCTGATTATCATCCCCAGTTTACAGATGGGCAAACTGAGGCAGGGAGCATTTAAGCAACTGGCCCGTAGAGATATTTAGTGAGCAGCTCTCACAGTGTCATTTTCCTTCATTACCCAATCCCCTGAATCCAAGGACTGAAGGAGAGAGCCTGGTTGGCTCTGGTCAGCCATGACCCTGGAGTTGGGCTGGAGCCCCCACTCCCCGGGAGCTCCACCCATTTTCAGAGCAGGTGGGCCAGAGTCAAGAACCAGGATGCAAACAGGTGAATTCTCCTTTGTTAGGCCAAGAACCCTCTCAGATTCTCCATCCCAGCTTCTGTCCTTTGATCTCTTTCCTTCTGCATGTCTCCATCTCCACTTTTTTCCTCTCTCGTCCTCTTCCTCCTGTTTCTGCCTCTGGTTCTCTCCAAATCTCTGTGCCTGCCTGCCCTTACCATCCCCAAGGCCGCTCCCAGGCCCAGAGAGGGCAGGATTGGAGTGTGGGGCTAAGCCGCTCACTGCCCGCCCTGGCTGAGAGCTGGCAGGCTAGAGGCATGCCACCTCCTCCCACCCCATGCAAGTAAGCGGGCAGAAGCTCATTATCTTAAGTGTCCTCCACCACACCCCCGCATTTCCTGCTAAGAGGCCAAAATGAACCCAGCAGCCAGAACAGGCACCCATACCCAGTCTTTCCTCCAATGCTCCCACCCCTTCTCTCTCTCCTCCCCTCTTCCCATACCCCCTTCTTCCTGGATACATTCAGTTATTCACTCAGCAAACACTGATCAGATACTTCCTCTGTGCCAGGTACGAGGCCCAGGGCAGAGGTCCAGAGGTGAACAGAACACAGCCCAAGCCCTGGCCTGGGAGAAGCGGGTGGGCACGGTGATCATCTCCCCACAGTAGGTGAAGGGCTGTGACTGGGGCATTAGCAGGGAGGCCTGTGGGAGCCTGAGCAATGGGGCTTTCTTCTGGGAGTTAGGACAAATCTGTTAGGGGCCCACTGCTAGACATTTGTTGGTTAACCTGAACTGCCCCATCTCATCTGAAAATCAGAGTGACTTCCCAACCTGAAGTACATAGACACCGAGGCCTGAAGGAGGAACAGGAACTCTTGGTAATGAACGCATGCCCTTATGAAGTCTTGGCCCTGCCCCGCAGCCCTGTCCCCCAGGCCGCCAGAGGTCAGGGGCCTGCCTTCCCAGGACTTTGATTAGGGAGGAAAGGAAGCACAGGGTCCCTGAACTTGAGCCCCTTCCCAGGTGGGAGGCCTACACCCACTCCTCTTGTCTCATAGCAAATTCTCCCTCTCCCCAAGAGCAGCAGCACACTCCAGCTGTACTCCCACCCTCCTCCCCTGTACCCCACATTCTAGCACTGATTTGGCTCCCTGCGGTCCTCACCTTCCTCCATGGTCAGTTCCCCATCAGCAGGGCCTTGTGCTGGGTGAGAGCCAGGGTCAGGGGATAGAGGACAAGGAGGAGGAGAAAGTCCAGGGACACTCCCTGTGTCAAATCCTCCCCATTCATCACATCCCCCAGGCCATCCCTACCCTCACATGGTCCTGGGGAAGAAGGAGGATCATAAGGGCAGGAGGGGGACATTCTGACCTTTCTCCCAATACACAGAGGGGAGACTTCAGAGACTTGGGGTGGGGGGCGTCCCCAGCAGGCAGCAGCGCTCCTAAAGTCTCTGATGGGGACATGAACTCAGAATCCTCGAGCAGCTGGAGAGTTGCTTTGCTCTTCTGCTTGGGGCCCACATGGGAGCCAGGTGAAAAGAGGGCCTGCCTCCTCTGGGTCAGCAGGAAGATGGCCTTATGAAAAAGTATGTAACCTCTTTATTCCACAGAAGAGGACAACTAAGACCAAGAGAGTCTTGAACAAGGTCTTTAACAAGGTCACACAGCAGGCAAGAAGCCGTTATAAGGCATCCAACACTGGTCCAGCTCCTGGGATGGTCCAGTTGATGAGAGGCCTCTGTGGCTGCGTGGTAGGCTATGGGGTAGGCATTGCCACCCATGAGGAGTGCCATTTCCTTCCCTGGACTACCAGAACAAAGACAGCCCCCTCCCAGGTATAACAGAGAAAGAGCCAGCCTTACCCACCTGCCAGGCTCAGAACATGAAGCCAGCTCATGATGGTGCCAACTCTCCCTTCCCAGCTCCCTCCTACCCCTGCCGCACCCAGGAGGGGTCAGAAACTGGCTAGAGAGCTGGACATGGACTAGAAAAGGGAAGAAGCACAAAGAAGTCTGCCATGTGCCTTCTTCCCACTGCAGACCCAAGCCAGGAAAGAAAAAAGGGCTGTTAAGTCAATTCCAGACTTATAATTAACATCTCCTTTGTAGCCTTAGAGTGAGCAGAAAAGACATGGGATCTGCCCAAGTTCTCATCTCATAAAGCAAGACTCAATTTTCCCCAATAATGCATTTTTCAAGGGGGCTCTGGGATATAAAGATAAACCTACATTTTCAGTAGACACAGGCTCTGTTTGTTGGACACATATGTGTAAAGCACCAAGACTGGCACCTGTCCCAGTAAATGGTAGCTAAGATGATTATACTTCCCAGGGCCTCTCAGTCTCATCTGACCTTAATGGGGCAAGGTGCTCGCCATGGGGCTCAGCAGTCCACGAAGGCTTGGGTTGTCCTCTTTATCTGTCCTGGGTAGCTCCAGCTGCAGCCCTGCCCCAAACCCACACAGTGACCTTGGCCTGACAGGTCCCAACCCTCTCTGGGTCCCAGTGTTCCTAACTGGCCCAGGATAAGGCCCATGAGATCATTTCTAAAGGCTTGGTCTTGAGAAGTCCTGCATCTAGGTGGGCACGGGACTACAGTGAGGAGAAAGGTAAAATTCAGGACACTTCCCAGAATCAGGATTTCTGGCTTCTCCTGAACAAGTGAGCCAGCATGTCCACATGGCAACAGTCAACTAGAGTGAGTAGGCACAGTGCCCGTCATGCAGAAAACAAGCTCTCCATTTGGCCACAGTCCCTACCACTCCCCATCGCCCCCATGCCTAATGCCAGCTGCCATTTAGCACTGGCCATGTGCTGTTGTTTTAGTAGAAAACTATTTGTCACTGTCAAAGTTGAAGATGGAACTGGAGGGACATGTGCTGTAAGAACCAATAGCAAAGGGAGACTACTGCCTTGGAAAAGCGATCAGCTGTCACAGGCTGTCACACGCCCCCCCCCCCAAGTCTCTGAAGTCTCCCCTCTGTGTATTGGGAGAAAGGTCAGAACGTCCCCCTCCTGCCCTTATGATCCTCCTTCTTCCCCAGGACCATGTGAGGGTAGGGATGGCCTGGGGGATGTGATGAATGGGGAGGATTTGCCTGTGCTCTTATGTAGCCACCTGTGCTCTTATGTAGCCACCCAGCCCGAGACGTTTGTGTCTCAGGCCACCCAAAGGACTCCCTAGCCCTGCGTCACCCCTTGCCAGCTGCCCTAGGAAGACCAAGGAGTCAGCACAGGGGTCCCCCAGCCACTGGACATTCCTCCTGGGGGCTGTCCCTCACCAAGCTTCACCCACACTAAGACATCCTTCTCTAGACCCAGAACTTGACGCAGCAGCAGGGGAAGGCCCATGTCTCCCTCAGTAGGAAAAGGGCATGCATGGTGCTGAAGCCAGCTTGGAGCCGGGTCCGGCAGGAAATGGGGTGGGGGCTCACAGGGCCTGCCAAGGCCAAGGCTTTCCTCTGGACCCTCCGTCTTTGTCCTCAGCACATCCCCACGTAGAGAACCAGCTGACAGTGGGATAAATTCACCCCACTCAGGCCCTCTCCCTGCTTCCCTCTGCTGGAGTTGCCATGACAACCAGAGTTCACCCTCTATGCCAAAAACACCACAAAACAACAAAAGCTCCACCCTCCGCTGGAAGGAAAAGAGGTAATGGCCAGGCATCGGTGGCAGAGTAAGGAAGGCACATGGTTCGCTACCCTACTTTTCTCCCACAGCTCCCCCTCCCGAAAAACGTACATAGCTGGGAATGGGGGAATCTTCAACTAGCCAAAGGCAGAGTGGGGGGTGGGTAATGGTCTGAAAGGACGTCTCATCTTCCCTCATCTTTGCATACCCGCTCACGGCCTCCATCTGTCCCGCAGCTTCTCCACAGTACCCATGCAGTCTCGCTCTGACAGAGGACAGAGGGAGCATTGCAAGTTCCTAGAGGACCAGCTGTAGCTCTGGAAGTACATTCCCAATGAGACCTACCTCTGCCTGGCCCGTGCTGTGTGACTTCAGACAAAGGCATTTCCCTCTCCAGTGCCCTGAATCTGTCCTTAACTCCCACTGTTAAGAGCCAACTTGGGAGGGAGTCCGGATCTCATTCACCCTGTGGTGTACGTGACTGATAGGGCTGTAAGCCCAGACTAGGCATTGGGGAGCGTTTTCGAGCAGCCACGTTAACCCAACAGCACTCTCCCATAGCACGTGGGGCCACAGGTATGGTCACCTTTGGAGCTTAAGTGGTGCCATCAGTGCCATCTCTTTAAGACGGACCAGGCTGGGAAGCAGTGCTTGGCCACAGAAGGGGGGCTGCAGATTTGCGGAGGGAGAAAGGGCAGGGAACGACAGGGAATGGGAGAAGGGCAGAGGCCAGCCTTACAGACCTAGTATTTGTACGTATGAACACAAGAGACGCACAGTCTGGTAGAAGCCCTACCCTCAGCTCACAACATGTCCTTTAGCAAACCCTTCCCCTCCCTGCGCCTTGGGCTCCACGTTCCGAGGGGGCTGGGAAGGGACTGCCACGGAGAGCACAGTTTTGTGATGTTCCATAAGCCTGGGAGCTTGACAGAGCAGGACAGCTCCCCTTCGCTTCTGACCTCCCAGGAACTCAACACTGGGGTGTGGAAGGAAGAAAGGGCTAGAAGGATGGTGGCTGTGAAGGTGGTGAGCAGAGGCAGGCATGGTCCTGACCCCTGCCCCCCAAAGACAGCTAACACTCCATCCCCCGGGGGCAGGCAAAAGAACTGCTTCTGCTGTGGGATCCCGCAGCCCCTGTACCAGGGGGGTTTACCCCCATCCTTGATGCCAGAGTGGAGGAGACGCACAGGAAAGCAATTACAATTCCACGCAGCCTCTGTGAGGATGGAGGGCTCCTTAGGAAGCTGTCAGTGGGAGGAACAAGGTAGGGAAGTGTGAGGTGGGCACACGTATACCTGAGTTTGAGGTAGCTGAACACAAGAGGTTTCCTGGAGAAGGTGAGAACAGCCCAAGGCCATGTGAGGACTTCCTGGAGCAGCAGGAGCAGAAGCTTGGAGGCAGAGAGCCTTGTGAGCAAAAGTCTGGAGGTGCATAGGGCACCCAAAGGCAGGGCTGAGTGTGTGCGCATGCACACGCCCGTCATTGGCAGAGGCGGAGAAGTAGGTGGAGCTCAGCCCCGGTAGGCCCACAGTACAAAGGCAGAGGGGAAGGGGTCCTCCAGGAGGCAGGGAGACCAGCAAGGAGGCCACGGTGGTCCAGAGAGCAGAGGACAGCCCACTCTCCAGCATCCCTGACATAGTTCTACACCACACCCTTCCCCAAGCACCTACTCAGCAGTAATGAGCTTCACTTTTGCAAGGCTTATGCTTGCCAGGCACCGTTCCAAGGACTTTACACATGTCGGCTGCTTTCATCGTACAACAGTACGATGAGCTAGTGCTGTTTTCACACACAATCTATAGATGAGAGAAGTGAGACCCCGAGCCATGAAGGTCTCTGAGAGTTTCCATCCCGGGGCAGCCCAGCTCCAGAGTCTCTGCCCGTGACCATCCCAGGCTCCTGCGTCATGCCCACCAGAGCGGGCAGTGTGCCACGTATTGGGAACAAATAAAATCTGGTCCCCATAAGACACCAGGCCAGAGGAGATGAAGACTGAACTAGGGCAGGCCAAGTGGTGGGGTTAGAGAGAGGAGGGTGAGCTGAGAGATGGGGTGGGGGCGCTGAGGGGAGGGTAATGTTTAGTTGAAGAGTGGAGAGAAGCAGGAGGAAGGAGGCAGGAAGTGGTGACTGGGGTGAGAGGGGGATGGGGTTTGGACACTGGCCAAGGACTCTGATTCCCCTGAAGTGGCCCCACCTCTCCCCATCCTGCCTTGGGAGCTGCTCCTGAGGAGGAGCTGGCACGTAGCGACTCAGCCCCCCAAGCACCCAGGCTTGGATTTGTTTCCAGCAACACCCCCCCACCCCAGCTGCAATTCCAGCTGCAATGAAGGCAGTGCTGTGGTCCAGGGAAAGTGCAGAGGAGGAAAAGTCCCCACTCACTAGGGAGAGGTGAGGGCTTCTTAAGCCACCTTCTCTTGGCTGAAACCGCGCCCCCCACCCCCAGACCTGGGTGTCACTGAGGCAAACACAGAGTGATTTACACGCACTCCTCCACAGGTGTCCCACTAAGTTCCTGAAAATAGCTGACACGGATCTCCTCCTCAGATGAAAGACAGACCCCCGCTCTAACCATGGCAGACTTCACTGGTTCGTGGATTGACTCATTAATAATGTCACAAATACAACAGTAGGGGGCACCTCGTCGATCTTGGTCAGGGCGGGGGGATAGTGCAGTCGTGGAAGGCTTCCTGGAGGCAGTAACATTTAAGCCGACGCTTGATAAATAACAGATCAAAGAATGAGCAAGAGGCAGGGAGAAGACAGAAGCCAGAAGAGATAGGGGAAGGAGCAAGGGGAACAGATAGGCTGAACTCTAAGGCCTGGCAGAGAGAAAACACATCATGCCATACGTGGAGTATAGAGTCCTCAGGGTTAGAAGCAGGGGACTGGGCTGCAGAAGTTGTCTGGGGACAGACAGCTAAACTCACAGGCCAAGTGACAGGGTTAGATTATCTGAAGGGCAGTGAGAACCTCCTGGGCGTGATCAGATCGAGAGAGGTGTCTGAGCCCCAGCAGTGAAAAGGAGAGCAGCCAAGGGCTGTTGCCATCCAGGTGAGAAATGATGCATGGCCTAGACTAGTCACGGTGGACACAGAGAAATGAGGATGGGTTCATGAGCTGATCAGGAGGTAGAACAGACTGTGGGTGATGGGTGACTCTCTCAGTGGCAAGCCGCAGGACCCAGTCCTGGAATGCAGGTGAACGGTGGGACCATTAACTCCTGAAGGGCACAGGAGGAAGAGGTGACGGAGGTGTGGAGGTGTGGAAGGAGTGTGGAGGGAGTGATGATGAGTTCAGCTAGAGGTATGCTGTGTTTGAGGGGCCTGGGAATGCCTGGGGGATAGTGCCAGGACACAGCTGAATGCAGGGGTCTGGGCTCCGGGGAGAAAGCTGGGCTGGAGAGCAGAAGCAGGGACCACCTCCCACCCCGCCGCCCCAGCACACAGATGGGCCCGGAGGTGACACAGCCCTGCCACAGCACCCCCACAAATAAGCCCCGTGGGTTGGCCCCACTCCCACAAAGCCTGACTGAAATGACAGAAAAAGACAACCAGAGAAGAGACAATAGGACACAATGAAATTCTGCAAAAGGGAAAGCGAGCAGAGGAGTGGTAAGTGCTTTGGCAGAGCTAGGAAAGCAGAAACCTAAGTGCCGGTGGAGGCGGAAGCAGCAAGCCGCAAGCCAGATCTGTCTTGATGCCTGGAAGCCTCTGGAAGGAGAGCTGCCAGAGCCCTGCGAGAGCAGGAGTGGGCTGGAAATGGAAGGAGCAGCGTGAACGTGGTTAGAGCTACCCTCCCCATCCCCCTGCAAATTTCCTTCCCACTAGCTGAGAAGGAAAAGATTCCTTTCCAGAGAAACTAAACTTTGGTGACACTTTTGGTGACACAGTCTCCAAAAGGGACTGAGAAGTGGAGGGGACAAGGGTGAGGACAAGGCACCATACATAAGTGGGGATTGAATACAGAATTGTGGGCCTCCACCT
This sequence comes from Enhydra lutris kenyoni, assembly GCF_002288905.1. Taxonomy (NCBI): domain Eukaryota; kingdom Metazoa; phylum Chordata; class Mammalia; order Carnivora; family Mustelidae; genus Enhydra; species Enhydra lutris. The sequence goes on along the minus strand of NW_019154100.1, from coordinate 30,618,950 downwards.
GCTGTTCCCCCTGCAGAAGACTGAAGACCCCTAATCGAAATCAGAGATCTCCTCTCAGGGGGAGAAACTACCCAGCTCAAGAAGAAAGACCTAGAGAAGGTGACATTTGGGCTTGCCACCAGGTCACCTACAGGGAAGCCTCTTCAAGGACAAGCTGTGTCTATGCACACAGAGCTTGCTGTCAGACTAGTGGTGCTTCTGCCTTAAGTAAGAACTGCTTGCCAGGGTCCCTGGACGTTTTAGAAAGCCCTCTGACATGAAAGCTATGAGACAGGGAGGGGGAACTAAGAGAGGGGTTTGGCAGACAGAAAGAAACTTACATGAAACAGAGACAAGTAGGGAGGGAAAAAATTAAAAATACAGCTTAAAAATATCCTCAGAAAATTAACAAAATGTATTATTGTATACCTAGGGAAGGGATAAATGAACAGAATTCTATTTTTAAAGAAATATCCAAAGAATATCATGAATGGATGTTGTACTTTGTACTTTGTCAAATGCTTTTTCTGCATCTTTTGAGAGGATGATATGGTTCTTTCCTTTCTTGTATTAATGTGGTCTATCACATTGATTGATTTGTGACTATTGAACCACCCTTGCAACCCAGGAACAAATCCCACTGGATCGTGGTGAATGATTCTCTTAATGTGCTGTTGGATTCGATTAGCTAATATTTTGTTGAGAATGTTTGCATCCTTGTTCGTCAGAGATATTTACCTATAGGTCTCTTTTTCAGTGGTGTCTTTGTCTGGTTTTGGAATCAGGGTCATGCTGGTCTCATAGAATGAGCCTGGAAGTTTTCCTTCCATTTCTTTTTCTTGGACTAGTTTAAGAAGAATAGGTAGTAATTCTTCTTTAAATATTTTGTAAAGGGTATATGGGAGGCTCAGTTACATTACAAAGCTATAGTAATCAAAACAATATGATACTAACAGAAAAACAGACACATAGATCAATGGAACAGAATAGAAAACCCAGAAATAGACCCACAACTATATGGTCAACTAATCTTGAACAAAGCAGGAGATAATATCCAATTGGAAAAAGAAAGTCTTTTCAACAAGTGGTATTGAAAAACTGGACAGCAGCATGCAAAAAAATGAAACTCGACCACTTTCTTTCACCATACACAAAAATAAATTCAAAATGAATGAAAGACCTAAATGTGAGACAGAAAATCCTAGAAAAGGGCACAAGCAGAAACCTCTTTGAACTCAGCCACAGCAACTTCTTACTAGACACGTCTCCAGAGGCAAGGGAAACAAAAACAAAAATGAACTATTGGGACTTCATCAAGATAAAAAGCTTTTGCACAGAAGGAAACAATCAACAAAACCAAAAGGCAATCTTCAGAATGGGAGAGGATATTATGACCTATCTGATAAAGGGTTAGTACTCAAAATCTATAAAGAATTTACCAAACTCAACACCGAAAAAAACAAATAATCCAATTAAGAAATGGGCAGAAGACATGAACAGACATTTTTCCAGAGAAGACATCCAGATGGCTAACAGATGCATGAAAAGGTGCTCAACATCACTCATCATCAGAGAAATACAGATCAAAACCATGATGAGATACCTCAGAGTTGTCAGAATGGCTGAAATTAGCAACACAGGAAACAATAGGTGTTGGTGAGGATGCAGAGAAAGGGGAACCCTCTCGCACTGTTGGTGGGAATGCAAACTGGTGCAGCCACTCTGGAAAACAGTATGGAGGTTCCTCAAAAAGCTAAAAATAAAACTACCCTACAACCCAGCAACTGGACTACTAAGTATTTACCCAAAGGATACAAAATTACAGATTCAAAGCGGGTATATTTGATTTTTTTTTTAATTTGACAGAGAGAGAGAGAGAGAGAGTGAGCACAGCAAAGGGAGTGTCAGGCAGAGGAAGAGGGAGAAGCAGGCTCCCCACTGAGCAGGGAGCCAGATGTGGGGCTTGATCCCAGGACTTTGGGATCATGACCTGAGCTGAAGGCAGACGCTTAACTGACTGAGCCACCCAGTCACCCCTATTTGATATATTTTTTTTTTTAATGAGTGAGAGAGAGCATGAGAGAGAAGAAGGTCAGAGGGAGAAGCAGACTCCCCAAAGAGCTGGGAGCCTGATGCGGGACTTGATCCTGGAAGTCCGGGATCATGACCTGAGCCGAAGGCAGTCGCCCAACCAACTGAGCCACCCAGGCGCCCCCTATTTGATATTTTTAAAAAGATTTTACTTATTTATTTGACAGACAGAGATCACAAGTAGGCAGAGAGTCAGGCAGAGAGAGAGAGGAGGAAGCAGGCTTCCTGCTGAGCAGAGAGGACCCTGGGATCATGACCTGAGCTGAAGGCAGAGGCTTTAACCCACTGAGCCACCCAGGCACCCCTATATTTGATGTTTTTTGCAGCATTATCAACAATGGCAAAATTATAGAAAGAGCTCAGTTGTCCATAAACTAATGAGCAGATAAAGAAGACGTGGTGTATACACGCATGTGTGTGCATGCTCACACACAAACACAGTGGAATATTACTCAGCCATGAAAACAAATGAAATCTTACCATTTGCTACATGGATGGAGCTATATAATATTATGTTAAGTGAAATAAGTCAGTCAGAGAATGACAAATACCATATGATTTCACTCATGTGGAATTTAAGAAATAGAACAGATGAACATGGGGTGGGTGGCAAAAAGAGAGAGGCAAACCAGAAAAACAGACTCTTAACTATAGAGAACAAACTGAGGATTACTGGAGGGGTGGTGGGCAGAGATGTGGGGCTGGGTTAAACAGGTGATAGGTATTAAGGAGGGCACTTGCTATGATGAGCACTGGGTATTGTGTGTAAGTGAAAAAAATATTCAAAAAGTAAGCAAAAGAACTCAGAAAGTAAAAAGAAAAATATTATAGCTGAAATTGAAAAATCAGTTAAAGGGCTGAAAGATTAAGTTGAAAACATCTTTTGGAAAATAGAACAAAATGGCAGGTCAGAAAATAGGAGAGAGAGAGGAGCGTCGTGCTGACCAAGCGGACCGGCACCTCAGAAAACATCTAAATATGGTGCCCTCTGGAAGAAAACATGCAGGGAAATCTGGGAAGACATCAATGGAGGATCAGGTTGTAAGAGCCTATGACTTTGAGAAGGAAGATAAAAAAGATCTGAGTGGTTCAGAGGAGGATGTTACCGAAGGGAAGACTCCAGTAATTGAGAAGCATGGGAAGAAAAGAACTTCTGCAGCAGTGTTTGAAGATATGGGGGGTGAAGTACAAAATATGCTGGCAAGATTTGGAGCTGACATTAACAAGGCTCTTCTTGCCAAGAGAAAAAGACTAGAATTGTATACCAAAGCTTCTCTCAAAACTAGTAACCAGAAAATTGAACATGTTTGGAAAACCCAGCAAGAGCAAAGGCAGAAGCTTAACCAAGAATATTCTCAGCAATTTCTGACTTTGTTTCAGCAGTGGGATATAGATGTGCAGAAAGCTGAGGAACAAGAACTAGCTAACATGTTTCGACAGCAACAAAAGGTTTTTCAACAATCTATAATTGTTCAGAGCCAGAGACTGAAAACAATTAGACAGTTATATGAGCAGTTCATAAAGAGTATGGAGGACTTGGAGAAGAATCACGATAGTCTACTTACTGGTGCACAAAATGAACTTAGAAAAGAAATGGCTATGTTGCAAAAAAAAAATTATGATGGAAACTCAGCAGCAAGAGATGGCAAGTGTTCGAAAGTCTCTTCAGTCCATGTTATTCTGATGACTCTTTGAAGGAAGAACTTGAACCTAAGTAATATGATACAATTACAACATTAGCTAAGAGGCATGTAATTCTTTTAGAGTGGTTTAAAAATTCTAGTTTAAAATACATCATGTTAATTGTTAGCTTAAGTGCAAGACCCTTCCTTCTGTTAACCTTCAGATAAAGCTGAGCAGTTATGTGAGTCCAGATCTTTAATAGTAATAGTGAATTTTTCTCTTTAACACTTGTTAATTAACTTTTAGCAATAAAGATGATTTAATTTCAAAAAAAAGAAAAAAGAAAATAGGAGAGAAAAGTTAAGAAATTGAAGGTTCAAATAATAAGTTCTAATGTCCTGCTAATAGGAGTTATGGAAAGTGCAAATAGAGAGAATAGAGAAAAGAAATTTTCCAAAGAGATGAAGCAAGAAGATTTTCTAGAACTGAAGGATGTGAGTCTCTACTTGGAAAGCACTCGTAAGCACCTAGCAACAATGAGTCAAAAACGATCTATACCAAAGCACGTTATATGAAATTCAGAGCATCAGAGACAAAGAAAAAACCAGAAAAGGAGAAATTGGGAGGATAGCTCATACATAAGGATAAAAACTTAGAATGGCTTCAGACTTGTCAACAACAAAACTGGAAAATAGAAAACAACTGAGGAATCAAAAATCTTTTGAGGGGCGCCTGGGTGGCTCAGTGGGTTAAAGCCTCTGCCTTCAGCTCAGGTCATGATCTCAGAGTCCTGGGATCGAGCCCTGCATCGGGCTCTCTGTTCAAGCAGGGAGCCTGCTTCCTCCTCTCTCTCTGCCTGCCTCTCTGCCTATTTGTGATCTCTTTCTGTCAAATAAATGAATAAATAAATAAATAATCTTTTGAGATTTCAAAATCTTTGAAAGAAATGTATTTCCTAGCTAGAATTTCATACCTTGCCAAACTATCCTTTCTGTAAGTAAAATATAGGTACTTTAAAAAAATACATATTCAGAACATGTAAAATAAATACATATTCAGACATGTAAGGATTCACAAAATTTACCTCCTTTGTACAATTCTTAGGAAATTCTTGGAGAATGTGCTACACCAAAACAAGGAAGTTAGCCAAGAAATAGGAAGGCTCTGGGTCCAGGACACAGTGGGTCAACTAATGAGAAGGAGAGGGAACTCCTCAGGCAGATGGGGAAGGACAATTCTAGAATGACAGCTGTGGAAGGGACAGGACTTGTATGTACGGGTTCTCTGAGGAGGTTGGTCAAATTGAGAGAAGTTTTAGGTTTTCTTGGAGAGTTTGGGAAGAATCATGGAAGGTACATGAAAACTCAGTAAGCAACATACAGAAAAATAATAACTTCGGCAAAAATATTCCTCCTATGGATCCCACTTCCAAAACATCTCTCAGCTGTTTCCCCTCTATTCCTAGATTCCAGAATATTTGAAAATATTTAAATTAATTTAACCAAGCTAGTTGTAACCATTTCACAACATCTACTTAAAGCAAATCATTATGTTGTACACCTAAAACTACTACAGTGTTATGTGTCAGTTATATCTCAATATTTTTTTTTAATTTAAATAAAAGTCCATGATGAACAAAACATCATACTTTTAAATCCTGCAGGATCTGCAGCTGGCCCTGCGGGACCCTGAGAGTGAGATCCTCACTGACCTCACCCTAGTCCAAGCATGGAAGCGAGGCTCCCTTCCTAGCCCAGTAGGGTCAGCCTTTCTGGGAAGTGGGTCCAGACAGAGGGGATCTTTGGGGACAGTTCCATAGGTCATTCTGCTGTACAGAGGAGGGAAGGGATGCCTGCCACTGTGGAACAGTTAGGTGCACACAGTCAGACAGTGTCCCATCTGCTTTTCTACCTCCTTCCCCTTGGAGCTTTCTCCATGGGCTTTCCTTAAGCATTCAGAAACTCAGAATGATTAAGCAATGCCAGAAATCAATTTGTTCCTCTTTTCAGGACCCTGTGCTCCGCTCCAGGTGACTGGGGTCCCTCTCTCTTTGTTTATCCGAATACTCTGCAGACTCCAGCCCACTTCGGCCCTCCTTCCCCTTCCAGGAAGACCTTGAAACCCCTTTGGTTCTGGGCTATCTCCCTCTATTTATTCCACAAGCACATGCTGGAGAACATGCTATGTGACGGCTGGGTTGTAGAGACATAAGGACTGAATTGGTTTTTTTTATTAAGCTTGGGAAACTCAAAAACAACTCAAAAACAATACCACATAATTAAAGTGAAATTGTGCTTGAAGTTTAGAAGGGAAGGCACAATCTCTTCTCTGCCATCTCCAAGTTCAGCATCACCTCTAGGTTCTAATCACCTTTAAAATCCTTTGGGGTGTGTTGTCCAATATTTAGCTCCATTTTTCAAAACTATATGAGTACACGGTATTTCTTGACATTTCAGTGTGGGCATTAGCTCTTAACTTCCTGCCACGGTAAATAAGGACTTAAATCTCCCATCAATCCCCGGCTTCCTCTCCTCCCATCCACCCAATAGACTCACTTCCAATTTTTCATTGAGCAAAAGCACTTTTGAGCCTAGTATTCTTTTTGAATGAGCCCTGCATTCTTTTTTGCAGCCCTAATGAGCCCTGTATTCTTTTTGGGTACTAGCCCTGCCTAGTATCTATTGTTAACTCATTCTAAGTGCTCACCATCTCTGCCACTCACCCATCAACAGTAGTTTCTGTTCAAACACCTCAGGTCCATTTTTCCTCCATCCTCTTGTTTGCATCTAGCCGTGTTGCTTGCTGACCCTGAGACTCAGCTGTCCTCTTAGGCCACTCCTCATCTTGGCGCTGAGACATGCCTTCACTGTACTTCCTGTGTTCAAGTCCTCATTTCTGGAATCTTCTTTCTTTCTCTTCCTGGGCTTGTTCCCCTGTTTTGGCGGTGTGCATCCTCCAATAGCTTCCTGAGAACAGGGGCATAGGAGGTAAGAAATTAAAACATGATTGATCTCGATAACTGAGTTTGGGGTCCCCCTTCAATTGTGCGTCATTCCCCTGGATCATTCCCAGGGTCATTCTGGTCCTGGTGAGTGTCAGTGTTGCCCCTTCTGCCCCACCAGTGTCTGAGCTGTGGGGTATCACCTCTGCACAGAGGCACAGGGGGCGGCACACTGCTCAGGGAAGGGTGGGCTATAGCCAGGACAGTCCTGGGTATTCCGGAGAGCTTCCAGAAGAGACCCAGCAGCACCCTGACTTTGCTGGATCCCTCTGCTTCCTGGGTGCAGCCTCAGAATGAGGAGAATGGCTCTGGTTCCCCTGCTGTGTGCTGGGAAACTTCCGTGAAGGGAAAAATGACATCCGTGAAACTTTCACTTTCTGGAAAAGCCATCCAAAAAGTCCCCTGCCACAGAACCGTTCAGTGTTCTGAGGGAGTAAATCGAACGCCTGTTGATTGCTTGAATAGCTAAAGCTCATTATGATTCACTCTGGTTTTAGGGACATTTGCGGAGCAGTGGAGCTCAACATTGCCTGAGAACTAATGATCCCTCGCCACGTGCCAGATGCTACTCCGGGGCTTTGGGCAGCTGATCTCAGCACACGCTCCTGCCACCTCAGGAGCCAGACAGCCTTGTCATCCCCATTTCACAGATAAGGAAACTGATGGCCAGAGAGGCCTCGAGACTGCCTGGAGACACAGCTGGTAGAGGGGAGAGCTGGAATTGACACCCTGTCATCCTGACCCTGTGCTTGGAAATACCCTGTCACTCTGACTCCACTAGCAGAAATGTCTAGAGCCCCATCTGGAGGCAGGAAGCCAGGGTCTCAAGATAGAGTCAGAGTGTGAGCCAGGGCAAACACACCCTCCCACCTGCTGTCTCTGGGCCTCGATTTCCTCCTCTGAGCAGAGGAGTCAGGCAGCTGTGCCCTTTCCAACCCTGATACGCAGGGATCCCGTGACTGGACCATCTGGGCCCATGTTCCCCGCAGTCACATGTCCTGTGGGATGCCATAGGGGAAAGGGATCTTCAGCTCAGCAGGTCAGCAGGGTTGGCTCCGAATTCTGAAGGTAAGGATAGTGACGAGCTGCTAGGCTAGGGTCTCGGAAGCTATGCTGTCACCTTCCTCAGGACCTCCTGGTCAGGGGATTTAGCACCTATCCTAAGCCCCGAGATTGCCCTCCCCTTGCCCAAGGATCTCCTGGCCCAGGAGGGGTAGGGGGAACAGGAGCAGGTCTTGGGAAGTGGCTGAGGTGGACTCAGAGAGAACATCTGGGGTGGCCAGGCCAGGAAGGGATGGCACTCTAAGCATCTCCCCTGTGTTCAGGAGAAAGGAGCCCTGGGAACATGCTGGAGGTGGGCCTCGCTCTAAGGCAGGAAGGAAAAGAGAGGAGAGAAGAGTGCTCTGAGGTCCCCACCAGCCAGCAGCGAGGGGTGGTGGAGAGTAGGGGCTCGGGGAGCTAAGGCACAGCAAAGCCTCTTACAGGGAAGCAGGGCCGGTCTGCAGAGCTCAGACTCACCAGTGGTCAGGTACAGGAGATCTGAGGTATGAGGACCCAGGCAGGGAGCCAAGAGGAAGAAATAGCCCTCCCCCCAGGAAATGGACTGGGTATCGTGTTCTCTAGAGCCCAAGAGAACCTCAGAAGCTGTGGGAAACCACAGCTGAGGCTGGGTTGCAAGAGATCAGTGTCTGGGGACAAGTGGTTCTTCCTAAAATGCTTCTCACCTCCTTGTGGCCAACTGCAAGGTCAGTGACAGGCCAGGGTCCTGCCCTTGACCTACTGTCTGGACTATGTGGTCTCTACATCTATCCTATTTTGCCCCATGTGTGTTGAGGTTGGGGTTGTGGCACAGATGGGCAGGACTGACTTCAAGTGGCCGCTACTGAGGGGATGGAAGAGGACCTTGAGCCTAACTGATTCTAATGGCTCCTGGGGTCTCACTGGGATGCCACTACCCTTCCGCACCATGGGAACACACCTTGGCTACCATGTTCCATGCAAGTCTGGAAATCAAGAGTCCTGTACTCTGTCACCAACCCTTCATTGCCTTGCTGGGAGACCAGGTACAGTCAGCAAACCAGGGGGCTACAGACAATCATCTCAAAATGATGCCTCAAATCCATGACACTGTGGAACTTGTGGGTGACTCTAGAGACTGAAGCAGCCCTCTGTCATGAGCAAGGTCAAGGGGGCTTATCAGGACCACTTCTCCATACCCCCAGCTCTGGGGGATCCCATGACCTCCCTTACTATTTACAGTGGGACAGCACCCTTCCTCCTGTGTTCTCCTTGGTTCGGAAACACTAGCTCCTCTCACAACATCTCAGGATGCCGGTCACTAGGCAACACGAGAGATTCAGAGAAATGGCTGGCCCTGTAGAAACGGACCAGGTCAGGAGCACAGACCCGGCTCCCGTGGATCTGTAACCCCCTGAGCATGACAAAGTCCCAGCCCCTCGGCCTGCCTTCCTTCTCCCTCCTTCCTGGCCCCCTCCTTCCAGAACATCTCAGTCCCCAATTACTCAGAGCTGCGGGAGGCCTGCCAGGGAAGAAATGAGAGCTACACATCAGCCCTTCTATATTTACCACCTGACGGCTGAGGAGGATCTATCTTCTGCACAATTAAATGAAAAGAGTTTTAATATCGGCAGGCAAAGGACTCAAGCATCAATGGGGAATTAGGTTAGAGCCAGCAATTGGATTAGCTCCCAGCTGCAAGTGAAATGAGGACTCGGACATGGGAGGGTCATCCCTCTCCTGGTGACAGGGCCTTCCTTGGTGGGGGGGGGGCAGGAAGCTGGGTTCCTGAGACCTGCCCGACAGCACCCCCCTCCCTGCCCTGCCAACCCACAGGACCAAAGACCAGGAGGGGCAGCCTTTCCAGAATGCTCCATGAAGACGAAGCCCTTGGCCAGGCGTGGTAGATGTGGGGAAAAGGAGTCCCCAGAGCCAGCCAGTGATGATACCCACTCCTGAGGATCAGCCTCCCCAGTGTCCCCTACTCATCCGTCCCTTTCCTGCCAACCCCCTGCTCCTTGCCTAGTTGAAGCTCACACCTCCCTTCCCCAGAGCTGCTGCAGCCACCCACAGCCTCTTCCCTCCCCTCCAGGCCAAGCTGTAAACACACACAAATCAGTCTGCCCTGAGCCAGCTTCCTTCCCTGAAGTGCAGCCCAGAGAGGCAGGGACCCACACGTCCCCAGGTGAAGGCTGTTGAGGGCATAGCAAAGATGCGAGTCAAATCATTGTCCCTTTCCCTTTTGACTTTTCCAATGTCACACTGAGTTGCTTTCTTTATATTTATTAAATGTGAAACGCATGAAGGCATCCCAGTTTTGCCAGGTTTTGGTGGCAAATTCCAGCACAGACTACAGATACCACGCGTCTGGCCCCCACCTACCTTTGTGGGCCCACAGCTGCAGTCCTGACAAAGCCCAAATCCTTGGCTGGGAGTTAACGCAGGTCCTTTTCTGGTCAGTTCCCTAGAGGTGGGCGTCATGTCTCCCGTTGCAGACAGGACCTCAGAGACACACCAGCCAGCCCCGTCCTGTCTGTGCTGGCCTCCAGCAAGAATCCACAACCAGCTGGGTCTCTTCCGGCCGCCTTGCTCCTTTCTCGCCAACAGCAAGTTCTTCCTTCCTCTTTCCTCAAGTCTCTCTGGGAAGAGTCCAAGTGTGCTGGCACTATTTCAGGGGTTAGACAGAAATTGGCTGGTGAGTTCAAGAGAAGGCCTGTCCTTCTCCCCCAGACTCCTCAATCACATAGTCCTGTGTGAACTGGGGGTCTCAACCTGTTCTTCCCCATCGCAGGGGTAAAACTGAGGCCTCAGGAAGGAAACGGCCACAGAGAATGAGTTACGGAACAAGGCTCTCCTGAGAGTCCCTGACCCCAAGACCAGTGAGCGAAAAGTATGCATGCTCGCTGCCTGTTGGCCCAGTGCAGGGCCAGTCCTGTGCTGACCTGGGGCTGGGGGAGTCAAGAACGGTGCCTGGTCTTCTATGTTTTTGTTTTTTTTTTTAATTTGGCAGAGAGAGAGAGATCACAATGAGGCAGAGAGAGAGGGGGAAGCAGGCTCCCCACTGAGCAGAGAGCCTGATGCGGGGCTGGATCCCAGGACTTTGAGACCATGACCTGAGCTGAAGGCAGAGGCTTAACCCACCGAGCCACCCAGGCGTCCCTTATCCTACATTCTTAAAGGCAATTACAACTCACCACTAGTCTCTATGTCTGTTCTCTATGAAGAACACCGGCTTCTCCTGCTGCCCCAGTTTTGACCCTAATCCACAGGCAAACAAACCAGGAGTACGACCCAAAAGTGTACGTGCCTCTTCCGGGCCTGAGCGTCTGGAACATGGGGTCTCTGTGGGAACCGAAAGTGCCCCTGCTTAAGACAATGGCAGCACCATATTCTAATAGTTTCTCGCCTGTGTTAGGTTGCTGGGGCTGCCGTAACAAATACCACAGGCCAGGGAAGGCCTAAACAGGAGAAGTTATTTCCTCACAGGCCTGGAGGCTGGAAGTCCAAGATCAAGGTGTGGGCAGGTTTCCCCTGAGGCCCCTCTCCTAGGCTTGCCAATGGCCGTCTCCTCCCTATGTCTTCACGTGGTCTTCCCTCTGAACCCGCCTGGGTCCTAAGTCCCTCTTCTTACTAGGACATTAGTCTATTGGATTGGGGCCACCTCCAAAGACCTCATTTTAAGGTAATCTCCTCTTTAAAGGCCCTGTCTCCAAATACAGTCACGTTCTGAGGTACTCGGTGTTAGGACTGGGACGTGTGAATTTTGGGGGGACACAATTCCCTAACTCCCATAATACCTCCTCTAGTTTCAGCCCCCATAGCAGGAGCAGAGGACATCCACATCCAGCTCAGCCTGTGGCACCCATCACCAGTTGTCCCATCCACGTCCCAACCACCCCCTGCTCCCTGACCACTACCGTCCCCACTGCAGACTCCGACCTCCCACAGCCCTGCTCCTGCCCCTCGGCCCGGGGCCACCACGTGAGAGCAGACATCGTCCTGACACCCTGCATAGTCCGTGCACTGAGAGGACTTGGCCCACTCCGAGAGGCCAGAGGCAACAGGAGGGAAGAGAAGGGTCTCGTGATGGGCTGGGGAGGCGCCAGTCCGCCCTGGCCCTGGAGGAGCTGTTTAGGGATTTGGATGCAGAAGGAGGCCTGCGAGGCCTCTCACAGGACCTGCTTGTCCTTCCCTACACCCCCAACCCTGGCCCAGTCTCCCTCAGTGGGAGAGAACAGCTAGCAGATGTTCCAGATGTTCCAGATGTTCCCAAGGGACCTTCAGCCTCCAATTCCAGAAGAGGGTCAAAGGGCAGCCTCGCAATTTCCTGGCAGAGGAACAACAGCTAACCACAGGGGCCTGTGGTTCTGTCCAGTTTCCATGTGCCTTATTGCCCTTCCATGCTGAGCACTTTTTCTGTACGTCTGTGTTTTTATTGCCCTAACAGGCTGCCCTCCTGTCCATTAGTCACACAGCTGCACGAGGCTCTGTAATGGGGAGGAAATGTCTAAGTCAGGGACTGTTCAGGGTTCTTTTTGGTATTTTTTTTCTTAACTGATAGCTTTTCTTGTTTTTATTAGTGTATCATCAGGGCCTGAAACAGCACCGGGTACATATTAGGACAGATGTTCAAGGAGGATTTTTCAACAAAGGAATGAAAAAGGATGAGCAAACCTTGTCTCAGGCAGCTGGTTTGCAGAGTAGAGTAGACAAGCGGTAGCAAGAGGAAGTCTCTATATAAACATGGTTGGACAAAAAGCATGTGAGGGTTCTTAGGAAGACCCACTGGGAGGACAAAGGAGGGTCAGGAGCAGGAAACTTGACCTCTAAAGCCTGAGTCCAGAGTTCAGAAGAACAAAAATGAAGAAAGACGAAGAGAAAGCACACAGCAGTAGTGAGTCCCCTGTCATTTGAGGCATGCAAATTTAGCTGGACACCAGAAGAGCAGGATGCTGCCCAGAGGTACACACCTGAGGTCTTGAGAGAGCAGATATTCTCAGACTGGGACCTGGGTGGTCCCTTCGCCTTCCCTGGCCCTCAGTTTCCTTCTCTGTATTATGGCAGGAAGCAGTACGATCTTGAATTTCATGACAGCTCCTCTAGCCTCAAAGATCATTGTTCTTGAGGTTCGGGAAAGTCTGTCCCAAAAGAAAGCTCTCCAGAGAGAGGAGGCGAGAAAGAGGGCAGTGGGGAGCCTTGGAGGAGGCACGCAAAGGCCACAGTGAGAACTGGCTTTGCCCTGACTCCCACGCTTCCAGGCAGTCCCAACAGGCCCTCGGCCCTGAGTTTGGTGGCCCCAAGGGTGCTGGAGAAATCAGTGAGGGCTCAGCAGGGTTAGGAGCCACGGCATCCTCCACAGGAACCCAGACTAGAGGCAGGGATCCCAAGAACACAGGTCTGGCGGTGGGAAGGCCTCGGGCTGGGTCCCGGCCCCTGCCCAAACTCTGATTCACTGTGTGGCCATGGGCAAGTCACTCTCCCTCTCTGAGTCCCAATGTTCTAATAGGCCAAGGATAAGTCCGGGGTCTACTGAGATGGGCGTAGGAAGGAGACAAGAGAAGCAGACAGGGTCCCAGGCTGCAGGAACCCTCAATGTGACTAAAATGTAGGGAAGAAGGAGGAAGCAACACACAAGAAAAGATCAACATGGCAAAATCTGTAAAATGGGTTCACTAATCCCTGCCCTGCCTTTCTGCCTCCATGTGAAGAGGTGTGTCGGTTTCCGTACTGGAGTGCCTCCCACTCCACCGCGCCATTTGATCTGCAAGTTGACCCAACATGAGAAAATAGGCTCTAAGATGTTAAGTGACCCCCCACACACACACATGCTCCGCTCTGACACCCAGGCAGTTCTCTGCAGGCGGTTCTCTCTGTCTGCACCACTCTCCCTTCCTATGGATGCCCACAACCTCCCCGTCACACAGCTGTCATTGTTGTCTGTTTCCCCAGAGCCTGTGAGCTGTAGGAGGACATCTGTATTTACCTGGCCTAGCACGTGGCCTGGCACCCAGGAGGGCTGTGGTGGAGCCAGGCCCCAAAGCAGAGCCGGATCCTGCCCAAGGAAAGGTCTAGAGCCAAGCAGGGACGTCAAAGAAAGACTTCGTTAATGACTTTGGTTTCTAAGAATTTGATACGGAAGCTTGAGGGAAGTCATGGGAGAAATCAGAATTCTGGACCTCTTGATACGTGTTAATTCTACTTCAGTTCACTTCTACAAACATCTTTCTAATGCCTTCTCCGTGTTAGGCCCTGTTGAACAAATGAAACAAAAAAACCCACCCTCAGGGAGCTTATATTCTAACGTAGAGAGATAGACAATAAACAAGGTAAGTAAGTCATCACTGAATTTTAGTCCTAGGTGCCATAGAGAAGGCTGTAAAGCAAGGAAGTGGCAGAAGGCACACTGTGGGCTGCCACTGGGATTGCAGAGTGCCATTTGGTCTGAGGTAAAGGAATAGCCATGTGGGTACCTGAGGGGAAATTTCTCCATGTGCAGGAATAACAAGTGCAAAGGCCCTGGGGCAGGACTAACAAGGAGACCAGCGTGGCTGGAGCCAGGCGAAGGAAAGAAAGACAAAAAGGAGATGAGTCCAAAGAGGCAGAACCTGGAAGCCTTGGTAGCCCTGTATGAGCCCTCTGAAGGCTTTTGGCATTTGACTTTCAGGGCACAGGAGAACTACTGGAGGGGCGGCAGATAATAGGGTTTATTTTGTATCACAGTGTTTTTTCTTCTCTGAATCCAGCCCTGGCATGAACTCAGGTTTAACAACTCCAGATTCACGCCCACTCTGGTACCCCAGAAGGACCTATTAGCTTTGAGGGCGGAGGCCTGGGCTGGGGACTTGGGCAGGGCTGAGGGAGGGAAGCCAGACACCCAAGAGGCAGCCTCGTGGGGCTCCAGGCAGCTCTGTGAAGGTGTGGCTCCCACACTCCCATGGGAGAATTCGCCCTCCAGGCCACCAGCAATGTGGCCTCTGCCCTTGGGTCGCCTGCCCGGACTTGCCTGGGAAAGGAGAAAGAAGAAATGAACCAGGCGGCTGGGCTGGGCTGCTGGCCCCAGGATTGCCCAACATTCTCAGCAGGAGTCTGGACCCTCCCCACGCCCCCAGCATGCCTCCTGGGAGCCTCTCTGCCTCGGGGTCAAAGGATTAATAAGCTGCTTCTCGTCAGACCCACGGAATCCCTCAAGCCCTCAGGAGAGGCAGCCTCAGAGAACTTGGCTGGAGCCACCACTTGGGGTATAGGAGGGAGGAGGAGGGGACCACTACGGAGGCGCGGTGTGAGACTCAGGGTGCATTCTGGTCACTGCCTACCTGAGTCCCAGAGGGGCCCAGAGGAGGCGCTGCAATCACGCGGAGAGCCTCAGTCCAGCCTGGATTTGAACCCACGTAGGATATGCAAGAGCAGCATGACTTTGGGCAGCAGATGAAGCTGTCTGAGCCTCAGTTTCCTTATCTGTGGAATGGACAGCCTATGCTGCTTGCTTCCCAAGGCTTAAGAGATGTTACATGTCAAGTGCTTCTCAGAGACACTGGCCTGTGGTGAGCAGGACTGCACAGTGGTCCCTTCTAGCTCTGACCCATCATGAATCAGGGGACTTCTCTCCCTGCGTGCTCCTACCCCTGGCCAGGCTGGGAGCAGCAGTCAGGGGAGCAGAGGGGTCTCCGGGCTTGGCCCTGTAGGCGATCCTGGGCTGCTGCCGCTGCTGCAGAAAACTCAACAGGACACAAAACCCAGAGGACTGTGTCCCAGACTCATTTCTACCTCACCCTCCATGAGAAACACAGGTTTTCTTGTGATTCAGCAAAAACACGCACATATATGTAAAATATGTTTCATGACACGGTGCTTACTCGCAGGAGGTATGAGGTACTCTATCTTCTATTCGCTTCCATTTCATTAAGAACACGAAATGCTGGTCGCCTTCCAGACACGGAAAGGATGGAGGGGCTGGTGTGAAGCAGCTGGGCTCGCCACCAGCCTGGCTGGGGCTGCGTGGGCTGTAGGTGCACGTGTCCACAGCCACGTGACTCTCCTCACTAGGTCCCCGCAGGGCCATCAAAAAGCCCGGCAAACACACCAAAGAGCCGGAGGCTCCTGAGAGCTGCTTCCGACCCTCTCAAGGTGGGCCCTTCCCCCCGCAGAGCCACCTGCAGGGGACCCTGTGTGGGGGAGTGTTCCTCATACCAAATACCAAATGCTAAAACCCAGAGAATCAAACTCCCTAGGGGACCACTGGCCCTCCTGTTCCTCCTTGGCTCACAGGCCACCCCTTTCCCTGCCCAGCTCTGCATTCGAACCCCAGCTCTGCCCTTAGCAGCTCATCAGTCCTGGCCTGAACCACCTCCGGGGCAGGCCAGGTCTAGTATCTGTAGGACTGGGACCGACCCTGCCCGGGCCCCAGGGCTGCTGTTTGACATTTGGCAGGTACAGGACAAAAGCAAGGGGCTGCCCTCTGCTCTGCTTTCCCCACTGCTCTCCTCTCCGTGGCCTCTCCGCCCCATCCCCGCCCCACCCTCCCCAGAAGTCCCAGCTCCCAGCAGAACCTCCCTCCTAGCAGAGCCTCCCGAGGAGCTTCCCGCTTCCGGGTGCCAGGCTGTGTAAACAGGTCTTGCGGCAGCGGCAGCAGCCTTAATTTTAGTTCTGGGCTGGGTAATTTCCCGTGATTACAGGCCCTGTCAGTGCGGCGAGCTCGGAAGCTGCTGGGAAGCCGGCAGGCTTCGCCGGGGCAGGGCTGGAGCGCAAGCCCGCACACACGCCTCTGCAGGAGGGGATCGGTGCTCACGTGGGCTTGCACACACGCACACACGCGCTGCCCTGGCACCACGGGGACCCAGAGGACCTCAGCCAGGCTGCGTGTGCCCGCACAGATTCCTGAAGGAGGGAGTTCACACCACTCGTGCACACACGCCTCCTGTCCTGCGGCAAACATCAGGTAGGGCAGTCTGGACAGGAGAACAGCGATAGGGAAAGTTTGAGGGCAAGAACTCTCCCCTACCACCCTTTTCCAGAATCTTCCTTCTCTCCCTTGCCTGGGGGGCCCAAGGGAGGAGCAGCAGGAAGAGAATTTGAGAGCTCCTAAGGACTCTGTGCGTGCGTGTGTATGAATGTGTGCGTGTGTGGGTGTAAGTGTGTGAGGCAGGTCAGTCATCTTTAGCAGATGCCTGCTCTGAATCTTGACCTTGACTCTGGTGCTGGGAATGCGACATAGGGAAGCCTGGCCATAAATATAAAAACATAAATAACATACAGTTGACCCTGTTTTTTCACAGATTCCAAGTGCATGTGCACATTTGCCTGCCAGCTAATGCCGTCTGTACCCCAAAGTCAATACTCACCTGCTCTCAGTCATCTCAGAGGCGCACATAGCAGTGGAGAACTGGAGGGGCCCGAGGCATCCGTTCCCGGCTGAGGTCCCGCGCGGAGACACCCTGCCCTGCCTTCTTTTCTCAGCTCATATACTGTAAACAGTGTCTTTTTCATGGTCTGTTTAGTGGCATGTTTTCCACATTTCTGGGCTTTGGGTTGGTGATCCTGCTGTTTAAAATGGCCTTCCGGCACAGTGCAGAGGTCCTGGTCGGGGTTCCTCGGTGCCGGAGAGAGTTGATGGGCCTTACGGGGAAAGTACGCGTGCTAGACAAGCTTCTTTTACTCACGAGTTACTGCACCATTGGCCTTGAGTTCAATGTTAATGAGCCAACAATGCATATTAAGTAAGGTGTCTGCAAACAGAAACACACAGAAAACAAGATTCCATATAGATCTGTAGATGAAAATGCTGTGCACGAGGCTTTGCCCCGCCCTGCTGCTCTCCTGAGGGCTACGGTTCTGTATTTGCTACTTCTGTGTTCCCCGTGACTTTATGGAACCTAAGTACCACGAATATGGAGAATTGATTGCAATTAGTACGGAGCGCCATGAAGAAAATAAAACGAGGACACGCAATGTGACAGTGAGTGATGTCACCAGGTGGTCAGACCAGGCCTCTCGGAGGAGGTGACATGGACGCTGAATAGGGATTAAGTGGAAGGCAGCAGCCGCGGGCGGTGCCAGGGAAAGTGGTAGTTGTGCTGATCTGAGCACAGTCCCAGGGCTCCTGGGGACCAAGAGAAGGTGAGCCAGGCCAGGGCAGAGCAGCCGGGGAGGGGGTGGAAGAGGACAAGGTTGGGGAGCTGTGCCGGCCCAGACTGGGCTGTGGAAAGGAACTTCCCTTGTCACCTTGGGAAGAGGCTTCCAAACCTCCCAAGGGAGAGTCAGGAATTACTCCTGGGATCCAGAGGGAAATGCCAGGCCGAGGAGGCCGCTGGGCCCGGGCTCAGGGGTTGGAGGGGAAGCGGGCACAGGCACGTGAGTCTCCCAGGTGCACTCCATGAAGATCTTCCCACCGAGGCTGTGCCGGGGCTTCTGCAAGCCTCCCTTTAAAGAGATCTCATGGGACCCTGCTAACCATCCCTCATCCGATCGTGCAGGACACTCCCATGCTCCAGCAGTGCACAATTAAACCCAAAGAAACCTCTACACACACAGCACTAGCCTCTTTCTGAAAGATTGAATTTGATCAAGTGGGTCATGTGCTCTGGGTCTCCCTACCTTCATGCCAGCTGCTCTTCCTCCCAGGATCTTCCCCCTCTTCTAGTCCTACTCATCCTTTTGGGCCCAACATATGACTGCTTCTCCCAGGAGGCCTCCTCTGATGGCTCTGACCCCAACTGACCTCTGACCTTTGACCCCCAACTGCTGCCCACCAGAGTCCCTCTCCCCTCTGTTCTCAGCATGCTTACCTGCCCCCCAAAGCAGGGCTTAGTTCTCCAGAAACTTTCCTCCTTTCTGCTTGATCCTCGGGGCATAGCCCTAGTGGGAGTGTGCAGAACCAGAAGACTAGTCTGGTCTTCTGGTCTGGGAGCAGGGTCAAGATCAAGATTTCAGCAGGGCCCACGTGGTGGGCTGAGGCTGTGTTTCCTGAGGGCCCCCGCTTGGACTGAGGAAGGGGCTGCAGAAAGGATCTGGGCTGCAGATAGCCAAGGGTTGGCCTGGGGCAAGGCCAGGGCTCAGCATGGGGTCTGTGCTGAGCCAGCTGCTGTGCAAGGCTTTCGTTCCCACAGCCGTCCACCCCCCACAGGGCCTCGGCCATGGGTTCCAGAGGCTGCCCTGGGGACTGTTTGCCTTCCCTCTGATTCCACAGGCCAGGAGCTGCCTGAGAGGGGAGGAGGGGGGAGATCTGCCCGGTGGAAGCCCAGAGCTGCTCCATGCTAGCACCATGCCCAGCAGAGCTGAGGGCCACGCCGGTGCCATGGCGATGCCACCGCAGCCAGCCCTTCCCAGCCCTGTAACCATGGGAATGTACACTAGGCTGCCGTGCTTCTGAGGCAAGGGAACAGCTGCCCAGCAGCCCCAGCAGCCTGACCTGCTCCTGGGGATGGCCACAGGGAGGTTCAGTGAACTTGGCTGTGTCATCCCACCTGTCTTCCTGCAGTACCCTGTACACACACACACACACACACAGAGAGAGAGAGAGTGCTCCAGCTCTGGAAAGCAAGCAGGGGTCAGAATGGTCTGCGGGGAAGATAGGGAGGAAAGAGAAAAGCTGTTGTGGGGGCTGGGCAGAGGGGAGCAGTGAAGAATTCTGACAGATGCAGGCTGCTGGCCATCTGGATGCAGCCGAGAGCTCCAGCCACCTCCGGC